>NC_135531.1:235522421-236140690 GCF_045843805.1 Urocitellus parryii | reverse complement strand
CAACTAAGATATGAGTAGAGAAGACACAGTGAGGAGGAGAAGGACATTAACATTCATTGGTTGCTATAAATGACAAATACACTTGAACTATCTTAGCTCTGACAATGTGAACCCTTGGGTGAATATTTTTAGCTCTGTACAACACATGATGAAAACAAGACAAGAAGGAGGAGGATAATTTGCTCAAAATCATATATCATGTAATGTTGGATTCTGACCTAAGTTGACAATTGCTGACCCACTCACTAACCCTCTTCCTATGCCTGACATTGTTTCTCCATTGAGAAGAATCAATAGTGGCCAAAAAGATTAGCAGAAATAGGGGAAAAATATTTACATATATACAACACATATATAAACATATATATACACACATACATAACATAAATATCATAGATTTTAAAGCAAACTAAAATTTTAAGAAAAATTTACTTTGCTAAATGCAAATTTAGTTAAAATTTGAATGTTTGAAATATAAAACACTTAATCCTGCCTTAAATTAAATGAGTTGCAACTGGTCAGAGAGTAAATATTAGAAAAACGACATTTTAATAACACTTATATAAGATTAAGTTATCTATATAGTACAATAAAACTACTAAACCTGATAAATATATAAGGCATACAGTTTCTCCTAGACTTAACAAGTTATTAAAATAAATGTGGCTGTACAACCAATGTGATCCTGCAATCTGTACATGTGGAAAAATAAGAATTCATAACCCATTTGAATCAAATGGGTGATATGTCAAGATCATTGTAATGTTTTGAGCAACTAATAAAAAAATTCATTCATGAATATAAGGATCATAAATTATAGTAACATCAATTAGATAATAGAAACATGATAGGGGTAGAAGACATTCATAAATTTTAGCGGTAATTAAACACTAATCAAAATGTAGTAAAGAAATAACATTTTAAACTATGGAATTAGGATTCTGTTTAATAAGGATACTTACTGAGAAGATACACTGAAAACCTCTGTGGTGAAAGCAGATATTTTCCCACTATTCCTTTCCCTAGTGTTGCTGGAATGAACGAGGCTGAGGAAAAGGCAGGAATGAATTCCTTTTCCTCAAGAAGAGAGACATTACATTTCTATGGCTTGAGTAAAGAAAACAGGAATAAATTAAAAAAAAAAAAAAACTTGGAAGAAAGGGCAGGAATTCTACTGAGATGATTATGACAGGATTCCTAGGAATACCATGTACAGAAAGAGACTCATGGAGTTACAGATAACTGAAAAACCTTCATGAAATGGAAATTCTCATATTGAATTTTCAATTGTTCACTTGCGGCACTGGAATGAAACTTCTCTTAATTTATGCCAGGTTACAGTAAAATTCAGCTAGAGACATATGGTCAAAAATTATTGTATTTCCAGGAAAAAAACAAGAGTAAACAACTATGGTGTAAATTTGAATAGACCTAAGGTCAGAAACAAGAACTACTGCATAGAAAGCAAATAATTCAGAAGACTAGAAGCTGAAAAAGAGATTGCTGAAAATAACAAATTTCTTCTTTTTCTGAGATGTGTTTGCATGTGTGTGTGCCTGTTATAAGGGGGATTTCTTTGCAGGGTTTCCTGTTGTTATGAAAATAACAGGTCAGTAAATATTTTTGTTGGGTTTTGCTGAAAGTAAGAATTATTCCAAGATATTGGGGGACTTGCCAAATAACCAGCATTTGGTACATGAACTATAGATAATGTTTCTGTTTTAGAATATCACTTTCAATTCAGCTTTCAATATGCTATTTTCAGAATTATTGGTCATGAAAAATTTGAGTTTCAGCTAATTTATCAGAGAAGCACAGAAAAGTACTTGAAACTTGAGTCTCATTGACTTAATAATCATAGAATCTATTTTTAACTCAAAGGTTAGGCAAATAAGTTTCAATAGATTCATAAAGTCCATGCAATTACGACAAAATTGTCATCAGGGTGGATTAGCAACTGTGAAAGCAACTGAGCTATGGATTCAGGGGACTCCTAAATCCCAGCTTAAAATGTTGGGTATGGTTCCTCAAATCGATATTTTTTTTAATTTAAAATTTCAATCAGACCATTTTCTAAAAATGAACGAACAAACAAAAAAACCCTTATAAGTAATAATTACTTAAAGTTGGAAAAAAATATCTCAATTTTTACAACTGTCACTGCATAAAATTTTCAACCAATTGGATGCTTTTCCTGGAGAATATTACTTATTTATATTAACTGCCCTAGGTTAGAACAAGTATTATTCAATAATATAATGGATTCATTGCACAGAGCGTTACATGCATGCACATTTTTAACTATATGTATTCGATTCTGGTCACTATTTTTTTGTCCTTTAGTCTGCCAAAATTATTCTATGCTATAATCTTTTTTGAAAGACAGGTTAAACTATTTTTAGATTCTGTTCTGTGAATCAGTAGAAGTCAGCAGTGAGGTAGGCTATTAATAAGGAAATATAATTTTTTAATTATGGATTTATATTTTACTTTAGGAAATACATTTTAAATTAAAAATAGTTTTTCAAATTTTGAAAATGTATAATGTGTAATATAGCAAATTTCATTTTAAATTTGTATTCAGAATCTTAAATTGCATATGAATCACTAAAAACTTCATTTTTAAAAAATGCCATTATAACCTTATACAATACAATATTGTGCAGCTATAAAAATGATAAAGTACTTTTATTTATTTGGATGTATAGATGTAGTATGACTTCATTTACTTAAATTATTTGCATGTATCTATGTATGCATGCAATTTGTTTCTAGTGCTATATTTGTGCCTTAGAGTTGTAACAATTTAGATCAGTCTTATTTTTTTTTCTGTCTTTTAGAATACTTCTTATTCAGTGAATACATGTAGCAACAATATGAGAAAGCTAGATTGAATAGTGTAGCAAAGATGGTATGGACTTCAGTGATCAAAGTTCTGACCACTGGAAAAGGTATCATGTGACCATCATATATCCTTTAAATTGACTCACATTGCTAGGCAAATGAGTCAACTTCCTTCTCCTAAAATAGGAAAAAAAAAAACAACTATAAAAACAATGTTATTGATAAAATCAATTTATATGAAATATTTTATATCTGTATTTTAAGAACAAATCATATATTTGCCTAGTCAACAACTTCTAATAATGCTTTATTATTATTATTTTTATTAGTTGCTCAAGACAATACAATGATCTTGACATATCATACATTTGATTCAAATAGGGTATGAATTAGCATTTTTCCACATATACAAGGCTTTATTATTTTAATATGAAAATGTTCCAAAGCTTTTGTTACTTTTATGATACAGGTGTCTGTATTGTTCTCATTCATTCTGAGTAAACATTTTAAATAAGACATATGCAGAAAAAATCAAAATACTATAGGTTGCATTTAATAAGAATGATAATATGCATAGATATTGTTAACCATACAGTTACCAAGTGACCCAGCAATTTTATCTAAGAGAAATGATAACATGCCCACACATAAACTTGTATATAGATGTCCATAGCAGCATTATTTATAATAACCCCAAGTGGAAAAATGCATCTATCTATAAACTGATATATAGATATTCAAAATGTGATGGATCCATAATGAAATGTTATTCAACCATAAAAATTCAGTACTTATACACATTACAATGAGGGAAAACCTTAAAAACATTATGATAAGTGAAATAAGCCAGACACACACACACACACACACACACACACACACACAAATCGATTTTACAATTTAATTTATTTAAAAAATACAGAATACACAAATCTTTACAGAAAGAAATTGGGATGTTCTTTGTTAGGGATGGAGAAATAATGGGAGGGGATAACTGCTAATATTGTTTGTTTTTTGAAAGGTGAATGAAAAATTCTAAACTAGATAATGGTAATGGTTACACAGCTCTGTGAGAATATACTAAAAAATATCCCACTGTAAACCATAAATGCATGAGTTACATTGCATATGAATCATAGCCCCGAGAAACTGTTAAAATGACAATTTAAATTTAAAGTATCATTTTGGTGCTGCTGATAGAAACTTTATTGTATAAAATCAAAATTAAAGTACTACTGTTATTCAGCTATTCAGGCTGCTATAACAAAATACCACAAACTAGATATCCTTTAAATAAAAGATTTTTTTTTATACTTCTTATGGTTGGACATTCCAAGATCAAGATGCCAACAGACTTGAGTGCCCATTCCCTGGTTCGTAGGTGGCTCTTCTTGAGTTCTCCCATGGTGAAAGGGGCAAGGTAAACCTGGAGCCTACTTTACACAGGGGCTCTACTCCCATTCATGAAGCTGATGCATTTTTCAAAGCCTAATTAACTCCCAAAGTACCAGCTCCTAATACCGTCCTATTGGTAATTAGGTTCCAATATGTGAATTTGTGGAACACAAACATTCAGAATACAGAAATGCCTAACTATTGCCTCAGATTGCATATGAATTCTGTCTCATTGAGAAGTAGCTTAAAAATGTTGCCTTTAGAGATAAAATTTCTTACAAAAAATATGAGAGAGTTCAGTTTAAAAACTCCATTTCTGCTGGACATAGCGGTACACACTTGTAATCCCAGCAACACGGTAGGCTAAGGCAGGAGGATCACTAATTCAAGGCCAGACTCACCAACTTAAGGGGTCCTAAGCAATTAGTTATGTCTAGTGTCAAAATAAATAAAAATAAAATAATAAGGGCTATAGCTGAAGCTCAGTGGTAAAATGTCCCTGGGTTCAATCTTAGGAACCCTCTCCCCACAAAAAAAACCCTCCGTTTCTGTGAGAAAAACAATACTGTCAAACTATTGAGTTTGGGAATCCTACTGGAAATAATAGAAATGCTGGATAAAATATCAAAACCTCCTCTATAAAGCACTGCAGAGGTGATAAGATGATGAGAAACATTTAGAAAATAAATTTTAAAAAAACTTAAAAAGAAAAAAAAATAAATGAGAGTATAAAAGCTATTTTGCCATGAGTGCATCCTCGATATCTCAAGAACTAGGACTTGGTGTCTCCACAGCAAGATGTGCCATCAGAAATCACAGCTCCAGACATGTCCAGGTCATAGTCTCATAGGGGCTCCTCTGTCTACAAAGACTCAACCAGGAAAAAAAGCTTTGGGACTGGGGCTGACACTCAGCAGTAGCGCACTTGCCTGGCATGTGTGAGGCACTAGGTTCAATTTTCAGCACCACATAGAATAAATAAAAAAAAGGTCTATCAACAACTAAAAAAATATATTAAAAAAAATGAAAAGAAAGAAAAAAAGCTTTACCATCTGGATAAAAGTAAACAAGAATTGTCAGCAACTCAAGAGTACTGCAAGAAAATTTTCCTTATCAGAAAGCATAAACTTTTAACGAGAAACCACCTTTACAGATCCTTTATTAGTACCCCCAGGTTCCTCACAAAAGCAATGATAATTCTTGTTTAGAGATAGATAACATTACCTCAGGACTCATATAAATTCTTCAAATTATTACCAAGAGAAATAGAGTTTCTCAAATTAAAAACAAGAAAATAGCAAATACTATGTCTTCTTGGAAAATAGGCTAGAATTGAATACATCTGCATGAATCTTTTCAAGAGAGAGCCAAAGTGGGTGAGGAGAGAGGAAGGGGGGGAAATGCAAGTGAGAACACAGTGTGTAGGATACACGTATTATCTAGCTCTGCCTGTTCAATGAGAGCTTAGAAAAAAAGGTGTTCTGGCAGAAAACAGCCTACCTCTAAATTTTTTGAGGGCACCTTGGAAAAATTGCTGTTTCTAGGGCTAATAGGAAACATGGATCTGAAATATCATGTGTGACAGCAAGAAAGAGAATATCTGAAGAATGAAGTGACATGTCAGGAATTTATAGAATTCAGCTTGAAGGATCTCCCACTGATTAAATGATAGATGCATTTATTATCAAATAAACAATTATATTTGATGTAGAATATTAACCAAAATAGAAATGTATGACTATATTAACATAAATATATAAGTGAATAAATACATATTGTAGATGAAAACAGTACCTTTTAAACATAATATGATGCAAGCTAGTAAATGAAGAAAGGAGTTTGGACCTGGGAAAAAATGACTATTTCATTGCTAGGTGTGGTGGTGCGCACCTATAATCCCAGCAACTTGGAATGCTGATGCAGCATAATTGCAAATTTCAGACCAGCTTCCACAACTTTGGGAAACCTTGTCTCAAAATAAAGATGAGAAATGATTGGAAATGTAGTCAGTGGGAAAACACCCCTAGATTCAATCTCCAGTACTAGCAAAAATAAAAATAAAAATTACCATTTGACCAGCATCACAATAGTAGTCATTAATAGTAGTAACACAAATGAGTGAATGTTAATTAAAAAACAGGATTTTATGTGGTTTCAAAATATCTGTCCAGAAAATACTCACACATACAAGGGAACCATACACATTTTATAGTATAGATCTTTGGCAGGTAACACCTAATATATGATCAAAATTAGTGAAAGAACTGGTGAGACAAAGTGACACCATGTGCCCCCAGGTAATATCCAGGGAGAAGGAAATTTTATTGCTTCAATGATATTCATGTGAAGGAGTCAAGATTAGATCAAAATAAATAAATTGCATTGAAAATAAAATGGTTTAAATTAACAGATGATAAAAAATATTATCCAAAACCAACAAGCATCAAGATTCAGAACTGCATATAAAATATTCTATAGTCACTAACAAAACGTGACTAGGGATGTTTTAATCTACTATTCATTTAAAACAAATAATATATATTTTAAATTAAAATATATACACTTTAAGTCAGAATGTCTGCATTTCAAATACTAAACAGCTCAATGTAGATGTGGTGACAGTATGGGATAGCACAGACAGAACATTTTCAGTATTGTTGCATAAATACTGTTGAACAGCTGTGATCTACAACTCCATCCAAAAAACCCAGGAATGCAAAATCACTTGAAACTGAACAGAAAAGAAATGTCAATAAAGAATAATAGGTGGACTACAAAAGTGGGAGGTCCCGATGACTAACATGGAATATAGTACAAATTAACACAAAAATAATACAACATAGAAAGTAAATATTTTAAAAAGGAACTGGCGATGTCAGTGCTATGACAAATGTGGGAGGACAAAATTCTTGCACACTGTTGGGTTGTTTATAAATTATGAGAGTTACACTGAAAAACAATTTTCCAAGAGCATTTAGCTAAGTTAATTATGCATTTGTACTACAACTTTGGGGTTGCATTGCTGTGGGAACATTTCAGATATGTCTGACAAGAGCCCTATAAAATTTTGGGGTTGTTTATGATAGCATGAAATTGGAGGCAATCTAAGTAAAATATGAATGAATTCTGTTGACAATATGCAGAAGGAGGAAGCATGAACTAGTTATACAGAAAAAGTATAAATAATAAAATTTGGCACAGTGGTGTTTATATACATTTAAATATGAAAAGCATGTATCAAAAATGCACATTGTAAAACACTCATGTATATTTAGGAACATTTATTGAGCAAGTTATAATAGATGTCTATTTGGGGGGTGAAAAATGGTAGTGAAGATCAAGGATGAAAAATATAGAACTAAACAAGTGTGAGATCTTGCATAAATAAATGCTAATGCACTGTGCACTGGGAATATGATTAACTTATCTATTGACATCTAGGTCTCAGAATAAAAGGGGAAAATAACTGAAACCAACATTTAAGTGAGTAGTTTTTAAGACTAATGAATAATCATTCTGGTTGGCATTAACTGATTTTATTATAAATGATTTTGTGACACATTAAAAATAACAAAAAAAAGTGTTAGGCCGGCAAAAATACCCATTAAGAATATGCATTTAAAATCTGACATGGTATAATAACTTCTGGAAAGAACTTAACTTTTCTGTAAAGTAAGTTCTAATTATAGTCTTCCCACTGATCTTTTATACTACACAGACTTAAAATAAAAGTTGAATCATAAAGGAGCCACATAAGTCCACATTCTTTTAGCACACAGAAAATTCCTGCTGTGTCCATAATTGACAAAACAGTAGCTCTGTGGATATACAGGACCACCAACTGGCCAAAGAAACAAGTTTTGATAGGCCTTCAATAGGTTTTATAGACTGAAGGAATGGATGCTTGATTATGATGTGGATGCAAGAGAATGATAATTTGCATAAAGTTTTAGGAAAGCCCAGAACAGTTTGATGAATTTATAGATGATTGAAGTGAGAGAGGCTTCACAAAAGCCCTACAGAGAATAAAAATATTCTTGATTAACTTTTCATATTTGAGCCTGATTATTTTCTATATATGATGACGGCAAAACTGAGTTTTCTCTCCAGTCAAGTGTAGCTTCTGGTTTTAAAATCTCAGAAAGAATTTCTAACTTCCATAACAAGAAATTCAGCATCCCATTTATGCTCATGTCGTGGCCCAGGAATTTGAAATTGATGGAATATTTTCAGTGGAGGATGAAACTCTTTCCAAAACTGCCCTCTTTCTATTCCCCTTAATGACTTTTTGTTGTAGTCCTTGTTTTGCTGTGTCCCGTGAAGCCAACTTGCCATGTGAGAAAATTCCTTTTCTTCAAAGACGAGTTATTAAATCAACTGCTGACTATTTATATCATATTTCAAATATGAATATGCCCAGGAATTAGCTCTCAACATGTGGATTATGATTCATAAAGCCTGGCCTGGGACCTGAGATTCTGAATTTCTAACATGTTCTCAATCAACACTCATGCTACTAAAATGCAATTTGATGGGGAAATTAAAATCACTCAGACATCTAATATGTCAAACACTTAAAAATTTTCAGAAAGTATTTAAATATAATAAAAAAACATTATTATGTTTCTGGGTAAAACTTCTAACTAGCACAATTAATAATCAGTTCCATTCAGAAAATTACAATTGAATTACATGAGCAGGTGTTATTTGTTCTAAAAAGAAATTCAGGTGTATGTGTGTTCTATTTGTGTGCATGCACGTGTGTGTGTGTGTGTGTGTAGACACTTACAGAAACTTAAAGGAAAAACTGAGGAAAAAAAATCACTTTTCAAAGTTTCCCAAGACAAGGGTTTATTAACATTAGCTCTAAATATTAAGGTGAATAAAAATTACTTTTCTGTAATATGCAGGCACATCTATGCAGGTGTATAAATGTGTGATGCTGTGCCTTTAAAGGAAAATCTTGCTTTTTTATCTTGTTTTAAAAAACCAAGTATGCTTTCTTATTCTGAATACAGCTTTAAAAATTTATGGAAGGTAGTACTGTTTTCTGTCAGTATATAGAGATTACAAAGCATACTTTGTTGCAGAGTTTTATTCTAGCAAATAACTGTATTTGTGTTTCTTTTCCCCCAGCTTATTCCTACACATTTGGGCTACAGTTAAAAGAGAATTTACATTTCATTGTGTCATGTTAGTTTTTCAGGAGTATCTGGTAAAAATTATAGCCATTTGTACATCCAAGCAGGATTCCATCATCTAGTAAAAAGGTTTATTCTCATAGAAAACTTTTCAGTGCTACAGATAACCAATATAGTTCTTTAGGATCCTGGAAGGTGACTCACCATGAAGTACTGATATTAAAGTTTGGTGATGAGATCCTGCAAAGTACTCTCCATTGTGTACTAAGAGTTTTCAATTTACTTCTCACTCATGAACAACCAGACAACTCAGCTATTTGACCACTTACTAAAATGCAAAGTCCTATCTTAACATTCAATTAAGTTATTGCCGCACATGAATTCCTCATTTTAATCACCTCACAAGAAAGAAATCTGTATCAAACAACAAAATATTCTGGTAAACATCAGTGCAATCACTTCCATCTTTAATAACAGTAACAATTAAAACTGAACCAACAGTACATCAAAGAAATCCCCAAACCTTATCACTGAAGAAAACATTTCTGTTATTAAATCTGGGACTGGAAATCCACCAAGCAGATCACATATTATATCTCCAGGTAAATTATTGGTTTATATCATTTTGAAATTGTTTCCATCCAGACATCTCACAGTAAATAAATCAGGTGAATTTCAAAACAAATATTAAGTGACAAATTCACTAATTACCATATTTATTAATAGGCTGAATCTGAAAATAAATATATATTTTCACATTACATTTGTGCTTTATGTAATTAATATTTATGAAATAAAAAGTTATTATTCAGTGGTTAAATAGGATTATTCTATTCTCTTTCAGAATAATCCTATTTAACCACTGAATAATAATTTTGATCGTTTTGAGTTTCCAGAGATAAAAAAATATATAAATTGCCTAATATAACTAATAATTTATGTAAAATAATTTTTCATTTTTTCTATAAACTATTAGTCTATATTGATTTATATAAATATATACAGATTTATATAAAGATTTTCTTTTACCTGCAAATTGATACTTCACTGAAGGCTTTTTGGAAACAGTCTAAAGTAAGTATCATCTAGGAGGGGAGATTACACATTTTTGTAAGGCATCCTGTTCATATAATAAAATATCCTTTCATATATAGACAATGCTGTTTCAAGTACCCAATAAGACAATTCTTTTTTCTCTTATCTTTGTAATGACAGTGGCCAGCTCAGTAGAAAATTTAAGAAGATAATCCAAAGTTTTCTATTTTATTAATATTATATGTTACAACACTTAATCCTTAAATATTGCTCTAAAAATAATTTCACATTATAGAAGTACTACATAAAAGATTATGTTATTTCTTTTTGGGGGGTGTACCAGGGATTGAACGCAGAGGCACTCAGTCACTGAGCCACATCTCCAGGCCTCTCACTGAGCTTCTTAGTGCCTCATTTTTGCTGAGACTGGTTTTGAACTTGCAATTCTCCAGCCTCTGAGCAGCTGGGATTATAGGCGTGCACCAAAACAGGAGGTTGTTATTTCTTATAGTAGCTAATTAATTGTATAAATAATGCTCATACACATACAATCTAATTCTAAATCTACTGCATATAAGTTATCATATTAATAAAGAATTGTAATAGAATATAGTAATATATTAAGTATAAAAGATAATTCATTATTATAATACCATATTATAATGTTATATAATACATAGGATATTTGATTTAATGAATTCAAGTTTAATTATCTCCATTGTTGTTTTCAAGTATCTATGAAAAAAATTACAATCACTAAATTTTAATTGACAGGAAGTATTTAAAGTACACTGTGATGCATTATGTATAATTGACCATATTTAAGAAGACCAAATTTATTTGAATCTAATATGTGAAAAATTCTTCTTTTTTTTTTTTTTTTTTTTTTTTTTTTTTTTTTTTTTTTAAAGAGAGAGAGAGAGAGGAGAGAGAGAGAGAGAGAGAGAGAGAGAGAGAGAGAGAGGATTTTTAATATTTATTTTTTAGTTCTTGGCGGACACAACATCTTTGTTGGTATGTGGTGCTGGGGATCGAACCCCAGGCCGCACGCATGCCAGGCGAGCGTGCTACCGCTTGAGCCACATCCCCAGCCCCTGAAAAATTCTTCTTAAAGATGAACATTTTTAGTGACCTAAGGTTGCATTTTTTTTCTTTATAGGTCTATTAGTTGGCTCTATATTAAACATTTTCATAATAATAAAAACTATTATTAATTTTAGACAGAAATGGTAAACCACTCTAAACATACAATACAATAGAACCACTCTATAATAGAATAGCCACTCTAAATATAAAAGTAGTACAAATAGAAACAGAAAAATATTTACACAGCAAAATATCAAGGTAGTTAATAAAAATTTATGTATTAGGAAATAAGTATTGAAGTATAGTATTTAAATTTATAAAAGAAACCAATAAACAAAGCATAAATAACAGAAAATACTAAAATAAAGAGCACAAAATTTGGGAAAAAGATATACAAATCCTTTTTTATTTTTTTGTTTTAATTAATCAATTAATTAATGTTGCAGTATGTTTGATTAAACCTAGGGCCTCCTGCATATAAATGATCACTCTACCATTGATCTACAATGCCTATCCAACCTTTTAAAATTTTTTAAAAAAATTTGTTCTAATTAATTATACATGACAGTAAAATGCAGGTTGATAAATCATATATAAATGGATTATAATTCTCATTATTCTTTTGGTACATGATGTAGACTACCATCTGTTGTATAGTTATATATGTACATAGGGTAATAATGTCTGATTCATTCTACTATCCTTCTTACCCCCTTACTATCCTCGCCTCCCATCACTCCCATCTACTTAATCTAAAATAACTCTTTTTTTCCCTACCCCACATCCTTATTGTGAAATAACTTCCATGCATCAGAGACAAACATTGCTCTTTGATTATTTGGGATTGGTTTAATTCACTTAGTATTATATTCTCCAGTTCCATCCGTTTACCAGCAAATTCCATAATTTCATTCGTCTTTAAGGCTGAGTAATATTCCATTGTATATATACTATATTTTTTTAATCCATTCATCTATTGAAGGACATCTAGGTTAGTTCCATGGTTTAGCTGTTTTGAAGTGAGCTGCTATAAACTGATGTGGCTGCATCACTGAAATATGCTGACTTTAAGTCTTTCATGGGTCAAATGATGTTTTCATTTCAAGTTTTCTGAGGAATCTCCTTATTGCTCTCCATAATGTTTGCACCAATTTGCATTTCCACCAGCAGTTTTCACCTTGCCAACATTTATTGTTGCTTGTATTCTTGATAATTGCCATTCTGACTGGGGTGAGATGACAATATTAATTCTGCCTATCCAAACTTTTTAAATACGGGAAATTTTAAATCCATTGACAAATAAAGACCTATTTGAATAAGGTATTATTTATAATTTTTGCAATCAAAATAATGAAATATTGGAAGAGTAGAAGTTTGTTCCCTCTGGAAACAGGGAAGCAATATGAAATAGGAGATTTGTTTTTTTTTTTTACTTATAACACCTATTTCTATTGTTTTATGTTCTTACTCTTTTGTTATTATATTATAATTGTATGCCACCAAGCCTCTACTCTTCTTTGTCTGAGTTACCTAGTCAAGAATAGCTTTTTCAAATTCCTTTCATGAAAATATTAATCATTTTGAGATAAAATAATATGTCAAGCCTTTCTTTTATAAGTCTGCTGATTATTCATTTTATATGTACATTAATTTTTGTATTTGAATTATGTCTGTCTCCCTGAATGAACTACACATTTCAAGTAAAAAAGAATATATGTCATTTTCAAACTAGTTACTGTACACAAGTGGACCCTCTCTGGATACCAAGTATAGAATGAGAATAAACATGGTCACATTCATATCTATAACTTTCCTCTATTGCCATAATATTCGTTTCACTGATTTAAATAAAGGATACTTTGTTTTGTTCCAAACCAAATTGAATGACAATAGAATTACTTTACATTTCAGTTAAATTCATATGACAATTATGTTGGAACTTTGACTCTACACATAGCAAGTGCTTATCTTTGGATTTTGAATAAAGTGTGTAAAGAGGCAGTCAGATTGAGTATAAGGGTGTAGTTTGGTACACTTATTAAGTCTTTATATGTGAGGAATACTTGGTACTAAATGATTCTTTTTTAAGAATATTTATTTTGCTAAGCTATTGTGCTTATGTTTATAATGTTCTTATTGCTATTTCTGCCTAAAAATGAACTATCTCATATTAGTAACATAAAACAGCACCTTTTTATTATGATTCTAAACTCTGATCGTCACATATTCAGGACGAATATGGTGGGGATGGCTGTCTCTGCTCCATCATGTTCTTGGAATGAATCAAAAATTGCTGGCTGGACTTCTCTGAGTGCTTATTCATTCATACCTCTCTCAGGTGAGACTGCCTGGCAGCCAGAGGTTTAGTCAGAACCATCTGCTAGAACATTGAATGAGACCTTCCCTCACAACTGGTAACTGAAATAGGAACTGTTATTTTGCTTTTCTGAAATACAGGTGCAATTTTGACATATTCTAAAGAATACACAAACATTCACACACACACACACATCATAAAGAATATACTTTCTTTGAATCAAACTGAATTACCCTAAATAGACTTTATTTTAAAACTATTGTGGCTATTGAATATCCAAAATAAAATGGTTTAATGGAGCAGGAATGGATTTATCACTACATATACTATATTTATCACTATATATACTCATATATCTACTTGCTTATTTAGACTTGTGTTCTACAGGATTATCAAACAAGAATTCTACAACCACAAAATTCATCAACTTTCCTTACCCAAAGATCTATCTCATCTTCTAGAGTAGATTTTAAATGAAGATCAGTTAAGTTAGTCCAAGATTAAAATGAATATCAAGAGGCTAGACAGTACTCCTTCACTCACCTCTTAAATTCAATGTCATGCACTCAGCCTACTTAATACCTCTCCATTCACCTTCAAACACTGAACATGTTAAAAGTTGTCATTAATTAGTACTGAAGATCAAATTGTAAAGGAATCATGAAAATTGGGGTAAAAAAGCCATTGAATAATTGTTAAAATAAACACCCAGTAAAGAAGAAATTCATGAACCTAATTTGAAGTAGAGCAATCTTTCACAATCTTATAAGTACCTAAAAAGAGACAGAACTCACTTCTTTTAAACCTTAAAAAACTCCAATGGTGAAAATGACAAATGATAGTTGCTGCCCTCCAGAGGTAAAGGTAAATTCCGAATGCAATCATCAGGCCAGTGCAAGAAACCAGTTCCCATCCGAAAGGGCAATTTGGTGCTAAAGAGACACAAGTCACTGGGGAGATTATGCATCATTGCTGTTTAGCAGTTTGCTGAATCCATCTGGGAACAATTGCCATGTTCTTTGTTTAAGCTAATAAAGCTGTGGCCTGAAGCTGTGTGCCATTAAGGCATCTCTAGAGTCTGATTGCCTGAGGGGACCTGGAATCAGGAGCCAGGAGAGTGGGATGGTTAGAGATGTGCTCTTGGCTGTGTTCCCAATGCACTTGGCAAAGGGCAGCTTCTGTATGGCACTTGTACGTTTTTAAATGACATTTTAGACATTTAAGGCACTTGGTGTTTATATGTATCAAAACAAGAAAAACTGACAAGAGGCTGTAAACTAACATGCCAAAGTGACACGAATACAAAAAAAGTTTGCAGTCTTTCTAAAAAAAAAAAAAAAAACATGCACACAGTTCTCATTTCCTCATATTGGCAATGCCAATTTGATAGCAATGCATTCATTATAAGGTATTGACTCTGTTACATGGTACGATTTATATAAGTATTAGCATATTCTAGAAATTGGTAACCGCTGATCAAAGCACTAACATTAGTATTACTTACAAATTTTACATTGTTTAGATTGGATAATTTCCTCCAGCATAATTTTAAGATTCTAAAGAAGAGGCTTCCTATGAGGCTATAGGACTTCGAAAATGCCAGGGATTCCATAGATATGATTTTTTTTCTTGTACTTAAAAATCCTACCTAAACAAAGGACATGCTCAAAACCATATTTATTAACCCAACAGATAGGCGAGAACAACTACACAGGTGAAAGGGATCTCATTTACATATGTCAAATTAAGTCCCCATGTTCCAAAAAGATACCAGAAATTTAAGTGGGTTTTAAATAGGTCAGAAAAATCTACTCAAGTTTAGAAAGGCCTCTCAGCTACCAGACAAGTGATTACAACCCAGGCAGCTCTTGAAAGCCAGAAACTGCCATGCTGTGCTGAATAAATTCTCCTGAATGACCTTTCCATGACAACTTTCTCATTTCCTATAATGTGGAGACAATTAGGTGTTAAATTACGTGTTTGTGGAGCAAAGCAGCAACCTTTGAAGCAGAGGTTTCACTGCAGAATGTACTGGGTGGATGTGTAAAAATAGCTCCTAACAAGTAATATAGTTGTACAGTGTCCAGTTCCTTAAATTAACAAATGAGAAAACTGATGTCTAAATAATTTCACTGAGTTGATGAGAGCAACACAGCGATCATGAATCTGAGTAGCTCTGAAATTCACAATTAAATTCTGAAGCTGGAGACTTTTTTACCAACATGATAGGTTTGTAATTTTAAGTGCTTCCAAATTTGCCATTTTTCTACCCAACCAAACATTCGATTAATGATCGTTTAATACAGATGAGACTATGGAGATTAAAGGAAGCACATGGCATTTTCTAGCTTTCAAGAGATTAATAAAGTAAACTCTCTACACTCAAGGAGGTCAGTCCTCAGTCAATAGATAGACTTTTGAAAAAAAAAAAAATTGTACGTAGGCCAGTACTGTCTATAAGTAGTGGGATAGAGCAGTGAGAAAAAAAGAAACAGCATAACTGTCTAATTGAGCTAACCAATAAGTCTAAGTTTGCAAAACATGCTTTATTTAAAGTATCCACTAAGTGTTTCACTCACTTAGAGGTTAAAGAATTTAAGACATATACTGAATGCATGAGAAGGAAGAAGGTCAAAGGAGAGCTTCATCTTGACAGGACCAAAGATAGAGGCCAAAGCAAAAAGGTAACCCCAGGAAAGAAGTACCAAGGAGAAAGAGCAAGGTGTGTTTGGGTAACCATAATATATTTTGAGTGATTATCAGAATGATACATTGAGAATTCCAGGAGAAACACCTATAGAGTCAGGCAGTTGTCATAACTTTAAATCTTGCCTTAGAAGGCAGGTGGTTAAATGAAATAGCAAATAAATGACAAAGTAAAATCACAGATTATCATTCATTTATTAAATTTCTATTTCAATCAGAACAAAAAAAAAGAACTTGGACTAGCTCTCTTCAACTCTAATTTTCATTCCTTATTTTTTTAAAAAAAGTTGTCAAGTTAGACAAAAATCTTTCGTAAGTTGGCCAAGGAAGTTGTCAAAATCTTTCGTAAGTTGGCCAAGGAAATATTCATCACAATATTTTTTTCTTTCTAGAAAAAATATTTTTCTTTTAATTTTCCTATTAATTCAGTCTTACCAAATTTTTAACACCCAGCTCAAACCCTAATTCTCCCCAAAACTTCTGTGCTAACCATTCAGAAATGAGCAATGTATTGTTACAGGTTTCCTCACATTAGTACTCTCTACGTGACAAACACTTATTCCACAAATATTTTAAAAGAGCTTAAAGTTAAAGACCAGCCTCACACATCTTTTTATTTTCACAAAGCCTGCCATGGTACAGTACCTCTAATCTGCAAAATAAAATATTTAACACTTTATGAATCATTAGTTTTGATAGAAATGTACAAATAAGTATAAAATTCAACTATCTTGTGACTTTGACATTATTCTGTCACAGTGGACTCTCAGATATGGATATTCTGTTTAGTTTCCATGATGTTAGTCATATCACAATAACACAAACAAGAAGTTTATATGATAGAATGTTTATTTCAGCAAGAGTGATGAGATTAGGTCACTTGCATACTGGTGCCACATTTTACTTAAATTATTATTTTATTATTTATTTGATTTTATATTTACTACTGTTATCAATTTTAAAAACCTATTAAATTGATGTTCACATATTCTGGAGAGCAGAGGAAATTGTATTTCATTCTCCAAATAGCCCAAATCGGTCAACAGCCTCATTGTCAAAAATAACATTCTTATGTTTTCTTAATAATATATTTGCTCTTTTTCCTATAAAGAAAAATACTTAAAAATTCCAAAGGCTGCTCACGTTGCCTCATGTAAAGCCATGAGTTTGCCTCTATTTTAGAGGACATTATTAGGAATTTTGTCTCTTTGGCCCTCATATATGAAGACTTTGCTGGACACTGCCTGCATACTTCCTAATGAGAATCCTTCCCCCTCATTTCTGCTTAGTGATCTTCCGAGGTCAAATTTGTCAAATTAAGCAGAGAAAAATAATAAAAGATACTTTACTCCAATTTTTAAAATCTTTATAATTATTTAATAGTTCCTAATTCTGGAGAGGGTAGGGAAAGAAAACAACAAGAGGGTAGGGAAAGAAAACAACAAGAATTGCTTTTGATTCTCCTTCTTCCTTATGGCCCAGAGATATCCATCTATTGTCTCCTTTTAGAACTCAGTCCAGAATTCAAAGAAAATCCCACCTACAGTGTTCTGTTGGGAAACTGGAGTCAGCAGAACTAGAATGTTGTATGGTTCATTGATAGGCCATTTTCCCTTTTTATTGGACATATTATTAAGCTGGTAGGCAGGTGACTGACTTTCAAATTTGCATGAAAGTGACTGGCTTCCTAAACAGACTTCAAGAGGCAGCTTATCTTTACCATTAGCACCTGTTATCCTTCAGGGGTCTTGATTTGCATTTTATTTAGATATTTGAGTAGGCCATGAATGACTCCAATTACATAAAATGAGTGGTAAGTTGGTCCAAGTACAAGAGAACTCCAGTGATGGCAATATCGTTCTCATCTCTTCAAAAAATAAATAAATAACATTTTTTTTGGTAATGTTAGTTCTCTGCTGAATTAAACTGTAAAACTAGGAAACAAACTTTTTAAATGATTTTTGTCTGTTATGGTGTAAATTTTGTATTATCAAAATATTAATTAGGTAGAGACTGGAATTTTGTATGGATTAATTCAAACTAAATTTTGATACTTAATCTCTAACTCAATCTTAATATTATGATTGATTTATTGTTATGATTTACATATTGTAATTCAAAATAAGAAAAGTAAGCCAGATATATATTAAGTGTGTAGAAAACTATGATACTAATACTCTTAGTAACATTTATTGATCAGTTTTAGGATAAAACTGAAAATAAGTGATTATGAATTTCCTTGATTTAATTTGCAAAAATTTAATCTGTTACAATTAATTTAATCTGACATAATAAATTTAAGCTGATTTTATATGTAAAAAATTTTCAAAGTTAATTGCTAGTTGAGACTTCTGACAGGTCAAGGGAATGATGACTATGTCATTAGTATGCAGCCCAACTGGTGCTCTTGTATCATTTTCTTGTCAATGATTTTGATGTTACACACCTGATGGGCTTGGCTGAATACTGGCATTTCATTGTAAACATAATTTGCCACTTCCATAGTGTGCCATCCCCAAAGTGGAACATCTGACAAATGTGCAAACAGATTTTTTACTGCAAATTTGTAACACCTCAGTGCCTGTTATTGAAAAACTTATCTGCAGATCCGATATCTTATTATTATTCTATGCTTCGAAAGAGTCTGTAAAAAAATAAAGTTTGAATGGGGGAAAATTACATTGTAAAGGAAGTATTGGTAACATAAGATATTTAATGAACATTTCCTTTACTAGTAAATACACATTTTCAGAGATATTTTTGCATATAAACACTTTCTACCTTTCTAATTCTGGTGGAAATTCACACAGTAGAATGGTTATCATTGTACTGGATCAATTTTATGGGAGTAACAATATCTCTAATATTAGAGAGAAATAATCATAAATATAAATCAACTATCCTTCTCAGGTTGAATGTTAAATATACAAAAAGGGAGTATGTGTTTTGTTGTTGCTGTGAACATGTTTTTACTATATATGCAACAATTACATGCATTAATGGAAGTAACAGCTGTGAACACATAATTGATTTGTTAATAATCTAAAATACAAATAATTTGTATCACTGAGTATGAAAACCACCAATAGCAAGAACTAGCAAACTCTTTGTAAAGATAGAAAATATTTTACACTTTGCAGAACATATGATATTTGTTGCAATACAGTAAATTTGCTATGGTCAGAGAAAAATCAGCCATAGGCAGTACACAGGGAGAAAAAATAAAAGGTATGACTATATTTCAATAAAACTTTATTTTTCAAAAAAACTGGCTAGCCCTAGATTATAGGTTTCTTATGCTTGATCTGTACACAAAAAGGAAATGTGTTTTCTACTTAAGAAGGTCAAACATATAGTGAGAATTCATTGCCTTAATCTATTTTAATACTATTTCTTTGTAGTATAGTTTAAGGTCTGATATTGTAATGCTTCCTTATTCACTCTTCTTGCTAAGGAATGCTTTGGCCATTCTGGGACTCTTATTTTTCCAAATGAATTTTGTGATTGCTTTTTCTATTTATATAAGGGAATAATATTGGGATTTTAATTGGAATGCATTGAATCCGTATAGTACTTTGGATAGGATGGCCATTTTGACAATATTAATTTGCCTATCCAAGAGCATGGGAGATCTTTCCATCTTCTAAGGTCTTTGTCAATTTATTTCTTTAGTGTTCTGTAGTTTTTATTGTAGAGGTCTTTTACCTATTTTATTAAGTTGATTCCCAAGTATTTTATTTTATTTTTTTTTTGAGGCTATTGTGAATGGGTAGTTTTCCTAATTTCTCTTTCAAAGGATTCATCACTGATTTAGAGAAATGCATTTGATTTATGTTATTGATTTTATACCCTGCTACTTTGCTGAATTCATAAATTAATTCTGGAAGTGTACTGGTGGATTTTTTTTTTGATCCTCTAAGTATAGAATCATGTCATCAGCAAATAATGATAGTTTGAATTCTTATTTTCCTTTTTGTATGCCTTTAATTTCTTTTGTCTGTATAGTAGCTCTGGCTAATGTTTCAAGAAGTATGTTGAATAGAAATGCTGAATGAGGGCATTCCTGTCTCGTTCCAGTCTTTAGAGGGAATGCTTCCAATTTTTCTCCATTTAGAATGATGTTGGCCTTGGGATTATCATAGATAGCTATATTGAAGTATGTTTATACTATCCCTAGTTTTTCTAGTGTTTGGAACATAAAAAGGTGCTGTATTTTTTCAAATGCTCTCTCTGCATCAATTGATAAAATCGTGTGATTCTTATCTTTGTCTATTGATGTGATGAATTAGATTTATTGATTTCCATACTTTAGACCAATATTGCATCCCTGGAATGAATACCACTTGATTATTGTACACTATGTTTTTAATGTTTTTGTATGCATTTTCATCTTTTAATTCATTGGAATGTTTAATTGGACAGTTATCATAAATAAAAACTCTATATGCTTTTTGGAAAATTAGAGGTTTTAAAATGAAATGTATGCAAGAATATCTAAATGGTTTAAATATTGATGTCATCTGAACATTTTATAAACTACATGCATAAATTATCAATATAAATATATATATATATATATATATATATATATATATATATATATATACACAGGGATGTTTTATTATGACATTTTGAATGCCTACACTAGAAAGTAAATACTGATATTGACTATATTACTATGAAATGTGCAGTATATGCACTAAATCATACATATTTTATAAAGACTAATATTGTATTTGCAGGTAAAATATTGGCATGTGAAAATAACAAAAAGACTGATCATTGAGGATTCATAAAATACTTCAACATGACATCTTCATTACCAAATGAATAGAGCCAGAAAAACTGAATTTTCTAAATACATACATTGATCACATTTTCCACATTTCTAATCTTCATACCTACCAGTAAGTTCAAAATAGTTTATTTTTAGTTCAAATTGTTTTATATTGGTTTGTACCAGAAAATACTAAGCAGTTTTTTCCCTGCATTCATATTCTATTCCCTCTTTCTTTTGTTGGATCACTTGGACTTACACAAAAATGTTTAAAAATTTAATTTTTAAGGGCAAGCCATCTTGTAAGGAAATAGTAATAGAGAAAAAAATACCTAACTATACTCCTTAATTTGGGAGAAAGTACTATTAAAATATTTTATAACCAAGGAAGTATCCATATTTTGTCCTTATAAAATTCTATCCTTTATATTTGTCAAACCATAGCTTGCATGGGATATTTCTTCTGTGTAGTTTTTCATAAAACATTGTGTAACAGATACTCTCTTAGTGATAAACTACTTCAATTCTTGATATGGGTATCCAAAATATTCTATAGAGGTTTGATTGCACTGAGTTTGAGTTTATAAAACAATAGCTAGTACAATGTTTTACAATATTTTAAGAAGTAAAATTTTAGGAAATCAGAACACAAGTTTTTCATGTGTGTTTTTCTAAGAGAAAGACATATGTCTAAAATGAACTGTTAAAAAATATGCTTATGGGCATATGTGCTAGAGATGGAAAACAAAATTAATTATTACAAATAGATAATCATTTAAACATCAAAATTCACTATTTTGCTCTATTTTGTAAAGCATTTTTCTTAAAATTAATGTTTATTTCTGAATTCTAAAACCTGTCTTTATTGAACATGTGGGCTTCACATTTCCCTTGACTACTTTCTAGTTCTTCCAAAATTAAGGATTCAGTATGTTTTATCTATAGAATATATTAGTGCAAAAATTAAGAGTTTTTAAATGTAATCTATTTAAAATGAAAAATAAATTATATGTCTAATCATTAAGATTTAATCTAAAATTTCATATATGCATTATTCTGAATGATATCTCTAACCCATGAATCTAAATATTGAATTCAAGTCAGTGACATGCTACTAATGTGGTTTGCATTTCCAAAAATAATTTAGCTCTTTATAGTTAATTATTTAGTATCACTTCACCCCAAATCATGGAATTGTGTAGATACAAATCCAATCTTCCATCCATTATGGTTTGAATGTGAGTGTCCCTCCAAAGCTCATGCATGATACAATGCAAGAAGGTTCAGAGAATAAATTATTGGGTTGTGAGAGCTTTAACCTAATTGGTGTATTAATCACCTGATGTGATTAATTAAGTGGTAACTAAAGGCAGGTGGGGTGTGGCTGGAGGAGACCAGGCATTGGAGGCATGGCTTTGGGATATATATTTTGTATTTGGAGAGTGGAGTCTTTCTTTGTTTCCTCATCTTCACAAAAGCTGAAACCCTCTGCTACATTTTTTACCATGGTCTTCTGCCTAACCTTGGAACCTAAGGAATAGAGCTAACCTTCTATTGACTAAGATCTCTGAAACAGTGAGCCCTCAAATAGCTTTTCCTCATCTACCGTTGTCTAGGTTGGGTCTTTAAGTCACAGTGTCAAAAAAGCTGACTAAACAGAAACTGTTACCAAAAAATGGGGTTGTTACTGTGCCTAACTTGACCATTTGGTTCAGAAGCTTTTGAGCTTTTTGGAATTGGTGGGAGAAATTTTGAGGTGTGTAGCAGTGCAAGCTAGAAATGCTTTAGATTGTTGTAAGTAAAAATTAATGGCCAATTCTGGTGGGAGCTCAGAAGAGCAGAATGTCAGTAGGACCATGGTCAGTGAAGACAGGGCACGAAAGGGTTTCTAAAAGGAGGACTCTATTGGAATTTGGAATAAAGGCCATTCCTTTTATGTTCTGGCTAAGAAGTTGTCTGCATTATGTCCATGTCCTGAGACTTTCTGTGAGGCTGATTTTAAAAATGATGGACATTTTAATCTGGCCAAAAAAAGTTTCTAGGCAGCATAGCATTCAGGAAGTGGCATGGGTATTGATGGCACCTTTTGGCCAAACATCATTTATTGCGATGTTCAGAAGTAGAAAGCAGAGCAGAAAGATGTGGAGAATGTGGACTTGAAAGGCAGGAATAAAATAAGGCTAAGGAAGTTGCAGTTAAAGACATTATTGCCACTAAAGAAATGCTAAAAATTTATCCAAGAGATAATAAGACAGATGGCTTGAGGGCATCTCAAAAGCTGGCAAGATCACACCCATCTCAAGCTCCTGGGAGTAAAAGTGAAAATTCTCTTAGAAGAGACTAGTGGAGCACCCTTCTTGCATAAGGGGTCCTAGGAAGATTTTTTCAGCATTCTCAGCTACCCAGTCACTCAGAGGCTGCTACAGCCAGGGTCCCTGGTGGTTTGGCTACTGCTCCAGATGGTGGAAGACCCTGGTGTCAACCTTGTGGTGCTAATTCTGTAGGAATGCAGGATCCTGTAGTTAGGGGCTCATGGAGGCTTCAACCAAGATTTCAAAGAAAAGTCTTGGAAGCCAGACAAAGTGCAGCAGGGTCAGAGTCCCTGTGGGCACTCCTTGAGAAGGCAAGGTGTGAAGATTTGGGGAGGAAGCTGAAGCTGCAGTGGAGACCCCTGAGAATAAGAAATTCCAGTAACATGGGACATTGTCCTAGGAAAGCTGTGGGAATTGAGCCTGAGGAACCAACAGAAAGGTCACTTGGGCAGCAACCAACAAGGGCACAGGGGTGGAGCTAAACTAGTCCTTTGGAGAGAACATCATTAAGCTGTGTGCTGCAGATGCCAGACTTGGAGCTATAGAAGTTTTTTTTGTTTTGTTTTGTTTTCAGTTTCACAGGAGTTCACAATGAGATTGCCTTAAGCCTCAAAGAGGAATTTGGACTTCAAATTTGAGTAATTTCAGAACTGTTGACTATGGGGACTCTCAGAAATGAGAAAAAAAAATAATTTTGGCATTGTGAGATGGTTGTGAGATTTAGGGGACCAGGGGAGGAATGTTATGGTTTGGATATGAAATGTCCCCACCAAAGCTAACGTGTGAGACAATATAAGAAGATTCAGATTAGAAATGATTGGTTGTAAGAGTCTTAACCCAATCAGTGATTTAACTCCGTGATAGGGATTAACTGACAAACAAAGTGCAGCAGTGGTAATTTAAGTGGAAGAGTATAGCTGGAGAAGGTAGGAATTAGGGCCTGGCTTTGGGTATATATCTGTATCTGGGGAAGAGACTCTTTGTTGCCTGATCACCATGATATGAGCTGCTTTTCTCCTCCATACTCTCCTGCCATGATGTTCAGCCTCTCATTGAACGCTGAGAAATGGAGCCGACCTTCTATGCCCTAAGATCTCTGAAACTGTAAGTCCTCAAATAAACCTCTTCTCTACAGCTATGCTGATTGGGTCATTTAGTCACAGCAGCGAAAAATCTGACTAAAACACCATCCAATGAAAACTAGACAAAAAATAAATAGTATTTTTTTTCAAATAACAATTTTAACTTTTAATGAGCAGAGTAAAATATATTTATATAATTCTAAAATATACTATGCTATGAAATAGAAATTAAATCTGTATTATATAATAAAGTGTGATAGATAAAAAATTAAAGTATTTAATTGTACATAATGTTCTTATATATTAACTAATTAATGTAAATTAACATTAATTAATATAAAATATTATAAGTATTTTCATAATATTTAGATGAGTGAAAAATATAAAAGTCTATACAGAAGTATTTGATAGACTCATATTATCAGTATACATTGAGTTATTATATTCATCTCATCAAGTTAACAAACATTAGCTTTTCATTGCTACTTCTGAAATTTGAAGGAAATATATTTTAAAAATATAAACAAGTAATAATAATTCCATAGCACAATGCTCGAATCCCAAATTTATTCTTGCTTTCTAAGTTAATATTGAATTCATGTCCATTTCTTGCTCTTTCTCATTAGGTAATATTGATCTGTGTACAAATATGCAAGGCCAAAAAGAGTAGCTAGAAAATTGTGTGACTTAAAGAGTGCTTTTTGTAGGCTACATTGCTATAGTGGAAACTTAATTATAAACAACACAAGTTACACTCCACAGTGACAATCCTACTCATCAGTTCATCATTCAAATAGATTGGGAGAAAAGACTCTGTGGGACTGGTTGTGTATAATTTCAAAAAGAAGAATTTTTATGTAATGTCAGGTGGGCTTTCTTGCACTCTATATAATAGCATTTTCTTAACTTCAAGTTGAAATTGGATGCTTTTACCCCCAATTTTGAGGACAATAAAAAATCTAAGTTCAACAAACAAGCATTCATTTATTCACCATGCTAAGATTATTTTCTCATTGCATTTTGATAGGAAAAAAAAAGCCTTTAGACGTGTCTTTCAAACAAGCAGCTAATTTATCTACCCTTTTTCCCCCTCCTCTTCCTTCTTTCACTCAAAATGAAATGGCGAGCAATTAAACCAGGTTGCTATATTTGGTGCATCCAAACTTCACAAGTTGATAGCATAATGATTTTAATAACCACTTTAAATGTAACATGGTGACAAGCTGACACCTGAGGTTTGTGTCCTGCAATTTTATTTTCTACCATTCTATTGTTACACTACAGGAATAGTAATATGACTAGACTGAAGGATACAATGTTTTATTTGCTTCTGATTTAGATCTGATATACATAGTTAGCATACTTTTTAATATTCAAAGTAAAATTTATGTTAGGTTGGATGGGGACTATCTGGAAAAAGCACAGGCATTGTATGTTAAGGACAATTCATACCACAATTTTTTCTTTATTAAAAATAAAATATATAAACGTCATTTATTGATGGCCTTTGACAACTGAGAAGAATTTCACAAAAATATGACAATGCAACTACTCTTCTATTTAAATGTTTTAATATATTTAACCTTTACTTCCCTTTTTAGCTACTAATGATCTTGTGAGAAAATTTATTTTTTATTAAGGAAATAATAATCTTATTAGAACTTCAGTTTTGTACAATGTCATAGATGATCTTTTAGTACTTTTGTAAAAAAATACTTTGGCCTAAGTGTACATGAATTGTGTAGATGTTATATGTCACATATGAGTGTAAACACTATGTATTATTACACTGTCATGACAACTTGTTCTATTTTAGCTTGCTTGAAAAAAGATTTTGCTCATCATTCTTGATTGTGATGACAAATTAGCAGGATATAGAACAATCATCACTGAATATATTCTTGTAAGGAAATTGATAAGATTCCTTACTTTAAAAATGTTAATGAAATGTTTTCATGCAAATTAAATAACATAAATAACACATGATTTTTATATCTAAAGTTGTGTGCATTTTGAGGGATAATTATACTGAATTTCAATATTTATACTAATGATCTCTTAGTTGTTAAAGATAAAGCCAAAGCAAATATATATATCGAAAAATGGATAAAAAATATGACTCCTCTGCCAACAGCAATTATAAGTTCATTTTTCCCCTGTCATTGTTGGTCAGTTTGTCAGGGCTTGTCCATTTACTTATTTAGTGTTATTTATTAAATGCCTTCTAAAGTCAGTAGTAAGGATACAAAACATAATTACTTCTTTGCATCCCAGGGATCCAAAGTGGGTGTTTTCTTATTCCTTTTGATGTGAACTTATCTTCTTTGTTTGTATGGTTCACAAGTGATTAAACATTTTCAGCCTTAGTTCAGTTTTGTGATTCTCCACATTA
Organism: Urocitellus parryii; assembly: GCF_045843805.1. NCBI lineage: Eukaryota > Metazoa > Chordata > Mammalia > Rodentia > Sciuridae > Urocitellus > Urocitellus parryii. The sequence continues at coordinate 236,113,603 of NC_135531.1, read as the reverse complement.
TTGTAAAAGATAAGTGCAAGTGCTACACTTCCTAATTGTTAACATAATAAACATCTCTTTTGGTTAGACTCATTATTTCTTATAATAGACTTATTATTTCCTGAATGTTTTGGGAATGACAAACTCTGTCTTCCATACTCACTAACTCAGTCTCTCTCTCTCTCTCTCTCTCTCTCTCTCTCTCTCTCTCTCCTCTCTCTCTCTCCTCCATCTATCTACCTATATTTAATCCCTTTCCACTTGTGAATAATTGTCAAAATCTCAAACTCCTCAAATATTTGAACATCTTTTTTTAATTGCTAATGACTTCCAGCCTTTAAGCTTGAAGCATCTATTGTTAAAGCATAAAATCTTTTTAGTAAAACTATGTTTCATTTTATTTCAAACTAATTCAAACATTTTGACCAACATAATGAAGTGCTTATATTTTATCTCCTGAAATCTTTTTACTTTTCTTTCAGTGACATCCTACAAGAAGGTGCTGAAATATTCAGAAAATATTTCTGATTGGATAATCTACTATTTCCAATTAAATTATGATAGGTAGTCTAAGATTGCATTCAGTAGCATTCATTTAACAATCCTTTTCCAAGAACAGGTCTCCAGCCTAAGTATCTGACATTGACAGTTAAGTACATACCAAGATACAACATTTCTTAAAATGAAAGACAGAGCAGGGCATGATAGCACATGCCTACTTTGCCTGTAACCCCAATGACTTGGGAGGCTGAAGCAAGACAAGTTCAAGGTCAACCTCTGCAATTTGGGGAGACCTGCAGTCACACAGTGAGACCATATCTCAAATTGAAAAGGTCTGGGATATAGCTCAATAATAAAACACCACCAACTTAAATCCTTAGCACCAAAAAGAAAAAAAGAAAATTTGAAAATACTGATAGACTATTAGGAAGCTGAAGATTTCTCAAGGAAGTTATGAATACCTAATACCAAATCTTTCATATCTAAAATTCCTTTTCATTAGTATATCTATATGCTTATTCTAAATAACTATAAGCAAAACATTCTCTAAATATTATCACCATAAACCAGTATCAGTTTTGCCTGGGGACATGTTAGGTATGAATCCTGTGGGGCCTGCCCCACCCCTCCTAAACCAGAAATTCTGAGGGTCCACATAGAAATATGTGTTTTCATACGACCTCCAAGTGAGTCTTAGTCGTTCCAGATCTCTCAAGAATCAAAGACAGACATAGCTCATTCAAACAAAGCTGTGGTATTTTGCTTGCCCATACTGTTATCTGTTCTAAGGTTATTTTCTTATTCCTATAACTACATGACTCTCACAGTCACAGGTCCCCCCACTACCACTATAAATTATCTGGGTTGTGTTTTCTGGATTCATTAAACTTCCCACTCTGTTCACATTTTCCATTTTTGTCAGTTGCCTGCCACCTGTTTTCATAAATCTTGCAGTATTTGTTGTTTAGATTCCAATTCATTCTCGCTCCTTCATTTTCATGTTGCTTAATTTGTTATCCACTCATTTCTACATTTGGACTTCTCCAACTTTAATGTGCACATGAAGCAAATAAGGATCTTGAGAAATTGCATATTTAATATTTAAATCAACTGCATGACTATGAAACCTGAAATTCCACATGTTCCCAGATGGTGTTCAGGCTGCAGATGCAGAGATCAGACTGTCAGTGGCAAACCAAATATGTCAATAATGTCCAGACACAATCCAGCAAGGGCTTAAACAATGATGTCAAATATATTCTCTGTGGTGGATTGAATGCTCACCCCCATAGCCAAAGGACATGTCTTCCTAAAGCTTCCAAATGTGACTGTATTTTTCAAAATAGTTCTTGTTGCCCACAAATTGAGGTCATTTTTAAAAATCATGAAATGAGATCATCTGGGATTACCTGATCAGGTACTAAATAGAGTGACAATTATCTTTATTAGAGACTAAAGTGAGGAAGACAGGCATGAAGAAGAAAGCCATGTGGACACAGAGAAGCAGAGATTAGAGCTTCAAAAAAGCTGGAAAAGCAAGGCAGTGTTCTCTCCTAGAGACTGCAGAAGAGCATGGCATTATGACAACTTGATTTTAGACCTCTAGCATCCAGAACTGACAGAACAAATATGATTGTGTTCAGTCAAAAGTGTATAGCACTCATTTTATGAATATCTAAGGAAATTAATACACTATCACATGTCCATGTTCTGTAAATACTTCTTTTGTATGCATATTATTGTCCAGCAGTATTCAAGTTTACATCAACAAGTTATCCAGCACATATGATAAGTCAGATATTGTCCTAGACAATGTTTACAGATATTTAGATCGATTACCCTGTGTTCATGTACTTTAATTTAAAAAGAAGCATGAAGACATTAAACATAATAAGATGAACAATGCAGAATGTTAGATAAAAACAAATGCTATGGGAAAATGGCATATTAGCAATAGAGGATATCAAAAGTCCAAGAAAGGATGATGAGTACTCCTTTCAGCTTTACAAAAAGCATTCAGGTTGGCTTCCATGAGAATATGACATTTGAAGAACACTGGAATAGGACATGAAGGAGATGATGAAGTTATTAATAGCATTATCTTGTGAAGATAACTCAGGTGGAGGAAATATTCATTCTGATATCTGGTGATATTTTCAAAGGTCCCTGGTATATTCAACAAACAATAGGGATCAATGAGATTTCTAGAGTGAGATTAATAATAAAATTAATCTTAGGAACAAATATTAATAGCTAATACCTATTTGGCATATCTGCTAGATGATCCATGTACATTATTTTATTGAATCTTACTCTACCCATTAAAGACTTATTTACACTCATCTGATGATCAGACCTGATGAAGAAAAATCACTTCTTAAAACCAGGTGACTAACAACAATTGTGTGAATCACTTTTTAATTAAAACTGACCATAGAGCCCATCTTGTGGATCAGAACACATTGGTTATTCAAAATTGGATGAAGTCAAGAAATATAATTTATTTGGAATATGAGTGGCTGGCAAGTACTTCAGAGTGAGTAATCAATTAAAATGTATGACCAGAGAATTTCTGTTTTAGCTCTGTCAGGTAAAGAGCTTGAAAGACACCATTCAAGAAGGAAAAAAAAAAAAAGGGAACAAACTAAAATCAACTACTTTCCTTGGACTCATCAGAGAACTGGAGTTGCAATGCAAACTGCCAACCTGAAGTCTGGAGATAGAAATTAATTCAAAGGGCCACACTCCAGATATTACCAAGAGTACCTGTCACTAGAGCCATAAACTGGGATGCTTACTCACTTCAGTGGTAATTTTGATAAATTGCTAGAGCTTGCACGTGAAATAGCACATGAATGCAAAATTTCTGCAGGCTTTCCTCTTAAGAGTTTCCCCACCATTTTTGTGTGTTTTATTTGAAGCTCCTCAACCAGATTCTCAAAATAAAGGAACAGGAAAGAATGTTGACTCAACTGAAGACATTCTGCATAACAAAGGTCTACTTGGCCTAATCTCACTGGAGAAAGAGCATTTCTCTAATTTCAGCCCCATCTATCTTCAAATCTCATGTAAATTGGATAGAAGAGGTAAGGGGGGGAAAAACTTGTAAAAATCAAATAATAGGGTCAAGGGACAATTAAATTACAAAGATTGAATGGGAGATTATATTCTGTAGCCCCTTTTCAGTACTTTACACATGACAATGGGTCTCCTGAATACTAAAAATAGATTGCAGCTGAAAGAGATACAGAAATCAGTCTACCTTTGGAGTGGTTGTCAAGGAATCCCAAAGACAGAGAGAAATAATAATAATAATAATAATAATAAATCAAGGAAATTATTAAACTTTTGATACAACAACATCAAATAAAAAGCACAACTCAACTCCTAGCAAGATTCACATAAAACCTCATGCTAAAGACATGTTTCTAACATTATGCCTGGATGTCTTCAAGAAATTACAATGCATACAACAAATCAAGAAAATCTACACTCTGAAGACAGAGAACAAACCTCAGAAGCATACTAACATGAGATAGAGTTTGGCTTTACCAAACAAGGAATCTGAAATAACAATAATTAAGCTGTTAGTAAACCTACTGGAAAAAGTAGACAACATGAAAAAAACAGAGAGTCGAAGTAACTGTAAGAATTACAAAGAAATGCTAATGTCATACACCATTACACAAATAAAGAATAACTGGTCAAATTATTGGTAGACAGGAAATACCTAAGGCAAGAATCAGTGTGCTTGAAGATAAATCCTTAGTTGCAAAGAGGAAAAACAAATAAAAAACAAACAAATATCTAAGAATTATAGCAAAATAAACATGTACATTAATTGAACATAATAGAGAACCCAGGAATCAGTACAAATACATATTGTCATCTGATCTTTGTCAATTGAGCAAAGGATTACTTTTCCAAGAAATTCTGCTGCAAAAATTATACAAATAAATACAACAAAATGAAGCTAAATACAGATCTCACATCTTTCATGAAAATTTACTCAAAATATATAAAACTCCAATGTATAAATTGCAAAGCTATCGAGACTGTAGAAGAAATCAAGAAAGAATTTATGTGACCTTGGGTATCCAATAAGTGTTTAGACACTACCTCAAAAGCATAATGCATAAAAGAAAAGTGATAAATTAGACTTTCCAAAATTAAAAAGTTTTTCTCTGAGAAACTCTGGTAGAGACTAAAAGAATGAGCCATAATTAAAGAATATAGTCTAAAAACACATATTTTACAAAAGTCTTATTTCCAAAATATACAAAGAATCCTTAAAAATTCAATAATGAGAAAACAACCCAATTAAAAGTGAACAAGATGTTTGTTCAGATTGCTACCAAAGAAAATATACAGATGGCAAATAAGCATATGAAAATTCAGCTAATATAAGTTGCCATTAGAAAATTACAAAATACAACAATAGTGACATACTAGTATACTTCAATTAGAATGGCTAAAATGCTAACCACAGACAGTATCTATTGCTAGAAGGATGCAGAAAAAACAACAGAACTCAACAGTTTCTGTGAAAATGCAAAATAGTATAGCTACTTCAGAAATCAATCTGAAAGTTTATTTCAAAGTTTCATATAATTTTAAGATGTAATATAGTTATCACACTCTTAGATATTTACTTAACTGGCTTGAAAACTTGTGTCTCCAATAACCTGCCTGTGATTGCTTACAGAAGCATTATTCAAATAGCTCAAATTTGAAGCAACCGAGGGTGAATGGTTGTTGTTGATGAATACACCTAAAGGAATAGTATAAAGCAATGAAAAAAAGTAGTTATCAAGCCATAAAAAGACACAGGGTAGTCTTATATAGTCATTGCTAAGTGGGAAGGAAGAAAGCAAGTCAACAAAAGCTCTTACCATTTTATCCCTATTATATAACATTATGGAATTCACAAAACTGTAAGGGCAGTAAGACCATCAATGGTTGCCAGGGTTCAAGGGAAGGGTGAGAGGGCTGAGTAGGTGAAATGGAGAAATTTCTATACAGTAAAACAATTTTCTATGAGAGTGTGATTGGGGATATATAACAGCAAGTATTTGCCTAAATACATGCATACGTATTCAACTTTACAGCACAAAGATTGAAACTTAATGTGTGCAATTCAAAAACGTATTTGTACCATAGCAGAATCACAGCACAGAATGCAGAATGCAAAATAAATCAAATTCTAACTGCAATATGAATGTATATAAGAACCTCACTGAAGGAAGTGAGAGAAAAGATGCCTTGCATCCTTTGAATTGACTGCAGTCTTAAAGATCAAAAGGAAACAAAACTACATATGTATTGTGTTCTCCAAGATAAATACAAATGTCTTATTCAGAAGCAAACATTTGGCACAGAATAATCCCAAATGTTTTGCATGCGTATTCTGCCCTCCAAAATAGAGATTATCACTACCAACTTTTTATGTGTGGACCATATACAGTAACTATTTTATGGGGGAGAACAATCCTGAATGAATAAGGAAGGAGGGGAATTAACAGTGCAGTGGCTAAACCTGGAAATTACTACTTCAGCCAGTTGAACAAGGTCAAAATCAGCAAAGATTGATCATGAAGATTGTATGTTGCTTTGTGTTGATGTGATGAAAATGATACCAGACCTCTGTAGCATTTCTTCTCCTATTTATCTCAGTCTAATCATGACAAAAATAAAAAAAATAAATAAATAAACAAAATCCCAGACAAATCCCAGTGGAGGTACAGTCTATAACACACAGTTGATTATCACTCCTCAAAACTGGAAAGATTATGAAAAAAAAAAGAAGTTTGGGAAACTGCCACAGCCAAGAGGAGCTTAGGGAAACATAAAAATTAAACATGATGCATTATTCATTGAGATCCTATAATAGAAGAAGAATTTTAGTTAAAGCTTCAGAAACTAGAATAAGTATAGAATTTAGTCAGTAACTCCATATTAATATCAGTTCAGTAATTGTGTATATGTGAACCATATTAATGTTAGATAGTAGTAGAAATTGGCTGTGTTGTATATGAAGACTCTACTATCATCACAATATTTCCAAAAATCTAGCAGTGTTCTAAATATAAAATTATTTAAAATAAGGAAATGTATTAAAGTTATGATGAAATTTGAATTTCAAATAAGAATTTAAAAAACTTAAAATTTGATCAGTAAAATTCATATGGGAGAGTAATTGATGCTGTTACTTTTGAAAGAATAATGAAAAAGGAAACGATTGACCCTTAGGAAATTCCTGATGAATTTTTCTGTTCTAGTGAATAGTCAAAATATGAGAGGTAAATAGATTGGGGAAAGGACCAATGTTTGGATTTTTATCAACTTACATTCCAATTCGAACTGCGATCTCTGAGCTAAATTAAACAAATTTTTGAAATTCACTATTTTTACCCAATGCAAAGGAGAAGATGGTCATTTTCCTTTGTGGCATTATGGTGGCTATTTAGTTATATACATTTTAAAAATGTTTAGTCATGAATTTTTAAGTGCTTAGCATTTATTCAAAATACCTATCCAATGTTGGTTATAGGTATTTATTTTAACTTATATTATTTTCCTTATAAATATAGAAAAAATCATAGGTAATTGTTTATGAAATGTTTTTTATTAATTTTTAAAATTTATATATGACATCAGAATGCACTACAATTCATATCACACATATAAAGCACAAATTTTTCACATCTCTGATTGTATACAAAGTATATTCACACCAGTTTGTGCCTTCATCCATGAACTTTGGATAATGCTGTCCTTCACATTCCACCATCATTTCTAACCCCATACCCTTCCTTTCCCCTCCCACCCTTCTGCCCTACTTAGAATTCATCTATTCCTTCCAAGATCCCCCTCCCTATGAAGTGTTCTTTATAACTGAATAACAGAAGAACACAAGAACCTGGATGAAAGAACTTAATTGGATTGAGAATTCCAAAGAAAAGCAAGCTTTCAATTTTTTTCTTCAGTTCTTTAATGTTTAGAAATGATATGTCGGAAAAAAATATTCAATGTAGAAAGTTAAAACACTACCTTATGTGAACTTTATAAAGAGCTACAGTCTTTTAATACCTCCTGAGTTAGAATTTTCTCTGGAATCATAGAGGTACTTTTTCATGGATTTTCTGAATTTCGAATCACACACTTTTGCTGATGTTCATACATTTCAAATATGAGATGCTGCTGACCTCAGATAGATCCACCTCTGACATCAACCAGATTACACATAACAAGTATTGATCATTTGTACTCCAAATTTTGCTGACTATCCCCGACATGAAGCATCCTTTCTCTCTGAGATGACAAGGTGATACAAATCTAAAAAGAGGAGCATTGCCTAAGCTCATTTTAATGAATTCTATATATTTTAAAAGCTCTAGTGCCAATAAAAGTGTATATGTGCCTACATGTATCTTCATATATGCATCTGCATGTTTATTTGTGTTATGTAAGTTTTGTGCATATGACTGTACTGTGTACGTACATATATATGTATTGTATATATATTTATTTTGCCTTTTGTAGACTCCTTGCTCTTTAGTTTCAGCCAAACTTTAATTTGATTTTCAGTTAATGACAAATAACCTGGCTATGTAGCCCGGCCATTCAAAATTTAATATAGAACTTAAAATGAAAAAAAAATAGACTATCTTCAGGTTAAAAAAAATTGTTTTAAGGATACTGAGGATTTAGCCCAGGGTGCTTTACCACTCAGCCACATCCCCAGTCCTTTTTATTATTTATTTGTTTGTTTGTTTGTTTATTTATTTTGAGACAGGTTCTCCTTAAGTTGCTTAGGGCCTCACTAAGTTACGGAGGCTCACCTCAAAAATGCATCCCTCCTGCTTCAGCCTCCTGAATGGCTAGGATTACAGGCATGCCGGACCTGCCCAGCCATCTTAAAATTTTTTTTAACAAAATTAATGTGAATTATACCTCCACAATAATACATGGGAATCAAAGGTGTTGATAAAAAGGTGGTTTTAACTGATGATAGATTATAGTTATTCAAGGCATATTATACTACCCAATGTGTGGTTGGATTTCATTAGTACTTCATTATATTAATTACACTTAAGAGCACTTAAAATAATCACAGAGTACTCGTGATTGGACTGCTTTTTAAATTTTTAAAATAAATTTATATTAATTTATGTAAATTCATATGTCAAATACTTTTTGGTATATTGCTGGCCAGTAATTACATTCCCATTGAAATTAGATTTGTAAATATATAAATAACAGATGAAGAAAACAGTTCACTTATAGATATTTGGTGTGTGGGGGAATTAATCCTTGAGAGAAAAATCCTAAAATAGCAAACTTGTGGGAATACCAGCCCAAAGCTACATAAATTTTCATGTGCGATAACAATCTTTATGTGGAGACAAACTTTTGCCAATGAATATTTATACACATATATTACATACAATGTAATATATAATATATAATATATTTATATATAATATGAAAAATAGAAATTACCACCCTGACCTGCCTGTTTCCCTGCCTTTGACTCAGAGGGTATATGATAAATAGATAATGAAGCCTACCTCTCATTTGATTTTGAAGGCACCAAAAAGTTCTCACCTAATACACAACTCTAAATTTACCCACCATTGATGTAGGACTTAACTGTCTTACAAATTATGTCATCATTATTTTTGCTAAAATGTGTCATACTTAAGAAGATATTTGTTATAAATGGAGAATTAATACATTTTAACTAAGCTTAAATATTTGAGAAAGTGTCAGTAATAACACTGTGTCAGAAAAACAAAATGTATAGGAAACCACAATATATTCCCCCCAAAAGGGAAAACTGGTATATTAAGACACTTTCTCCTACCCTATAGTTTTGTCCAAATGAAAACTTGGAAGATCATCCTAAGTTCCTTAAGATTTGTTTACTTTTGCAGCTGTTCCAGTACCTGCAGTTGCTGAAATAGAAGTGTATTCTCCACAAGCTTACATATTAAAAACAAAACAAATAACAAAAAAACTTTTTCAGAGACTGCAAAGGAAAACGAAGTAATGGGAAATAAAATATGTGCCAATCAGTCCTCCAACAAGAATAATCTTGCTTTTGTATTATTGACTTCATGATACCTATTATTTAATTCATATTCCTGTAACTGTGGGATATCTAGGTAGGTGGGTAAATAGATGTAAAAATACAGATGTACTTATATAAGCTTTCATGTGGCAAAAATGTCTTGCTACTGAAAATGTTTGAAATCCAGTACTATACTAGAATTATCTCAGAACACTTAATCTAAGATTGTCTTCAATGCTTAAAATGCAATAGACCTCACCTTACCAAAATCCTATGGAACTTGACATAAGACATGAAACAATGATTTCTGAGGAGCACCTTTTCATTTGAGTTTCTCTGTGGACCTGTGTAGTAGTTACTCTCTGATAACCATATTAGATGTTTTCATAATAAGAAGTTTACCAACAAAAAATATCTCAGAAAAACACTAGAAAATTGATGACCTAATTCTGGCAATAATATAGAATATTTAACATTTTATTCAATGAAAATATGGTGATTGCTTTGAATTATTTTCATATGGCCATACAATACTGCCAAAGAGGAAGCCTGTTTCTTTAGAAACTGACAAACCACCTTGTATAATTCAAACAACAGCAGCTTCATGCCTTAACAAAGAAGGGACAACAGCGATGTCATCTCTTTGGGAGCTACTGGTGCAGCAAGCAAGGAGAGAGTCCCAGTGGCTACACGTGTTGGGCGGAGGGCACTGTGGAAGAGGTGGCTCTGTCAGAAGTAAAGTGATGCTACAATTTTAGGACAAGATCTCAGAGTCTTACAAAGAAAAGCAAGAGAATCTGACTCATGAGAGGTTTCCTATTTGAGGTAAACCAGAAAATCATAAAGAAAATATAACAAGAGAAAGAAAAGATGAAAGGTAATAGAGATGAAAAAGACAGGGTTCCCAGTTTAAATGTGTTATGTAACATGAACTCACAGTTCTATAGAACTATGTTCTGTTCTAAAAGGGAGAAGAATTGAAATAACTTACAATTTATTTATAATGATTATTCAATGTATCTTTGTACTTTTTTTTCTAAACATATCCCATAGAAATGTCTTATCTTTAATTTCCATGGTCATTGTATTTTTGAAAGTACCTAAAGAGAACAGAATAAAGACATCTTCTTATTTTATATTAAAAGCCTGGAACCATGTGGTAATCAGTAACCTCATTTTTCTACATCACTTTTGGGTTAATTTCCTGTCACATCCTTTCCTGCACCCTACAAAGCAACTTAAAGTATAAAATGATTGCCTTGAAAAGTATTACATTAAGAAAATACTATTTATTCTTCTTCTTATGAAATAATTTTTAAAATATTAAATAAATTACTTTTTTTCCTAAAGGTTTTGAACACAAATCTATATTCATACTCTAGTGGAAAAGAGAGTATCACTACTAGAAACAACATGAACAATAAAGCAGAGTAGAGGCAAAGTGGAGAACACTCTAGGTTATCCAAATGTAATCAATACAAGTCAAACATATGGCAATTATAAACTCCATAGGCCAAGAAATTTGAGAAAAAAGAACACAGTGGGGGAAAAATCTTCATGTTGTAGAACCAAATATCAAAGTCCTCTACTATGAGGTAAATTATGTGTCTCCCAAAATTAATACTTTGAAATCCTCATACCTAGAACCTCAGAACATGACAGCATTTGGAGACAATTTTTTAAAAGGGAATTAAGGTTACATGAGGTCACTGGAGTGCATCCTCATCTAATGACTGGTTTCCTTTTAATAAAATATTTGAACAGAGATACATACAGAATGCAGATAATGCAATGGGATACTAATTAGAATGTTATACTCCATGTATGCATATGTCAAAATACACTCTACTGTCATGTATATCTAAAAAAATAAATAAATGAGAGAGAGAGAGAGAAGAAGAAGAAGGAGGAGGAGGAGGAGGAGGAGGAGGAGGAGGAGGAGGAGGAGGAGGAGGAGGAGGAGGAGAAACAACCTAGATGCTGAGAAGATAGGTCTCAGAAGATTGAAGCCATTTCATTGACACCTTGACTTTGTACTTCTAACCTTAGAAACTGAGATTATAAATTTCTGGTTTTAGGCTACTCCACTGATAAAATTGTGTTATGACATTCCTAGAAAACTAACAAAAACTCTTTCATGTTCTTTCTCTGTGCTCTTTTATTGCAAAGGCAATTTTTAGAAACACGTTTTCTCTTGTTCTTAGCTGATGCAAGAAAATACAGTGAGCAAAAGCCTTTGCATAATACTCCAGAGTTAGTCTCAGGCCAATCAAACTTCTATAAGGTAAATAGAGTCAGTATCAGAAAATATGTACATAGAGCATCTTTGACTTTACCCAAAGTATAATGAGGTAACCATGGGAATTTAAAAAACAAGAACTTCATCCAAAGAATATTTTCAAGATTTTTCTTAAACAAGAAAGAGCACTTAATCCAATATTGTATTATTGAGAAATAATTAATAAAATGTTACTTCATCTTATTTTTTAAATGTGATTTGATAGAAGAGATAGACAAATTAAATATATGTTAAATATTATTGAATAGTTATTCTTCCCTGTGGAAAAGTGTAGCAAGTTTTTCTTTATTGTCCAAACACAGCATTGTCTTATAAAAGTTTAGGATCTAGGGGAAAAAAATAAAGCAGCATGTACTTGGCCCATTAAAAAGCCAAAATAAAACAGAAAACGTCAGTCAATTAAGATAAATTTTCATGCAATCATATGCATTGGTTTGCTTCCTGCAATGACATCCCTGTTTCTTCAAAATATCTAGAGTTCCAGAATGAACAAAATGTATAATTTGATTGGCAAGATTTAAATATCAGTGAGCAGGGCTTCTGTTCATCTCTAAGGATGAGCAACTGCACATTTCTAATATTCCCAGGAAGAGAAGGACAAGGACTTAGAAGACATCTTCCAGGGTAAATTCCATGTAATTTATATCTGAGTTGTTACTATTAATCTGAAAAGGACATGACCTACTAAACTTTCAGAATTTCGGAAGGCAACCCCTCACCTAGACAGAAATTCAAGATTCGGTGGGGGGGTGGGGGGGAGTTAACTGATAGTGTTAAAGGACAGATTGTGACTAAAATCCAAGCGTCTAGCCCTTCAGTTCTCTACACATAATATTTTCTAAATGCTTAATCCTCGGTTAAAGAAAATTTTTAAAGATTAACCAGGAATTTTAAGATTTAACATTCCTGGTTTCAGGATAATGAGGAAAGGAATAATTTCCCCAAGATAGAAAAGCTTCTCTTTGTTCCCCTTTAGTTAGTGCATGAAACTAGTGTCAAAAACTGGCTCCAGAGTGTGCCTTAACTCCCACAAGGGTTAGTCTCTGAATTTTGCATCACTTTTCATTTTTCCTTTGATCCATTTAACCCAATCTGTGAATAAAGTTTATTCACAAACAAACAAACTAAAAACTTGGAAAGACTCCTATAAATTATTTCTTAAGTTTCGTATCTATAAAAGAGAGAGAATAATTTATATCTTAATCATCTTCTCATTTATTTTAGTTTTAAATAAAAAAATTCAGAAATACCACATAGAAACTGTTATATTCTTAATTCACTGAAAATTAATTTTTTTCCATGGTGATTTAGACTGAATCTTGCTAGCTCCTTTTGTTTAGCTTATTGTTAGTGATTAGTTAACAATCAGTTATCCTTAATGGCCCCACAAGCCTCCTGGCATGACATTTTCACTCAAGTACCATTTTTTGGAGGAACAGGGGCTACTGGGGATTGGATTTAGGGCACTTGATAACTGAACCACATCCCCAGCCCTATTTTGTATTTTATTTAGAGACAGGGTCTCACTGAGTTGCTTAGCATCTCTCCCTTGCTGAGGCTTTAAACTCTTGATCCTCCTGTCTCAGCCTACCAAGCCTTTGGGATCACAGACATCCACCACTGTGCCTGGCTTGCTCAGGTACCATTTAACATGACCAGTTGTAATACCTGACACACTGTAGGGGAATGTTTTGCAGAGAATATTGTCAATCAGTATTAAACTACTTTAATAAGAAGCTCAGATATTTTATATTTTATTGAAGAAGTCATATCCTGAGCTGTCCGTGAACAATTCAGAATGTCTAAAATGGAGACGAGCATCTGAGGTTCCTAAACCCAGGAAACCAATATATCTAATTGCAAAAATAACTGCAAAATTTATTTTTAGTGAATACTGTATTCCAAAATGAAGTCTCTTAAAACCTTGAGAAGTATACTATCTACTGCTGTATTTTCTACCTCTTTTGCAGTTAGGAAACTCAGTGAGTAAATTGGATCTGTGTAGCTAATTCCAGTATAATTTTCCTATCTTAATACAGCTGATTAACAACTTTAATTTCCCTTTTTTATGAAACCTAACATATTCATAGGTCTGTAAATTATGTTGTGGGCATCAGAAATGGTCACTTTTCCTCAAACTTATGGTAGAATACTTAGTAAAAACAACTCTAAAGCAACAAAAATTAATAGAATAGCCATAATAGTAAATATTTTGCTAACAAGAAACAAAAGTCCAAGGAAAATAAAATGAGACTGAAGGTTGAAGTTGTTTGGGACTCAGTTATAACAGATGAGAGACCAACCCAAATTCAGGCCCACACTGGCTATAATGTTCACACCTGGGAAGCCTACACAACATCCATTTTCAGTTTCAGAAGGCAAAGTGACCTGAAAAATTCAAGGATATTTTTTAGAAGAAAGAAGAATGATATCATATGGCAAGTCAGAGAGACTACAAATGAGAAACACTAATGAAGTTTTGTTGGTGAATGCTGAAATAGAAATTTACTATTTGCTTACTTCTCCTGATCATTTATTCTTTCCATTGGTTCTGCAGCCAAATAACAGTCATGGACTCAGAAAATATAAAAGATTCAACCCCTTTCCTGATGGTGATGATTTAGTAGGTGTGGGATGCTGAGATGTAAGATGCCACATTTGACAGGCGCCATCTAATCATTTAGTTCTTGAGCTTCTTTAGTTCAAGGTCAGATTCATTTTACTCTGAACTTCCAACATCAACCACAGAACCCAGCACATTATAAGTACTCACCAGTGTTAGCCTAATGACTACGTATAAAAGTACATTATTATAGAGCGCCTGACATGGCCTTGAAAAAGGGTTACATATTAAAAGGTAATTTCTGAGTATGGTTAACTATTCACAGATCCCAGGAATCCAGACAAATTCCTGTCAATGTTGACATTTAAAAAATCACCTGAGAATGATGAAGCTGGTACAAAAGCAGGCATACCCTGAAAGCTTCCTCCATAATAAAACCTATACCCTACCTTTCTCAGTCCCTTTGTCCTCCTTTATTTTTATAAACACTTGACACATGTGTCAGTTTGTTTATAAACTCCCTCTCTGCTACAATGAAATGAAAGAAAAAGCAGATATTATTAAGCATCTTTACTACTGTTTGCCTACCCTCTACAACAGTGCCTCCTTAATGGCAGTTACTCAAAGAATGAGAAAGTTATATATGATAGAAAAAAAAAAACATTATAATAAAAACAACCTGCTGCTATTCTGTGCATAGGAAAAGCTTCCTAACTTAACCCAAAGCAAGAAATACTCAAGAGTTAGGAACTTTACCACAGTTGCTCTATAGCATAATGTTAGCCACAGGCTAAAGCAGTGTATACATTCTTATTTGGATATAGATTCCTCTAAAACTCAAAGGGACATTTACAAGAAAAAAAGGTAAAATAATATTAAAAATATCACTTCAACTATTATTTTGTAAATTAATTATTAATTTATTGCATTACAATATGCTGTTCAGTCTATTACATTTTAATGCTCCCTGAATTTAGCTGATATTTTTAGTTAACTCATCAAAATCATTTTTTTGATGTAGATTAACAATGTAGTTCCTCAAACCACAGGATTACATCTGAAAAGAAAAAAAAAAAGAAAGACAAAAAGACTACAGGAAGATCTATAGGACAAATAACCCCCAAAATGAACACTTTATATAAAATCATCCAATATACAAAGAGTGATGAAAAAATAAATGCAAGTGAAACATTAGATTAATGACTTAAGAAACATTTCAACATCAACTTTTTGGGGATTCTGAATGGTTGCATGTACTTGTTTTGTTTTTAAAATAGTAATTAGTCTTCTTTATATTTTAGTAAAGAAAGTAAATATAGTAATTATTCTAAGTTAGGATATTTTAGGCTGTACAGATCAAGAGAGAAGTGCAAAAAAATCATGGTGATGCTGACAGAGAAACTCAGATATTTTATCATGCCATACAGATCACACAGAAAAAGAAATAGCAGAGGGTTAAAATAAAGATAATAATCTGAAAAAAAATAGATTTCAAATCTTTCTAGGAACAGAAACAGGTATAGTGACTGTATAGATGCAGACATTAAAGGATAAGAATTTGTTACCAAAAATGACTTTATGATTGTTTTTCCACAAATGACTAAGATTTTTGAGATTAGCTTTTACATATGAAAAATATATTGTGGCTTATACCAAACAACCAACCAAATATTGATTTCAAAAGTGCCATTTATTCACTCAGTAGAGAGGAGAACTTTTTAATAAAACTGAGAACACATTTTTTAGACTGGTTTTTCTGCACTGTTATCATTTTAGTCCAAGCCACTGCCATTCTACATTTGTTCTTCTCGTCATCCTAATATTTGTTTCAATGCCACACTTCTGATTCTTCCTCAAATAAACCTTCCCTGAATCATTATATTTCCACTAAGCACTTCCTATCACAATACTCTGTTTCATATGTCACCACAAGTATACTATATTCATTTATGTGTATATATACTTGTTACTGTTTATCTGTTCCCTTTCTGAAGAAAAATTAAATTACCTTACTGTATCAATACTGTCTCTCTTTCAGTGTTATTTAGAATGGTGCCTAGCAAAGAGAAGATCCTTAGTAAATAAATATTTGTAGAAAAATGAATGATTCTAGTCCTATCAGTATTATAAACACCATCAATAACTATAATAAAATACAATATTATTTCTAAGTAAAATTCTTGTGGAAGACTATAGAAATGCTAGAACTTTGTAGTTGTAAAATACTTATATATAAAACTGAGCGAACATTTATCTTCACACCCAAACATCTAGTGCTCCACTTTATTAAGCCATCTTGTTTCCTGGCTCAGAATGGCATTCACCATGGCATTATAGATACCAAGAATTCAAGCATCTGTGAAGAATTAACTGCAGGAAGTAGCTGGAGGCCAGTCGTCCAAGAATAAGAAAATAATAATATTTTAAAACTCATCTTCCTAATTTTCAAGAAGAAAACTCCTTTCTATGAATGTTTATTAAAATGAACTCAAAGGTTTATATTATGTTCACGTCCGATGTTGTTGTGTTCTCTAAATTAGGGGCATAGAACCCAGAAATGTCAGCTTCCACTTTCTTACTGCACAGTATGCAGCTAAGAGACCCATGTATAGAATAACATGTGCTCATTGTATGCAGTAGTGGTTTTCCTTTAAAATAACTTTCTTTTATGAAAATTTGGAGTCTGCTAACTTAGATACTTTTTGCACATGATTTCATATCATGGCTTTCTAAACTGGATCTACTTCAGTTAAGTCAGTTTTCAAAAAATTCTATGACTTTCAGTAAGATATTCATATATATTAATTGATATGTTAAAATTATTGCCTAAGTAAATATTTAATGTTTATTATAAATTCAAAATATTTTTATATAATATTTAGAAAATTATAAAAATTAATCATGGCCATAATTACATGTTTACATGATAATTTAAAATAACTCATAAAGAAATGCTAGGAAATGCAAATTAAAATAGCTATCTCCAAATTGTTCTTTCATAAATTATAAGGCAACTGTATCATAAACTAGAGTATTTTTAAATTTTATTTCCATATAAAATACAAATAAACAAAATTGATAAAGAGGAAAAAGAAAAAAGAGAGGAATCATTTTTTTCCCTCATAAGGTGTAGACACTTCCTTTTTGAATTTATGTATGTTTCAAGACATCAATAATGCTATTGACATCCAGAGGACATAACCACAAGGCTTTTAACTCCTACTGATTTTCTTCACACATTTTCATAGTCATTGATTCTTTCTTCTTTCATTAGCACTACCTCAAATAAGGCAAAAATATATTTCTGAGATTAAATGCTCTTATACAGAGTCAATACTCTTAATAAAAGAGTTAAAAAGTACAATCAATCCTCCAGTAAAATCTCTCATTGATGATATAATACATGCCATCTTTTTATCTTAACATGCAAAATTCAAACCTTCATAAACTTCAGAAATGGACCTTGGACCTTGAAAGAGCTATTAATGTTACAAAAAACAATCAGTTCTGACACAGTGAAAATATGCTGAAATCAAAGTTCCTCTTTGGAAAGGAAGGATCCCTTTTCACAATCTGTTGCCAAACCAATAAAACAAAGGAAAACAAGAGGTTTCACTTTGTTCAATTCTTCCATGACAAGATTTTGTTTTTTAGCTTCTTACTTCTGAAAACTATTCATAAGGAAAAAATGATATAGGATATAATCCTATATGATCTTGGAGTAAAGAAATACATTGTAACACTGTATGCTTTTCCCTTAAATGGATAGGAACAAGATACACCTTATCTGTGCATGATTTTTTTTCCAACTGTTATTGTTACCACTGTTTTATGTAAAGTACACATATACAGGAACATTATGATACATGCTAATTTTGTACATATTTGTGATGGTTAGATTCACCAGCATATATATAGTGAAATTTTGTCTATTCCTCTTAATATCTACTGAATAATAAAATACTAGGATTTTCCCCCAACATTTATCTACCTATTATCCAAATACCTCAAAGATTCAGGATTTCAGAGTAGTTATTAGGGCAAACAAACTTGAATAAATACTGTTAAAGACAATGGATTGTATATTTTCCTCACTTTTATAGAACACTGCTCTTGATGGAGATTCAATGTGTTCAGATAAACTGAGTAAACAGATGCTTCCTAAATTCTGACACCTTTCTCCTGGCTTTATGTTTACTCCAATGTTAAAGTGCCATATTGTGTTTTCTGTTTACTCTTCCATTTTCCTATTTCATACTAAATTGTTAGTGCTATTAGTCTTACTCCCTTACTTTGATTTCCTTCCTGATTAACACTCATAGGTTTGTTCTTTTCTCTCCCATTTCTTCTCCTTTTGATTTTAGTGAAGCATCAGGTGGAAGAGAGAGCAGAAGCAATTACTCTCTAATTCATGCTAGTGTATTCACACAGCAGAGGTGAGATGAAGCTACTGGTTGGAGGGAGATGACAAGAAAAAGTAAAAAAAAAAAAAAGTTGAAAAAACTATAGTATTCATATGGTGTGGATCTGAGGAACAGTATTTTTCTATCCCTCCCTGCACAAAAGAGTGCCTCAACCATGACACTGTTTTTAAAATAGTCTAATGAATCATAACACCACATCAAAGCATTCAAATCACAAGTAATACAATACATTTTCACGCAGCATGTTCATTTTTAATCAGTCATCAGTCTAACATGAGATACCATTTTAGATAACCACAGTGAGATACCATTCACATCCACTAATCATAGTGACATATGATTTCATGTTCACTAGAAATCTTGTAAAAAAGATGGATAATAACAAATATTCACAAGGATTTGTACACTAGAACCCTCATACAGTACTAGTGAAATGCCAAATGGTACAACTACTATGGAAGGAATCTGACAATTCATTAGAAGTGTAAAAATATTAACATAAGACCTAGCAATTTCTTTTATAGGTCTATGCCAAAGAGCCAAAAACACATCCACACAAATGTTGTACACACATGGTCAAAGCAGCATTTTTTGTAATAGCTAAAATGTGGAATTAATGCACTCTAATGACTGGAAAAACACATACTGTATATATCTATATAGTGTAATATTATTCACCCATGAATAACATATCCTGGCTGAAGCATGGATAAGCCTTGTAAATACACAAAATGAAAGAGGCAAATGGCAAGAGATAATACATTGTGCAGTTATATTTATAGAGCATAATAAATACTGATATAACTGATTTCCAGGGCCAAACACCATGAGATGTGATTTCTCCTAGGAAGAGAAACCACTTAGGAACACAACAACATCCTCCATGAGAAAAATGTGTGGCTGGTTCTTAAGCAAGTTTGGTCGCCCTATCAACTTCTCTGAAATCCTCTATCTTTGAGGTATTTGGATATTAGGTAGATAAATGTTGGGAAAATAATCCTAGTATTTTATACAGTAGATATGTAGATATTAAGGGGAATAGACTATATATATATATATATATATATATATATATATATATATATATATATATATGCTGGTGAATCTAGCCATCACAAAAATATTCAAAATTAACATGTATCACAATCTTTTTTTTAATTTTTAAATTTTATTTATTCTCATTTGTTACATATGACAGCAGAATGCAAAATTCACATTACACAAATAGAGTATTTTAATGTTTAAAGTATTAGTTTGTGTGTTCATTGTTTGAATTAATACACCAAATTTTTTGTTTGCTTTGTTGTTGATTCCCATGAGGTCTTCCATCATATTCATTATATTCCTCTGAATATTCTCATCCATATCTATGGCTTTTTTGAAATACATGTAAAAATGCACACACTTCTATATGATACACCTATCAATGGAAATTTTGAGTCAAAGAACAGAGAGTATTCACACATTCAGAATTGCTAAAATGGCCAATGGTATTTCAACTCTTCTCAGCAGGATATGAAAATTTGAGCTGCTGCTTATATTTGAGTTGTTAGCTACTTTTAATTTTATACATTCACAATGTTAATCTATAATTTCCACAAAATAACTGCTACAAAATAACACATTTTTATGTTTACTTATTTGTTTATAATTTATCTTTCTCTACTTAAACAACATATTCTCATCTGAATATTAATTCTGTCTGCTTTTCTTACACTTATTGTTCAGCATTTCATACCATAGCTTCATAAACAACTGATAGTTGTTAAATGAAAAAAATTAGTCACTCATACATAATTAGTCATTCCCTTCCCCATTATGCAGTTTTTAAAAGTACTTCTACAGGCAAATTAATAAAAACATTTGTATATTAATGCTTTACCAGCTTAAATTGCTGAAATTTCCAGTTAATTTTGTCAAATTTTATAACAAATTCAGTCTCATGAAACTTAAAATTTAAAGAACTGATATACTAAAATATGTGTATTATATTGTTCTGGGTACTTTGTACTTGAAAAGTGGTAGATTCTATATATATATATTTAGCAGGCAAGAGAAGAAACAAAATCCTCAGACATGTTATCATTGTAAGTTTCCTCAAACATTTGTGTCACATATTTCTGAGTAATAAAATTGTGCGGCTGGTCCTTAAACAAGGTAATTTCTAACATTTCTTTCAATTGTCCTCTCTGTCTTTAAATATTGAGTGGCATAGTACTATGTAGGTTGATGATACAGAAAATACTAAAACACATGTATGTATGTATATATATATATATATATATATATATATATATATATATATATGTGTGTGTTTATTTACCTAATTATAAATTGTACTCATTTCACTAATTAGATATATTGTCACTTGAAAATAACACAAGGGCGCATTACTTTAACTCTGTCCTCTTTGCTTCCTTTAAAGGAAGAATCATGTCTCTAGTTTTCCAACAACATGTACTTGTTCTCTTAAACTTGGCTTCTGAAAAAATGGCATTTTGAAGGTAATTAATGATATCATTTTATTCATTCTTTTTAGTTATACATGACAGTAGAATCCATTTTGATAAAATTATAAAGGCATGGAATATATCTTGTTCCAATAAGGATCCCATTCTTGTCTTGATCACTCTCTGAGCACTGAATAGCAGGCCTCATTAATATCAGTGTAATGCAAATTTAACTATGTATCCTCCTTTCTATTAGTTTCATATTTCTGAGAAGTGTCCAGGTCTGCTGGGTATGCTAGCTTTTCTTGCTCTCCTCCGACTTAACCGGTTGCATTACTTTACAAGATGGAAATGTCATTGAATTTAGGTGCTATTCTCTCCTTTATTATTTGCCAAATAGATGAATGATCTTGACCACTATCCTAAATATTGCCTTAGATATATCATGACTTCAATTTCTTCATGTAAATAAATAGAAAAGAAAGAAGGAGCAATGAAGAGTGAAAAAGAAAGAGAGAATGAAAGAAAAATAAAAAGATCATTGCATGGGGCTTCCCAAGTCCTTTCAAACTCTGTTATTCAACACTGCCTTGGTAGGACATCTGTTGTGCTCCTGCTGCATTTTCAGTTAATTCATTTTGGTTCCAGAAACAGAAAACATTTCCCCCCTCTCAATCCTGGGCTACCATGGCTCTTTTTTTTTTTTTTTGAGAGGAGTATGCATAAATTGTCCTGAACAACAGTGAAGACACTGGTCTGAACAAAGTTGAGACCATGCTAAAAAGGGTGGACATGTTTCTGGGAGCCTGTTGCCAGTACCTACATCCTGCAGTACTGACTTATAGTCGTGTATTCTTTCCTTAAATAAAGCAGAAAGGAGTGTTGCAAAGAGAGCATGTGTCATCACTTAGCAACCAGAAGGAGCATAGACAAGGTAATTGAAGACAGTACCATATCCTGTACATAAGACCTGGGGGCTGTATAAAATATTTGAATAAAACCATGATCAGAAGAAAAGTATGATACCTGAAATTTGATATATCAACATAAGATTGACATATTATTCATTTTGTAAATTATGGTGATGATTTTATTTTTGCACTTGTATACATGCAGTTAAAAGAGGGTGATTAAGAATATTTACATAATAGATGCATTTATTAGAAAATATGTAAACATCTACAATGTAGATATTTTGATATCCTCAATTGGAAATCATCCATTTTTAAAATGATTAAATTCATGTGTGAATATAAATTTAATTATTTTGGTAAATATAAAAAAATTTCTATAAAAATTTCAAGAATGAGAGCATTTTACTTCAGTAAGATATGTTTGAATTTTTATGACTGAAAACTTACCCCTTAGTATCTGTTTCTATTTTCTGTGAAAGTAGCCTAAAACTGTGCTCACTCAACTAATAGCATCAGTATCACTTAGAAACTCCCAAAAGTAGTTTTAACCCCCACTACAGGCCTAATGAAATAGAAACTGAGGAAGTTGATCCTGTGAGTTTTGCTTTAACATATTCTCTAGATAATGTTAAAGCAACCAGACAGACAAGTAAACTATTATTTGAAAAAAAAAAATTTCATCTTTACATGTGCCAGAAACTCACAACTGCTTATCTTTGAAGGATGTATTTTCAATATTCCATAAAATTCACTAGGAGTTGTGTACTAGTTTTGATTAAAATGCACTAGTAATATTGATCACTTTATACTAGCTCTATATTTGTTTCACTATTTATATTGATATAACTAGGAAATTCATTTTTTAATGTTTAATTTTAGAAATGCAACAACTTGTGACATGTGACAAAAGGAATTATAAAGGATGTTTTATTGGTGAACAGATTTGAAACTACCACCAATCACCTTATTAATTTGTAACAATCTTGAATTTCAGTTTCCACTTATGTTCTTTCACTTTGATATTCTTTAAGGGTTGAACTTCTGGACAAAAGGGGCACACAATAGGTTTTTACATTTTATTTGAGCTGCTTTTGACTCTAAAGACTGAAATTATTATGTAATTTTAAACACCAAAACGAAAGTGAGAAGAGCAATACTTTAAAGGCTCATCAATAAGTAGAATGACATTTTTATGATGTAAATGCTTACATTTCTTGCTTTTTGATAAATACAAATGTCATGAAATTTACTATCTTGACCACTTTGAACTGAAGAATTGAATATTGTTCCAAACACTTATGTCACTGGGCAATCTCCAGAACTTTCTCATTTTGCAAAACTGATATTTTTTATATGGATTAAGCAGCTCTCCATTTCCCCTTTCACAAACCTCTGGTAAACACCACTCCCCTGTTTCTGAT
The DNA here is from genome assembly GCF_045843805.1 of Urocitellus parryii. Classification (NCBI taxonomy): domain Eukaryota; kingdom Metazoa; phylum Chordata; class Mammalia; order Rodentia; family Sciuridae; genus Urocitellus; species Urocitellus parryii. The sequence goes on along the minus strand of NC_135531.1, from coordinate 236,089,979 downwards.
TTTGACAATTTTAAATAATTCATATAAGTGAAATTCTGTGGTCATTTATTTTATTACAGGCTTATTCTATTCTGCACAATTTCCTTAAGGTTGAACCATATTGTAGTGTATATTAGCTTTTTTGTCCTTTTTAAGGCTAAAAAATATTCTACCATGTGTATATGCTACATTTTGTCTATTCATTCATCAGAGGATATCTGTGTAGTGTGTTAGTCAGTGACTGGGTAGAGCAAACAACAGAGTTTTTGGTTGGTTTTGAATCAGTTTTGGAGGCTGGAAATCCAAAACCAATGTGCTATTAGGCTCCTGTTCCTGCTCGGAGATGGGAGACTCCTCACTGTGCCTTCATATGGCCTTTTTTTAGTATGTGCAGGCACTTTTGGAGTCTTTTCTTTTTTTATATTAGGCACCCACTGGATTAGGGCCCTATTCTTATGACTTCATTAAATCTTATTACTCCTTAGATACCTCATCTCTAAGTAGGTCTCATTTAGGTATTAGAACTAATACGTTTTAAGGGTATACAATTCATCCCTTATAAGTTGTTTTCAGCCTTTGGCCACTGTGAATAAAGCATCTATCAACATAGGTATACAAGAATCTTTTTCAGGCACTATTTTAAATTCCCTTGGATATGTACCCAGGACTGAAATTACTGAATCATATGGGCAATGTCTTTTTTTTTATTTTTTTGAGGAATGATCACATTATTTCTCATAGCAGTTACACCATTTTTTATTCCTGTCAACTCAATTTCTCAAGTTTCCAATTTTTCCGTATACTGACAATACTTTTTTTTTTTTTTTTTTTTTTTTTTGGTGAGAGCCATCCTAGTGAGTGGGAGGTGCTATTTTATTTTTGTGTTTTGATTTTTGCTTCCCTAATGAAGTGGTTTTTAAAATATTTTATTTAGTATTAAGTGAAAATGACTTCATGTCACTGTTTAAAACACAGAAAGATAAATATTTTGAGTTAAAACTGAATATCTTAAGCAATTCACTATAGATTGAGTCTATTGGTTAGGGCAGGTGGTGAATTTAATAGAAACTGCTCTAGAATGCTGTAAACAGACTTCATCTCACAACCTCCCCTGCAAAACTTACATTATTTGTTCCTTATATATAGCTTGATTACCAAGAAGTTTTGGTAGTCCCTGAATGTTTCCCCTCTTTAGCTTGAGAGGGAAGCATAATTGTCAATTACTGCCAACTTCACCCTAACATTGCGACTCATCTTAAGTAGACTTTGATTTCTTTAGAATTTCAGAAATTTTTGAGTTACAATTAAGAAAAATGAGCATGTTAATATAGCAAAACATTTCTCACTTATAGCCCATATTTATAAATTAGTGATTAAAGACCAGTTTCTAAATTAAAAACTGTTATGGTTTGGATCTTGAATGTTACCCAAATGCCCTGGTGTTGAAGGCTTTTTACCCAGTCTGTAGCTCTATTTGGAACATTTAAGAGATAGGACCTAGTGGAAAGAAGTTAAGTCATTGAAGGCAGTATTGAGATCTTTGCCCCTTCCTATTTCCCTCTTTGCTTCCTTCCTGCCGTGGGTAAGTAGCTTCCTTTGTCATGTGCTCTTGCCATTATGTACTGACTCTCCACAGGCCTAAAAGCAATGGGAACAATCAATATTGGACCTCCGAAGTATAAGCCAAAATTAGCATTCTGTTTCTTAAATTATCTCAGGTATTTTGTTACAATAATAGATGACTAACATAATACCTAAGTAACTATAGATAAAGCATTGTTTAATGTGTTGAATATTGTACTTTAGTGAAGTGTTTTAACTAGAAATTTTAATTGCAATACAGTTTTAAAAATATATTTAATTACTGTGCTTTAGTGCTATTTAATCATATTAAAAAGTTTGTGATGCATATTTCAATCATCTTTTTTCTAAAAGAAGACATGTAATTATGGTAATAGCCATTTGAGAAAAATGTTTGCTGATTTGAACTATATGGTAAGGACTTAAAAATATAATTTATTTTAATTTAGCTAATTAATAAAAAGATTCCAATTAAAAAGGAAAGCAAAGGAGTGATATCATTAAAAGTGAGTTTTTTATATTTTTCTTATGTTCAGTCACCATAATACCTAATTATATATCTTTTTGGATTTTTGTGAATATATGTTTGTATGTCTCTGTGGGGATGAGACAACAGTAAAATCAACATTATCATTTCATTTAATTAATAAAAAATATAGGGATTATAATTACAGGATATGCACAGCAGGTTTCATCTGAAAGAATCTGTTTGCAGTTTCATTCTATAAATCTTCAATGTCCAAATAGCTGTCATGGCTTGTTTCAGATTATGCCTTCTTCCCTCACAGTTTTTTCACAATGCTTCTATAAATCATAGAATAATCTCTAAGGGTAGAATCAAGATAAAGTAAATTAAATTTTCACTGAGTAATTTACATTTCCACAGCAATTAAGACCACATAGTTGGGATATTTATCGATACTATGCTGTACACTTTGTTGGATCATCTTACTGGGTCCCAAGTACTCAAAGAACAGGTGGATTATGCACTTTAAAAGAGAATCCTCTATTCGCCTCTTCGCCCATACTTATGCTTCATAATAAAAAATGTAACAAAAAATATCTTAGAAACCTTATGAATATATTTGGTTAAATGTGTTTGTTTTGGAATCAAAAGTATTACTTTATTTTAATGAGTACCAACTCATTATTTAATCCCCTTTTCTATCAAATATCAAATGATTTCTATCCCAGGAAATACATGTACTTTTGTTGGCCACAATATAGCATTCAGATATTACCAGAAAGATCGACATAAAACCTAGGTCCAATGTTAGAGTCAAGTAAATATTCATACTAACAAGCTAGTTTAGCTACCTAGGACATTTCTTTCAAAATTTAAGTCTAATGATGGACTCACTTAGGTCCTTATTACATGACTCTTACTTCAAATGTCAGATCATATGAGGGTTCTACCAGACGATAAATATTCATCCTAATTTTGCATCCAAGAACAAGGAAAATAATCACTTTTCAGGGTTGTGAATTCATCAGGCCCATTCTGAGAAGGAACTGAGCCACAAATACTTTACTCACTCATCTTCATAAGCCTCAACATTTTTTTTAAGAAAAAATGATGGGACTTCAGAGCTCCTATATCAGCTCCAGCTAAGGTACTTCAATTTTTAGCCCTGAATATCAAGATATAACTTGCTCCCTGTGAATTTATATTTACCTGTGGCCACTTCATAACTATATTTACCTGTGGCCACTCCATAATTAATATTTACCTGTAGCCACTAATAACTATTTATAAACATTGGCATTTCTTACTGATGATGAAAATGAGTCTGTATAAGTGGCTTTTTTGCATGTTCCCTGTGTTAAAAAAAAATAGAAGAATAACTATGGCACATGTTTGGGGAAGGATTGCAGGATACATTCCTTAAGGATATCCCACATTCTATTCAGTTAGTGGGCTCTGGTCTGTGAACTGGATTGAATATAGAAAAAAGAGAAGAATTATGGCTTTTCATTTCAGCTGATGTTATGAGTATATTTGTGACTCCCTTGTTTAGCTCTAGAAACAAGGAATTGTCATTTAAATGATTTCCTACAAAAGTTTCAGAGTATAACTTTTACCAATTAATGTTTTTATTTATTAAAATTAAATTACCTAAATAATCCTTCTCTCATAAAAAATAATCTTGATATGACACCATAGAAATAATAATGTACCAATTAATAAGTATGTTCAGTAACATAAGAATTCCAGTAATCTAAACTTAAAAATAAATTAATAGGCAAGTTTGGGTATGCAAATACTTTTTACATGGTATGTTGTGTGATCAATAGTTTGGAGCAAAATACTGGCCACTTTCTTCAAATAAAATGGCACTTCATTCCTACAACAAAAACTTGTTTCCCTACTTTAGCCAAATAAAAAAGAGGCAAGTGTTATACTGAGTTTTCTAACTAATGTTTCAATAGAAAATATAATGGATACAGAACTCTGTTTGAAACTGTAAATTCACTAAGTCCTACAGATACTGTTCACTGTGGCAAATACTTTTGTTCTTTTCAATGGTATGTCAAGTAATAGAAATGAAATGAAATGAAATAGAAATGAAATGACTTTCAGTGTCAGTTTCTATCTGAAGTTGTGTGTTCAATCATGTTCCAATGTACTCTTGAATGTTTATTTGGTAAAACTGTTTTTAATATGCTACTGAAGTTGAAGATAAAAAGTTTACTCTTTTACAAAAATTTAATGATTATCTACTAAAAAAATCAGTAAAAAATGACTTCACCAAAACTATCTTTCATTCTGATTAAAAGAACATTTCAAAATCTGACTTAGAACTATTTATTTGTGGACTTGTCCCATATCAAAGTGAATTCATACACATTTTCTTAAGGCAAAGAAATAGACTTTTTAAAAAGATTTATTTTTTTCTGAATAAAAATGATTTAGCAATTTCTCTAGTAGCTTTAAATTTTCTTTAGTTAGATTTTTTTCTTAAAAAAGGAATGGCATAAATTGTATTAACTACAACATTCAGAAAACCAAAACACTATATTTTGCACATACATCATTTCTTGCATAGGTGATTATGATGATTTTAATTTTAGTTGTTAAATTTGCAATTGACACTGTTAGTGAATGATTTATCACTATGAAAATAATTTTACTGTTTTATGCCTTTATTTCATGGATAAACCATTTATTAACATTGGCATTTCTTACTTGTGATGAAAATGTATCTGTATAAATGGCTTTTTTTGCATGAATTCTGAATGACAGCAATAGCTTGCTTATGTCAGTCACAAACATTCAGCTGATGAAGTATGGCACTTGGTGTCTCAGTAGGGGCAAAACCCGGGTGATGACCATTTTTATATGTGCAGTTTGAACCTCCAAGGTCACACTTTTTCCTGTGTGTATATTTTATGGTTAATGACTTCAGAAAATTGAAGCATATTTATAGGAATCAATAAGGAACAGACTAAAACATATCAAAATCTCTCCAGTTTCTTTTAAATATTTTTTAATGCAAAGCATCGATTTTGATACATTTTTGGCTATAAATCTACCTAACAAAGTATGTATACAAACTTATGTTAAGATGGATTTATGGTTACTTTCATAAAATTCTATTTATTATGCTGCCATTAACCTATAGATAAAAGATATAGTTTCTGTGTTTGTCTTTACTAAAAAGTTGTTTTGAAATAATTCATTTAGGATTTCCCAGAAGTAACATGTGAAGCCTTGCAGTATAGTAGCCTCAAATTTACAAATTACTTTTCTCATTGTTTTTTTAACCCCCCCAAAATCAAGAAATATTGTGACTAATTTTCAAATATCTCAACATTTTGGACAATACTAGACTATCATTAAAGAGTAAAAACTTAATAAAATTCAAATGCTCCATTTAAAAATAAGGTGACGTGAATTTTACAAGGTTGTTTTGATTCTAACAAAGGACTTCTGAATTCTCTTGAGATTTGTATCATGGATCCATAGAATTCAACCAATAAAAAATAATTGAGCAATAATTATGTGTTTCAGGTAAAGGATTCAACATAGGGAAAACCAGACAATGTTTTCATGTGGTGGGGATGAGGGTGAGCATCATTTAAAGATGTATGCCATCAAAGAAGAAAGTACTCTGAAAAGAGACTAAAATAATAGGCAGTGGTGGAGAGGCACCCAACATGAGATATCAGAGAAGTAAATTAAAGTCCCTAGTAGTCTAGGGTTCATCTGAGCTGTTCTTGGAAGACTAATTTGTGCATACTTGGCAAGATGTGAGGGGAGGCAGTCGTAACAATGATATATAGAGAAAAATGTGCTTCCCATGAGAGAGAGAGAGAGAGAGAGAGAGAGAGAGAGAGAGAGAGAGAAATGAAACAATCAACAGAGGCTATACTGAGTCAGGGCAGTAAAACTTGCTTTCTTCACCTATTTCCTCATTAATAGTGCAGCACTGAAAAGTGTGCAGGATTATAAAAGAAATCATAGCCCTTGTGAAATCAAATATCAATTTAAGCATGTACCAAACACATTACCATTTCATTCATTTTCCAGATTCTGTTTGAAAGTTGTTGAACTTAGTTGCATATGATTTAAAATTTTGCCAATCCTACCTTATCATTAACTTTTAGTTAGAAGCCAATATGCTTACTTTGATAGATTAAATTATTAGTTATTATCATGTTGTTTTGGACAATTAACATGCAAAACTATTGTATGTATTTGAAAAAAATAAATCATTATAACTATAAAAACAGTTAATTATTTCACTTTTGAGATGGCCAGTTCATAATTTTATTACATTATCTGTTTTATATTAGCACTGAGTTATAAGTAAATAATACATCAACTCTATCTCCTCAAGCAATTTTACTCTCTCAGGAAGTATTGATATTTTCCCTCTGTGTTTCAGATCCTGTGTTCTGACTTCTTTCTAACTCACATTCTGAGGCATTAGGGATTCAGACTTCAATATATTTAGGAGAGGGTACAATTTAACTATACCATCTTAGCTCTGGATGGAATCTCTGAGAATTGAGTCAAAGAGGAAAATTTGAGAAGCTGTTAGGAAGAAGTCTTCATACATATGACAATAAAGACAATTTTTAAAATTATATGATGTATTTTCAACACTTCTTAATGATAAAATGGTAACACAAAATATTTATGATTTTAAAAAGAGTCAAAACATTCAGGATTCCCTTCATACTAATTTAAAAGATGTACTTTGAGCTTTTTACCTTGAGACTATATACTCTTGGACCATTTCATGTATTAGTCTCTTTTGAATATTTGTTTTAAAGTTTATTTCCTTTTTGCTTAGAAGTAACTGCAATATTGAAATTGGGCAAAACTGAATAGTAATGGTTTATGTATGATGAATAAATTTACACAATTATTGTTTTATTTGATCATTGCACTTCTTTAGATTTTTTGATACAATTCAGGTCACACATGTTCCCCAAATTTTGTATTCTCTTTAGAATACTCATCTTATAGACAATTCAGTCATCTCATTAATCATGTATTTAGGAGTTTATTGACTGTGTCAATGTCTGAGGATGATTTTGGATATAAGAGATAGAAACTATTCAAAGAGCAATATTTTTTTTTACCAAAAACAAAACAAAACAAAAACTAGACTTTAATCTCAAGATACCTCAAAACACTTATATCCAGTTAAATGATAATTATGTGTGACAAAAGAAGTAGTTGATGGAATAAGTTAATTTTCCTTGAAAATCAGACTCTTCCGATATATTAGAAATACATGGAATCCTATAAAACAAAGAATATCAGCCAGGAAAATATCATTCTTAATTCTTGTTATATTTTTCTTTTTAACACGTATTACCTTATGTAGTGTATTAAATTCATTTAGATGCAAGAGTATAAAATAATTAGTCTGTTTTGCATACTACTATATCCCTATCATTAATAATAGTAAATGTTAAGTAAATATTTGTTAAATGAATAAATGAGTCAATGTACAAAAATACCATTTCAACATTACTATACAAAGCAGAGAGATGAGACTAAGATAGACTGTGGGTTTGAGTGTAATGAGAAGAGCGAAAGAGAGGTACTGAAGAAAACAATCTGGAAAAGAAGAGTTCATTAACTGTGACAGAAACATCTTCCTCCATTCTTCCTTCAGTATCCACACTATGTATCAGTGGTTTGAAGGAAGACCTAAGCTAAAGATTTTGCTTTCATTGGATGGAAAGATTGAGGAGACAGCCTCCTTGAGAAGCTTGTGTCAGAAGACCAGTATTCCAGTCCCCAAACCTCATCAGGAGCCTAACATAACTAACTACAGGAATAATATCACATTCCTCCAACATCCCAGGTCCACCTCACTTCTAGGTCATAGAGGCTACCTAAACATCCTTGAGCCAGTCTCAGAAACTTCCAATGTATACACATATATACTTTCTTCAGTGTTTAAAAATACTTTTATAAATTTATTCTCACATCTATGTGATATCTAGAGAACTGAAAACTTATTTTATTTTGTTTAGGTTTTTGTTGTTGTTGTTGATGTTATTTCTCACTTGCCCTCTAAGGCCTTGAAAGTGACTAGTGCCTAAAAGATTCAATAACTAATTGCTGAATTGATTTTCCCATTATATTTTAAAATATGTACCAGGATAGACTGTTATTAGTACTAAATTGTATTGACAAAATTTCCTTAAAAAACTTGCATTGCTATTATAATCACTTTTTGTACTTCAAACCAACCTGTGCATGCCTCAAAGAACTCTTTAAAGCTTTAAGCTTCTGGTTTGAGCAGGATCTGCTTGAACACAATTTGATTTACAAATGTATCCTGAAATTCAAAGAAACAGATAACAGAACAGGGGGAAAGCAATTTTTTTCATAAAGCTTTACTCCATTTTTAAAAATGCAAACTTGACAGACTGAAAATACCTCAACTGTGCTTTGCCTGTGTGAATAATGCCTTTATATTACTTTTATGTTTGTCAAGATTTCTGAAGAAATCACAAACCAGCTTTATCTCCCGACTTTCCAACCTAGCTTGAGAAAAATATGCTGAGGTAGTAAAACCTAATTCAAGTTCTATGAAAAGTATTTCTATTAAGAATTTAAAAACCAAAACATAACCTGGCTTTTCAACATACTATCTAGCCTGATATTAACATAAAAATACAGCTGTAGTTAAACAATAAAGAAAAAAGTAAATTAAATGCAAGCCAAATTTACAATAGTAGCTAAAATTTATGCACATTCTGTTTGCCACGCAGTAAATTAATCCCTTTATAGATGGGAACAAACACAAAGTTAAAGGTCTCATGCATGTGAAAAGATCTTGGGTTTTGAAGTCAGGCTATTAATATGTTATAGTGGGAACATATGTTTAAGTAGTCTAAGAAACCCAGAGAGAAGCAAATAAACTTTCTAGGGTCTTTGTTATGAGACTCATTTAGCTTAAGGCATCTTTCTTTCACCTGTGTTATTAAATGCAGTCAACACTTGAAATAGCATCTCTCTTTTGAAGCAGAAGACTAAGTCATGGCTTTGGGATGCATTTTCCTGGTACAATATTCGAAGAATATATTTGGCTAGTGTAAGATATGGTACCTTGAAATTCTTACTTTATGGCCACTTAAACTCTCCCTTTAATACATACTATTCTTTTAAAATAATCTTGGCAACAGAGTAGAGACACTATTTAGAAATTAGTTTTTCACATCTGTGTTCAGCTACAATGCCCAAATAAAAAAAAATCAATAATTAGAAAGACCATCAGTGGAGGAAAAGGAAGAAGGAGAGGATAAAGAGGGGTTGAGAAAGGGCAAAATTCTCAGACTGAATTAGAGCACATTATATTCCATGCTTGTATAATTATGTCAATATGAAACCCAGTATTACATATAAGTATAATGCATTGATGAAAAAAATAAATTTTTAATACAATTATCTGAAATCCATCTTAGTTCTATTATCTCAATAGAAAATCCTACATATTTTATAAGTATACTTTTATATTACTTCCTTTGACCCACACATCACATTATTTTTAATTTCTTATGTCACAAAATAAAATGGAAATAAACTGATATATTTAACTGGTACATAATATTAATCTCCATGCAATTCCTTAAGAATCACCAGAAACATGGCAAGATGCAAAAGAGATATCAAATCTCCCTATACTTGTATCTAAACAACTTATAATGTTTTCTTTGAAAATTCAATATTTTGATAAACTTTCCTTCACAATGTTGAGCAATGACTCATACCTAGCTTTGCAATGTTTGAAGAAGGAAAAGCCAATTTATAAATTAAAAAAAACTATGAGGAATCTTCAAAAGTTTTCCCAAGAAAATCAGGAAAATCCTATATGAAAGCAAGACTTACATATTTACGTACTCATCATCTGGAGAGGTCAGCTTACATTTGAATTTTGCTGATAAATATTAATATGTAAGTGAATATAATTTATTGCTGAATTTAAATATGGTAATTTGGAAGATTGTAACTGAACTGTACAATACCCCCTCCAGGCTGATTTTTTTTCTGGAGAAGAAGAAATAACCAAACTTGTTGAAGTAAGTCATGGACACATTCTATAGACAAGACTTAAGGTAAGGAGTATTGAGGACATTCTTAATGGATCAAGCTTATGTCTCAAGTAAGGTTCCCAGACAAATACAGGATGTTAACTAAATTGAAATTTCAAATTATAAATATAAGTATAAAAAAAGAAATGTTAAAAGAGAGAGGGGAGGGGGAAGCAGGAAAGCAAGTTAGTAATCTTTGGCGTATATTTATACTAAAAAGTATGTATGCCTACCGTACAAATTTAACTGGATATTTTGAAGTTTTAATTTGGTAATCTGGCAACCATACCCTCATAATACTTAACAAGGAAGAATGATGAGATTTATTCTTCTTGTATATGTTAGCTTGAAGCCATAGACTTCAAGAAAACATCTGTAATAATATCTTCTGTAAGATCTTCCATAGCTTTGAATTTTTTTTCAAACTAATATTGGAATTAGAAGTTGGATTTAAATAGAACGTACTGACATTGCTGAGTTAGATGGTTACAGGTAATAACAGAAGGTTGAGAGACCTTTTTGTCATATACTGGAGAGAATATTATGGAGGTCATAGAGTATAACATACAGTCAAAGATGGGTAATTCTAGTCCCAAGTTTCACTAATTATCTATTTCACTACATTTTAAAAATGATGAACAGTGGTGCATTTTTATAAGTTAATGTGGAGCTTCGCAGTACATTGAGTAGAAAAAAGTAATATGATATGCATTCAGCAATTACATATTGTTATGTTTAAGTTTGTATGCATTCTAGGAGGTTATGTAAGAAAGAGCCCTCTGGGATTTTTTTTTTTTTTTTTGAGAAGAAAACTTTCTCAGGTTCAATAGACAAATTTAAAATTAGCTTCACTTTTTCATATATTTGTTGATCAATTTTATTTCTTCTTCTGTGATGTATCTGTTCAGTTTCTTTGTCCATTTATTGATTGTATTTGTGTGTGTGTGTGTGTGTGTGTGTGTGTGTTTTAAGGTTTTTGAGTTCTTTCTATATCCTGGAGATTAATGCTCTATCTGCGGTGCATGTGATAAAGATTTTCTTCCTTTCTGTAGGCTCTCTCTTCACATTATTTATTGTTTCCTTTGCTGTGAAGAAGCTTTTAGTTTGATTCTATCACATTTATTGATTCTTGATTTTACTTCTTGTGCTTTAGGACTTTCTTGTTAGAAAGTCAGTTCCTAAGAGACATGGTGAATATTTGGGCCTATGTTTTGATTAGGCAAAGGGTCTCTGTTCTAGTGCCTAAGTCTTTGATTCATTTTGAATTGACTTTTGTGCATATGTGCTACATATGGATTTACAGTTTTCCCAGCACCATTTGTTAAGGAGGCAATATTTTCTACAATGTATATTTTTGGTGTCTTTGTCTAGAATGAGATAGCTGTATTTATGAGCATTTGTCTCTTAGTCTTCTATTATACAACATTGATGTATGTATCTGTTTTGGTTCCAATACCATGTTGTTTTTATGACTATGGCTCTGTAGTTCAGTTTAAGGTCTGGTATTATGATGCCTATTACTTCATTTTTCTTGATAAGAATTTTTTTTCACTATTTGTGATCTCTTTTTTCTCATTCCAGTCAGAATGGCCATCAATAAGAATACAAGCAACAATAAATAAGGCAAGGATGTGGGGGAAAAGTTACACTCATACATCCTGGTAGGACTTCAAATTGGTGCAATCATTATAGAAAGAAATATGGAAATTTCTCAGAAAACTTGGAATAGATCCCCCATTTGACCCAATTATCCCACTCTTGGGTTTATACCCAAAGGACTTAAAATCAGCATATTACAGTGATACAGCTACATCAATATTTATAGCATTTCAACCCACAATAGCCAAACTGTGGAACCAATCTACGTTCCCTTCAACAGATGAATGGATAAAGAAACTGTGGTATATGTATACACAATGGAATATTACTCAGCCTTAAAAAGAATGAAGCCATGACATTTGCCAGTAAATGAATGGAATTGGAGAATATTATGTTAAGTGAAAAAAAGCCAATGCCCTAAACCAAAGGCTGAATGTTTTCTTTGATATGCTGATACTAATTCCCAATAAGGGGTGGCGGGGGAGGGTGTAGAGGTAATTTAGACTAGACAGAGGGGAGCCAGGGGAGGGGAGGGAGCATGAGGATAGGAATTATAGTACAATTAATTGAATAGTATTTCCCTACGTGCATATATGTTAAATGATCTATAGAAGTCTACATCATGTACTACCAGATGAATGAGAAGTTATAATCCAATTATGTATGATGTGGCAAAATGCATTCTACTGTCATGTATAACTAGTTAGAATAAATAAAAAAGACAAATAAAAAATAAAATTATCTTCAATTTAAAAATATTTTTCTCAAAATAAGAAAATTTGACATTCAAAATTATTTAATTATAAAGGTAAATACTACAGCTCCAAACAAATCATCATCTCACCATCAATTAATCTCATTCCAACAGTAATGGAGTCATTATCTCTACATTATCAATGTAGCCTACAATGTTCCAAGTCATCATTTTTATTATGTTAGTGCAAATATGCTATTTTCATAGTAGTTATACCAACTTATATACCCACCAACAGTTTACAAGGGTTGTCTTGCCTTCACATCTTTGCTAATTTTTATCTTTTTTCCCCCTCTTTTTACTGTTTGGTTTTGGGTTTTTTGTTTGTTTGTTGTTTGTTTGTTTCTAATAATATGCATTTATTAGGTTTGAGGTGCAATGTCATTATGGTTTTGTTTTCTATTTCTCTGATGACTAGTGACATGAAACAACTTTCCGTAACCATTTCTGTATCATTTTGTATCTTTCTTAGAGAAATGTCTATTTGGTTGCTTTGTCCAACCAACAAAGTAAAATTTTATTTAGAATATTTCTTTGCTATTTAGTCAATAAATTATTTATATATTTTGAATAATAAAACTTTGTTAGATATATGATGCTATAGTTTGGATAAGGGTCTCCAAAGGTTCATATGAAGAGCCTTCATCCCCAAAATGGCAATATTGGAAGGTACCATCAACTTTAGGGGATGGGGCTGACTTAGAGGTTCTTAAATCATTGGGATTGTGCTTTTGAAATAAATTGCAGGACCCCACCTGGCTTTTCTCTTTCTGCAACCTGGTTTGTGATGTGAGCAAACATTCTCACGTTCACTTTCAATACAATATGCTGCCCTTATCAAAGAGTCAAACCAATATGGTCATCTAGTCTTGTACTTGAATCTCCATAACCATGAGCTAAAATAAACTCCTGTTACTTCATAAGTAACCTATGTTAGGTGTTTCACTGTAGTGGCACAAAGCTGACTATTTCAAATGATTTGCAAATATTTTCTTCCATTCTGTTGATTAACTTTTCATTTTGTTGATTTTTTTTAACTGTATATAACCTTTAGTCTGATATAGTCCCACTTGTCTATTTTTGTTTTTTATTCCCTGTGGTTTTGGTGCTATATCAAGAAATCATTGAAAAATCAATGTCTAGAAGATTAATCCTTATATTTCTTCCAGGAATTTTCAGATTCAGATTGTATGGGCTAATCTCTCTTTTTTTTTAATTGATACTTGTACATGGTGTTTGGCTTTAAATGTGATATCTGGTTTTCCCACCATGATTTTGTGAAGATGTTAGAGTCTGTAAACAAGTCTGGATGGCGCCTGGCAAAATCCCAGAGGGAGTGGTTTATGAAGTAACGTCATCGAGCCATTAAGTGTGGAGATTTCTTATTGGTTGACTGATGTATCTAGTTTATGTTAATTAAGATAAGCTGTGTGGAATGTATAAATACAGCTCCTGTCCTACAATAAAGGGCTCCCACTCCTGCTGCATCAATGTACACAAGTTGTTCGTCACCCCCCGGTTATTTTGCTGCAGCCGGACTGCGGCATGAAGAGACTAGCCTTTCTATGTTTTTCACTTTTGGTGACCTTCTGAAATAATATCAACAATTAAAAATTGGAACATATGGTTTAACAATCCTTTAAATTTTGTTATGTGTTCAAAGGTATTGAAATTCAAAGGCCTTCAAGAGATACATGCCCTTTCAAGTTCATTACAGCAAGACAAGCCAAGACATTGGAAGCAACTTAGATATCCACTAATGGATGAATGCATAAAATACTGGCATGCATATACATATAATAAAATGCTATTCAGTCCTTCTATTTGTGACATCAATTAATCTGTAGGACAATATTAAGTAAAATAAGAAAGTCCAGGGCTGGGGTTGTGGCTCAGTGGTACAGCGCTTGCCTAGCATGCATGAGGCACTGGGTTCGATTCTCAGCACCACATATAAATAAGTAAATAAAATAAAGGTCCATTGACAACTAATAAAAATATTTTAAAAATAAGAAAGTCCAATAATATATCAAATCACTTACATATGAATCTAAAATAGGCAAACTCATAGTGGCTGAGAGTTGTAGAATGTGGGTTGCCAACAGCTGGTAGGAGGAAGAAACAGGAACTTTTTATTAGTAAAAGTTTATAAAGCTTCCATCATACCAGAGAAGCAATTTCTAGAGATCAACTATTTACTCCTATAGTTAAAAATATTTCAATGTATGCTTAAGGTTTTCTAAAATGTGACATTGTGTTTTTATCAAAAATAATAATAATAATTAAATATAAAAAAGAACAGGAAGAAACTTTGGGAGGTTATTGAATTATTTTATGACATTGAGGATTATGGTTTCATGGTTATGTACTTATCTCTAAACTCATGAAGTTGTATACATTTAAAAAATTCATGTTTTATGTATTATTCATACCTCAATAAAGCTTTTTCTTAAAGAATTAGAATAAACATTTACATATGTTGCCAGGTTTTTAACTCTCTAAATCATGTCCCATTGTCAATTTATTTCATGTGAAAATCAAATGATTTTTTACAATGAGATGTAAAACAGTGAATGGCATAATATAGCATATGGACACAATATTGGACACATAATATTTTTACACTTAAGATTTCAATAATTTCTGGTGCTTATTCAATGATAGCTAAAGTAAAACTGATCACTGGGCTGTGAACTGCAGCATTTTAATAATGATAATTTTTGTTGTCATTGTTATGCATACTTGTTGATTTACAGGCTCATCTAAAGATATTAATAAAGTGAAGTTTTCAGTCCTCTAGGAATTGAAAATTAAAAATCTTAAAAATGAACACACACAAACATAAACCATAAAAGTGAAATACAAAGAAAGAACAGCACATTGCACACTGTGTCTATCCTAATTTCAGTAATTTGCAAATTTTAAATTTCTTAGAAACCATAGTATTTTAGAAATAAATTCAGAGCTAAATAACATAAAAATATTTGGTATGTTTAGAGAAACCTTAATAAGATACTGTAACACCAATGAAAATTATCATCACTTTTATACTTTTGTGAGAACCTTAATATTTTGCAAGTTATTTAATATCAAGGTAAATCAATGAATAAGTATCTCTAGCAAAATCTAGAAAAAAAATCAATAGCAGTTTTAGTTGAAAACAATATTATTTTAACTTCAGTAGAACTTAGGAAGTCAATGTCATAAAGCCATAATTAGAGAAATTATTTCTCCTTCTAAAATGTAGTTGATATATTCCAAAGGCTAATAATAAATCTGTAAAATTGAGACCTATCCTTATTTATTATCATGTCAAAATACAACATAGGTATATATTTTTAAGATGTAGATACTAATAATCACAGTAGAATTCCTAATGTTATACATTATCTGAAATATCAGTAATTTGTGTTTAAAATAAATAAGAAATTATTTCATTAAATTTAAAACTATTAAAATATATCCCTCTTTTTATGCCTGTGTATTTTAGATAAAAGAGCTTCAGTTGTTTACAAGCTATGTAAAGGTATAATCAGTTTATTTAACATGTACAAAGTATACTTTAGAAACAAAATCTAAAGTCTGTAAAAATATATTTCAAATACTGAGAGAAAACTTTTTATTCTAATTTTATAATATTCACATTTTTAGAACTTGTTTTCCATTTCAAACATTTCCTAAAAATGCATTGTTGCTTTGTTTCCCTGTAACTAATTCTTCAAAGATTCAAGCAAAAAAAGGGGTGATCAGTAGAATTTTTCTATCCCTTTGAAAGACATAAGTGAACTTTTACTAATTTTACTGCTGAATTGGCTCATGAAACTACTAAAAATGGGAAGATACTGAAAGTATTTGGAAGGCTATGAAAACAAATCGTGAGTCTAGAAGAAGGAATTGGATCTTTTTAGTCAAGCTTTGAGTGAAGCATGCAATCCTTTGTGTAACTGAAATAAACTGAAAACTTCAGGTTGAGTCATCAAAAATGTATCCTTTCAGTTTCATGATGTTTTCTGGAGGAAAAAAAAATAAAGCTAAGCTGATTAGCAAAAGTACAAGAACAAAATTTTCATTTAATAATTATAAAAATTCTTATACGCATTATAGAAAATAATATCAGTATATATACATTGAATGATTCATGTAAGATTTGATATTTTAGATGGCATACACTGATTACCTTCCTTGTTATAATTTATTCATCCAATAAACATTTTACATTATCTGTTTTATCCCAACCATTATGCCAGGACATAAGGGCAAAATATGGTTAAGGCATGGTTCTTGCTTATGATTCGTTATAATCCAAGTAATCATTGTTGTTTCTGACATTGACTCCACATCTGTGCTAAGTAAATTAAATATTCTAAAAATGGGTTATTTGTTACTGCCTAGAGAAGAAAAATTAAATATGCATGAGTTTATGTTCTCTTTGTACATTTGGCTGAAGGACATTTTTTTCATATAAATAGGACTTTAGGCTTTTGTTCCTGATATCCCACACAAATAGCTTAAATATGATTCCTGAGGGGTTATGATAATTACGTTTTTTTAAAAAAACATGTCAGTAGAACATTGTCTTAGGCATATTGAAAACAAGTAAATAGTTGTTTCTGAAAAAGTTATGAAACTTCTAATTGTTCTTTAATACCGAATATATTAGCTAGTATTAAAGCAAATGGTAAGCAAAACTTGTATTTATGGAGTCAATCCATACACACAATTATTCCTGCATTATTCTTTAGAGCAGGCTTACTCTTATTAAAATCTTTTAAATCACTTCCAATTTGATAGCTTTATATTCAACGGTAATATAATATTAACAGCTAATATTCTTCAGTAAATACTGAGTATAATATATGCTATTTCTATTTTGTACTGCATTGACATAAAAATAGCTATAATACAGTAAGCATGTTTTTATGCACATGAAACAATGAAAAGTAACAGTGTTATATAAAACCCAACCCTTCAAAGAACATTTATGTAAAAGTATTGTTTTGTTGAATATATTTGATAACATTTTTCTTCTTCTCAAAAGACTTCATAGTAGACAATATTGCAATCCATGACTTTCTGAATGTACTGCCTGAGATATTAATACTGTTGTTTTCTTACTCCCAGATGATTATGTTTGTCCATGGGGCCATACAATTCAAATAAACCTAAAGTAATAATTGATAGTTAATTATAAAACATGTTAAGTTCATATTTATATGGAAACTTATTAGCTGAATAGATTATGTTTGGAATGAAGATCACTTATATCTTGGATCTACTTAATTCAATGTTTTACACAATAGTAAACTAAGAATTACTTGGGTTGTTACTACTTTGTTGAAGAAACCATATTATTTTTTAAAAATAGCTTCTTAACCATAGATGGTATTTCTGTTTCCATATATGGGACAAGGGGCAAAAGCCTACCTTGGGTATCTTTTATAAGAACACTAATCCCACTTAGGAGTGCTTTACTCTCATGTCTAAACACCTTCCAAAGTTTACCCCTCCTAATTCCATCACCTTTGTGGTAAGGAATTCAATGTAAGAATTTGCAGTGATAGCATCATTCAGATCTCCTCAATATACTTTTTCTAATTCATAGTGTTTTCAAATTTCTTCTGCTATAAACTAGAAAAATATCAGTTAAGAATAAATTAATGCATATACATATTAGGCCACCATTAAATATTTTAAGATTTGAGAGTCTCTGATTCTCCCAAGTTAAAATTTTAGTATTGTGTACGCATTCAAAATTGTGAAACATTCTTTTCCAAAATTTGACATTTATAGAGCCTATTAACTGTGTTATCATGCAATGAATTCTGTTCATATTTTTTTTTAATTTTCAAGGATGTTTTTTGCAATTTGCTCTTAATATTCTTCATCTTTCATTTATTTCAAATTGTGTTGCCCTTTAAGAAAAAAATAAAATAATGTGGGATATGCATGGTTAGATCTGTCACTAGGAAAGTCCCAAGAGTAGAAAAGAATAGTACATTTTAATTTATATCCAAACCTTAATGTTTAAAACTGTTCAATAAGACATTGTTTATGAGCAATATTGATAAAAGAGTGAAAAAGAGTACATATTTTAGATACATCTGAAATAAGCTCTGAATACAGAGTTGACAGAATTTGCTGACTTAGTGTTTATGTTGAATGAGATGGTACTGATTTAAACAAAATGGTAAAGAAATATAACTTCTGATTATAAGTGACTAAAAGGCAACAGTCTCCAAAATAGGTTTACTGTTAGAACATCATACAGTAACATCCCTCAAATATGAAACTAGAACCTATAAGAAATCTTTATTTATACATGATATGGTTCACTCACACCATGTTGTGTGAGATATGTTCCTACTAGAAACATCTCAGAAACTGGAATAGTATCTATTGTTTTTTACAGAACCCTATATATTTTCTTCCTAGGATCTAGTTAGAGAACAGTAAATGTTTCTAAATGTTCATTAACCAAATGGATAGAAAACATGTGCAGAAGCAGGTGAATTCAATGTGATAGTTAAAAAAATAAAAAACTTAAAAAATAAAGTAGCTACTGCAGTTTCATGCTATTTTTATCTAAGTACCATATAATACACAAAAATATCTTATTCTTTCTTATCACATGATAGGTTGTCAGAATCAACTTTGTTCTATCCTTTTTTTTTTTCATTTCTACCCCATACTTTACTCTTTTCAAATACCTACAAAACATATTCAAAGGCAGCTGTCAGGTACTTTTGTCTGAATACAAAAAATGAAATTGAATACAAGAAAGGGAATATATTACCTTAGAATTTTAAGCCATAAAACTTTTTCAGAATTATGGTAATTGAAATACTTGCACAGGTTTAACAATACAGAATAAGAAATAGAACAGCTTTTATCTCTTTAAGCCTATTATCATAGTGATTGAAATGAATGTGCAAAAACACTTGTCTGTATAGTTACACACCATATCTAAGACTAAATGATTAAAAAGAAAGGTTATTTCTTTCAAAATGATATGTAAATTAGTACTTTGCCTTTACACCAACAGTGCTGCTTTTTAAAAAGTACCCTTTAAAACCTATAGATAAAAATCAATACCGAAAACTCAACATAGAATAAAAAATAAAGATTAAACTGAACATATCAATCACAATGCTAAAATGTGTTATGCAAGTACAAAATGGCAGATATATCGTTTCTCAGTAATTTGAAGAATGTCATTTGGTATCCAGAAAGCAAATAAAATTCTAATTCATTATACACCATAGCAAAATTATTAATGCACAACTAATATTTTACTTCTAAAACTGACCAATTTATCTCAATCAAAAATCTATGACAAATGCAGTCTACTAACTACCTAACAGAATAGTCAGCAGCAATTTAGTGATTTTATTTTTGACTACAGGTTTAAATTTCCATATTGAGATGCTGATATTAGCATTCAAAGATTTGATAGTATTTTATCCTGACTCAAAGAGAGATCTTCCCTTTGTCATGGTCTTCTGTGAGGTAATCCATAAGCTTTGAAACACACTGCCTCCTAAAAATACCTTTGTTTGGGTAGACTTCATTCTAGTATTCTGATAATATGAGTTATGATAGAGTATTTGAGTCAAACTGCATCAGCTCTACCACCTGAGGGGCTGGAGTCTGGGGTTAGCCATTCCAGTTATCAATCATGTTTATGTGACACATCTATAGTAAAGGACATGGAAACCAAGGTGCAGTTAAGCTTTTCTGCCTGGCAATATTCCTTGAATATTATCACACATTATTGCCTGGAATGTTAATACTATCTGTGATTGTAGTAGGAAAGAACAACTGAGAGATGCATGTGTGTTACTTTCCTGTACTCAGCCCTATATATACTTTTTTTTTTTTTTTGTACCAGGGATTGAATCTAAGGGTGATTTACCACAGAGCCACATCCCCAGTTCTTTAAAAAAAAATTTCGTATTATTATTTTGACTCAGGGTATCACTAATTTGCTTAGGGCCTTGCTAAGTTGCTGAGGATGGCTTTGAACTTGAGATTCTCCTGCCTCAGATTCCTGAGCCACTGGGATTACAGGTGTGTACTATTGTGCCTTTATTACTTTTCTTGACTGATTATAATATATCCTTTCAATGAAATAAATGTAACTGAATAGAACAGCTTTCTTTTCCTTCAGGGAGTCCTTGTCCATTATTGAAACTGAAGATGGTCATGAGGGACTCTTAAAGTAGTACTTTGTGTCACAAGTAGTAATCTTGTGTATATTGAGTTTACAATTGGTGTCAGAGTAAGATTGTACACTAACTTTTCAAATATTAATATTACTTTATTTCTAATCTTTCTATTTCTATTACTAAGATTAAATATATTCATTGAAATTTAGTCCTTATCATACACTTCTGAGTTAAGTTTTCTTATTAACTCTATTATCCAGATGACACAATTTAAATAGCTGAATAATTTTCTATAAGTCTCATAATAGTTGGGAAAAATTATTTATGCATGTGTGCATGTATGTATATATTCTTTGATACTGGGGATTGAACCCATAGGCACTTAACTACTAAGTGACATTCCCAGTTGTTTTTATTTTTAATTTTCAGACATAGTCTTCCTAAGTTTCCCAGACTGCCCTTGCACTTGCAATCCTCCTGCCTCAGCCTCCTTAACACAGGGATTACAAGTGTGTGCCATGCTACCTGGCTCAAAAATGAATATTTAGTTCAACATGAATTACTTATTAAACTTTGTAGTTAAAATGACCCATACCAATTTAGTGATGCTATTTAATTTTGTGCACAATGAAATTATTGAGTTAGGCATAGGTAGAGTATGTTAATATTACTAAAATTTTAAATTTACAACATAAATTTCAATCTCTTATTAAAATAAACAAACAAACAGCTGAACCAACTCTTTATGAAAAATGTCTTTCAAAAAAGTTTCCTGAGGTTTTTAATAATAAGGAAATATAATTTGAGAAAAAAATGATAGTTTGATTAGCCAAAAAGTTGGCTTCTGAAATGCTCTGTTTTGAGACATTCTCCAGAGTCATCAGAAAGTCAGAGTGCAGCCTTTGTATAAAGTTCAATTAGCCCAGATCTCAATTCCCAGATCTCCCTTGCTTAAGGAAACCCCTGAGTCAATTGAACATTTCCAGAAAACACTAATCTGGTGTTAATCACATTTAATAT
Source organism: Urocitellus parryii (assembly GCF_045843805.1). Taxonomy (NCBI): domain Eukaryota; kingdom Metazoa; phylum Chordata; class Mammalia; order Rodentia; family Sciuridae; genus Urocitellus; species Urocitellus parryii. The sequence continues at coordinate 236,068,319 of NC_135531.1, read as the reverse complement.
CTGCAACAGAATGCATATAAGCCTTATTCTGGTTGAAGGTAACCTGGAGAGTCTTGAGCATCTACAGGAAGTATGCAATCCCATTTTCCCAGTTTGACTGGGACAATTTTGCAGTGTAGCTTGAGATTACAAATCCTTGCAATATTGATTTTAAAGCAGTGTAGAATGAGTGTCAGGCTTCATTTCCAAGTCATAAACAAAATCACTAGTGATCATTGACTAAAACACAGAAAAATAATTAGTGACACATGTAAGAAAGGAATTAAGTTTCATTCTATTTCAACTAATTAACCAATTCAAGAATTGAGTTAATTAAAGAAAATGTGTTCGGATATAGCCATGTATGGTGAGGAATATTTGCATTGACTAATAGTCAAATTTGAGATATTTGATTATGCTTCACATAAAAGAAAGGGCTGAAACATACAGGTAGAGATAAAAGGATAAAACATAAAAAGTTAACAAAAACCCCCAAAACAGTAGAGATTAAAGTATTGGGACATAAAGTGGTTGTGTGTACAGGGGAAACTTGTATTTTTGCATTTTACAATACTACTTCAAAGAAAAGTCATGCAAACATTGATCTTATTTGGTAATCACACAAAATAGGAAAGAATTAATAGCAAATAATAATTTCCTATACCTTTCAAGTTAGCACATAACTAGAGTACAAATTAATGTTTTATTATATTTGGTGAGTAAATGCCTTTTTTTTCTCTCCAAGTGTGTAATTGATTATATACATAATGCATGCAATAATGGATCAAATGCAATCAAATAAAATTGATGTAAAGCTTACAATCTTTGTTTATATAACAATATTTCAAAATAATTATGTTGGTTAAAATAAGGTCTCAATCTCTGAGGTTGTTCACTACAGTAAAAGGTTTATTGGGTCACTGTTCTTACTATGTACTTACAATCAAATAACAGAATCATGGGTGAAATGACAACCTTATATTTATTTGCTAATTACAATTAATTATCAATTGAACTAAATATAACAGATAAATGAAGTGCTCTAATAATAATGAAAGGGTTAATTGAATTTTAATGTATACTGATTTTCTTTGTTCTATCTCTGTGGAAATTAGTCTTCTTATATCTACACAACAGAGATAAAGTTATAATAGGCTTAGTGATTCCTTTTACCCACAATTTTTTTTCAAAAAGTATTTCTTCAATATTTTTAGTATATAGTTCTACATCTTGTGTTTGCCCAATTTTTCATGAACAAATGATATTTCAATTACTATAAAATTTTAGAATGAGTATTTTCCTGAGTTCCACTTTATGGTCTTTGAGATACTCACCAAAGGTGAAGTTATTGGAAATCAGATTTTAGATGAACGAAGGGAAAAATGCAGCAAATGGAGCAAATGGGAAAAAAAATACCTTAATGATAGGATGGTCACTGGTGCAAAGTGTAGTATATGCTGAACTACTAAAATACCTTTGTACAGTAACTAGTTCATTGTCCTTAGATAATGCAATTATCTATAGAAAGACATCAGAGATAATTTGATTTCAACATAGTCCATGAATTTTTAGTTCCCCAAAGTTCCTTTAAACCTCTACAACCACTTCTGAATCTGGAAACCCTAGAATGACAAATCCACACTTACACATATAAAGTCTCTGTTCTGAGAACTGATTATCCATCAATTTCTCAAAACTGGTCTTATCTTTCTGTTAATTTTCCTTGCTACTAATCTTTATCACACATTTACCAGCTATAAGTTTCACTTCATTATCTTCCACTTCTTGTTTCATCTGATATGTCCTTTTCTTTAAGAAAATACACTTATTTTTTAGTTTTATTTTTTCTTTCTCTAGTCTCAAATCCAGTTAATATTTATTTTGGCCAAATAGTTAATTTATCTAGGCTGGTCAAATGGGCATTGCCACTTTTAAAACACAGATCATGAGTGAATATTTATTGCACTGTTTTTCATATGAATGCCATGGACCAATAAAGTTTCAAACAAATGTTGAGAACAGTAAGTATATCTATTAATTAAAATTAAGTAAAACCACATCCTTGGAGCATATATTTATTTATCTTAAAGGCTCACTAATGATAAACATATAAAAGTATGCCAAAATCAAAATAATAATTTCTAAAAGCAGCTATCATTACAATTCATGATATAATAAAGGAGGAAATTAATTAAATAACATGACAAATTTTATTACTGTTTCATGATTTTTAAAAATAGAATACTAAAGGTAAATGGAATTTATCCTAATTCTATATAAAGTAATACCAAAACCTTTGCCAAACATCAAGTTTAATAAACATCTGTGTGAAGTATTCTCTTTAAAACTGAGAAAAAGGCAAACATTTTTATTAACACTACTGTTTAGTGTAGTGATGGGGTCCAGGTAATCACTTTATGGGAAAAAAGAAAAGAAAAAAGAAAGAAGGAGATGGAAGGCAGACAACTCTTAATTTGTAAATTATGAAATCATCTAACTTGAAAATGATTTAGTCAATGTAAGATTTCAAATATAAAAAGGACCACAATACTTATTCTTATTTCTATAACTGCATAAAGGGATGATCATTTAAATGTCAAAAATAACAAAATATAATTTCAAGCAAAAGTTATCAAGAAAGTGCTGCTGACAAAATTATCTCACTAGACTAAGAGATCTGTGAGATTGGAATTGCATCTCAATCACTTTGTCCTAGGCTATTTTTATTTTATTTTAATTTTTTCATGAAATAAGCCATCCATAAAGAGCTGAACATGTAGCCTAAAAATAAGAGTCATATGCATGTTTTGGAATAAATCTCAGGGTAAAATGAGTATAATAAATGTCAGAATGGAAGGAGCATGAAAAGTTTTATGTATTCACACAACCAAGATTTCATTCAAGGTTTGCTGTATTACCCAACTTTGTGGATATTTATATTTCATATCATATTACAATAAACTAAAATAAAAAAGAATGAAATTTTCATTGTATCCATGCATAGGTCTTAGATCCAGAGGAAATGCAAGGTAATGAAATAAATCTTATGCTTTGGGAAATATAGTTTAATAACAAGGAATGTTAAAACAAATATTGAATAAGTTTTGATAAATTGATGAATAAGCATGTTCAGATAAAAGGCTTTAAATTTTTTATTTAACTTAACAGTGTCTCTAACCTCAGAGACATGGATAATGCTTTTCTTTATAAATTTTTGCTTTTCAATTTCCCAAAAAATTCTTCTATATTTAGTATTTCCTACTAGTAAACTATGTATATATTTATATTATGTTCTTCAATTGACTTATAAAAGGAAATATGGATCAATACTGATCTAAGTATAGCTTTTGGATAACCAAAATATACTGTCATGATAGAGAGCAATTTCTTCAGCACTGATTCTCAAATATCATTATATTTTACCTTCAACATCAAGCAGTAGAAAACTAATATAGTAGCACATAAATTGCAAGTAATATTTTCATGTGTAATATAATTATTCATTTTATTGATCAGCTCCTTAATTGTTCTTATAGCCTGACTGAACCTGTACAACAAGCAGTAATAATAATTTTTAGAAATTAATTGAAAAAATGATGTAGAAGATATTACTCTAACCATATCAGCAATCACTGTATTTTATTTTTTAATTATTTTTTAATTTGAGAGTAGAGTATATTTTGAAATATTATAAATACATAGAATAAGTATAACTTGTTCTAATTAGGATCCCATTATTATGGTTGTACATGATGTGGAGTTACATTGGTTGTGTTTTTATATGCGAGGATAGGAAAGATAAATCCAATTCATTAGCAGTACAAAGAGGAAAGTTTCTAGCAATCAATACTCACATCAAAATGTGCAAAGATCTCAGATAAGAAATCTATCACTTCATCTCAACAAACTAAGAAAATAAAGACAAATTAAACCCCAAAAGTAGAATTAGAAAAATAATAAATATAAGGGTAGAAGTAAATGGAAGAGAGATTAAAACAAAAAAAAAAAAACAAAAACAACAACAACAAAAAAGAACTAGTCCCTTGAAAATATAAACTAAATGGATAAACTCTTTATATAACTAAGAAAAGGAGAGAAATCTCAAATAAATAAAATCACAGGTGAAAAAGGAAACTTTATAACTAATGCCACAGAAAAATAAAAGACCATTTGAAATTATTATGAACAACTACATGTCAAAAATATTGAAAATATAGAAAAAATGGACAAATTCTTAGACACATGCATATTACCAATACTGACTCTGAACACACCAATAATAATTAATGATATTTAATCAATAATTAAAAGTCTAACATCAAAGAAAAGTCCATACCAGATGGCTTCACTGCTGAATTCTACCAAACATCAAAGTAGTAATATCAAATTCTCCTTATGTTATTCCAGAAGGAGGAGGAGGAAGAAGGAAAAGAGGAGAAGGAATTCTTCAAAATGCATTTTGTGGTGGCATTTTTAATCTTAGAAAAAAACCAGATAAGGACATACACTCACAAAAGTAAAACAAAAGGCTAATATTTTTGATGAACATTGTTGCAACAATATCAACTAACTGACTCCAACAACATATTAAAAAGATAAGTCACCATGATAAGTATGATTCATTCCAGGGATGCAAAGAGTGTTCAATATATGCCAGTAAATAAATGCAATGCACCACATCAACAAAATTAAGAACAAAAAAAAAACATATGGTCATCTCTACTTATGCAGAAAAACTGTCTAATAAAATTCATTATCACTGCATGATAAGAACACTGAATAAATTAGGTATATAAATAATATACATCAAATAATAATGGCCATTTATAATAAACTAACATCTAGTATTATATTGAGTGGGGGTATGCTTAAAGGTTTGTCTCTAATATCTGGAATAAGATAAGGATGTCTCCTGACACTGTTTTTACTCAACACAGTGCTGGAAGTCCTAGCTAAAGCAATTAGATGAGAGAAAGAAATGGAGATATCCAAATTGGAAAACAAGTCAAATTTGTCTTTGTTAGTAGATCACATGATTTTATATCTAGAAAAGCCCCCAAATTCACCAAAACTATTACTTGTAATAAATGAATTCAGGAGAGTTGAAGGATACAAAAATCAATATGTAAAATCAGTAGTTTTTCTATATGCTAATAGCACACTATGTGAAATAAAAAATAAGCAAGTAATTTAGTTTGCTGCAGCTACAAAATCAATAAATAATACCTAGGAATAAATTTAGTCAAAGTGATGGAAGACCTTACAATGAAAATTATAGAACATTAATTCACCAAATTAAAGAGGATACAAAGCTTCTGTAATTACTAACATGGAGTGATATTCCATGTTCATGGATTGGAAGAATCAATTTTGTTAAAATGTCCATACTACCCAGAATGATTTACAGACTGAATGCAATACCTACCAAAATATCAATGGTATTATTAACAGTAATAGGAAAAAAAATCACAAAATTCACACGGAAGTACAAACAATCCCAAATATACAAGCCATTTTCAGCAAAAATAGCAAGGCAGAAAATGATCAGTAAACCAAAACAAATGTGGTCAATTGTTCTTTACTAAGATTCTAAGATCTTATTTTGAAAAAGGACAGTCTTTACAATAAATGGGGTTGGAATAATTTGATATCCACATGCAAAAGAATGAAGCTAGACCCCTGTCTGTTACCTGTTACAAAAATGAACTCAAAATAAATTAAATACTTAATCAACTGTGAACATACTGGAATAAAACATAGTGGAAATGATTCAGGATATTGGAATGACCAAAGAGAAAAAAGAAAAAAAATCTACAATAAAAAGAAAAAAATGGTTAAATGTGATTGGTAAAAAGCTAAAAAGCTTCTGCAAGACAAAGGAACCATTTCACAGAGTGCAGAGACAACTTATAAAATGTGAGAAAATATTTGTTGTGTACATTTCTAATGGGGCTTTGATGTTCAGAAAGTACAAGATGCTCTGAAAATTCAATGGCAAGTAAATGGAATCATATTCCATGCTTGTGTATAGGAAGGTTCAGTATTGCCAAGATGCTATTTAATCCCAACTTGATCTACAGATTTAAAAAGTAATCCCTGCAAGTTTTTTTAAGGGTCTCAACAAGCTTAAATTAATAAAGAGAGAAAAGCAATCTTGAACAGGCAAAAATTTTTTAAAAATTGCAAAGAGCAAAGTTAGCAGACTTATACTCCCTGACGTAAAGGCTCATTATAAATCTATAGTAATGAGACAGTAAGTATCTGTGAAATAATAGCTGAATAGACCAATGGGACAAACTACAAAGTCCAGATAGAGACACACATAAGTTTCACTGACTGATCTTTGACAAAAGCAACCAAGACATTCAGTTGGTTAATGGATAAATAAACCACAGCCCATCCAGACAATATAATATTATTCAGTGCTAAAAAGTAATGAGATATCAAAGCACAAAAAGAAAAGAGAGAAGCTTAAATATGCATCACTAAGTTAAAGAAGTCAATCTGAAAACTCTACATATTCTATGATTTAAACTATGTGCCTTTGCAAGAAGACTTGGAGACCATAACAAATACCAATAGTTCTCAGGAGTTAGAAGGGAGGGATTAATAAACACAGAACAGAGAATTTTAGGGCACTAGAACTACTCTATGTGATTGTATAATACTACATGCTTTTCAACATAAATTTGTATGAAGCCATAGAATGCTGAAGTCAAGAGTGAACTTAAATGCAAACTATGTAGTCCAGGTGGTGATGACACATTTAAGCTCAGCAACAGTTGCAAAGACGCTACTCTGGTGGGACTTGTTGATAATGAAGAAGGCTATGTGTAAATGGTGACAGGGCTGCATGGTAATTTTCTATTCCATCTGCTCAATATTGCTGTGAATATAAAACTGCTCTAATTATAAAATCTATTTAAAAGTAGTAACCAAGTTAGTGAAAATTGTCTTGTATTATAGTCAAGTACCTAGAGCACTTTTTAAAGCTTCTGTAATTACTAACTTACTAAATTTGAAGAATGAAGGATATCTTCATTCAGAATTTCTGAATTTTAACAAAATCTGAATTTTATCAAAGATCTTTAGGAGTTTGTGCAGCTCATGGTCACCATATTGGTATTTACACTAATAGTAATAGTTATCATTTCTTAATCACTATGAGTTAGGGCTAAAGGTAGTAATTTCCATTACATATTTTAACTACATGGGTACATAAGACAGAAATGTAAAGAGAATGTCACATTATGATAATCTAATAATAATATCCAATGTCTGATCACAGGGTAATTTATTTTTGTGTTTGCTTTGAATAGCTCAATGTGCCATACGGTTTTCTATAGCCTTGGCCAGAAAATATAGTGTTTTATGTTGGCATAACACACTTGTCAAGATATAACAGATTATACTAATAGGTGTTATATAAATACATAGAGTTAAGGAAAAATGTGTTGCAAGAAAATTATTTCTACAGTATATGTTCAATATTTGACTAAACATAGTTCCATCAGCTGAATAAATCTTTTTTTTTTAGTTTCACATTCACTGATTTATACGGCAACTTTAATTTTTAGATGGGATAAACACTTAGGTTTATAAAAATTAATATCGAGTATATTAAAATCCTGAATTATGAGAAGAGAAAATTAAGTATGAACCAACAGACTGATTTAGAATCATGGGTTCCATTTTGAATGGTCTATTTTTATTGATGGATTCATTATTGATATATACTCATATGTTTTCCTGAGAGATCATGAAGTGTTCCTACTTGGGCTAAGCCCCCATATTTTATAAAATAACATATTGCTTTCCTAAAAAAAATCATTTATTTTGTGACAAGTAAGATATTTATGTATATGTATATACATACATTATGTATTTATAGTGTACAACTTGATGTTTTAGTATATGTATACACTACACAATGACTAAAGAAAACTACTTGAAATATGCATTACATACTTAAATATTTTCACGTGAGAACGCTTAAAATCGACTTGGAAATTTTCATGGATATAATATATTTTTATTGTTTTACTCAACAAGATGCACAATAGAGTACTTGAAAATTTTCCTCATAACTGAAATTTTATATCCTTTGCTTTCATATTCTCAACCTCCTCTCACTTCCAATCCCCAGTAGTTGTCATTCTCTCCTCTGCTTCTATGAATTCAGCTTTCTCCTTTCACATATAAGTAAGATCATGTGGTATGTGTCGTTTTCTGTCTGGTTTATTTTACTTGACTTAATGTTCTCCAGGTTCAATCATGTTGTAGCAAATAACAAGATTTCTTTCTTTTTAAAGATTTGATTATATCCTATGGTGTGTAAAGAAAATGTGGTATATATAACACTTTACTTTTAAAGGGAAGCAAAAGAGATTAACACACTGTTATTATTTTCTTTTTTTCTAAAGCAAGCTAGATCAATCTCTCTTTGGAAATTATGCTGTCTTATTTTCATGTTTTTTTTTTATTTCAGAAGAGAAAAGCTTTCTCAAAAAATAAAATAATTACAGCAGTTATACACTTCTCAAATCTGCACTGAAGAATTAAAATACACCCATCTTCAGATACTTGTCACAATGAAACAAAACTGCAGGTGCAAAGTCCTAAAACCTCCTTTATTAACTACTTTGAAATCTTTTTTCAAATAGGCTTAAATATCAAAACAATGTTGATATTTTCTTGCTTTTGGCAGAATCTAGTTTAATAAGGCATAAAACCAATATATAATTTATAATTTAATAATATGAATATCCCACCTATTGTGATTAAAAGCATCAAATTATGGCATAGCTCAAAGTTGGGGAATACACTGTAATTTAAGTGTACCGTCCAATAACATTTTATTACTATTTATATCCTATAAAGTCTTGTTCACATTAGGCATTTGAAAAAGATTGAGGGTTTTTTTTTTTGTAAATTCTGATGATTTTAAGTATTATGTCTATCCTTTTCATAAAGAAACACATATTATAATTCTTTCTTGATTCTGTCTAACTCCTCATTATTTTATTTGAAGACAATTGCACTTCTTGGCATTTACTCAACTAGCTTATTATTAGGTTTGCACACTAAACTGCCAAGTATTGGTCATTTCCTGTCACTGCATCTGGTTGTTGATGACCACTGAGCATACTGAATATATTCCCAATTTACAGATCATATTTGCCATTTACCAAAAGAATATTCTTGGGCATGTAATTCCCTGAGTTTTTTTTCAGCATCCTGCAATAACAAAGATTCTGAATAGAAATCATCTAAGATGGCTCTGATACATTATAGATGATCATAAACCAATAATTTCTATCATTGTATTTGATGATAAGTAAAACTGTTTAGTAGTATTTTATGAATAGGATTTGGCATTCAAATATTCACTCTTAAAACACAAAGCATTGCAAAAATTGTTTTTGTTCTAAAAATCATTAATTTCTTGGTATAGAAATTACTTTCAATTTATGTTAAAATTATTTCTTCTGGGATATTATCACTAGATTTGTAAATTATCAGGAGATTCATAAATCTAAAATAACTGTTAGATGTTATTTATCAAATGTACACAAACAGGTAAATAAACTTAAAAGTACCTTATACACAACTACACGAGTACATCAAATAAATTAAGCATTATGAGTTAGTTCAAAATGATGAAGCATAGAAATGGTCAGATTATTACTGACTGTAGGAGTCTCTTTCATTCCTGAGGGAAGAGTCCAACAATATTTAATGATTTTAATATGTCTAGCAATATACCAAGACCTTTGACTTTAATTGCTTTGATTAAATTTTAGTACTCATACAATTCTTTCCTATTGCTCCTACTATTTATTTAATGATTAATACATTCTCTTAGAAAAAATATATCTTCCATGTTATGCCAAACTCTGCTAGAATGGTTAATGTGATATTTTATAATGCTCAAAATGTGTGAGATAGTGAAATTCTATTCAGGCAACAGAAATGCCAGGGCATTTTTAATAAGACCCTAGATGAAATGCTAACATATGTTATGAAAAAAAGTTCCTTTTAAGAAAATGCAAAATAAATGTTATGTTTTCTTATGTTATTTCGATTATAGATAAGATTTACTTTGGTGAAATCACCGAGGAAATTATTTTCTACTTCCATGTAATTCCACTGTGTTAGTAATGCTAGAGCACTCAATTTCTAAGTCCTACTGCTCTTATTTTATATTAATACATTCTATATTAAACAGAGCTGTTCTTTTAACATGTCTTGCACAGTCACCCATTTAAAAGAAAAATACGAACTGCAGAATTTGAATCTTTGGATTTCAATACTGCTACCACTTGTCTATTTTCCTAAGACTTAAAATATTCACCCAAGGAATATAAATGTGTAACCTTACAAAAATCTTTTTAAGATCTGTGTTCACAGTATAACTTCTGTAAGTAGTAGTATGGTGAGAAGATGGAAAACAAATGCATTTTGGTACAGAAAACACTGTTGTTAGCCCAACTTTGAAAAAAGTTGTCTAAAAGTGAATATAATATTATTTTTCTCATGAGAATATTAAATACATTAACTCTATTCCCAGAGTCTTGTTTCAATTTTATCACTTGAAATGTATATGTTTTCTTCCTATTTCCTCAGTTCTTCAATAATTCAGAGTAGAATTATATATATTTTTCTAGATTTCAACTTAATAATCATTTTAAGAAGACTAAAGGTTTTATGCCCATTCATAAATGTTATTATGAAATTTAATATTTTCATTTGATATAAAATATCTTACTATTACAATGAAGTATCACTGGACACCTGTTTGGAATGTAAAATTGTAAACAAAAGGTGACAATACAAAATGCTAGCAAGGATCTTGAGACACACATGTCGTTAGGTAGGAATGTAAAATGATTCAAAAATAATTGGCAAGACTTTTCAATACCTCAAAAATACATGACTCAGCAATTGCACTTCTCGGCATTTATCAATAGAAACAGAAAACTTATGTCCACACAAGTATGTGTGTGTGCACGTAATATATATGTAAATATGGATATATATGTGTGTGTGTATGTATATATATTTCCTAGCAATTCATTTACAATATTCCTGAACTAGAAACACCCAGTATTTCCTGCAATAGGTGGATGATTTAGTATATTGTGGTACATCCATATCACAGACACTATTATTCAGACCCTGTCTCAACATTTAAGAACAGGCTGGTGCTAAGATGTTGTTCAGTTACCAAGCACCTTTGGGTCCAATCCCCAGTATCACAGAAGGAAAAAAATGTTGTGTAGTGGAAGACTATTTTTGGAAATGAGAAAGTTTGTTAAGATTGATGTTATTTTCATCGATCTATATTTAAATTTACTTTATATAATGAAATATTATACTTAATGAAAAACACATAAAACATATAAAATTATATTATATTCAATAATAAACTAATGATAATTAGTTTTACCACTTAGAGAAGATAATGCTCATACTTACAAAGAAATATGATTTTAACATGTTCTTCATAATTAATTATATAAGTTATTTTGTATCATCAACTCTTACATACTTCCAGCAGTATTCTCTATAGGTGATTACATATAAGTAGTATTTTTGTCATGTAGAAGTTAAAAATGAATTTAGACAAGCTAATGAATATCCAAATGTCATTCTGTTTTTAACAGGTAAAGCTAGGACTGAAATGCAGAAATATCTTATTCTATAGTTACAGTATCCAATTATTTTATGATATTCTCACATTTGATGATGAACATTTTAATTCTTAAAAATAATTCTAGATATCCCTAGGCATAACTCTACATATTAAATATTTTTTAGAAAATACTCTATTACATGAAAAAGAAATAGAATTGTTTTACACTAATATCATAATTTAGACTTTAGCCTACTTCCCTAAATCTATCACATTGTTCCATATCTCTAACTAAGCCTTTTCTGATATCTTCATTACTACTTGAAAATTACTTTCCTATTTGTCTAATAAGCTTCTTTCCATTCTCCACCTTTTCTTTATCTGTGTTATATTTGTAGAAGTTACACATTTTTAATGTTGCTCGAATGTGTTATGATTCATTTCCTACATGTCCCTCTTATAGTTAGGTGGTAAACTCCTACAGGGGTGTAATTACTTCCTATTCATGTTTGTACAATCAGAAATCAGCACAGGTATATGTTCAGCAAGATTTCTCCAGGTTACCATTATTCACTTAATCTACTAACATTGGTATCAGTATCTTTTCTGAGTTTGTTATGTAGCACATATCCTCTCATGTTGTTTTATGCTTCCATGCATTACTGGATCAGAAGTCTCTGATTATTTGCTTGAATTCATTATTCTGTTATCTCACCATATCCATGGTGTTCTTTTTCTGCTTTCTAGGGGGAAATGTCATGATTTCAATGTCATCTTTAAAATTGCAGCAACTGTAATCTCATCTTAATAAATGCACATAGAAAACACACAATCATTAAGAGTACAGTGATACATATCTTTTAAATACTTCATTTACTTACACAAAGTAATAAATATAATACCAAGACATTTCTTAGTCTTTAAAGAATGTTTGCACATAATTTTATTAATGTGTTTCTTTGACTACATGTTGCTTACTGCAATAACACAATGAAGTTTTTCTGGAACATAGCTTAGAAAAATTTTGTTCATATATAATTGCTAAGAGATTTCGAAGAAGAGAAGTGAAATTAAAAGAATACGAGAAATTGTAAGGGATATATAATGACTGACCAAAATATATTCAATCTCCCAGGTGCCACATTAGATAAGAAATTTCATCAATTTTAATGTTATACATCAAATTGTGATAGTTTTTAAGTCAGTATGTCAACAAAACTTTTGAAGAATAAATTTTTAAAATTCATCATCTATCCAACAAGGGAGCTAGCTGGATATGTTTAAGAATAAAAATCTTTACATTGTAGGAATTTTTAAATAATGAATTACTGATATCACATGCTAAGCAACTATTTCATTGTGATGTGGCATATGAGGATTCATAGATAAAATAGAGGCTATCTTTATAATCTATCAATCATTTATGAATGAACAAAAGCAAAATAAACATTTTCTTGAATGTAGAAATCCCCGAGCATCTAGATTATTGCAGGCCAACCTCGTGATCAAGATATTCTTGGAAACACTGTAAGCATTAATGCTAATCATTATGGTTTGCCTATGAATTATACAATATTGCCACTTAACCGTATGGAAAGCAGTTGCTGTTTTCACAGTTATTAAAATGCGCACTTAACAGAGCAAAATGTGTGGACTAAAAGCAATAAGAAAAATGTATCCGAAAGAAACAACTTATTTAAGAAATGTTTTCATTAAAGTAGATCTTTATTCTTATGATTTCAATTTAAATATTAATAGAAAATCATTGAAAGGTACATTTGTAAGTTAATGAGATTGATATTCATAAATTCCAATATTTGTCATTTTATTATGCCCTAAAGTAACTTCTATGGTCTAAGAAATAAATAAAATTTTAATACAAATAGACCTGTTTCATTTCTTTGCTTTTTTAAAGTTTATGCAATTTTCAAATAATTATATGCTAATGTTGAATGATAAAATGACTATTTCTCCTTATATACCAATCACAAAAAATAAGTAAATAGGTTACCAAGCATGTGGTATTATCAGTAATTCAGTATTTTGAAACTCTTGTAAATCTTTTTATATTTAAATGTATTATTGTTTTAAACAGAGATTTTTGAAATGACTTCCTATTAAAAAAGAAATATTTTCTAATGTGCTTATATATCTACTTTATTTCTTAAGCTTGTCATAATTTTTAATATTATACAGTGTTAGTTAAGAGATTATTTGTTATTTGATTTTTTTTCTAAAAATTCATAATAAAACAAACCCTGCCCCCTAGATTCTATGTAATGCCAGATGGTATCTTCACAGTAATATGTTCTTAAATTGGAAAATTTCTTTAATAGACTCTGCAAAGTAACACTGCTTTGAATCGTTGCACACTGTAAATGAAGCTTAAACTTTCCTGTAGGGTAAATACTATTAACATGGAGCAATTTTAAAACTATTCTATGATCTCCATCAGTGCTACAGTTTCACACTTTGATGAAACTTTTTTGGGGGGAGAAATCTTTTTGTAGAATATCAATTTAGTTCTAAACTGACGATCAATCTAGGAAAAATAAAGGAACATTTCACTTCTCTGTGAAGAGCCATTTGTATCATCAAAGTTATGGACAAACAAATAAAAAGTGATAATTTTCATTTTTAATACATATCAATGGCATCATTTAACTTCCAGAACACACATTTAGTCATTTCATATGTCGGTATTGAGTTTGCATTGTTCTAACTACTCATTACTAGATGGAGTTTAAATTATTCACCCACAGACATAGGTGTTAAATACATATCACTTAAGCACAGTATGACTGGGACAGCAGTGGCAAAACTGGTTTGATTTTCATACAAGCATTTTTATGATAAATTATATTTGAACATTTGACTTTTTTCTTAGAAACATCACTTTAAGGGTCAGGGACCAAAGCAGTCACACTTTACTATTAAGAAAAATCTTCTCTTAGTCTGTTGCTTAACTTTCAGGTTATTTCCTAAAATACTAAAATACACAAAATACACACATTCATGAGTATATAACTGAAAAGGATCATGGGTTCCTTTGTCAACTTACATGTAATGTAATGACTGATTTTCAGCAGTTCCTGAGATGTGTGGTAGCAAAAGAGAAATGTATTTGTGTGAATTCAGAGCATTCCTTTTCTCCCTGTCTCATTTTCTTCTAGTAAGAATTCTAGCTTTGCCAAATTGGGCCCTTGGCATCTACTGTGAATCTCTAAAGGGCACTGTAATGACATGAAAGTTTCTTTCTTGATTTAATTTGGAAAGGCATTAAAGGATTACTGGTGAGAAGAACAAACATCAATAATAACATCAGAAAAGTCTTAAAGAAAGTTGATATGGAGAAAGGTAAGAGAAGTCAAAATAATTAGAAGAAATTGGGAGAAATCTGGAAAAAAATGGAAAGATTTCAGGACACCTGCAACATAAGAAACTGTTTCTGTTTCTTAAGAAAGAAACAGAAAAATTTAAGAAGCTTTAGCATGATATATGTGATTCCCTTTTACCATTTTTCAACAAATCCCAGTAAACAGTTATTTCAATGATTTATTGGTATTATGGTTTAGCTAAATGTGGTGTCCTCCAAAAACTCATGTGTGAGACAATGAAAGTTTAGGTGTGAAATGACTGAGTTATGAAAGTGTTTACCTAATCAGTGCATTAATCCCTGGATAGGGATTAACTGGGTGGTTACTACAGACAGATAGAGTATGGCTGGAGGAGGTGGATCATTGGGGCATGCCTTTGGGGTATATATTCTGTGCCTGGTGAGAAGTTTCTCTCTTTGCTTCCTGGCCATGTCCTGAGCGAATTTCTTCCACCACATCCTTCTGCTATGATGTTCTGCCTTACCTCAGGCCCAGGGCAATGGAGTCAGCCATTTTTTGACTGAGACCTCTGAAACTATGAGCTCACAACTAAACTTTCCAGTCTCTAAAATTTCTCTTATGAGGTCATTTGGTCACAGTAGAGAAAGAGCTGATTAAACCATCAGTGTCTAAACCCTGGTTTGCCATTTTATCTAAAACCCTGCCTGGGTTTTAGATAAACCTCAGATAACTACAGTGTTTGTGGTTTGCTGTGCTTTGATTTTAGAAGAATTATGGGAGGGTTTCCTCATAGGTTTTTCCAGAACATCCCTTATTGTGTGTAGAATAGAAAGATGGGCAGGGGTAGAAATGTTCCTTGACTTGATAGGGCTACATTCAAGAAAAACTATTCTGCAAAATTATAAATCAAAATGCACTTGATATTCCTAACCTAACAAACAGCATAGCTTAGCAACACTGTAAACTGTAGAATAATTGGTTGTTTACCCTCAAGATATCACAGCTGGTTGGGAGGTATGACTCATTACTGTGCCCAGCATTGTGAGAAAGCATCATAACATATATCATTAGTCTAGGACAATATAAAAATTCAAAATTCTAAATTCAGTTATTACTAAATGCCTATTGTTATTACACCATTGTAAAGATAAAAAAAATAGCCATTGTAATTTGGGGACCATTGAAATAAACTATAATAACATATAATATATCTGATATTTAACACTCATTTTAAATTTCTACTTCACTCTTTCCAGTCACACTAGTTAAAACACTAAATTTTTTACATGTGTGTGCAGTCACACGTGTATACATGCACACAAGTCAACCACATTTTTTATTAGATTCAATATACTGGGTGACTAGGTAACAAACATTGAATAATTCCATCTTTATATTATTCAAAAACTAATCCACAATAAGGGGTCAGGGGATGAGGAATAGAAGTTCAGTGGATTAGACAAATGCAGATGAAGAGTAGGGAGGGCAGATAGAAAAAGGACAGATGTTGGAAGGAACCTGATATAACTTTTTTATGTACATATTTGGATATGCCCCCGTGAATCTCAACATTAAGTACATCCATAAGACATTAATTTTAAAATAATAATGACTATAGGTAAATGGCAGACAGACCAAGCAAGGGGTAGGAAAAGAAAAGGGGAAGGGGAGGTACCGGGATCTTAGTTAAAATAAGATATATTACATGCTTGTATAATCATGTCAAAATGGAATTTACTGTTAGGTATAACTAAAAAGATGCAATTAAAAAAACTAATGTATTTTAAAATGATGATATTCTTCCCTTATATCTGAGATCTCAATTCTATTTTCCTCTGTTTTATTCAATCCTACAAACTATGAGCATAGTATTGCCAGGGGTCACTGAAAGAGAAATTATTTTAACCCCTTCTACATCACAGATATTTTATATGGTGTACCAATTTTTTGGCGGCTTGTAATTTTAGTGATCCATAATTTATGAAAAATTATGCAACTATTATTTTATTAAGATATTATGGTATTATTTAAATACATAATGACTAAAATTCTTATATTAAAACATTAGGTAGAAAACAATATAAATTTGCATTTTTAAGACCATTACAAAAATGTGGGGACAAGTGCATGGAGTACTGCATACATGGCATACGTTAAGGGTGTCTAAGTGGCAGGCCACTTACCCGGTAGGCACAGCCCTGGGCTTGAAGCCATGTGTTGTATTCCCTGCGCATGCTCCATGGCCCACTCCTAGATTGGTCACTGCAAGGACAGTTAGCAGACACTGCATTGGTAGCTGCCTGTAATCTTCTTAGCTACTGCTTGAGTATATATACATGGTAACTGCACAATAAAATCAGACCTGGTTCCTGCTTGGTCTCTGGAGGTCTTGATTAGTGAACCTGTTCCGTGGACTTCCTTGCTGGATGAGAGAGAGCCCATGCACAAAATGTGAGGGAAATCCTTGAAAGTAATACTACCAAATATTAGTAATCATAAGTATTGGTAAAGTTTATGATAATAGTTATATTTCTGAGTTAAACTTTAGCTACTCCAGAGTCATATTTCCTTGTTTTTCAAAATGGTTGTAATCCCATTCACTAAATTTAAAAGTAACATAATCCTTTTTGAAAATTTTCCCAATAAAATAATTTTAATTCAACACAGGCAACAACTTAAAAGTTACAGATCTAATAGAAATCATAGAATTTTGATGGGCTTGTTTGTACAAATGTTACCCTTATCTTCCTCTTGGAATGAAGCAAAGTATGAGTAACTGCTTGAATATAGTCATTCAGTAAACTTGTATATTTTTATTGCCTCTTAAGTGCCCAAACCTGTGTGACACAAAGAAGATTCAGTGAAGAACTACCAATGTGAAAACCTTCTGGTTACATATTTGTCCAAATCATATATATATATATATATATATATATATATATATATATATATATCGGCAATGTTTCTTTTATAAACACAAATGTTTATCAAGGCACATGTAACATCCTGGCACACTTTTTAAAGAATATGATATAATTGCCTTTTAGAAAACAGTGCACTTATATAATTTATTCTTATAGTCAATATTAGGAGCTACAAATCTCAGGGGCAAATTTGGACACATTTCCAGAGATGAGGTGAACACTTTGATTTCTCCTGAAGCATCATAGAGATTTATCAACTGTGTCTGTATCATGTAGTCTCCATTACCTAAAAACAAGAAGGTCTTCAGGTTACACTTATTCTACAGGTCTACAACTTCAATACCTTGCAGAGAAGCATTGGCTTTGGAGGAAAATATAGTAGAAATTATAAAACTTAGAACTCCTGCTTCACTCTCTATATAAATAGTAATGTGTATTTAATATTTTACAATCATTAAAATAAAATAGACATATTTAAATGCTGGCAGCAAGTAATTGTGCTTGTGTAACTTGTTTGTGTCAATGTGTGAGTGTCGGGGAATAAGATGAACATGTAGGTGGAATGCATTTGAAACTTCCTGGGTGATTTTAATATTTTAACTCAGACAAGGCTACCATTCTGATCAGATAAACCATTTTCCAACACAATTTAACAATTAGACACCCTATAGTATACAAGTAATTCTAGTTAATCAGAGGCGTTTAAAATTAAAATGTTAAACTAAAGTTGAATATTTATTACAACACTTAAAAATTTAATTCATTTAATCTCTGCACCAGAAATTTTAAACAAAATACTATTTGCTTAGCCTATTTAGTAAGCATCTGCATATTGCTAAAATGTCTTTAAATGACCTTATTTAATTTCCCATGTGTATTACCTTGAATATGGGATGACCCAAATAAAAATTTAATTTTCATTTGAAATGACACATTATCTCCTTTTTTGCATTATGACACATTTTTCCTTGCTTTGAACTGAACATATTTTATACAAATGGAAAAGGGAAAATAACACTATAAAAGTTAGTACTTAACACTTGATTCTAAAAAACCATTCAGTTCAAAATGCATAATTGACATTTTCATTATCTAAGCTATTTAGTAATAGTCTTGTAAGGCAACCTCACACTTGCATTTTCTCTTAAAATATTATCTAAAAGCATTATCAAATACACTGTATGGTGCACAACACTGTATAGTACATCATTGCTGTGTTTGAAACATTTATGATCTAGAGGGGAAAAAGTAAAATTTATGTGTGACTACATAGATATCATTAGGGTCCATATATGCCATATATAACCTACTGTCACTAATGGAAGAGGCTTTTTAGACATTTCATCTAAAGTCCTACATAATGATGAGACTTGAAGGGTAAGTTAGATAATTTGTGTAGTTAACATCAGTTGCTAAACAAAAAGAAATCTAAATATATAAAGCAAATAGGAAGTTTTAGGAGAGGGACATAGGTGCATATTAAATCAATGAGAGTAGGAAGGATTAACTTATTGGGAAATGGTTCCCAAAACAACATATAGAGTTGAGGCCATTCTGGTCACAATCAAAAAGCTGGGAAATCATGTCAGTATCCCAACTACAGACACAATACCATACCACCTCAAACCATAAGAAAGAACCTAATTTTGAATATAGTTTCATGAACACAATGGCAGAATGGGAAATGGCAGCCCTTGATTACAGATATTACAACACTGAGAGTAAGTGCATTGAAATGAATAAGAAGGTATCACAATTCCTGATTTCAAACTACATTGAAGCTACAGTAATAAAAACAATTAGATAATGTCATAAAAACTGACATACCTACCAAGGTAACAGAATAAAGAGCCTCCAAATAAATCAACACATAGCATCAACCATTCTATCAAAATAATCCAACAATCCTACTCCTGGGTACAAATTCAAATAACTGTGTGGTTTTCAAACTAATATTTTATTGGGAGCAGAAAGACAAGTACCACATAATCTCACTTATATCATTTTTGACGTCATAGAATTTAAGAGTAAAATAGTAGTTACATGCAATAATAGAAGACACAGAGGACAGGGAGAGATTCATCAGGAGGTACTAAATTACACTTAGAAGAAATAACTTTTGGTATTCTATGGCATAACAAAGTAATTATGATTAACTGTAATATGCATCTCAAAGTAGTTAGAATGAAAGATTTTAAATGTATTCCCCATATGGAAATAAAAATTAAGATTATAGCTACAGTAATTATCCTGTGTTATTATTCAATGTATACATGAATAAAAACATCATATTGTACCTCAAAATACTTACAAAAATTATGTGTCAGACATACAATACCTTCACTTTCTTATGAATGTAGCATTATTCACAAAAGTCTAGATATGAAATCAAACTGTTGAGGGCTGTGATCAAGTCAAGATGGCGCCTGGCAGTTTGCCAGGAGGAGTGGTTTGTGAGGCAACACCACCAAGCCATTAAGATGATGAGGATTCCTTATTGGCTGACTACTGTATCTAGATGATGCTAATTGAGACAAGCTGTGTGTAATCAGTAAGGTATATATACCTCTGTTGTACTGCAATAAAGCGGCTCCTGCTACCTTGAGTTCCTGCTCAGTTTCCCTGCAATAAAGCAGTTCCCGCTTTAACCTTCAAGTTGCTTATCACCTCCCGGTTATTTTGCCCAGCTGGATTGTGGCATCAAACTACATGTCCACTGATACATAAATAAAGGAAAGAGTATATTCATGCAATGGAATGTTATTCAGTATTAACACAGAAAGAAACAATGCCATATGCAGCAACATGGTTGCTGGAGGAGATTATGCTGAGTGAAATCAGCATGTCATAGAAAGACAAATATTATGTGATCTCGCCTCTAGCAGAAATCGAAAATAGTTGAATTCAAAGAAATACAGGGCAGAATGTTGCTTGTCAAGGATTATGTTGAGGGGAAAATGGAGAGTTGCTCTTCAAATGATATAAAGTTTCAGTTTACAAGAGGAATAAATTCTAGATTTCTTCTGTACAATGTTTTGCTCATAGTTCTCAATATGGTACTGCAGTCAAGATTTTTAAAAGGTAGATTTCATGTTGTGTTGAAGATACAAAAGGCTAAATTCAGATACAAAATTTAGATACAAAAGGTCAAAATCAGATACAAAAGGCTAAATTCTTTACAATTTCAGAAGAGGCAAACAACTAAATAGTAAAATTAAATGAGTGGTTTCTTGAGAATTTGAGGCTGACACCATTTGAGGGAAGTCCTTGTAAAGGGGTACCAGGTACATTTGAGGGTGGTGGATATGTTCATTATTATGATTTCAGTGATGATTACACCTATGTGTATGTATTTCAAAATTTGATTTATTCTATATACCAGATATGCTCTATTTACTGGGTATCAATTATATTTCAATAAAACATTAAAGAAAAGAACACTTTGAAGATAGTAACTTAAGGATTCTCCCTCCATATTCAAAAATGAAGATAGAAAAATAAATATATAATAGCTGTATTTGTGGAACTTCTTTTAATAAATGCTGTTTGAAATTCTGATATGAAACCTCTAAGATGATATCAATATTGTATATTTGAATAGAATGAATTATGCAAATGAATGTAAAATGAACAAAAATTCATAAAATTTTTACTTCTTAGAATATTATTTTTATATAGGCTTTTAGGTTAAAAATGTGTATTAAAATGTGTAATATTAAAAAAAAGGAAACTTGTAAAAAAAGTGTTATGTACTATAAAGTTTATGTTCAGAACCAAGAGTTAAAAATGAAAGTTCCCTTCAACACATAAACTTTTAGTTTTTTTGAAAGTCACATTTAGGGATCTTTTATTATAACTTCTTACCACTTAAAATAATTATTTTTCATCTGCATTTAATAAAGAGCATCAGTAGTATTTTAAAAACACATTAGTAGTGTAATGTTCACTCAAATGTATTCAGTATCATTTAAAAGTTTTTAAAACATAGAAAAGAATTAAGTCTTTCCTTTCTAGAACTGCCTTCCAAATAACAACAAAATTACAGGAAAACCAGATGTAAATATGTACATGCTCAGATAATGAAGCCCAAGAATATTCTCAACGTAGCATAACAATTAATGCATATCTACCTGTCTACATTTGCTTTATGAAATTAAAAGAAGTTCCTAAAGAACTTAGTTTCCAGGTCAATGCTTTAGTCCCAGAAAGAAGGCAGGCACTGATACTTGAGGCCCACTCTAGTCTGAGGGCAAGATTGGGCTGTATACCAAAGGTTAACACAAAGTTTTTCCAAACTTTCCTAATAACAACAAATAATACCAAAGTAATATCATCTGATAATACATTCCTCAAAAAAAGTAGAATAAGTGACATAATAGAAACT
This sequence comes from Urocitellus parryii, assembly GCF_045843805.1. NCBI lineage: Eukaryota > Metazoa > Chordata > Mammalia > Rodentia > Sciuridae > Urocitellus > Urocitellus parryii. The sequence continues at coordinate 236,046,059 of NC_135531.1, read as the reverse complement.
GGGTGTTTGGTGATTAGATTTTGTAGCCAGGAAAGCCTTGACTGGGGAGATGACATAGCATAGAGAACTGAACAACAAGAAGAGTCCAGGAACATGCAGGCTCACAGTGGAAGACTGTAGTTTAGAGGGTGTGAAGCGGATGGTGGGATAGCAGTAGTAAGCAGATTGGAGTGATGCATGTGTAGAGTCATAAAACAAAAGTATCAGTGCCATTTCAACTGCACTGGGAGAACTTAAAGCAGGAAGGAAACCTAAGGGTGCATGCTAAAATCCCATTGGGCCTTTTACTGAATACACAGAGACTTCTTTTGTATAATTTATGTATTTAGATAGCTAAATATTTCCTTGTAATAAATCATAAGACTACACACTTATGAAATGATGTATAAAAAATTCTCTGTGTAGATGTGTTAAAAGTATTCAGATTGATAATCTTCAGATAAGGCAAGAAAGCCTCCATCCCAGAAATGTTAAAATACTTTTAAGTTAAAACTTCCGTATAAGATTTGGATATAAAGATCATTCCTAATGAGGAAATTGGGGTTAAAATCAGTATAATATTAGTATTCCTCAATCTATTATTGCTATTAACTTAACAAATCCAGCATTGAGGTAAAGAATTCTAGCAGAAGTGGTAATATATGATGATATGGTCAACAGAGATGTTTTACTAAAACAATTGAAAGGCACATTTAACTCTGCTTGGTTTCCTGCCAAATATTTCTAGTTCCATTTTGTAAAGGAAAACAGTAAGTGTGCAGAAGATTGTGGCACATTCTTGGAAAAGTTCCAAATCATTAAATATAAAATGTACTCACACAAAAGTTGGATGCTGTGAAGACAAGATCTCCAATCAAATCAAAAACACACATTGTAAACAAAATAATTTTTGCCTTCACATATAGCACTAAAACATAGTTGTCCATAAGGTCAGGTGTTAAAAAAGAAAAAAAAGAATGATAATCTGAAGCTCCCCTGACCTCTCATTGAAATGCCAGGAAAGGAAACTCTTTCACCTGAATGTCATTAAAGCCAGATGCTGTTATTCAACCCACTAAGCCATAAAATCGGAAATGAACAGCAGCCCATCATATGAAATGGAAGAACTATATACATGATCAGGCTTAAGAAGACACTGAAGGAACAAGTATGTTACATGAAGAAAGGCCCAGATGCATAGCTCACACAGCTGCTACACTATTTTCTTCTTCAAACCTATATCCACAGCCTCAAAAATTAATTAACAGAGGAAGAGGAGACTGGGACTTGGTTTATAGATGTTTCTGGACAATATGAAGGAAACTTCTTAAAGTGGAGAGCTGCAGCAGTGCCAGCTCCTTCTGGGATATCACCCCGAAGTAGAGCAGTTGTTCATTTTTCTTGGAAATAGAAATAGCCTGATATGCAATTATATACCAATTTGGGGGCTTTATTCAGTGGTTTAGCTGAACAGCCAGAGAATTGGAAGGAACATGGCTGAAAAATGGTGATGAGTAAGTGTAAGGAAAAGGTTTATGTACAAATCTTTCTACGTGGGTGAAAACATGAAGATATTATTCCCATGTGAATACTCACCAAAGGATGAACTGAGGAGAATTTAAGTAATCAAGTGGATGGAATGACATCATTTGTGGAAGCCAATCAGCCACGTTCCCACGACACCCCTGTTATTGCCCACAGATTTGTTAAAAAAAAAAAAAAAAGACCATGGTGGCAGGGATAAAGATTGTCAGTCTTTTGTTCATTGCTCAGTTAAATTCCATGCAAAAATAGCCACCATCTTTTGTTTTTAAGCTCTTAATCACATTTTGTCTCACACCAGACATAAAGTAGTCATGTACCAAATTGCATTAATATTGAATTTGTGTGATTCTGTGTGCATAAGGTGTATATTTGTGTGTGGAGGGGATTTGCTTTATATTTAATATTCTGAATAAACATGTAAGTTCTTTGAAATGAACTTTTGATCATGCAACACAATCCTACAATTCTGAGAAGCAGAAATAATAGAGGTCATTATGCTTTCAGAAAAAATCATCCCCTGACCCCCTGGGTTATTGTGCATATGGCTGAAGTTGTGATGGTGATTGGATTCTGTTAAAAGAAGCAGAAAACATATTTAGCATATGTGCAAATGAGAATACATTCTATATTATCTGGTTTGCTAGTCTTTCTATATGCATAGTTAAACACTTTACTATCAAAATCAGAGCATTTAATTCAAAAAAACCCTAAAAAAATTTAGCATTTAACATCTACTCAGGAAATAAAAAGTCTCAGCCATAAAAATAATTTCTTTACTGAAACAGTATCACTACTCAAATCAGGTTTAAATATTGTGATGTATATTTGATTCCTTTTTATCTTCTCATATCTATTCTTCTGTTAGACTCAGAATTTTTTTCTATACCATTGTGTGGCATTTTTTTTTCTTACCTTTGAAAATACCATTATGATGATGAATGCACAATCTGACACTGCTTAGGATCTTGTGGAACTTAGAGTCTAGAGGAGCAGGGGTGTTACCAACTCACAAATGAATTTTTAACCTACTGTTTAACCAATGCAATTTGAGAATTTGTTAAATCATTTTTATCTTTCCTCTCTGTGAGAAAAGTCCTAATGTAATTCTCATGGACTCTCAGGAATTCCCTCAAGGTCAAACCAATTATTTACCTTTAGTAAATCTGCTTAATTCAAGTTCCCTTCTCTAGCTTCAAAGCTTTGCCCCCATTTCCCTTGTTTTAGATGCAGCCACTAAGAATAATAACACTTAAGCTTTTTCCTGTCTTTGCTTTCTTAGGAACTCAGGTTAAGATATTTTTCATTGGAGTTTTTCATTATATTTTCAAAACATTTTATTAAGAAAAATCAAGTCCCCTAATTCTTTAATTCAACAATTTTTCATCAACTAAGGACTCAGTATTTTTACTTAATTTTTCCACTATTCATCCATAAGAACAACTTACCCTATTATTTTGAGCATTTTTCAACACAATCTATATTGATTCACCAATGTTCTTGCTCCCTATTTATTTTTTAGGACTCTGACCTATCTTAGAAGGACTCATTTCCATGTCTTTTTAAAAGTGCTTTTATTGGTGCATTATAGTCATACATAATATCAGAGACTACCTCTTTTAAAAGATTTTTATAAAATCCAATCTTGACATATTCTGTCTCTTCTCTAAACTCCAATAATTATTTGTAGATTTGCTTATAGGCTATGATCTTATATTAAATGTAGAAAAATCTAGAATATGTTTTCACCTTTACAACTCTCTTTAAGTTCCTTAATGTGAGGAATCATGTTTTATAATTCTGTCATCTTTGATATAAGACTAATTTATGCCAAAATTTTTTGAATTTTTAAAAAATAAGTACACACTTCTGAACTTCATCATATTAAACATCTAGTTTTGTTTAAAATCAAGAAAGTTAACTTGGATTCTGGATTTTATATACATCATTTTATAGTTGACACTTCCTTCCATAAGTTAAATTCACCCTGATCAATCTATGTAATAACTTAGATACCTAGAGATAGTTGCTAGAAGACCTAAAATATTAAAATGCATATAACTCCCACCACCAATACAAGTTCTGAACCTAAGTACCAGCATTTATTAATATCATTGACAATTTAAGTGGGAATTTTTTATTGTTTGAGAATGTCCTGAGCATCCTTGGGCGTATAGAATTTCAAGTCCTTCCCACTAAATGCCCCTAGTAACCCACACTCATTGAAAATCCAAACATTTCCATTTACAGGATGATACAATATTGGTTGAGAACCGTTGCCAATAAAAGTCTTTCCTCATAAAAATTCAAGTGCATAGCTAATCCAGATTCTTGTATATTTCCCCCCCCTCTGTAGAAGTATTTATTTTGTTTGAGTAGAGGACTAAGGGAGAGGTATATACCTCCTATTGTTGGCAAGTGACTTAAAAACACAATCCCTCTCATCCTGTCAACATCAGGGGAATGTTAAGAGAAATAAATCATTAAGCAATTTTATCAAATGTAATCATCATAGAGTGCACTTATCAACCAGGAAGACAATACCATCTTATGGTACCACTATCTTATATGGTCTATCATTGAGAGAAATATCATCATGTGATATATGATGACATATGTTTATGTAAGTACATAAATATACACAAAATATAAATCTACATAAATATAAATATTTACATTTGTAGTGTATGCATGTTCATGGGTATTTTATATGCATATTTAATATATACCATATATATCACAATACAGCTAATAGTTATTGTTATTTATTTATTTAGAGACAGGGTCTCACTAATCTGCTTCAGGCTGGCCTGGAACTTGTGATGCTCCTGCTTCATTTTCCTGTTTATGGGGTTGCAGGTGTGCACTGTGCCTGGCTAATTTATCAAATTACTAACAAATTGTGAATTTATACCAGAATGAGAGCCTGGATATTTTGGAAGCAAGACAGATTTCTAAGCTTAAAAGCACAGTGTAATTTTGTTCAAAAACTGAAACACAGTGATATACTACACGGACTTCTAAATGTTACTTTTTCTAGTTAAAAATAATTGTGACTGGGAAAAACCCAAAGATTTGGTAGCTAAGCCTTTTCTGAGTTCACTGGATTAGGATCCCCAGAACTTAGAAGGAGCCACTAAAACTTTGTTTGAAAAGCACTGGTGTATGTCATAAGATTACTTCTTTGAAGCAGAAGAGATATGATTTATTTTCTATGAATAAAAGTGACATTACAGGGGCTGGGGTTATAGCTCAGTTGGTAGAGCACTAGCCTCACATATGTGAGGCACTGGGTTCAATCCTCAGCACCACATAAAAATAAAATAAAAGGTATTGTGTCCATCTACTAAAAAAATATTTTTTAAAAAGTGACATTACAATACAGAGATGAGTGACAGTGTACATTAGCTGCGTAGATTAAGTTGAAAGTCTTGTTTCTAGTCTCTTACCTGATGGACTTCCTCACTAATCCCAGAACCTCTCTATATCCTTCATTGTACTCTACCCTGTTTCTAAAATGATCTTTCTAACATGGCAGCTTAGCATTTCCCAACATAAATATTACAATGGCTTTTTTTTTTATCATTCACAGAATAAAAGCCAACATTGTCAACATTTCATACTATGACCCTGATGATCAAAAACTTATCTATTTTCCGAACAGTAACTGTCACTTGTCTGTCTCATATACTGTTTCAAAGCACTATAAAACACGGGGTTAGGTGTCATCTTCCCAGAAGGCATTTCCTGCCAATGAAGGTTAAGAGATTTTTTTCTCTACTTCAAACTTTCATCATATCACAACTATGACTGTACGACATTGTATCATTATTATCTAGATCTGTTTTTCAAATGGAATATAAGCTAACTAAAGAAATGCTTAGTGACTCACATATACAAAGTATTAAATTTATCAATGATAATTATATAATTTGCCTCCTATAAATTTTGGTAATATCTCCTGAATTTAAAAGAAATTTCTTGATCATATTGAATTTATAGTAACCATAGTCATAAATCTGATTAATTGAGGCAAAATACTAGATATTATATTTATTCTTGGGGGATAGTAGACAATAGGACAGACAGCAGAATACATCAGACACTAGAAAGGCAATATGTCAATCAATGGAAGGGTAACTGATGTGATACAGCAATTTGTATACGGGGTAAAAGCGGGAGTTCATAATCCACTTGAATCAAACCGTGTAATATGATGTATTAAGAACTATGTAATGTTATGAACGACCAATTAAAAAAAATATTCTTGTTAAAATTCTTATTATTTCAATTACATTTTATCAATAGGGATACTCATGATATTAATTCTATCACTACTTGTAAAATTCTTCCTGAAAACTTTGATGAAACTTGTTCACAGGCCTTTGTCCATAGTACTAATTCAAGTGTTAAAAGAAAATGTCAAGGCCATAGATTTGAGAAGCTATCAAGTAATATTAGAAAATGAAAAGTTTTTAAAAATAAAAATATTGGGCTGGGGCTGTAGTTCAGTTGTAGAGAGTTCTCCTAGCACGTGTGAGGCACTGGTTCAATTCTCAACACCATATAAAAAAATAAAAATAAATAAATTCTTTGTGGACATTTACAAGTAAAAACTATATTTAAGGCTGGGGATGTGGCTCAAGCAGTAACATGCTCTCCTGGCATGCACGGGGTGCTGGGTTCATTCTTCAGCATCACATAAAAATAAAATAAAGATGTTGTGTCCATTGAAAACTGAAAAATAAATATTAAAAAAATTCTCTCTTCTCTCTCTTTAAAAAAATATATTTAAAATAAAAAGATTATTGTTTAAAAATATAGATTTTTTTCCACAGGTATTTATAAACATATTTTTTTAAACTTTAGTTTAGCACAAGATTCATTTCTGAGGTTTAACTGAAATGAAACATACACACACACACACATACAAAGAGAAAGAGAAACATATAAATCTTAACAAATGAACCCATTCTTTTATCTTTACTGGACCCTGAAGCTTCAGAGTTTTGCAGTAGTTTTTGATTTGTTCTTGTGAAGTGTTTCATTTTTTTCCATTTCACATGTGAAGTCATATTTCTGTAGTATGTAACAGTTTTTAAATATTTTCATCCCAATTATCTCCTTAAGTCAAAATTTGACAAAGACTAATGAGGGGGATTGTCATGGATCACAATTATGTCTTTGAAGTTATTAAATTAAAATATATCAATGCATTAATTAAATAAGTATTTCCATACATATAGATACTTAATTTTTATGCAGACATATAAGCAGTGAAAAAGATGAATTTTTTCTGGTAAAAAAAATGTAGAATTTATTTTTATTCTATGATTAGCTTATAGAGAGTGATTTTTCTTAAAGCTCTTACGATAGAAATGCTGATGAATTCCTCAAAGGACCTATAATTACTCTGGATTTATGAGAATCTAAACTCTGAAGAACCTCTTTTGACACCAACGTGCTTTATCAAATGAAAGATCATTAAGTATATCCCTTTCCCCACCTCAGAGAGTCTTAATATTAAAGCAAGGAATGCAAATCCTGGGATCAGATGCCTTTAGTGAGGTAGAGTGGCCTTACAATACCACTCAGGTAACTCTGATTGCAGTAATTTGTTCGTGGTTAGCAATTCTGCACTAATAGAGTTTTCCCAGGGAGACTGTTCTACGAATTTATAATGTTTCATTTGCCTTCAAAGTTTTAAGATATTAAGTTAGAGAAAAAAATTGTACTTGATTTTGAAGAAAATGAAGATGTTAATGCCCACTTGATTATTCTAGAAATCTAGTGGTAGAACGTTTTTTTCCCCTCCCCAATCTCCACAGATTAAATGTTTCCTCAGCATTATAAAATGGTGCAAAGGACTGACAGCAAAGGTACTAATTTCATTTGAATCAAAGTACATGTTAATTTTGAGTCTTCCCAACAATCTTAGACACCAATATAACATGACTAAAACAATTTAAATAAAAATGCTTATATATATATTTTTTCCGAAACTTATTTTAGAAAACATTTTGCGATTAAAAGAAATAGAACATTTATTTGAACAGAATAACAAGAGCTTCACTGCTGTTTTCTGTTGTCTTATATGCAACAAGTTTTTAGCTATTCTCTAAAATTTTACCATAGAAAGGCTTCATGCCTTTGGCTATATTCTATGTAATCTTATTTTCAAGCTTCTTGATAGTACATTCACAAAAGCTCTAGTGATTTTAAAAGGATTAATCATTAGTTTACACTAAAACATACAGTTATAAAAAGTAAAAATATTGCCTTTTTAATCACCTTTCCATCTGAACAGTGATGGAGAGAGCTTTTCAAATTATGTGTACATAATTTACCCACTGTTTATGATTTCTGCATGTTATTTGCTAATGCTCTGTTAAGTAGGTTCAGATAACCATGCCCCATGTTGTGAGAATCACCTTTTCCCCATGTTTAATACATTTCTGATATCACTTTCTATCAGGGTTTTTTTTTTTTTTGTATTGTTGTTTATTGTATTTTTTTCAGAAATTGCTATCTTCTGGCTGTCTTTATATCATTCCAGGTTGTCTTCCAATGGATTTATTAGATAAAGCTCAAGGCTGCCCTGATGACATTTCATAACTCTTTGTGATTTAATCTTATATCAAATACGTGGTGCTAATTTTTCAATTGTCAATATTTTATTTTATATTTTCATCACTTTCAAGTTAACATGTTTTCTACTATCTGAATTTGACTATGGAATGCCTAGAGGCTTGGAATACAGAGGACTTTTGTGAGATGAAATTATCCTGAAAATGAACTTTCACACAGAAAAGTTTGTCATTAGATACCATAGTACTGATAGAAGTTTGCCTAGAAAGGATTTGTTTGTTACATTTTGTTTTAGTCAGTTTCTTTTCTGCTGCAACCAAAATACCAAAATACCTGACAAGAACAATTTTATAGGAGGGAAAGTTGATTTGGGGGCTCATAGTTTCAGAGGTCTCGGGGCATAGACAGATGGCTTTGTTTCTCAGGAACCCAGGGGAGGCATAACAACATGGCAGAGGGTGTGGAAGATCTAGCCCCAGCAGCATAGAGGAAGCTCAGCTCAACAAGGACAAAATACATTCCCCAGGAATTATGCCACCAATGACCCACCTCCCCCAGCCACACTCTTCCTGCCTCTAGTTGCCACCCAAATCCCTAACAGTGGATTAACACACTGATTAGGTGAAGGGTCTTATAACCCAATCATTTCACCTTTAAGTTTTCTTGCATTGACTGTAGAGAAGCTTGTGGGTGACACTTTGCATCTAAACCATAACACATTTCTTTAGTCAAACATACATTCAGCAAGTCATATATTCAATTTGTCCAATTAAATGTCTGACAAAATGCTTGATAATACCTTTAGGAGAAAATTAATGGCCCATGTTTAAAATAAATTTTACAAAATTTTATTTTGGAATATTGCCATTGTGAATGCCAATTGCCCCATAAACTTTTGCATGTTCTATAAAACTATGCAATCTGGAAATGGATGGAGGCAGCATGGTTTAAAAAGGTTTTATTTAGTGGTATAAATAAGCAGATGCTGTTCTTTGAACAGAAAATATTCACTATTTAAATTTCATACTAAAATATTTAATATAAATTCATTTTATATTTTCTTGAAGAATAAAAGATGCAGTATTTGTGAGAGTCTTTCTTGAGTGCTTAAAGTTCCTCTCATTAATGAAACCAGTTATTCTTATTAAAACCCCAAGTTTCTTCTCTTTTTTTTTTTTTGGTGACAGGGACAAAGTAGCACTGTATTAATGAGTATGTAGTTCCCAGCACCACATGACTCCAGTTTTCACGTCTTCAAAACGTTGATAATGATAATAGCATGTACCTTCTATTTTGCAAACCTTTTGTTCACTTAGAATACTGCCCAACAATAAACTACAAAGATGCATTAAATAATGTCTTTCATTTTGTATACCTCTATTTTGTATCTCAGTTGCTTTCACCAACCTCTGCAGTGGAATTATTTTGTATGATGACCATAGCAACAGTAGTTTAATTTTCAGAATTACATTATTGGTTATCCTGATGTGTCTCTCAGTTAACGTACAGGTCTCTGATAGAATCACTATGGGAAATACCAGAGCTGACTCAAAGGAACAGGTCCACATTGACAGTGAAGGCATGTATTTTGGCAGCAGCATTGGCCATCTTCTATGCAAAATTTCCTGAGGTCATTTGGTTACCTGGATTCAGACCTTATTTTTCTCTCTAAGCAATAAACCATTTAGTATAATGATTTCTAATATTTAACTCACTTAATACAGTTAGATTATTGATACAATGCAAATCTTCCATATTTTTTTAAGTTGATTCCAAGAAAAGTTTTAATTGTTAGAAAAAATGTAGGTAAAAATGGCCAGAATGATATTTAAGAACTCATTTGGCTTCTAATTAGATTTCCTTTGTCTGATCTCATTATCTTTCATAATCTCTGATTATAAATCTAGAGGGATATTGCTAGCAGTGTGTAGTGGACAGGATGATTACTTAATCATCAACTATTCCTGATCTCTCTTTAGTTACCATGCTGCCTCCATCCATATCCCATGCAGCACACATATAACAGTGTGCTTCATTGCAATGTGAACCAAGAGCCAGTACCAAGATATGACATGGCTGACTCAGTTAATCAATCTGCCTTGTCATTGACTGGTACATGAATGTACATGTAAACCAACTCTAACCAATCAAATATGACAGCAGTCAGCTGGACTGCTTCTTACAAAAATATTCTTTGTCTTCTCTGAGAAAATTATAAGAAAACATTTTTTCTTCCTATTGAACTTATGAGACACCTAAAATTTTCAGATTTCTTATTACCAGCCAAGAATATAGCCAACCCTGGAGTGCCAAATGTAGAGATGGAAAGATTTGAGGTCACACATGACATACTTGAGCTGTGAAATCCACCCACTGAAGAGTTATAATATGTATAATAATAAACTTCCTCATTGATTTAGCCCATTTATACAAAGGTTTCTGTCATTAGCCAGGCAAAGCATCCAAAACAATTTAGGATGGAGAACAAGTTAAAGATCATCCAGGGCTGGAGTTGTGGCTTAGAGGTAGAGTGCTCGCCTAACATGTGTGAGGGCCTTGGTTCAAAGCTCAGCACCATGTATAAATAAATAAAATGATATTTTAAAATATCATTTTATTTTAAAATGATATTTTAAAATATTTAAAATCATATATATATATAAATCTTCCAATCTAGGCCTTCCCTCATAATACAGAGAGATTCAGGCAGAATAAGTTACCTCTACCAACAAGAATCTTTATTTTTAGACTGAGAGATTATAAGATTTAAATGGTAGTAGTAGTAGTTGATTTCTTTTTTCAGCAATATAATTGAAACTTCTTTTACTTCTATAAGAAAATATATCTAAGTCTATAATTTCTCCCATCTATAGAAATGAATTTAGGTGATTAAAACTGTAACTTGAAAACTTTAAGAATGTCAATATTTTATACTAGTTGAACAGCTTGTGCTCTCCATATATCAAACCAGACTCTGCTAACGTATACATTATGACTTAGTGGGGAAAATATTGCCCTACATTTTTTGAGGATTCAGGTTCTAGTGTCAGTTTAAAATTAGCCAGGGTATGATATTGACTTGGACAAACTTCTAAGGCTCTAAAATGTAGCCTGTCACACATGCATTCTTCACATACAACACTGAATTGGTTCAAATTAAATTCACATTTTTCACCTCTTTTTCAATCCAGCTAAAACATTTCATTTTTTTTTCTGAATAACATTTCATTCAATAGTACACATATATGAAATACAAAAAAGATTTGCTTGATTCCAGAGAAAGCTGGCCACCCAGAGCCACTCAGTGAATATCACCATCAAACTCTGATGTCTCCAAGGTGAAACTTTCTGCTTCACTAAGGAAAGTTTAAAAACCACTGACCCAGATGATCTCAAATCCCTCTTGGAGCTTTCAATTGTCAAGTTCTAGCAGTCAAATGATAAACTAAGCTTTAAAACACTATAAATTGCAATGCAAGCTTGACAGTTTATGTATATTTGTTATTTTTTAGTGGTAATTGCTCACATCATTTAATTCTAGAAGAACAAGTAAATGCTCAGTTTGGTTTTGATAACTATTAGCTCTTCTCATCTTTCTAATAACCTACATTAGCCAATTTATGAAAACAATATCCAGCATCTGTTTTAATATAATATTTTCTTGTTCTAACTCCGAATTTAGATTTATATATTAGCAGATTAGATAAAATTATAGAATTAATATATTCTGATTTTCCAAAATTTAACAGAAGTGGAGGTTGTTAATTATCACCTGATTCATGGGATTTTGCAATTGTGTCATACAGATTATTTACCTAAAAACAAGGAGGAAACTGCAGGGAGTGATTCCACTACTTTTTTACTTCTTCATTCCTTCTCTAACAGAAAATTATTTTCTCAAGTTTAATTTTCCCCTTCTCAAATCTCATAGGCTTTTGTCATTTGTTAATGACCTCTTAAATCAATGCCATGTGCTTTTAATACTATATTAAATGATAAGAGAAATTTGCAACTTTTAAAATGTAGCCTCCATTCACACTTGCAGGGATTATCATATTTAATTTCCATTGTAAAATATAGTAATATTTCACATTAATAAAGTTCATACTTGATTACTGGAAACACCACTGATTTTTAAATGTTGAATAATAATACATATCCTAAATTACCACAATATCAATAGTTATTTTTAGGTTGTGAGTTTCCAGGTTATCTTTGTTTTTTACATTTGTTTCTATAGTTTTAAAATTACTTGTGAAAAAAAAAACTTTTTTATAACCAGAAAAAACAGATAGATTATCAATATAATTAATTTTATTCAAGCCATTTGATTGCAATTTATGAAAATAATATGCACAAAAGAGAGAATAAAAAAGGATTAACAATTATTATTTTGGAGTAATTAAATAAAAAAAGGTTTTCCTGTGTACATTCATATTTCAAATTTCTGTGAAAAAAATATATATTCATCTATAATAAACTTGCATTATAAATAAGTTTAGAGATGGGTTCATTGATTTGCTTGAATTATATAAAACATTATTTCAATGAAAAGTGTGTTGAATGGCATTTGATTAATTGAAAAAACAAGCAATTTCTTTATGTGTGAGGAGGCATCCCCAGAACATCTAGCCCTTTAGAACAACCTAACAAGACTCAGGATTCCAATACATAGGCAAGTCTCAAACCTTTCTGCAGATCTCAGTGATCAGCCATTTATTTATTTATTTCTAACCTGTTCTCATCACTGTGCATTGTCCCTCTTAGATTCCAAACTTTGATTCTATATGCATAAGACTTCAATACTAAGAAGAATTTGATGTTTTTTTTTTTTTTTGCTGGGTTTGCTAACATTTCACTTTTGATTTTTTTTCCAACCTGTATTAGAAAGTATTTTTTATTTTTGTGTGTGTATGTTTTATTTATTTATTTATTTTTAATTTTGCCACTTAAAAACTAATTCCTTATTCCTAGCATGGGAGACTCATGTATGTCTCATATTCTGATAAAAGAAGAATTTTCTGTGAAATTATCATTATTATGGATATGTAGAAATGAAATTTCTTTATCAATAGTAATATAACAACCCAATCGATATTAAAATGTAATTGGTTACTCCAGTTAAGTTTCATATTTTGCTTAAAATTACCATTGATTTATAGAGTACATAAAGACTAGGAGCAGATAATGGTCATCTTACCCTGTTCAGCAAATGGCACAGTATAATTTCTGTAGGAATAACAAGTGGAGGAGGCAACTGTCTCAATTATTAGCGAAAAATAGAAAAATACTAAAAGAAAAAGAGATAATATCATGAAAACAGGAACAAGACAAAACCTGTCTTTTGGTTAAAAGATTCCTGGATGCTTACTAAACAACATGTTCTTTATGTTTTCTTGATTATCTATATATTTACATATATAGAGAATGATAAAACAAGTTATTTTCAATACATGGAAAAGGAAGCATATTTTGCAAATATGCATGCAAGAGCACATAAATAGGTTTGTATATAATAATTATTATCCACTAATCATTCAAAGCTACCACCTTCTCTGGAGAATTACCATTTGCTGAATGTGAATTGAAGATTATTCCCCCAACATGCCAATCCCACCCTCTGCCTCAGAGTCTGCAGAAAATAACTGAGTGACAATGGTACCAAGGGCCAGCCTAAGGTGGGACTAACTTTATAGTGTAATTAGTATTTCCAACAGAAAAAGAGCATTCACATAATGAGGATGAATCTTTGCTTAGCTCCTTTTCCTCCTGTATATTTTCTTTTCTCCCATGAGGAGGAGTAATTTTGCTAGATAAAGGGCTCTGTCATTAATTTGGATTTCAGAAAAAAAAATGCATGTTGCTTCAGTATAAATACAGTGAAGATATTTGTATTTCAAATTTTATTTTATGTGCCATTTTTAAATATGAGAATCTTATTCCTTAAAGAAATTTTTAGAAAACTATATTTTCTTGCATTCTTATCTCAGGATCTACTTCTAGGGAATCCAACCTTAAATAATGCCAATTATATATTGTTCGGTTATTTTTAAAATGTATTCCAAACTATTTTACTATATATATGTATGTGCATACATATATATTCTCATCAGTTTATATAAAAGAAAAAATGTATGTTATATACCAAACATATATGAAAAAATATATATATATATATATATATATATTATACAGGATAGAAAAAATAAATTTGGGAATAGTCAATACCAATCTGCTAGAATAAGTTAACTCTAATCAAAGAAAAAGGATTTGTGAAAGAATTATTTTCGGTGGCCTCCATTTTACCTGTCATTTGTATTTACTTAATAAGAGAACATCTTAATTGTAGTTACTTGGACCATTGATTTTATTCTCATAGTTGTTGAGAACAGGTCAAATTTTGATTTTCTTATTTTGTTACTTTTATGTTATTTATTAACTCCAACTAATATTTATGTAGTGAAAAGTCCATGAAGATAAACAGTTACAGAAAAAAATAATTTATCAACAAAGAAACACCAGATATTTATAGTAACATTTTAGAAAAAGGGAAAGAGGGAAAGAAGAGAAATGTATAAAAATAAATGGGAACTATTGATTTTAAGGTAGATTTAAAATATATGTCAGTGCTAAGCCATGAATTCACAGGAAGTCAACATTGGGAAATTAATCTTAAATTTTTCTCCTGGGAAATAGATAAGTAGTACCATCTAATGGTATCATATCTTGCATGTGTGAGTATTTGGTTTGAAATTGAACTTCAGAAAAAAAACAACATGTGCATGTAACATGAAAACAGATAAAATTATGAGTATGAATTTCTAAAACACAACATAAATAGACATAACCCTAGACTGAGAGATAAATGGTATGAGATCTGGCTTTCCTACTATCTACATCAGGTGACTTTGGACAATCCTTTGTGAATATTTATTTGGTGTTTGTAATATATGTTTTTTGAAGACCCTCCACCTCATAACGTATAGCTGAGAAAGTCTCATTTCAATAAATTATTTTAGTACTGGAGTTTCCTCTAGTAATAAAGCAAATATAATAATATCAAAAAATAAAAATTTTACATTTTAGTAAAAGTGTTTGTAAGAGTAGTAGAAATAATAATAATGTCTAATGAGAGGGTGAATTATTCTACTTACTCCTCTAATCTTACATGATTGTCCTTATTCTAAGACTGTGGTATCATATGTGAAGGTTTCTACTCTTATAGGAAAAATACTAGCACAGGTATTTTCATTTATTAATATTCTATGAATGTAAGAAAGTCATAGAATTTTATAAGGAATAATAACTCAATAATTAAATCCTTCATTTAATGTAAGATTATATATATATAAATCATTTTTCTGCAAACATACTTATTTGGATCTTATAACCACAATGGTCTAGAGATTTCTGGTATTGGGTACTTATGGCTAAATGTCATCAATCACCATTTATTATTAGAATGATATTGGTAAATCTTTAATGTGAATTTAATTGGTTAAAAATAGATGAGATTGTTAAATGGAACTTTCAATGAATAATTAAATACACTTACGAGAAAATCAATAAAATAGACAGATTTCTAATGCCAGCATCCTTCAACTTTCTCTGAAGCTGTAAAATCTCAGGTTCTACTGTGAGACATTAAAAGGACATAGGATACTACACATAAATCCTGGGGGTTGTCACAAAACTAGAGTCAAGTGTCAGTAACTGTAAACCTCTGGCTTTACTGACTAGGATGAATGCTTATTATTTTTAATGCACTGCTATGAGTTATTTCCACTGGATAATTTCTTATCTTTGTGCTCACAACCAAGGCTAGACAGACCGTTATGGGTGGTTGGCAGTAAATCTTCATCTATGAATAAATTCTCTTGGGATCTTATGAAAGACTGTAATGAATTCAACACATGATTTTAATCCTGGGGGCAACCACATTCACACCATGACAGAACACACTTAGGTTTCTCTAATAAAAATTAAGTGCTGAATCAGTATGTGAAGTGCTGCTGCTACCAATTGCTATGCCCTGAGTTTAAATACACATGAAAATGCATACACATACCACACACACACACACACACACACACACACAAACATACACAAAGTTAATGTTTATAAAGACACATATTGTAGAACAACTGTCACTTGTCTGCTTTTGTCTCCTAAAGTACAATTCGATGCCATTTTTTCCTAGATAAATATACTTAATTGAATATCAAGTTTTTAGTTATATATATTACATTCCATTTTAAGAGGAGGCAAAATATATTACCTACTGTTAGCAACTGTCATTCTTATAAATCAGTTTGCCTACATGTTATCTAATGGAGGAGGTACGAAAGCCTCTGATTTCTTCTTCTATCAGAAACTATGGATCACTTTTCTGAGTTCTTTTCTGTTCTACCATCTCCAACTGGTATTTCTGACAGTATAGAAATCATGGTTCTCTCACAGTTGTTGGAGAAATATATAGAAGGAAAAAGTGTATTCTGAAATGCAAATAAATACAATACAAAATAAAATATTTAACCAATGCTAGAAATAAGCAAATCTTTCCTAATTTTCCCTTATTTTTATTGAGACAAGAACAAGTACTCCTTCAAATAGTTTAATTAAATTAAAAATAAAAGTCTATATTATTATTATATGCAATTAGAGTACCAGAATTTATTTTTAGAGACAAAAACATATTAGTTTATAGTTTGTATATTTGCATATGTGTTTATGTGTAGGTTCACTTTGGGAAACTAGTCTAGAGACGACATTTCCTAAATAGAAATTTAATAGTAAATAAAATCTGATTCTTTATCTTAAATATGAAATTTGGTAATATATATTTATGTATACTATATATGATTGTGTATTTCAAAGAAATTATCTCAGGACAAAATGACCTAAACCATGTAGCACATGGATTTCTTCAAGTATTGGCAGCTTTTTAAGGTTTGGATGAAGGGCACTTCTAGTAATAAAGATGAATGAAAGGGCTTGAAGTTCTATACTGAGCAAAATTTGTACAATTAGAATGAAGGTCTCACAACTTCTTCTTTGACATATACTTGGAGATAAAAACATGGGCTCTAAAATATTACCTAGTCAAAGTTACACTGTGGGAAATCATTAGCATCCCTTCCAAAGTGCTGACACAAAAGTGGCTTGCACGAATGTGTCATACAGGTGGAGTGGGACTCACTAAACATACATTATTTTCACAAGTTAATCTCACAAAGTATCTTTTACTTAGCATATTTTAATATGCCAACAAATATCTTTTACCTTAATAAATTATTGAGGAATTTTTTTCTTGTTTGCTTCACAAAGTCTGCATCATATTTTTTCCAAATTTTTTTTTTCAAAGAAAAACTTGATTAGATTTACCTTTTTGTACCTGTTTACCCAATATAGTTTACCATGGAAGGTCACAGAAGTAAACACTAAAAGTAATAGGAGTGATATTTTTATAAGTCACTCAGATTAAAATTAGTCATATTTCCAAACAAATGTTCTTGTTTCAGCAGATGGCTACATTTGGTGATAGAATGGACTTAGATTTCTTCATTGATGATTGAGGGAAAAACAATTTCCAACCTCAAAATTTCTATTTAGAATTAAAATTTTTAACCAAAAAACTAGTTGTTAGTTTGTTTCTGAACAACAGATATTTACTATGTACTTGAACTTACTAAACAGTAGTTTATTATTCACATATTTCCATATGAACCTGTAATTAAATGAGTAAAATACAATGCATGTAGGAATTTATGGATGAGTAGAAAGTAATAGCAAACATACTAAATAATGAAAAATTCCTCATATCATTGCAAACTGCATACTTCTTTGATAATCAAATTATGGGCCCAAGAAAACAGCAACTATACAATAGCTTGGAATCATGTGCTCCTCACAGATTCATGATAGCTTTAAATTATTCATTATAGAATATTTTTTTTTACATTGAGAGATGCTTAACCTAAGGTACATTAAGTATAGACATATTAATTTTTTTCAACATCTTCCTATGGATATTGCTTAAGAAAATGTATGCTTCTAGCTGGATGCAGTGGTACACATCTGTAATCCCAGTGGCTTGGGAGGCTGAGGCAGTAGGATTGCTAGTTCAAACCCAGCCTCAGCAATGGTGAGTCACTAAGTAACTCAATGAGACCCTGTCTCTAAATAAAATCCAGAATAAGGTCGGGGATGTGACTCAGTGGTTGTGTGCCCGAGTTCAATCCACAGTACCAAAAGAAAAGAAGAAAAAAGAAAATATGTACTTTTTAAGATCCACATACCTATGTGTGTACATACTATCAATTCTATAGAAAGTTTTATTTCACAATAGCCTTACTCCTTTGTTTTCAATTCCTAGTTTTTCATATACATACATATACGCATATACACATACATAAAATTTCATATTTGTATATAGATATATGAATATATAAGCTTTATGGTTACCAAACCCTAAAACATGAAGTTTTACATATTTACAATTTGAAGAGCTCATAACTCAGTTATAAATTCAATTGAAATTCATGTTATTAATTAGAATGTCTATATATGTTTTGATTTCAGTTATTTTAAAAGATAAGTACATTGATATGGATTATCTTATTAGAATTTTTATAAAATTCAGAGGTATTTAACTTTTAAATATAATTCTTAGAAAAAGGAAAATTATGTCATTTATTGGCTAACTACTTCATTCTTTTATTCTTGAATTACATGTAGTTTTACTTAGAGCATCACAAGACATCTTCCAAGGCCACACAGTTTAGGAGGAAAGGATCAGATGTTAACAAAATTCTAAGGAATATTTCCAAATATCCAATTTCAATTTTGGCACTCAGGTTGAAGGGCATAACTTTAGTTCAAAAAATAATAACTAATGAGGAGCTAAAGATTTTGTGTTCACAAAAATCTCGTTAAATATATCAAATTATATCACATATCCAATTAGAGCAAAGATTAAATCACCAACTTCTACAATTAAATACTTTCCTGTTGTCCTAAAGCATGTCCTAATGTTATATTTAGTAATTTTTAAGTAATTCTATCATTATTAATATTTTTGGTACTAGGGATTGAACTCAGGAGCACTTGACCACTGAACCACATCCCAGCTCCTATTTTGTATTTATTTAGAGACAGGGTCTCATTTAGTTGCTTAGCACCTCACTTTTGCTTAGGCTAGCTTTGAACTCTTGATCCTTCTGTCTCAGCCTCTGGAGCTGCTGGGATTATAGGCATGCACCACCACGCCTGGCAAATAATTCTATCTTCTTAAAATAAACTACTGATCACTATTTTCTTGTAAATACATTTTCTTATTATGTTATTAACATACATATTTAATAGTAGCTGTAGTTTGTAAAGTCAATGTATATCCATTGGTTACATAATTATTAAAGAATAAGTTCAAACTTCAACACCAGATTGCTAATATCAGATTTATTTATTTTTTATTGTGAGAAATATCAAATCACTGTCAGTTGGAAGCAAATAATATGGAATAGAATTGTATGAGAAATCCTGTTTTTGTAGGATTGTATTTTATATGAATGTTTTAAGGTAAGATATTTATTTTTGCAATAACTGGAATAGAATGAAATGGAGAAGTATTTGACTTTTAGAAGAATTAAAACTATAAAGCAACATACTCAATGCAAGTTTGATAGAATGACAAAAAAACCTTACAGGAATTGTGTTCTTTATAATCTATAAGGTGTATACATATTATGAAAAGTCATTTAATTATTTTTTCATATTCTACATTCTATATATTAATAATATTACTTGTATAACTCTATAAATTTATTGGTTATTATGGACCAAAGTTCTAGATCTCTCTGTATAAATCCTAAGTATTTCAGTGGCATCAGGTATATGCTATAGTCTATAACTCATATCTCTTCTTTTTACTAAAAATAGTCAAATATTTAGCTTTATTTGAATTGAGATTTTCAATACTAGTTTAAGAGGATTATTAAATATATTTTACTTTTAAACTTTTAAGAATATTTCTTTTAACATGAAGACATCATTATTTTATGTACTTGTTACTGACGCTTAATCCATTAAAATGAGTTCTTGCAGAGAATAAAAAGAATTTTATACCCCTAGATATACAAACATAAAAAATATTTTAATGCAATATTTACTGGGGAAAGTTTGAAGCATGAGTTTGTGGAAAGCCGTAAAAATAGTGAAAAAGGGAAGAAGGGTAAAGCAATCCTAACTTTCACCTTGAGAACTGCTGTTGTTCTAAGAGGGTATCCGAAGGAAAGAAAGCAATTTAGTATCCGTAAATCATGTTTAGTAGAATTTTTGAGCTTATTCTTCAAAATACAATGAATAATGTATGCCAAGTATTAAAACCTATTGCTGTACTTTAGAGAGAAAGGATAGTTCTCCATTGGTACATAAATTTTGCCTACACATCCTGCCTAGCATCCTCAACAGAAATGTGTTGGAGTAGGGATATAATGTATGTTGTGACCTAGAAGTGCTTAGTGCTTTTTTATTATGTATTCACAAAATTTTCTTTACATGTAAATGGCTGTCTGAATATTTTTATTGGGGAAAATATGTGTAGTATATAATTTACGATTTAAACTGCTTTAAATATAAAATTTAGTGACATTAATTACATTAATAATATTCTATCTTCATATCATTATTTCCAAGTCTTTTTCCTTACTCTGAAGAGCAACTGTAGCCATTAAGCAATATCCTTTCCCATTTGTCCTTCCTCTTAGCTCTCAACAAATGCTGATGGCTGAATTTTACAATTTCATTTTTAAACAAGGTAGGGAAATTTAGTCATTGTACTATGTCTTTTTTTAAAAGAAATAGAAATCCCAGTTTATATTCTGTTTCCTCAAAACCACAGCATATTCACATCTTTCAGATTCACTATTGCTTTACCTGTTGTATTCACTAGACTCAATAAATATTTAACAATGACCACAAACACTAAATAAATAAAAATAATTTATGTTGATTCTTCATAACTTCCTGTAATATATGCAATAATATTCCTCTATTTATGAGCACAAAATATTCCTTCAATAAATTCCAGGGTTCATATATGCAATAGACTGTAGAGTTTATTTGCAATGAGTTAAATGTTCCCAATAAAATCCGTTAAACTCCATTAACTCTTTAACTACATAAATTTAGTTTATTTAAAATTTTCAGTCATGCTAATTGCTATGTAACTTAAGTTAACAAAGGTATTATAATACTTCACATAAACTCAACTTTCTACTCATAAAATCTTGTTTATGAATTCCTCTGCCAGGAAACCCAGTATTCACATAGAAACTAAGGCTCTTTGTTCTTAAATTTCAGTGTCTTTGCTAAATTGTTTTTTTATTGTTTTTATTATTATTATTTTTTGCATGGGACTGAAGGTATCCAGGTGAAGCCTACAGGTCATTCATACTGCCTTGGGCCAGAATGACTGTAAAGCCCTGTTCAGAGTAAGTCAATTCCTTATCACAAAAGAATCACTTAAGAGCCATCTGCCTGCTTGTACTTACATCTGGCCAGACTTATGTTTTAAAGGAATATCTAACTGAATGAGGATCAAGCTAATAGACATTTCTGGCAGACAATAAAAGGTTACCAAGGAAAAATATTCACACATGCTACAAAAGAAACTGATGAGTACAGGATGTTATCCAGAGCAAAGGACAATGATGAGGCCCCAATTAGATGTTATTGATGACACTAAGAGGAACATATGATAAGAGTTCCAACAAGATTGGAAGTGACATAAACTAAGATGTTGCTATGTAAAGGAGAAACATTATAGGTTATTAACCTTATATAATTATTAATGCAATTAATAAAATGTTGGTCTACAGGCTCATATCCTTGCATGTGCTTATAATGCTCTTAAACCTAGAATTCTGCAATTTTATGTTTTTTTTACTCCTACCTATTTTTATACGTATTTCCATTCAGTAACTCCAATTTAGAAACTGGTCTCGCCATTGAAGCTAATCGTAGAGGGGAGGCCATGTAACATTGTGAAAAAAAAAATCAAAGTCTGAGGCGATGATGTAGGAAATTAAGCACAAACAAATGTGGAATGAAATTATTACAAAAATAGGTTGAGGGGCTGGGGATGTGGCTCAAGCGGTAGCGCGCTCGCCTGGCATGCGTGCGGCCCGGGTTCGATCCTCAGCACCACATACCAACAAAGATGTTGTGTCTGCCGAGAACTAAAAAATAAATATTAAAAAAAAACTCTCTCTCTCTCTCTCTCTCCTCTCTCACTCTCTCTTAAAAAAAATAGGTTGAAAATGAATTATTCTTTTGTCTCCAAGCATCAGGTATACATTGCTTAAGTGGAAAAAAGCCCTAAAATTCTGTGTTATGTAGTGAATAACCCTTACCTAAAATTTGGATTGGACAACAGAAGTTCAATTGGAGTATTTAAAAAGAAAATAAAAAATTTAACGCCTCATATACAACTAAATTAAATCTAGTAGTAATCATAAAATGAAACAGTAATATGGATAAAAATATAGATATTGCATTGCTGATTTTATTGAAATACACAGTCATTTTAGATTCTGATAACATCTCCATCACTGTGTGGACACAGTTACATGGTGAGTATAACAGATAGGCATAATATCATGCCATGAAAATGGCAAAAAAATAATGAATAGAGGCTAAAATAAATATTTTAGCTCAAATAAGAAAAAATTCAGTTACTTTTAATTACATAAACAAATGGATACAGAAAAAAAAAGCTTAAGAAAATGCTTCTGTATAAATTAACTCCACACAATTTATAAGGTAATTTAAAGGTAGAATGACAAAGTTTGAATAATTCATGTTCTTTTTTTCCCACTGCTCTGCCATTGCCTATTTAGAATCTATTTTAATAAAAGAGAATGCAATGTCACTAGGCCTGAAGGCATTATCTGAGTCTTGAAAGACTTCCACCCACATGAATTAATTCTCAAAAGAAAATACACAACAAAAAGAATCAGAGTCAACTAGTTATATGTATGTTATACTTTGGGAGTTCTTCAAATTTACATTCACATACAATACATTCGTAATAAATGATATTATCAACACTCAAACATCACAATAGTAATTTCTTAAAACTTAAAACAATAAAAGATACTAGGAGGAGTAAAGAACTTCAGGCTTATGGGCACAGTAAAACAATTGTATCTTTTGGCTTTAATTATTACTAGTATTCTCCTAAGACTATGCATTTCCTTATCCTTGTATCACAGGTAATTCATTCCCTCAAACTCATCCAAAGAACACAAATATTGGATAAAAATAAAGTCACTTTATTATCAGCTGTTTCTTGGTGGACAGAATTCAATTTAGACTCCTAGCATCATTTGGACTCTCTTCAATTTCTGCATGGTGACATGAGAATGACATTTCAATATTTTTTTCCACAGAGTCTGCATGTAATAGTGTTTTCTTTCTGGCATATAGTACTGTTTGAAGCCTTTCAAGGCCCTTAAATCTTGATCATGAGTTATTTTTGTGTGTGTGTTACAGTCAAGTGCTGCCTTATGAAGACTCAGTCAAAACTGGAGTACATATATTTCACTGCTCCAATAAGACTATAATGGAGCTGAAAAATCATAGAGATTGTACACTCATAGTGCAATGCTTTACTAAAGTGTTTGTGATGATGATGATGATGATGTAAAGAAACTGTGCTGCCAGTCATATAAGGATACAACTCATACAATTATGTAAACTACATAATATTTGATAATGAGAATATATGACTATGTTACAAGTTTGTATGTTAACTATAATATACTTTCAATCATTTTATTAGAGTGGATATCTTCTGCTTATATTTTTAAAAAATTAATGTAAAGGTTAATGTAAAATATTACACCATGTGATGCCAGCCAACAGAAGCTTCATGAACTTTTTTATTGCATCATTTTCTTTAGTGACATTTTATTTTATTTATCATGACCCCTCTGCTTACAAAAGCCACTGCTAGTATTGCCAAAAAGAAGTCACATCAAATGATTGACCTGGGAATGAAATCATACATGATTAAAGATTGCAGGAGAACTAGTGATTATTATTGCTCACTAGTGGCACAAGCTCCACTCCACCATACCTAAGATCTTAAAGAAGAAGTACAACAATTGAGAAGAGACTATATCAGATACAGAGAAACTGCTATTGAAATATATTGAAGAACAGACATGTACGCTTATCTTTTTTGACACCAAAGCAAAAAAGTTTGATTGCATTGTTAAAGCTCTGAGTGATTTAAATAACCCAGGAATTGTTTTTCATTACATATGTGAAAGTGAGTAGTGAGACTATAAGTGCTGATGTAAGGGTAGGTGAAGAATTTTTGAAAAGCTACATAAGCTGATTGTGAAGGAAAAATTACCTGTCAGAACAAATCTGGCAAGAGCGATATGGCAGAGCAAATCAAAGCAATCTGATAGAGAAAATTTGGCAGAACAATAGGCTATAACTTACAGTATAAGTGCATAACACCTTACCATCTAGGTTTGTGTTAAGTATATTTCTTGATGTTTACATAATGATTAAGTCACTGTGGACTTATCCAATGATAAATTTATCAGAATATACCCCCATTGTTAATTAAGTAAGGCACTACTGGATTTTCTAGTTAGTGTTAGGAAATCACTCCACCTAGCCAGGTGTCTGTTGCACATCCCTCCAAGTAAATACTTTCCGTTTCATTTATTTTTAGTGTTAATCCACAGCTATATCTTCATCTATATTCTCTTCTAAGAGATTACTGGAATGACAATTGGACATAAATTTTTGCTTACAGAGTTTCACTACATCCCATTGCTGCTAGACATTTTTGTTTTAATTCAATTTTCTATTATTATACTTAGCCAGAATTTTTAGTACCTAGACACATTAAGTTTAAAATTATATGCATAACTTTGCTTGCATATTTTGCATTTACAGTGTGTTTTTCACATCTGCATACATATCTGAGTCTATAAAAATATATTACAACAGTCTGCCTGCTTGCTTTCTCCAGAATATCCCTGGATCTTCCTAAACTGTTTCCATTCGAGGGTTGTCCATTGCTATTGGTTAATCCATAGCATTCACCCACTCATTTTAGCTCATGTTAATATTGGATTGTGTCTCCTAACAGTTCTTTAATATCTGACTTTGAGAGGTGGGCTGATTATTTAGAGAGAGATCGTTGGTAACTGTGGTTTCAGTCAAGAAAGATAATGAAATGCTCTTTTCTAACATCATGTACATATCTTTTGGTTAGCTATTCATTTCCAATCTGTTCTGAAACCAGGATCTTTATCTTGAAGAAGACATGCATTGTGCTCCTTGGTCTTTCATGTCCTTTGGGTACTTTTCAAATCCTACAAAGTTATTATCATGAGTGTTAGATGACAATATTTTTTAAGTTAACCAGAAAAAGTGAACAGTAGAAAAAAGATTTGAGATATAAATGAGAACTATATAAAGCCAACCTGTCATTAAATTTAATGGTTTTGTATATCAACACTGAAAATACCAATGTAGCATGTAGTCTGGTTTTCAGAATGCTTGCAATCCCGATGACTCAAATAAATTCATTAATTTAAAATTATTTTACATCACATAAAACTCATCTTTTTTAGCATTGTAATCCTTAACAATTTAAATGTCTTACACTTAAGAAATTGATTTTTCTATGGGGGTCAAGAGAGCACAGTAGAGGTTAATTTCTCAACTGCTTGGTGTGGGACCAGGAAAGTGGACAAACAGCTTCTCTTTGAGGTCATTAAAAGAAGACAAAAGGAAAAGAAAAGAAATCCTAGTAGGTTTCAATACTGGACTCTTAGCATGGTTTAGCAACTCAGTGGAAGAGTACGGTTAAATAAATAACAGTTGTTAATAAAATTAGTTAAGTGTAAAACTCATTTAAATTTATCTTTATGGTAGACATTTAACAACATGTTTTTTTTATAGTGTAAGATTTGCTGAACATAAAAGTATTATACTTCCACTTCCATGCTTCAGTACTCTCTAAAGTACAAACATGAGTGTCCCAGTGAAGTTTCAACATAGCATGGATCTAGAGGTTTTGGTTGCAAGTTTACTGGGAACATTAGTCATGGGAGAATACACCTGGTATTTTTATTTAATAGATTACGGAATTGACACATTTAATATAACGTGTACGGTCTCAAACTTACTGGAGAAAGCATTCCAATTACCATGTTTCATTTAGATCTATTTTCTATTGTATAGAATATTATTTATTTTAAAATTATGATCCTATTGACCCAATTATTTTGCTTTAATCATTTACTTTTTCAGATTACTATATTTTTAACTTTTATATTAAATAATACATCATAATTTATAGTATAGTTGATATGTGTGATTAAACAAATGTTTCAAGAATGGAAAATATGTTCAACTTTTTCTTTTAAACATTTTTTTCAAGAATGTAGAAGAGAATATATTGTATATGTTAGAGATTTATGCTTCTAAATGTTTTTAAATATTTTGAACATTTGACCTTTCAGACTTGAAAAAGGGTAGAATAAGGTATTCTTACTAAATAATTCATATAATAGTCATTGTAGAATATTTAATGCAACAGTAAACTTCATTTGGTATATTTTCTTAGCATATTTTTAGTAAAATAAAACTTCTAAACAACCTCAGGGGATAAAATTATATAAGTTTTAATCTAATAATGTAAATTATTAATAAGGAATATTTATAGTGGTATAGTCAGCTGGATCCAGCTATTGTTAAATAAATATGCAAATAAGAATATATGTGGTATAAGCATAAGTCATGTGCATATTATTACTCTTCCTGGTCTTTCATTATTAAAAGAATAACAAATACATTGTATTTCATACATTTCTTAATGTTTTAATGACATATAATAGCAATTAAGGCTAATATATACATTGATACATTTCCTTATAAAATTCAATAATAACATTTTTAAGCTTGTTCACTTTTTTATAGGGAGGAATAAGCTCATCCAGTTAAAGGATAAATGGCAGAAATGACCAAGGCAGAAAACTGATAATAAAAACAAAGTACCTGGTTGGAGACAGAATTTTACTTTCTCTTAGGTGTCTATCAGTATATTATTAAATATGCCTGTACCTCATTTTCTTCTTTTGAGAAATGAAGAGTAAAGTATGTACTCATCTAGCAGTCACTGTGAGGATTAAGAGACTTAATACAAGTGAAAAATAACCCCGATAGTGTCTGGCACACAGTAAGGTCCAAACATTTTTATATTTTAAAATGATATCAACAATAGTGTAGATATCTAATTTCTGTTCTATAAGAAGTGAATTAACTTATTATAAAACATTATCAGAAAAAAATAGGCATTGTGAAACATACCTGTAATCCCAGAAACTCCAGAGGCTGAGGCAAAAGTATTGAACTTTTGAGACCAGCCTCAGCTACCTAGTGAGACCCTAAGCAATTTACCATGACACTGTCTCAAAATGAAAAAAATTAAAAGGACTAGATGTAGCTCAGTAATAAAGTACCCCTCGGGTCCAATCCCATTCAAACCCGTCACACACACACACACACACACACACACACACACAATGTGTATATATATATATATATATATATATATATATACACACTAAATACATATAATATATATATATAATATATAATACAATGTATATAACCAATACATATATAGTGTTACATATATGTAACCAATATATATATATATATATGTATGTATATGTATATGATCACACAGAGAAAAAATTGTAATCTTTAATAATGTTAGGCTTGATGTGTGTGTGTGTGTGTGTGTGTGTACACAAATATATTGTTTTATACTGTGGAGAGACGATATAACAGTTGTTAATAGTAAAAGAAGATTGTTATAGATTGAATTTGAGGTATCCCCTGAAGTGTTGTTTGAGAAAAGGCAAAAATATTTAGAGGTACATTGATTGGATAATGAGAACTTTAACCCAATGGGAATGTCAATTGTTGTTGATTGGATTAACTGGGAGTTAACTGCAGAAAGACAGGGTGTGCCTGGAAGAGGTGACTCACTGGGGGTACTCCTTTAAGGCTTATACTTTGTCCCTGATTAATGGAAGTCTCTCTCTGCTTTTTTGTTGTCATGTCCTGAGCTGCTTTCCTTCTCCATACCCTTCTGTGTGATGCTCCTGCCTCACCTGGGGCCCTGAGGAATTGAGTAAACCATCTATGAGCTGAAACTTCTGAAACTGCCAGTGCCAAAGAAACTTTTTCTCCTCTAAAATTGTTCTTGCCAGGTCTTTTCCTCATAGTGATTTTAAAGGTAACTAAATAAAGCTTACAATGATAATAACATGAATTGATGTTAACAATAACAACAAATACATGTATTTATTACTTTCAATATCAAAATTATTTTGAATTTTCATTATATTATGATTTTTTCTAATTTAGAGATGAAAAAATTGAAACAGTAGAAAGCAAGTAACTTGCCAAGACGACCATATTACTAAGATATGCAAATATCAGTTGTAGCCCCACACATCCACACATAGGTGAGTAAATATAAATAATGTGTGACTTCACCTGGTGGGTTTCCACAGACCATTGATATTCTATATTTATCATTGACTCAACTTTACAGATAAGACATTTTCTTAATTTATTTTCCTTAATTTCTTGAGTTAAGAAAAAGTTTGCCTTCAGTAGATGAATGGATAAAGAAAGTGTGGTATTTACATATACACAATGTAATATTACTCAGCATTAAAAGAGAATAAAATCATGTCATTTGCAGGTAAATGGATGGAGTTGGAGAACATCATACTAAGTGAAGTAAGCCAATCCCTAAAAACAAATGCCAAATGATATAAGGATGCTGGTTTATAATGGGGATATGGGGCGGAGGGCAAGGGAGGAATGGAGAAAATTTATATAGGGCAAGAGGAGGAGAGGAGAAGGAAGAGGACATGGGGGGAGGAAAGGCATGGGATGAGATAGACATCATTACTTTAAGTACATGTATGAAGACACAAATGGTGTGACTCTACATTGTGTGCAACCAGAGATGTGAAAAATTGTGCTATACATGTGTAATATGAATTACAATGCATTCTGCTGTCATATATTAGAATAAATTTTAAAAATAAATAAATTACTAAGCTTTTAAAAAAGAAAATGCTGACATAGGGTTTATTTTTAAAGCACATATGTCATATTCTTTGTTTTTTAAATTTATTTTACATTTAGAAAATTGTCTATAATTTCCTTTTACAATATGTGTTCCTATTCCTTTATTTTCAGAATTAACTTGGAATAAAAAATGTCATTTTTACGTAGAATCAGTGTCTTTTTTTCTTCACATTCATGACATTTCACGGCCATCCTCTATCCTCATGGTCCTGCTCCACCCCCTCATTCTCTTCATCTTACACTTGTATGTAGTGAAATCCTCTCATTCCTCCTTGACTTACCAAAACAAGTTTCACAAAATTTGGAGTTTCCTATTATTACCAATGCAGCTTTGATTTTCTCTTTCAAATTTTGTTTTTTGCTTCTTTGTTTTTTGTGACTATTTAAAAAAAAGTAACAGGTTTGTTTGTTTGTTTGTTTTTTTTTTTAGAGCAACCTTATTATCACAAAAATATAGAAAGGAAGGTACAGAGATTTACTTATTGTGCTGTGCCTTTCTCCACACAAGCCTTCTCACTGATTGTGGTAGAACATCTTCTGCCAGAACATCTTCTGGCCAAACTATCCTATGTACATATACAACTAATGAGCCCAGGTTGACATCCTTATCAAAAGTCCACAATTTACATTAGAATTCACTCTTTTAAAAACTTTTATGAATGCATTATAATCATATGTGTTCATTTGAACATATTATACAATATATAATTTCATGTGCTCTAATTCAGTCCCCAGTATTTCCTCTTACCCTTTTCTCCTCCCTCTCCCTTCTCTTTCCTCTATTCTACCAGTCTTCATGTGTTCATACACACACACACACACACACACACACACACACACACATATATATATAAACACATATACACACACATAAATATATATGTATAATTAGTGCATTATAAATATGCATAAAGCTAAAATTTATTTAGTTTAAAACTAAAAAAAACCTGAAAAAATTAATAAATTGGCAAATGATCTAAACAGACACCTCTCAAAAGAAGAAATACAACTGACCAACAAATATAAGAAAAAGTGTTCAACATCTCATCTTCTATTAGAATGACAATCAAGAATACAATAGTAATGGGGGCCAGGGTTGTGGCTCTGTGTTAGAGCACTCACCTAGCATGTGGGAGGCCCGGGGTTCGATCCTCAGTACCACATAGTGATAAATGAAGGTATTGTGTCCATCTACAACTATAAAAATATTAAAAATGAATACAATAGTAATAAATGCTGGTAAAGATGTGGCAGAAAGATTAAATTATACACTGTTGGTAGGACTGCTAATTAATACAAGCAGTCGGAAAAGCAGTATGGAGATTCCTCAAAAACTAAGAATGGACCCAGTTATCCTCTTCCACTGTAGTTAAAAGAACTAAAAATCAATATATTATAGAGATATAATCATACCAATATTTATAATAGTGCAATTCATAATAGCCAAGTTATGGAACAAGTCCAAATGTCTATCAACAGATGAATGAATAAAGAAAATGTTGTATTTAAATATACAATGAGGCTTTATTCAGCCATAAAGAAAAATGTAATTAAGACATCAGCAGGTCGATGGATAGAGTAGCAGAACATCATGCAAAGTGAAATAAGCTAGACTCAGAAAATCAAGGGTCAAATGTTTTATCTCATGCAGAAGATAGAGCAAATGGAGGATTACAAAAAAGCAAAGGGATTCTATAAAAACAGGATACAGATCAATGGAGGGGAGGAAGGGAAACAATGGGGAGAAAGGAGGAGAGGAAAACAGAGGAGTGGTGGAATAAAACTGGCCAAACTATCCTATGTATACCATTTTCTAGCTCTAAGTCATACTTTATATGTCCATTAATCTCTCTTCTAAACTATGAATGAATGGGAAATAATCTCATTCTAGATTACAGACAGGAAACTGAGCGAAGAGGAAAAAAACACTTACCTAATAATGTTAATTTTAGATTTTTTTCTTTTTTCTGATGTATTTTTTTATTCTTTTTAGTTGTTCATAATACCAGGAGATAGATACCTGATCTAATCCAAAAAGCATGCAACACAACCCAATTCAGTACCCAGCACTCCCTGCCACTGTTCCCCTCCCTCTCTCCACCATTCCCCTTTAACCCATTTACAGTTTACTGTCTCCTCCTTTTATTTATGGTGTTCTGTTCTCTTTCTTCATTTTCAAGTCTATACACATTACAGAAGTATGTGTTGTAGTATTTTTGAAAACTACACTGTTTCTATTATGCTTGAAGATTACTATCCAAAGGCTGGGGATGTGGCTGAAGCAGTAGCATGCTTGCCTGGCATGCGTGCGGCCCGGGTTCATCTTCAGCACCACATACAAAGAAGTTGTGTCCACTGAAAACTAAAAAATAAATATTAAATTCTCTCTCTCTCTCTCTCTCTCTCTCTCTCTTTAAAAAAAAGAAGGTTACTATGCTATGGCAAGATACAATTTAAGCCAATTAATTATAGAAAGTAATAGATAATAAAATAAGCAAATATTAAATTTTGACAATATATTATTTTACCACACTTTTAGGTTTAAACTGTTGCCCTGAGATGAAAAATATAGAGAAATTAAGGAAACACACCAATCATAATAAATTATTTTAAACCTTCAAGTTCATAACAAAAACATTATGTGACAGCTGAGAAGAGCAGAATTTAAACTCTCAAGTATCTTCCTTGCATTTAAACAAAACAAAATCAGATCTGACAAGAATAAATCAGTAAAACTACAATCCTGTCAATAGAAGGTAAGATATTTTGTGTTGGCGTGAGTAACATAAACTGTCAAAGTAAAACTATTGATTTTAAAATAGAGTTTGTCACTTTATTACCTATTTTGCTGTAACATTTTAGTGCAATGCATTTACTTTTTTTAAAGTATGTATTTGGAAGTAGTGGCAGAAATCCAGTTTATCCTAATAAAGTCATTTATTTTCCTCCAAATTGTGAAGTTATCTTTAGAGTTTTCCCTTTATCCATTTTTCTTTGGCAATCTGTTTTAAAGGTAGTAAAGCATAAAGCAGTAAAAGAAGCAATAATAGAGTAAGAGACACACAAAGTGATACTTAATGGATTGTCAGCTCATGAAGGCAATTCACATGCTGTAGCAAAATGAGTTCTATGCACAAATATAATCAATACTTATTGTAGCATCTTTCCTGCTACATGCAATTTATCAGTAAACAGGATCTGTCACATCTCATAGGCCTTGGAAAGCTAGTTGCTCTCATGAGCAATATTTATTCTGCAATGATTTCATCACAGATGAATCTAATTTAACCCACTATGCCCCAGACTCTCATATATAGAACACCTATAAAAAGAAATTTAGCAACAAAATTGTGACTATTTACAACCATTTCTACCTGCCACATATATAGGATACGCAAAATCTTAAGCAATGAAGTTAACTTTTCATTATTTTTGTTTCCAACAAACTTAACTTTGTTGTTCAATATTTTAATGGGAAGTACACAAAATGATTTAAAATGCATTTGAGAATTGAATAAAAAATTATCTTCTTTGTTTTTTAATTTTCAACTTTCTTTTCCTTCGTCTTTCCCTCCCTATTTCTTTTGTATGATTTTTCCCTCCTTCCTCATTCATTCACTCCTCCTTTTTGCCTTCTTCTTTTCTTTCCTCTTTATTTTCTTTTACTTCTTTGTTTTCCTTTCTACATTTTTCCTTTTTTCGTATAATTAAATTTAATGAATACCTATAGAAAGTTTTCATCTGCCTTTAATGTTATTTTTAAAAGTAGCATCCTTATTCATACAAAACTAGCACAGAACTGATATTTAAGGAATAAATATAATAAACTATAATGCTTAAATTTGTAGCCATAATCTAGAATTCAGAAAGTTTATGATTAATAATATATTGATATTATATGAAAATAGTATCATAAAATTAATAAAATAATTAATATATATTCATATTTTATAATATTATCACAAAATATATCCATAGAATTGGTGATTGATGTTTCTAGGATCTGTGTGTATCTGGGTGCAAGTCTATAATCAACAATTTTAAATAATTATCTGTTAGGATTTAGAGCACAGTGTAATCGCAGCAAGCAAATATGGAAATAACTTTAAGAGTTGCTAATTGATGAGCTATCTCTTTGCAAGATCTCTCCAGTTTCTTCACTCTGATTTCAGATTCATGGTCCAATTCATCTGTGATTTCTCACACTAATTTGTTATTCTGTTTCTGCATCTATTAGGATCATAGCATGTGAAATACTCTATGGAACAAGCACGAATTTAACAAAACTGCCTACATTTATCTTCATACTTTGACACTTCTCGTGTTATTCAAGAACTCCAGTCACATCACTGAGCCTGTCTTTAGTGACATTAGCTTAATTTTCATACTTGTAAGTAACTTTTGGATAATTGGAATGTATTTTTCATCACTTATCACAGGTGCAGTATCATGTTTGCTGCACCTGGCTTTACTGAGCTCCATAGGGGTTCAGAGAATGTAAATACAAATCCATCAGGCAAAGCAGAAGAGACTTGAGAAAGAAAAGAGAAATGCAGACACACACACACACACACACACACACACACACAAACACACACACACAGCTAAGATACATCTATAACTGGAATCCTAAAATACAATAAGAACAATTAAAATTGAAAAAAGATAATCAATAGCTGCCATTCTGACTGGAGTGAGATAAAATTTTAGAGTAGTTTTGATTTGCATTTCTCCAATTGTTAGTGATAATGAACATTTTTTCATATATTTGTTGATGGATTGTATATCATCTTCTGAATAGTGTCTGTTCAGATCCTTGGCCCATTTATTGACTGGATTATTATTATCATTATTTTGGTGTTTAGCTTTTTGAGTTCTTTATATACCCTAGAGATTAGTGCTCTATCTAATGTGTGAGGGTTAAAAATTTGCTCCCAAGATGTAGGCTCTCTATTCACCTCACAGATTGTTTCTTTTGCTGAGAAGAAATTTTTAGTTTGAATCTAAAAGAGAATGGCATTTGCAGGTAAATGGATGGAGTTAGAGAGGATAATGCTAAGTGAAGTTAGCCAATCTCAAAAAAAAAAAGAACTTAGGTTTTCTCTGATATAAGGAGGCTGATTCATAGTGGGGTAGGGCGGGGGAGCATGGGATGAATAGACAAACTCTAGATAGGGCAGAGGTGTGGGAAGGGAAAGGTTAGGGGCATGGCGTTAGAAATGATGGTGGAAGGTGATGGACATTATTATCCAAAGTACATGTATGAAGACAGAAATTGGTGTGAATATACTTTGTATACAACCAGAGATACAAAAAAAATTGTGCCCTATATGTGTAATATGAATTGTTATGTATTCTGCTGTCACATATAAATTTTAAAAATTAATAATAAATAAAATAAAAAGATAACCAATAAAAAGACAATAAATATGTCTACTCTGGAAGATACTGAAGTGTAATATTAAATGGCTTATAAGTAAATCTCTCAATATATGTTTTTCCACACAAATAAGGAAAATTTGAATTATACTTAACAGTTTATAAATTAATATGTGAAAATTTAATTATTAGTATATAAAACATGAAATCACTTTAGTAACTCACTATATAACCATTAAGGATATTACAAGATATCCCACATTTATGCTCATACTTCTGCTTTTCTCCTGTCATTTCAGGACTTCCACACCAACCCTATAATATCTAAGACTACCATAGTCAAAACAGGAATTAGAGAAATAAAATACAGAATAATACCCACAATGCAGGGTACATGAATAAAGGAATAAACTATGAAAATGTGTGAGCATTGGAGTTAAGTAGACAAACTATAGTATAAGCCTTAACAGAATTTAAAAAAAAAATGAAAGAGGCAAGAGAGAAGTCCTTCTATTAAAAAAAATAGTTAAGAATTTTCTAGAAATATAAGTAGAGTATTTTGAATGCAACACCATGTACTGGGAAGGAAAATTAAAACGACCTAATCATTGAATGCATTCAGCTGATCATACATACATTCTGAAATGAAAAATATATATATAATGCTAGAAGATAGAAAGTGTGTATTTATTTAGGAAAGAAATATCAATTATGCTGAGAATAGACTACTCTTGCCATAGAGACAATGCCAGAAAATTATGCAGTAAAATCTTTAAAATGCTTCACGAAACTAAATATT
The DNA here is from genome assembly GCF_045843805.1 of Urocitellus parryii. NCBI lineage: Eukaryota > Metazoa > Chordata > Mammalia > Rodentia > Sciuridae > Urocitellus > Urocitellus parryii. The sequence continues at coordinate 236,010,565 of NC_135531.1, read as the reverse complement.
AAGCTATAATTTTAATCCTGCTCTACTGTCTTTCAAAAATTAGTGGAAAATAAATAAGTTTCCATGTGAACACACAGTAGACTAGTCTGAAAGTGACAAACCATCACTGAAATAATTAACAAAGAATCTAACAGCACAGAGATAGATCAAGAAAACATATTGTGGGGCTAAAAAATACATTTGTCACAGAAATGTAACACAAATATAACAGTAACACAAATTGATTTGTCCTAAAAATCTCAAAACTACTTTAGGCAATAATAAATCATTCTGAGTGTGACTGATTCTCTGTGTGTGACTGTACATCCATGATTCATTAAGAAGTCAGGTTCCTTCTCTGTAACTTATGACTAGTGTGATAATTACCCGTATAACATTCTCCATAAAATTTTTGTGTTAAATTACAAAATATAGTTTCCATGTTTAGAACAATTTCTGACACTCTGTAATAATTTTAAAAACAATCCTATATATTCCACTTGTTGAAGAAGTATCCATTTCCACTGGAAACATGGATTAGAATGCATTATCAACTTTACACAAGATTGCTTTACTATATATTTGCTTTTTGATCTTTAAGAATCATGTCTAGTTTCATTGATAAATATCCTAATATATGGAACCAGCAGTAGGAACAAAGTCATCTAAGAAGACCGTAGATACAGTTTGAAGACAATTCATATGAATTTAAAATCTTGTTATAGAAGAGTTTGAAAATAATTCTATTATTGAGTTTATTAATCTACTCAGTTATTCTGTGGCTGATTGTTAGCCATTTTCAATATTTCAGTGCTGATAATGGAAATAAAAGAATGACAAAGAAGGAAGTTATGATATATTAGAATTCTTTTTGTCAGTCTTCCTTGTTCTATATAGTTTATCTTAAGAACTCTATCTTATTAATGTGATTCCATAGGAAGGAAACTGAAGCTCAGAAAAGGAACTACTACCAGAAAGAGGTAGAATGTGATTTGAAATGATGTCTAGTTTTTTTTAGAAGCCACAATCAAGAAAAGAAAAATATAGACACTTCAACAGCAAATAATTCTACAATCTGAAAGAATTCCATTTCTATGGAACATTTTATGTACTTGCTAACTAATAAAGACCCAGCACCTCATATAGCTGCATTTTAATAAACATAGTAATGGTTACTTAACTTGTAGTTACTCCATCATAATTATTTTTGCATGAATTGTTGTATAGTTTATTTTATGTTTCATAATACTCTTTGTTCATAAAAAACAGGAAGAGGCTAATGTGGCTATATAATTTTCTGCAACCAAGGGAGGAAAAACTGAGCAAGGTACGTATATGCCATAAACCAGACACGGGGCTCAGCATCTCTTTAGCAAAACAGATGAGGCAATGGTGTCTCTTAGGTGTTCCACTTACCCAGAAAGACAAGTCAATTTCAAATCCATAATCTAGTCTCAAAACCAATTAATTCTAGGGCAAAATTACTTACAATATTAGTAAACTAAATTCTCAAATTACATTAATGTTGGTATGTTATGTCCTCTTGAGTTTGTAGATAAATTATTGTTCTCCCTTGGTGTTTTTGATAATGAACTTGGGAAGGACATTTGACCTTTGGTTGGTACTCTACACTCTTGGTCATTTTAATGAAGAAATATAACTTTCCAAAGAGCTGTTAAAATAACTATATTTACTTTCCTCAAGGATCCACAATAGAATATCTCGTGATTTTTCAGATGTGAGTATCTCATGTTGCTTCTAGCAACTAAATTTCCTGCCAAGGTTTTACTGTGAAGAAAAAGAAAATCATAGATTTCTTTTAAAAATTGGTGGGTGGAGGGAAATAATAATGTTATTTCATTTATATAATCAACTAAAGGGTTAGTATTCCATTTTGGTGAAGTGGTAAAGAGGAAAAAATAAGCAAAAGGTCATTTTATTGTCTTTATAACTTTTTATAATCATAGAAAATAACAAGTCTCCTGAGATGTTTCTGGATCTTACAGATGTTTTGATTATTAATCTTTTAAAATTTATGTCTGAGATAACTAAAAGACCTTTATTTTTTAAAGCTGAATCTGTTGCTTTTTAAATAAAATTTGAACTAGATAATACTAAAAATGAGTTGACATTCCCAGAAAGCACATTGCTTCAAAAATGAGTATTGGTTGTAGAATGCTTGATCTCTTGATATTATGAAAGATTTAAAAATAAGTTAAAGACATTTTTATTTTAAAAAATTGGTTGGATACATTATGCAATAGCTCTTGAAAAATGTTAAAGAATTTTCACATGAAACATTTAATTTTACCCTTCTCACTAGAATTTTCTGATATGTGAATTAACATATGAATTACATATACAACAGACAAATAAATTGAGATTTAATTGTTTTTACTACCTTGATCAAGTTACAGATGAAATCTTTAAAAAGCTCATTTAATTCACATAAATGGTTGATATTGATTCAAATAACTATTCCTGTTTTTCTATTTGTATATAAATAATTGATGGTCAGCTTTATTATGCAATCCTCCTAAAGGGCAAATTTCCACTGTGTGATGCATTTATATACTCCTTTTGTTTCTAGATCAGTATGTTCTACATAGTAGAACCCAAAATTTCACATGAACTAAATCATTATATGCCAATATATGTGTAGTGAGCTTTACACAACATAAAATTTAATGTACTGACTAACCAGGTCAAAAGAAGAATGTTATTTTTTTAAACTATGAATTACTCAATAATGTTTCACAAGTGTTGAATGTCCATTAAGTAGAAGAAATAAAGTTACAGAATGTTAATAAAAGTCTGTATGCCATATCTAAAAAACAGTCAAGAAAACTTTAGAATGTGTTTTAACAAGTAAAGACAATTTTAATGGATGAATAATAATAGTAAAAAATAACTAAGTTAATAAGCAACACTTATTAAAAATACAATATATAGCACTAAGATTCAAATTACAGTTAAACTTTTAATTTCCCACCCTGATATCATGCATTTTATGGTAAATACTTTTGCAAAAGAGCTTAAATTGCTCTTTGGATTATTTACCTTTCTATATCTTCAACGTTATAAACATGCGAAAGTTAAATGCATTTTCTTTATAACTAAAACCAAAATTCATATGTAGTTAACAAAAATTATGTTCCATGAAATTATTGTGTAGGACTATTTTCTAGATGGCCAGTTTTCTGCAATTCAATTTTTGTAGCAATGTGTTTTGTAAACAAACACTTTGCTCAGTTAAGATACACTAAAAATTAAATTCTGATATTGATGTGAAGAGAATTATGACTACATTCCCCATGCACATGCACAAAATGATAAGACTACTGTAAATGCAAAATTAATGTCTTAAGTTAATTTGCCTCCCTCATGTCTAGCTAATTAGCAAAAATTAAAATTTATGCTAATCTGCATGAGAAGGTATATACAATTTGGAAACTGAGAATTTTTGCTGATCATGAGAAAACATATTCATACAAGTGGTGCAAATACAAAATTACCACAAAATCATTTTAGCAGTATTTAAAAGTATTACACTTTATGATTACAATAGAGAGTGTAAGGAAATATTTTATCTTGGTTATTCATTATTTTTATTTGCACATGTTGTTTCTAATGAATCTTAGTAGCTAAAGATTTAGAATACATGGATTTTGAATCTGGTGTAATCCATTAGCATGATGGACACATATGATATACTTCTTAGTAAAATTTTGTGTGCTTTGAAATGAACCTGTCTTCCTAGCTTCTGATATATTGTGACACTAGTTAAAAGAACTATTTTGAGGAAATCAATTGATATAAAGTATTAAATCGCTAATAAAATCTATATTTGCATTGAATTATATTTACTCATGCACTAAAATTGCTCTATGTATGATTTTAATTGGATAAAGGAAACAATTGAAAATAAACAGTATGCTGTTTCAAATGTACACATTCCCTTGGGAAAATAATCACAGTAGGCAGGATTTTGGCCCCTGTGATTTCCACTTCTTGGTATTACTCCCATGCTTATGTTATATGGCAAAGCGAGGTTGCAGATGTAACTAATTATACCCATCTATTAAAAATAGCAAAATTATTATGGATTATCTGGGTGTTAACAGTGTAATTCCATGATGCAAAGTGAAATTTTATATATACAAGAGAGAGGCAAAATAGAAAGTGAAAGAAATGTGATAGAGGGAGAAATCAGAGAAATTCATAGCACAGGAGGGAATCATCCAGATTGCTTTATCTGGTGTGAAAATGAAGATTGGACATCTGAGAAACAAACACAAGAATACAAGTCAGCTCTCAGAGCAGAGAGTGGCCCCTGGAGCACTGTCAACAAGGAAATAAGGATCTCAATCCTACTGACTCAAAGAATCTAAATCAGTGAACAACTTGAAAATGCTTGCAAGCAGATTTTTCAATCTCAAATTCTCCAGCTAAGAGATGAGCACTTCTGATTGACTCTGGTTCTGTGAGACACTGAAGAGAGAATATAGCCATGCAGCATGAGAATGTAGAACTATGGAAATTGTGTAATAAATGAGAATCATTTCAAGTTGCCAAATGTATTGGTGTACAGTAAGAGAAAACTAATATAGTAACTCAAGTCAATATCCCCAAATCCATCTTTGAGTTCTTTCTATTGGTGAGCTGTTTAGGTCAAGAGAGTGAATTTCTTTTTCTTCAAAGAAACTTGAGATGGAAGTACAGAGGTATCGTATTCCACACAAGAGGTAGATTCCTATGCATTATAGTTTCCTCATAGTAAGCTTTGTGATCATAAAATATTACATAAAAGCAGCAAGCATAAAATGAAAATAAACTGAACATTTAATGTTATTCATGCAAAATAATAAAAAAGAAATATTTTTAGATAATTTTCTTTGTGCTGAAAGTAAGTTTGTTATTTAAAATCAGTCAATATAAAGGAATATTAGAGGATTAAAAGTATGAGTAATGGATTGGGAATAAGTTTATCAATCTTCCAAACAATTTCAGATCAGAATTGTTATTTAAATTTGTATTTAGAGGGCTGAGGTTGTGGCTCAGTGGTAGAGTGTTCACCAACCATTTGTGAGGCCCTGGGTTCAATCCTCAGCACCACATAAAAATAAATAAATAAATATTGAAGATATTATGTCCCAATACAACTAAAAAATAAAAAAAATTTAGATTACATTTAGAAATAGAAATACTATTTAGATTCACTTGCCATATAACTGTGTCAATTTGCTTGTATTTTAATTGATTTACTTAGGCTTTATGAATCATTGAATATTTTAAAAATTCAAACACCAATAGAAATATTGTTATTCATCTCTGATTTATTTCATTAGCATTTTTCAAACCTAAATGAACATCCTCAAAAATGAGGTAGACAAGATAAATAAAACATGCCCTACACAAAGATCTTTAAATATGTTCCTTGAGACAAAATATATCTTCAAATTTGTCAAACTGCTTTGCGACTTCTATAGCTGTTTCTAAATCTTCTGGAAAAAGTTTTCTTGGCAATGTCTTACACATTCTCTAGTTCCATATGTATTCTCTGTATTTTGAAGATTGTTGAATTAAGCAGTGAAGGATACTGAGATTAATGCCTCCCAGATAAAACATCCTTTCATCTCCATTTTACAGTGTGTGATGTCTATCTAAGGAAGAGAACAAAGGAGTGGTAACATGTATGCATTTGCCACCTGACAAAGAAATGCATGCATCAAAATACCCTTGGAGTTGTGCCTTAATCACTGATCTTCATTCAAACTCAATGTAGTTTCCAGTTAACAATTAATATTTTATATTCAATACATGTGAAGTATTAATCTTACATCTCTATATGAATATATATGCACATATATACTTTTAATATATATATATATATTCATATATTATGTACATATATGGATATATATATATATATACACATATATATTCTCTTTTTCCACTAAGATCTGAGAAAGATTCAAAGAAAAGCTTGGGGTTTTGAGAGTTCATTAAAAAAACAGATTCAAGCCAGAAGATAAACAGTAATTTTCCTTACCTGATGTCTCAGTTTCATTCATTTCATTCATTTTTTTTCAAAAACAACATTCTGATGCTTTGTTTTCTACCAGTTTAAATATGATATGCGGTGAATGAGGACAGCCATCACTGTGTTGTGTCTACTGCGTGGTAGAGTCATCATGACAAGACGTTGGAGGACATAAGGCAGACAGCAATCCCTAACTTTACCTGGTATTAAAAGATACCTCATATGTGACTCACCTAGGTTGTAGCATCAAAAATAACATTGAATATGGGCAATTGTTACTATTTAGTTTAAAAGATGTTGCAAGTAGTCTGAACTCATGAAAGATGATTTGTTCCTGTTTTCATTAGAAAAGAGCTGGGAGGCTATACTACAAAGAGGGGAAGTGAAAATAAAGACATATATAGGTAAAGAAGAGTAGGCAGACTAATAAAGATGGGATGTATCCCTACATTCTCAGGATCCAGGTACTTTTTCCTGAAAACAATTGGACTTAATGCCTTGTCCTTCCAAATATACTTATTTTGAACCTCATTTTAGCAAGATCCTATTTTTTGACATCTATTTTAATAAACATGTCTAATAAAGTATATCAGTATTTTAATCTATTTGAGTAACCTTCACCATTTTAAGAAAAGCCTCCAACCAGAGTTTTGAGACTCATGTGATAAATACATTACCAATGGTTGGTATCAAAAGAAGAAAGGAAACACATTAAATCTAAAATACACCTACAATCTTATTCAGGATCTGAAAATGTTTTGAGAATAAACAGCACACACCCAAAAAATAAACCCTGAACATAAAATGTGATCTTTTGGGCTAGGGTTGTGGCTCAGCAATAAAATAAATAAATAAATAAAGGTATTGTGTCCAATTACAACTAAAAAATAAATATTAAAAAATGTAACTTGTTATTGAAATCAATATCAAACAAAACAAAGGGAAGGAAAGCACAAAAAAGGTACAATTTGGAACCATTGAGATATAGGTAGATAATAGATCATAATTACATACACAGATGCTACATAAAGATGGTATATTATTAGAACAAATACTACATCAATGTTAAATACTTAAAATGTGTTCATTTACAGTTACTTCTCTGAATGATCACAATTTTTGAGATAGATATTATAATATTTAAGGATGAGCTGGGTGTGGTGGAAGAAACCTGTAATCTCAGCGGCTGGGGAGGCTGAGACAGGAAGATCGCAAATTCAAAGCCAGCCTCAGCAAAAGTGAGGTTCTAAGCTATCCAGTGAGACCCTGTCTCTAAATAAAATAAAAAATAGGGCCGGGGATGTGACTCAGTGACTCAGTGGTTGAGTGCTCCTGAGTTCAATCCCCAGTGCCAAAAATAAGTAAATAAATAAGGATGAAGTATATGAAGTTTTCTTCAAATGGTTCTGCCCATAAACACATATAGATTATACATATATATAATATATATTTTATAAATATATTCATTAATATTTTCCTACCTTTGTTCAAATCCTCTCTCTGAGAGAGAGAGAGAGAATTTGAACAAAGGTAGGAAAATATTAATGACTGGATGATCTAGGTTAAGGTATATGAAAGTCTCTTGTATTAGTCATGTAACTTTATTGGTAACTTCAAAGCTTTTCAAAATAAAACTTGAGGAAATGAATAAAATATATACTAGACAAATTTTCTACGCATATCATTCTAAATAGTTGTCAAAATGTTTTTAAATGTTATAGTATTAAAAATGAATTGAAACGATTATGAATTAAATGTTTTCCCATGTATGTTTTTTCCTCCAGTGGGTTTGGTACTAGTTTACAGAGAAGTTATTCACTTCTGTATGTTGATTTCCTATGCTGCTACTTTTCTGGTAGAGTTTCATGGGTCTTCTAAGTAGAGAAACATATCATTTGCAAACATAGATAATTTGATTCCTCTTTTTACTTGTATACCTTCAATTTCTTTTACTTGAATACCTTTAATTTCTTTCTCATGACTAATTTCTCTGGCTAAAATTTCAAGAATTATATTAAATAAGAATTTTGAGTGGATATTCTGGTCTTGTTTCTTATTTTAAGGAAAATGCTTTAAGCATTCCTCATTCAGTATGATTATTGGCTTGGTTTGTCACATGGCTTTATCATATTAAGATAAGTTTTTTTCATCAGTGTTTTAGCAGAAATATGTAGTGAGTTATGTCACTTTTCTGCATCTATGGAGATGGTCATCTGACTTTTATTCTTAATTATATTTATGTGATGAATTGCATGTTTTGATTTGCAAATGTTGAACCAACTTGCATTCCTGGAATGTAACCAAGTTGATTATGTTGTGTGATCTTCTTAATATATTTTTAAATGTAGATTATTAATATTTTATTAAGAACGTTTACATTTATGTTCATCAGAGGTATTGGCCCGTGATTATCTTTCTTTTCTTTCTTTCTTTTTTCTTTCATGTTGTCCTTCCCTAGTGGTGATATCAAAGTAATGTTGGTTTCACAGAATGAATTTGGAAGGGTTCCTTCCCTTAATTCTTTGGTATAGTTCAAGAATTGCCATGTTGTTAAGAGTCTGTGAACAAGTCAAGTTGGCGCCTGGCATTTTGCAGAGGGAGTGGTTTGTGAAATAAAGCCAGCGAGCCATTAAGTGTGGAGATTCCTTATTGGTTGACTGCTGTATCTAGTTTATGTTAATTAAGATAAGCTGTGTGTAATGTATATATACCCCTCTGGTCCTACAATAAACGGCTCCTACTCCTGCTGTATCAATGTACACAAGTTGTTCATCACCCCCCAGTTATTTTGCTGCAGCCAGACTGCGGCACCATGTATGCCTTCTTGAAAAGCTGTTAAAATTCAGCAGTGTGGGGCATTAGTCCTGAGTCTCTCTTTTGCTGGGAGCCTTTTGTTGTTGTTATTGTTGTTACTGATTCAACAAACTTATTGTTTGCTTATTGGTCTATTCAGACATGTTATGTTCTCAGGGTTTAGTTTTAATAGGTTGTATTGCATCTACTTTATCCATTTCTTCTACATTTTCTAATTTGTTAGGGTATAGTTGTCCAAAATAGCCTTCAAATATCCTTTGAGATATTTGATTCTGTGACATTAGTAATAATGTCTTTTTCATGTCTGATTCAATTTAATTGGATCTTCTCTCCTTTTTCCCTCATAGACCAGGTAAGACTTTGTTGATAATTTTTCATTTTTTCAGAATGCCAATTCTACTTTATTTATTTGTACTTTATTTATTTTGCTCTAATCATCATTATTTCTTTCCTTCTACTAATTCGGTGTTTGGTTGGTTCATGATTTTCTAGGCCCTCCAGTTGCATCATTGTTACTTATTTAAAAATCTTTCCTTTTTTATGTGAGTGTGTATTGCTATGAATTTACCTCCTAGTGCAGTTTTTTTCTGTATCCTTAAGTTTTCATATTATGGTCTTCCATTTTCACTTGATGGATTTTTTTAAGTTTCTCTTTTGATTTCTGCAATAATCCATTTACTTTCAAAAGTGGGTTACTCAGTCTCCCTGTATTTGTATAATATATAAAATATTTTTGTCTCTATTTCCTGTTTCAATTTCTAATTTTGTTTCAATATGGTCAGAAAACATACAATATATGGTTGATTTTTTATCTGTCACACTTATTTTATGGTCCAGTAGATGGTCTATTAAGAGAATCTATATGTTGAAGAAAGGAATATATGTATACTCTACATTGTGTTATATAAAATGCATGTGAAGTTCATTTGATCTGTAGTATAGTTTAACTCTGATATTTTTTTTTTTTTTTGGTCTGGATTATGTGTTCATTGATGAAAGTTGGGTACTGAAGTAGGTCACTATTACTATATTTCAGCCTATCACTTCCTGTAGATTTAATAGAATTTTCTTTATAACATTGGGTTCTCTAATATTATTCCCATATAAATTTTAAGTATATGGGAATAATATTAATAATTATATATTCTTATTGAATTGATTCCTTGAGTAATATATAGTAAACATTGTCTTTTCTTACATTTTTGCCTTGAAGTTCATTTTGTCTGATATAAGTCTAGCTATCCTCATTTCCTTGAAGTTTCCATTTGCATGGAACATATTTTCTCCATTGTTTTATTTTCAGTAAATTAATTCAGTAAAGCTTCAGGACACAAATCAGTATACACAAAAATTAGTAATTTTTTATACTAGTAGTAAACTCTCTGAGAAATCAATAATAAAAGTCATTGAATCATAATGACAATACTATAATAAAATATCTTAGAATAAATTTAACCAAGAAAGCAAAAGAAATCCACAATGAAAATTACAAATGCCTCTAAAATGATAAAATAAATTGAAAACACATATAAATAACAGAAAGACCTCCTATGTTCATGAATCAGAATAATTAATATTTTTACATGTCCACTCCACCTGAAGGAATTCATAGAATGAATGCAGTCCTCATCAAAATAACAATGACATTATTCACAGATTAGAATAAATAATCCTAAAATTCACATGGAAGTAAAGGATCCCAAATACCAAAACAATCTGGAGCAAAAAGAGCACAAAGTTGGAGGAATTCCAACACCTGATTTCAAGATTAGATACTACAGTTCCATCCCAGCTGAAGAGCATAGAGCTGCTGGCAGCGTAAATCTCACCAACAATTCAGGGGTTTTTAGAACTTTGGCTATCAAAATAGGCAGAATTTTCCTTGATCATATTGTTGGTACTCTCTCTGTTTTCTTGTGCAAACTGTAACACAATCCTGACTAACCGCTCAGAACTCATCTTCACTTGGTTCACAGGCGCCATGGGTAGAATGTTTCTTTTTAACAAGGTAGTTAACCTACAGTACAGTGAAGTTCAAGATCGGGTCAGGCTTCATGGGCAACACATGATTTGTAATGTGATCTGCAAAAACTGCAAGAGCAAACTCGGATGGATCTATGAGTTTGCTACTGAAGACAGCCAGCATTATAAGAAAGGCCATGTGATCCTGGAATGTGTTCTAGTTCCAGAGATTGAGAGCTTTGAATAGAAGGTACCCTCTGATAACTCTTGAAGAAAAAGAGATAAATCCATCTGTTCTCAGGTCCCCTTCACTGAAAACAAAAATCTACTTATACACTGTCTTCTTAGCATCAGAGTGGGATTTGTGAACTGCAGAACAGAGGTTGTGAGAATGTTAAGTTGGAACCAACCTTCCTTCTTTCCTTCCTTCCTTCCTTCCTTCCTTCCTTCCTTCCTTCCTTCCTTCCTTCTTTTTAATTTTGTATTTTCCATCCAACAGCAGTGTGTAGAGAGAATACTATGCAGTTGCTTTTAGTTTTTTCCTCCTGTGTTTACATCTTGAGGCTGAAGAGTCTCTGCAGCTAGATGGTGGGCTATGTGGAGAAAAAAATCTGGGCTATTAGAGTTGAAAACATGTGTTTTCTGTAAATTTTGAATGGAGCATATATCCAGAGCATGTTTTTAAAACTTATTTGGGTTTCGTTTAAAATTTTTTTTTTTTTTTTAAACTCAGTGATTTCACTTGATTTGCTGGCTTCAGAGATGCGAAATCTAAGCTCAGCATTAAAGGCTCAGGGTTAGCCTGGCTTGTTCTGGCCCCTGTGTTCGAGATGAACCCTAGCACCAGAAGCCATTCTTCCTTGTCAGTCTTGATCTGAAGATGTCACCATTCCTACTCACTTGTCACCACATAACTCGTGTTGATTGGAAACATTTTCTGAAATGAGGCAGAACTGATGGGTTGTCTTTTTCCATGTAACTTAAGCATAGTGATATAAATAAAATAATAGTTGGGGGGAGGGAAGATGCACTACCAAAACAGCATGATACTGCCATAAAAGCATACACAAATCCATAGAACAGATTAGAGATACCATAAATAAATAAACACACTTAGAGTCATGATTGTCAAGAAAGGTATTAAAAACAAACTCTGAGGAAAAGATAGCTTCTTAAATAAATGGAACACTGAATATGCACATATAGAAAATTTAAATTGGATTTTACCTCCCACTCTACAAAAATCAATTCAAATTGGATCAACGCCTAAAAGTAGGACTTAAAATTACAAGAATACTAGAAAGAAGCATGGAAAACACTTCAAAATATTGGTAGAAGCAATTATTTTCATATGACCATAAAATCACAGGAAATAAAAGCAAAATTAGACAAATGGGATTATATCAAGCTAAGAAGCTTTAACAAATCATAGAAAAAATATCAACAGAATGATGAGACAACCTAGAGCATAAGAGAAAATATTTGACAATATTTGGTTATTGTCACAAAAAAAATAACAAAAGAGTTTCACTAATTTATCATTTGGTGTATTAAAAGAAATAATGATGTACAGAAAGTTATCCAGACTTAAAACTGGAATTTGATAAATTTTAAAAATCAATAACAATAAGCAATGAATAATTCTGTAATCATGGTTTGGCTCTAAAAATGATAACAATCATAGATAAACACTGTCATTAAAAAGCATTTTTAATGTTTGTTTCACAATGAAATCTAGATGCTAAGCAGAAAAGGCTATACATATACCCTGAGGACTGAATACTTTCTGTGGATATTTAAACATTCTCTTGATATAATTTGAATAGCCAAACAAAAAGGGAAATTTATTATGCATCATAGGGTGAAACAAAGCTTTGATAGTTTCTAATAATTCCAAGCAATGCCATACACTGCATATCACATTTTCAAACATACCATCTTAAAACCTTAGCTTCTATGTCAAGTATAAAATGAATATAGCAACATGTCCTTTCAGAACACGTAACAAATGATGTTACTATTTCTGCTTTGGAAGAGCAACAGAACAAAACATTCAACTCAGAGTGATAGGTTCCATAGATTTTCAGAATGATTTCAAAAAAGTACCACAATCATACATTTAAGCAAAAATATCCTCATTAAAATGCTTGAAGCACATAGGAGTTAACTAATGGTTTATTATGTAACTGAAAGTTCTCCAGGGTTCTCCCTCAAGAATGAATTATTAAATGTGTTCAGTTCCTAAATTTTTAGTATTTGTTTTAAATAAGTATACAACAGAGTTAATTTTTTAATATTTTTAAAATTTTATTGTATTTTTTTCATTTGTTCTAATTAGTTATACATGACAGTAGAATATACTTTGATACATTATACATAAATGAAGTATAATTTATCATTCTTCTGGTTGTACATGAAGTAGAATCACACTGGTCTTGTAGTCACATACGTACACAAGGTAATAATGTCAGATTCATTCGATTTTCCTTCTTACCTCCATATCCCCTCCTTTCCTTTCACTCCCTTTTACTTAATCCAAAGTAACTCTATTCTTCCCTAGTGCCCCCCACTACTTTATTGTGAATTAGCACTTCCAAGAAAACATTTGGCCTTTGGTTTTATGGGATTGGCTTATTTTGCTTAGCATGATATTTGCAGCTCCATCCATTTTCTGGAAAATGCCATAATTTCATTCTTATTTAGGCTGAGTAATAGTTCATTGTGTTTATATACCACCTTTTCTTTATCCATTCATCTTTCAAGTAATTTCAAATTACATGCAGGACTACAGAAGAGAGTTAAAACATACTGGTTGAACAATGGTTTCAACATAATATGATTAGTTAGAACACCTAATAAGTATATTTCATAAATAAACAATAATTTTGTTCCATCTTTCATTTAAAATTAAATAGCTGCTTTTACTTGTTGTCTACTGATTCATTCTAAACTTGAATGGAAGATTTAACTGATTTTTAATAGAGGACATAGGATCCCTTGCATATATGTGGAAGAAATTCTACCATATAAATATTACTCAAAAGAGTAATCAAAGTGATAGCTCAAAAACCATGCTAAGGTGATACCAGTTTAAACTCAGTATCTATTAACAACTTGCTAGATTCTGGTGCCTCTATGACCCACTCTTTAACAAGAATTCAAGGTGTCTTAAGAGGCTTTTTCTGGACAGCTCAGGTGTAACAATTATTCTTGTGTATTACACATTTTATGTTTGTATCTTTTACTTGTGTTTGAGAACACAAGTAGGTTGGTTGTTCTTTCTAGGACATTTGGCATGTTGTAAGAGATTAATAGAAGATTATTTAAAATAGAATAATTGTGTTTGGGACTTAGTCCGTTCACTAAGTTTGTAGTATGGGGACAGAAAGGAGAAAAGAGTCATTGTAAAATTTTCATCAAATATTGAAAGAGTGGAAGAACCTGTGGACTTGTTTTGTTTCTAAAAAGTTTAATAAGACAAATGTATGATTGATTATAGGTAGATAGATCTTTATCTAACATTTCTCAATATCTTTAAAAACAACTTTCAGAAATCATATAGAACAGATTAGATAAAGAATGCCTATTTTCAAGTAAGGACATTTATACTCTGACTATGTAAATTTGGAAATAATTTACCTATTTGCCACATGTAGACTAAATGTAGAATGAATTAAAAATTTCTTAAACAAATTTAATTTACAAGTCAACAAAGAAATTGACCTAATCACCCTCACCCCTCCCGTTTACTTTTGTTTTTATTTTTTGTGGTACTGGTGATCAAACCCAAGAACATTATGCTTCTAAGAGACATTCTCAGTCCTGTTTTTATTTTGAGATGGGATCTCACTAAGTTGTGGAAACTGGGCTTGAACTTGCTATTCTTCTGCCTCAGCCTCCTGAGTCACTGGGATTACATGTGTATGACATCATACCTCACTGACCTACTCATTTTTAAAGATTCTGAAGTGAATACATTTTCGCCTGTTCATTTCTGTTCCTGGAATGACATTAGAACTGCAAATTACTAATTAAGCACTTGGTAACCTGGAGGTGTTTCTTTATGTACTTTCTATGTGTTATCTATTCATTCAGTTTTATGCCCAACTACATTTATATGTAATATGATGATTAAATGCTAAAAGGTGGTAATGTTAAGCTGTATGTATGTAAAGAATATATATTTTTTCACAGGTTATCAAGGAAGACACCTTACAGCCAGCCATTCCTGGGTTTTGTTATTATATCACCTCCTAATTTATAATTTTGCTTTCAGAAATTTATATACAAACACACATATATGCCTTGATGGATATATTTAAAATCTCAATAAACTTAGAATAATAAGATTCATATTACAATAAGATTTATATCATAATGTATTTTATAAAGTCTCCAACCATATAGTAGTTGTTTGATAAATGTCAAATATTATTGTTATTATTGGTATTAGTACTAAGAAAAACATATACAAATGAAGAATGGCTAAACCCTATAAGACAACAGAATTCTAAATGCAATCTCTGCAACAGCCAGTCCAGCAAGCCATACCTCCAGCTCTGCAACAATCAGCCTGCTATATGCAGGGCTGAATCAATGATTGCCAATTTCCTTAGGTTTTGCCTTTGTTTCCAACTCAGGAGAAACCAGGAAAAGCCAAATACTCTCCCCAAGGAACCATAGTTTCTTAATTTGAACCTGACTATCAGTTCCTATGTGTTTAGCAGTATTGGTATTATCAGATCATTACTTTATCTCATTCTTTTGGGATAGTTTGTATTATACTATCTGGAGTACATTTGTTTTGGGGGAGTGTTGGAAGTTGAACCAAAGGACTCACTCAAGCTGCACAAGCACTTACTACACCCTGCATCCCCAGCCCCAAGTGTCATGCTGTATGGCTGTCTGAAAGTGCTGATTTTCATAAGGAAATGTCTAAGAATTCACGAAAAGAACTTCTGCACCTGCTCTCTGGGCTTTCAGAGACAAACTAGTTTGAGGTTCTTAATAGGACCAGTGTCCATTCAGATGAATTTTGCTATAGATCACTCATAATACATATATTCTCCTCTCCTCACTTTCCTCTCCTTGCCTCACCCCTCACCTTGCCTCTCTTCCTGCCCTGAAATTTAGGTTTCAATCCTTAGAGAGCATTAACTCTTACTTTTCAACTTCTAGGAAATACAGATTGTCAGGTTTGCTCTTGGACAGAGTTAGATGCCAGGTTAGTGAGTCAGTTTATGAAGTGCACAAGCATTAATTTCAACCAACCATTGTCAGTTCTTACAGAGCAAATCTAAACTTTCTTCACCTATTTGGTCTAAGTCTCTTCACAAAAGATACAATTCATTTGGGTCTGTGTGACCTAGAAATGGTACACATTGTTAGAAATCTCAGGTGGTAAATCCTGTATTACAAAAAGCCAAATGAAGTTACCCTCAAAGGGATCTCCAGAATCACTCCCTCCTAGTGAAAGAATTAAGGAAAGAAGGGAGGAAGGGGTGCAAAGTCTATTAACAGAAATGGCTTAAACATTTACAATAAAAAACAAATGAATCAAATTCAATCACATATGGAAAGAAAGTATGAAACTTATGAAGTTTTTCAGGGTAGATTAAAAAATGCTTTTCAATGGCATTCAGGAATTAAAGGCCTCAATGTTTAATGTCAGCTTCTCATCTTATTTTTTAAATGAACTCAAACCTGAAATCAGAGATCTGATTAGAAAATGAAAATTAGAATGAGAATCTGTTTCTTTACCTCAGCTACAACACTTTACAGAATATTTTGAAAGGATTCTATAAAAGCAGAACAAGACCCCTAATAAATTTATATTCCTTCCCCCATAGATCATCCAGGACACCTATAGATAATGAAGACTGAAGGGACACTGAATAAAAGACATCATCCTATATCAATAAAACAAAGATAAAGATGGAGAGAAATGTCTCAATTTGAATGGTAAGCATGTTTTGAGAAAAGAAAACAAATGCGATATGTGCCTTACCTTGAACACTTAACATGAACTAACTATAAACATAGATGTTCAACCTTATAAATCCCTGGTAGATGTGGGAACACTACTCCTTCTCAATTAAAGTTAGTCACCCTTGCTCAGAATCATCCTAGAAGTAATCATGAAGCTCTGTGGGTGTGTGTTTGTTTGCTTTTGTGAGATGGTAGGTATTTTAAATATCCCACAATTCTTCCTTATTTTTCACATATTTGTAATCTTAGGGCCCAAAATAAGAAAATATTCTTCCAAGCTGTATGATACTACTTCTATAAATCAAATAGGAAATGTTTTACTTTGCAAATGGAATTGTAACATTATATGCCTCCTGCAAGGTTTGTTAAGGTTCCAAAAGAAATATATAAATATAATTTGTGTGTGCTGTGCATATATTTTTACCTTCGCCATTATATTTAATACATTCCACAGTTGTTGATCTTGACATCATAACTTTCATTTTCTGGGTTAAAAAATACTACTAATATAGGAAAAATTGATTACAAAAGAACCCACTAAAGTTCAGAAATCTAAATAATTAACTAATAAATATTTAATTATTTGTAGGATAACAATATATATCTAATTCCTAGTATGATTTTTTTAATTGCTTTACATCTATGAAAATTTTACCTTCAAATTTTCCACAAACCAACACTTATTATCCACCCTTCATGGTTCTTTTTCTTTTTTTGTTCTTCTTTATGATAACTATTAGGACAAAACATACTTACTCTAATGATATTCTTAGACTGTCACAAATAGTAAAAACTGCCCTTAATCGTGCTGCCTGCTTGATGCCATCCAAAGCCTGATTTCTGTGATTAAAAACAACAATAACAACAACAACAAAACCCTCTAGAAAACTCAATTCTCATCAAATTAAACCAGAGGGAATTACATCCGCTTGAACTTAAATCTACAGATTAGATTGAATAAATCAAAATGTGACATTATTGGACACTTTCTTCCAGAAAAAGAATCAATTCTAGAATACTAATCAGACCCATAAATAACACTAAATTTGAATCCGAAAAATATTTCTCCGACATGAGCCAAAACTTTGCCACCTGGTACACATTAATAGAGATTCAGATAGATAACCAACCCTCTCTAAGGATTTGGATGAGACCTCATGCTGTGAACTATTCTTTTTCTGTATGTTCATATTCCCCTGTCCTATACTCCTTCTTTTGCAACCTAACATTGTTTTCCTCAAGGTAACACCTCGTTAACTTTAGCAACAGCATTCTGAGACAGGTGCACAGAACTACAATTTAGCAAGACTGAAATTGGTCATGCAAAAATGAGCTCCAAAATGATATACTCTTGATTTTATTGTTCTTGGAAGAATAAGTGACTTGTTTATGCAAACAAGCAGAGGAATAGTCCAAATGTGATACTCATACAAACAGGGAAATCTTTAAGAATTATAACACTAACTCTTTGGGTGTGTGTTTATTTGCTTTTGTGAGATGGGGTCTCCCTAAGTTGCCCAGGCTAGCCTTGAACTTGTGATCATTCTGCCTAGAACTCCAAGTAGCTGAGATTATAGACATATGCCACCCCCCACAACTATATTTGATTAACTCTTACAGAAGCTATTAACAGTACCACCTTTGCCACAGGAAGAATCTTATTTACTCTCAGCTTAGAGGAATAAATAGAGATATACAGTCATATTGCTCTAGATTTCCTGTTGACTAGTGATGGCATTTGTGCTATTGCAAATACTTCATTGTTGTACTTAGCTAAATGAAATAGGCAAGGTAGACCACCTTGAGAATAAAGTTAGCTGTTACACTAGGATTGGTCCTCACAATCTGTGAAATTTGTTCTCTTTCTACTCTCTCTACCCCCACTACTGTAGGGGGAGGGGAGGGGAGGGGGGATAATAGAGGATAGGAAAGGCAGCAGAATACAACAGACATGAGTATATCAATATGTAAATCAATGGAAGTGTAACTGATGGGATTCTGCAAGCTGTATATGGGGTAAAATGGGAGTTCATAACCTGCTTGAATCAAAATGTGAAATATGATATATCAAGAACTATGTAATGTTTTGAACAACCAACAATAAAAAAAAAAAAAGAAATTTGTTCTCTTGACCATTTAGATTCCTACTCCAAAGAGCTTTACAGGGATTATAATTGTTCTTATTTTGACATAATGATTGTGACTCTGCTTCACTTCATTCTATCCAGAATCAACATGCTTCTTTGCAGCTGTTTTCAAATGATTATAATGAGGAGAATGCAAAAAGAAATTCATCACAAAGTTCTCATGATATTTTTCAATAGAGGCAACTGAATGCCTACCAGCAATAATCTGTATACATAGATTTCCTTGAATTGATCAAGGAAAAGCAAATGACACTGCACATACAAAAGAATAATATCCAGATCAAACATGGCAATAGAATTAGACCATTATCTCTGCATTGAAGAGCACAGGAAAACAAATCACAATCTTGACAATAATCGACCCAGAATGGACAGGACTTGTCCATGACAGTTAAATTTCCTTTTCCTCTCCCTATTTCAAATCAGGACCAAGCAGGAAAAGCCAAATAAAATCCCCAAACAAATTTTGTCCGGTTCTCTTCTTACCATTAAGGTGCCTCCAGCTTCCCCATACCATCAACCTCCAGCAACAACACAAGACCTTGCCTTTTTTTCACTATAAATGTTTCCCACTTTTTTGTTTCTCTGCCTTTCTTTGCATCTCTGTCAAATACTAATGATGATATCTGAATCAATGGCTCTAGCAAAAGCTGAGGGAATCTGCTATATTTATTTCTTCTTTATTTTTGCTGATCCTCAATGACTGTGTAGTATTCAGTAAAATGTACATATTTAAGTGCTCAGGAAATGTGTGCATATGAATATTCAATTTTCAGTTTAATTCAAAGATCATTAAATAAAAACACCTGAGTACTGAGATTCTAATCAAGCAAAATTATTTCATTTGCCATTGTACTGATATATTCAAACATTAGAGAAAAAGGTAGAGTTACAGAAACAGATCAGAAAATAGATTAAACAAAAACAGGAAGAAAAATGCTTGGATAAATACTGAGTTAGCATAAAATTTAACAGAGAAATACAAAGAGCCCTCTTCAGAGATACTTTATTTTAACTGACTTAAGAATTAACCAATCGTAAAATTTGAGCAAAACCCTGTATTCTCAATCTCTGATAAATTAAATAATTAAAATGTTCCAAATATTATTTTAGTATCTTATTATGATAACTTATAACATCTACTTATTTGCAATACTCTAATAGACTAAGAAGTTTTCTAATTCAGCTTACATTTTCCCAACTACTTTCACTCTAGATCTTTATTTTCTAAATCATAAACAGCTATAGCAAAAAAAATTGATATTTAAAAGCAATTGGCTTCTCCATCTATGGAAAAGAAACAGCCAGTTTGTCTTGATAATTCACTGGTTTATTTGGTTACCATATCCTTAATAATATGCCAGAGAGAACTTTTTGTCCTGTTGATATTTATAGTATTAATGATTTCAAACTGTCTGCAATGTAAAATACAAAATTATGTCAAAAGTATCAATGGTGTTTAAGAAAATCTTATCTAAAACCATGTTTTTCCTATATGGATAGTGTTGCTTTTAGCATAAATGTCCAAGACATATATATGGGACAGAAAAAAAGTTAGGGTTAATATAATTGTATTAATATAATGAATGTTGCCTTAAGAATTCTTTTCTTTAGACTCCCAAATAATTGCTGATACATTCACTGAAAACAGAAGTAATGATTTGTTTTAAAAGGAAAGAATATTGAATACTGACATGTAGAAATTGTTTTAACAGAAAAAAAATGTAGAAATTAGTACAAATAAAACTATAGAAACCATCATATTGCCTTTCAACTTTGATTTTAAAATAAATATGAAAGAGATATATTAATGTGTTTATATTCTTTAAAGAATGTTATTTATGGGATGTTCATAAATCAGAAGGAGCTATGTATTAGCATCTTACACTTAAATTTTACATGAGTAATGGTTTTGAAGTCAAATCTAGGAAGAAATGTAAAACACATTGATTGCTAGCCTCTCTTTTTCAGTTTTTAGTTGTAGATGGACACAGTACTTTTATTTAGTTATTTTTATATGGTGCTGAGGATTGAACCCAGTGTCTCACACATTGGAGGCAAGCACTCTGCCACTCAGCCACAATCCCAGCCCTATTACTAACTAACCTTTTAAGTTAAAGCCAAACACCAGGTACTTGTGATAGACTTTTATTTAAGAAAACTAATCTTGCTGACTGCTGCCCCAGTGTGGTGCAATATTAAACATCAGAGATTTGAATATTAAAAATGAAGAAAAAAAAGCATGTATATGACACCTTTCTCTTCCATGGTACTTTTTGATAATATAAGAAATGGAAAGCAAACTAAGAAGTCAAGTTTTAAAGCTCTTTGAGACACCTGCATATTTTTTTATGTTTTCACATCACTTAAAAGCTTTCAAATAATATAAGAGGAAGTATTACTACATTTACATGTCATGCTAAAAAGGAACAAATTTTCCTACCTTAGGTGCAAATATTAAATATTTGTGTAAGAATAAATGAAGATGTCATTACAGGGCATAGTATGTTAACACAGAATTTTTTCAAAGATAGAATTTGAAGTTGTCAAACATATATGCATATATTTAGTTGTTTTATTAATAAATAGAATGAAGTTTTATGCATTTTAATATTTTATTTTGCAATTAGTTAATTTACAATTAAGAAATATGGGTTTGAAAAATGCTTAAACATAAAAAATGAAAATATACACTTTGCTTTTGCATTAGTATGTATTATATATATTATAAATACTAATTACATAATATATTTGATTACTATCATTTGACTAAACTTTATAAAATTTATCAGGTGTTATTTTACATATTATAAAATGTATGCTAAATATTATATATAAATACATATTTAATTGTATTTTAGTTTTATTATCCTTTGTAGATTCTTTCTGCCAATGATTAAAATAATACATCTTGACTCTGAGTGTTAAATTTGTGCCTTTTTGCTTCAATGTTTGTTTTTAGAAGGTAAGGAAGGGAATTTTATTATCCAATAAAAATAAACAGACAAATTTATATGATACACCTTCAAGACATTTAGTAATCTTAGAACATTATGGTAAAATAGTGTTTGAATCATGCCAGCTTTGTGAGTTATTTGGCATGAACTATTTTTGACCCAAGGGGACACAGTTGTTTTCCTTTCTTTTTTAATTATTATTTATTTTTAATTCTTATCTATCTATGTATATACAAACTTTTATGTAGATATATGTACATATTTACATACAAATATAATATGTACATAACAAAACTTATGGAATTATTTTGCTGTCTACAAGATGAATATTTACTCAATATGAAATATTAAGATTAGAGGAGAGAACAATAAAATTATTATTATTGATTTTATATTTTTCACTATGGGAAAGGCAAAAAATCTGTCAACATAATTTTATTTAAAATGCCCAGTAAATATATCATTACATCTTAGTTAATTATCCCAAGTATACTATAAAAAGAATTTCAAATCAAAAAATTAGCAGCATCTAAATTGTGTCTTTTTTAATTTTTCAAATAAATTTATCAGGAATATATTTCATGTATTTCATCAAATCACTCTGAGAAGACTAGAAAATATTTTTATTGTTTTATGTGGAAAAAGTAATCTGAGTTTTCATATATTTAGATGACTTGACCAAGATCTTATAACTAATAAGAGACAAAACCAAGGTTGGACCTGGATTTTCTACTTTCCATTCTATTCATTGTGTTACAACTTGCTGATCTTCATTAGAGAAAGAATATAAATGAAAAAATAATAAGTAAATGCTCAATACCAAAAAGAAAATAAACAATAAGGCATTTTATAATCAGAATTCCATTCTCCATGAATTGTCAAAATAACTAAAGTAATTTTCTAATGTAAATTTCTGTGTCCACCAACTTTCATTTAGAGTAATTATTCTACAAAAGTGTGTTCATTGTGGAACCAGGAGATGAACAAGACTATAATTGTTTTATGTTTATGTTAATTTCATATGAGGAAATATATATTTTCTTATATATTATATCTTGACATCACCCACCACCATATCAAGAAAATGTGGAAGCCATCATTCTAAAGGATCTTGGCTTTAACTTATAAAGAATCTAACTTTCTTAGAATGTAGGAACAAGAATTAAGCGTGGTCTTAGGTATGTGTTCAACTTCTTCCACCCTTGGCACGACAACAGCAACAAAACTTTAAAGATGAACTAAAGATACTGCCAGAGGCACTAATGATTCTTGGCTTGGCAAGTACCTGGTTGCCATATGCTCACAAAAGATAATGATGAAAGAGGGAAAAAAAGAAATAGAATGGAATGGGAAAGAAGTGAATATAACACCTTACTTCTACAGTTCTTTTTTTCTGTTATATTCTGTGATGTCTTTTGAAAACTATTATAGTTTGTTTTAGAAGATTTTCACCTAAAAAAAAAAGCAAGCTGCACTTTTAAAAAGATGTTTTAAAGCAAATATAAAGTAGCATCCTTTTTTTACAAAGAATAGTTATACAGCCAAGCCAGTACAAAAATTCAATAAATAAGAGAGTATCCATTGAATGGAAAGAAAAGAAAATGGAGGTAAGGTTTGAATGAAAGTCAAAGATGTTGGATGATGGCAACTTGAGAACACATTAAGAATAACTAAAAAGAAACAACATTCCTATTAGTAACGAAGTTAGGGGACTCAATAAAACATTTTAATACCATAAAAACATCAGTAAGAAAAACAAAACACAAATATATAATTTTATAATTAAACTTAGTATCAGAAAAACAATAGTACCTACAGACATTTCAATTTGTAGATTTTTTTAAAATATTTCTATAATGGAAGAAAATCCTTAGTCATTGAAGTGGGAACCACATTAAGAGTGTGAGTGTGCATGCACACACATGTATATATCGAGAAGACAGACATTAAGAATTAGAAGAGAAATCACTCCGATTATAAAATCAGCCAGAAGGAATTTTGACTTTGCTCTCAATGTTCCGAAAAAACCCATTAGACAAGAGATCCACTTTACATAATATGGGAATATGTAATTTCTAATCCCACATATTCATCAAAGGCAGGAAACCCATTGAAAATAACTTATCTCTATGATGAAGAAAACATCTCCTCATTATTTTGTATGTTGCAACTGAATTCTAGAAAGCTATAAAATACTGTGTAAGATGAGACATGCTATTACAAATCTTTAATATTTAAGAATCATTTGGATATGCTCTTTCAGAAATAATTTGCTTATCAAATAGGATATATAAGTGGACATATTCTTCTATAGTAGAAAAAAACAATGCAATTTCTTTTTTAAACATTCTGAAGTGTAATTTAATATAAAAAATACAGTTGTTCTAAGCATACATTTCTAAGCATTTTGACAAATTTGTACACCTACTCAATCATCACCATAATTAAGATGTAAAACATTTCCTTGATTTCATATAGTTCATTTATTTCTCTTCCTATTCAATTTCATCTTCATCTCCAAGCAATTACTGATGTTCTTTCTATCTTTTACTTCTATTTGTAAACACTTTTGCTCAGTGTAATTTTTAAAAATTTTTTTTTGTTGTAGAAGGACACACTACCTTTATTTTATGTATCTATTTTTATATGGTGCTTACGATCAAACTCAGTGCCTCATGTGCACGCTAGGCTAGCACTCTATCATTGAGCTACAGCCCAAGCTATTTCAAAGTCATTATCATTAATGAACTTAGTGCTAACCTATCTGCTTATTATAAAGGAAGTATTAAGTAATTTTTGGATGTTAAACCAATCATGTGATGACCCAAAGTAGTCAACAATGTCATTACGTTATCTTTTTCATTTATTGATGTGTTCAATTGTTTATATTTTATTAAAAATTTTCATAACATTGCTAATAAGGAACATTGGTCTGTAGTTTTCTTGTAATATTTTTGTCTATTTGTTTGTTTGTTTGTTTTTTACATCAAGGAATTACTGACTTAATAAAACATTTCCTCCTTTATTTTCTGAAAGAAGTTGTGTGGAACTGATTTGTATTATTTATTTGTTAAATGATGATAGAATTCTTCTTAAGTCATCTGAAAAATGTCTTTTTCAGATTTAAAAACAAAAGGAATCCCTAAACCAAAGCACTTTATGCAAAAGGAAAAGTTTTTAGTAAGGTCATATGAAGTAAAATCGACCATTTCTTCTCCTATTTGGTAAAAATGTTAACAATATCTCTTTTCTAGAATAAGGTTAATTCATTTGTATTTTGATATATATTGGAGTTCAGATCTATGAAATTACCACAGCTAGATTTGTATGCTGTAATCTGTTATCTTGATCCATACTTTTCTATGCTGCCCAAAGAAAAAATTCAACAACTTCAACACTCAGAATACAGATGCATTTTTAAAAATATCTTAATTCTTACTACTTATTAGTTTTAAAATATTTCCTCTCCTCTTCTTTTTCATTAGTTTATTTAAAAGCCACTTTTTGATAAATGTGATAGTTAATAGAAATTCAATGACAAATTGCCCTTTTTCAAGAATATCAATATTAATGAATCAAGGAGCTGAACAATTAAAAGTGCATGTTAATAACAGTGGTAAATTTTTCCAAAGCATATTTCGGTGACAAGGGGCAGTTCATTCCCTGAATTTTTAAAGCTTAAAGACTTCCTAGAGAACATGATACATGTGGTGAGTTAAAGAAGATACTTAACAAAGAGATTGAAACAAAGCTTGTGGAAATTTGTTTTGATAAGAAGGAACATAAACATATGCATATGAAGGGGAAAAAATGGGAAGAAACATAAAAAATCCCAGAGTGTCAATGTGGCTCAGAGCTGACATACATTGTTCAAAGCTCTGTCCTTCAAAAGCATCATTTAATTCTGGGGTTAGGTTCCATCTTAAAAGTAAACAATTTCTCCAGCCTTGAGGTTTCTTCTGGGCCTGAGAGGGTTGGAGCCTCTGGGATAGTCATTTAATGCAGTAACATATCCTAGAGTCTCAAGAATGCATTTACTCAAGTATGCATTTAAAAATGTATTATCTTTTGCAAATTTATACAAAACACTTGAAAATTGAAGTGTTATAGGTACAAATGGGCTGAAGGTAGTCTGTCCACTAAGAAACATGAAGCAAGGGTATGAGAGGGAGAGGACAGAGTGGGCTAAAGAAATAAGCAATTTTCAAATTGTGAAAGACTTTATAATTTGTATAATAAAGCTTGGATTTTTTTAATAACAAAAGTGAAAAATTGAATACTTTTCAATTTGAGTTCCCAGTTGAACGTTGTTTCATTTGGGAATCACTAGAGGCAGGAATGCTATTTAAGACCATTTTCTCTCCAGAAAATAAAAAGCTCTCCAGATTTTTTAATATACAACTCAACACAATGAACATATCTACATGTCTTACTGTTTGGAGACTATAAAAGACAAACTGTCATTGTGCACAATTCATTTCCCTTCAAGTACTTCATCTTCTAATGATCTTGGTCATAAAAATGTGCACATTAAAAATCTTCTGACCTAAGTAAGTCAGACAAAATTATTATTCATCTTCCCCAAGATTTCCTGAAAGCCTATTTTTTATAACTTGAGCCTTTCAACCAGCACCATGAAGCTTCCCTTTGGCTCATTAGTAATTTTAAAATTAAAACACTTGATTATAATGAAGATATATTATTACAGTTTGGATGTGAGGTATCCCCTGAAAGCTCATACATGAGACAATGCAAGAAGGTTTGAAGGAGAAATGATTAGGTTATAGCTTTACCACCAATCACTGGGATTAACTGAACTGGTAGGGTGTAGCTGGAGGAGGTGAGACTTGGGGCGAAGCTTTGGTATGTCTATTTGTATCTGGCAAGAGAAGTTTCTCCCTGTTCTTCCTGTTCCTCATGTAAGCTGCTTCCCTCTGGCATACTCTTCTGTCAAGATGTTCTGCCTTGTCTTGAGCACCTAGAAATGAAGCCAGCCTTCTATAGACTAAGACCTCTGAAACTGTGATCCCTCATAGAAACTTTTCCTACTCTATGGTTGTTCTGGCCGTCTTTAAGTTACAGCAGCAAAAAAAAAAAAAAAAACTGACTAAAACATATATCCTATTGATAGCATTTATTGGAAAGAAACATATGTTGAAACAAAAACAAAAACAATAATTATTTTATTATCAGATCATTCAAGCTAGTATTATGATTCCTATTTTAGGAAGATCCATATTAAAATATCTGTGATGCATAACTTTGAGGTGGAACGAGGTTTCTGTGACTAGATCTGCTTTTTCTGTATTGGCCTTACTGGAATTAATGACTCCAGAAGAGGAGTGAAGGAAGATGAACATGAGCATGTAGCATCCAGGAATATGAATGGTGGATGCTGAGCCTCAATGATGAGATGAAGATAGAAATATCTATCTTGTTATATGACTCAAACATCAATTATTTCTTTTCTTCACATAATGAGCAAAAGAGAGAGAGAGAGGGCATTGGAGATGAGTTTAATAAACCATACTCAGTGGCAATATATGATAGAAATCCATGAGACTATATAAGTTAGCTAATTAACTATCTATTTAATTGAGCTAATAAATCATATGTTATTATATAGTTTGCTGTATTCAACAGTTATGAATATATAGCTAAAATTTCAGGGAAATTCTTTTAAACTTCAAATCCTAAAGTTCATACTAACTTAAAAGAATACCCATAAAATGATCAGAAATGTATCCAAAGATCTAAGATATTTCACATGTGGCCCATTATAGTCTCCAAGAATAAGAGACCCAACTTTAAATCCTCTGGAAGTTTGTCCAGAACTAATGAGTCATAAAAGCATCAATGAGCCTTTGTGCAAGCTTAAGCCACACAATAAAATCTGCTCATTGTCAAGTACAGATGATTATTTTTTCCAGTAATGAGGATTGCACCCAGCGGTGCTCTACCACTGACCTACACCACCAGTCTTTTATATATATATATATATATATATATATATATATATATATATATATATTTAGTTTTAGACAGGGTGTCCCTAAATTGCCCAAGCTTCCCTCCAACTTTGTGATGTTTCTGCCTCAACCTCCTAAGTAGCTGGGATGACAGGTGTGCATCATCATGCCAAGTATATAGGGATGATTTTTTGAAGCTACAATTTGTCATTCAAATTGTT
Source organism: Urocitellus parryii (assembly GCF_045843805.1). NCBI lineage: Eukaryota > Metazoa > Chordata > Mammalia > Rodentia > Sciuridae > Urocitellus > Urocitellus parryii. The sequence continues at coordinate 235,982,485 of NC_135531.1, read as the reverse complement.
TGCTAATCATACCCAAATAAATTTATAAGTATGGGTTGAGAGAATATAATAAATAAATAAAATGAAAAGTGTCAAAATCTCTTTAACCTTAAGTTCTACAATATTGTATCAAAAATATGATCAGAGAACATTTGACAGAGGGGAGATAATAATTAACACATAGCAAATTGAGGAGCAGCAAATTCTGCATGAGCCAATTCTAGATAGGTTCTCTACAACACTCAGGACCTTAATGGACTGAGAACTCAAATGACCACCACTGGAAGTAAAAAAGAAGGAGGACACCATTCTCCAGTTACCAGGTGTTCAAAATGAAAAACCATGGATTAGTATAGAAGAGGGGTTCTTCATTTTTTCTGTGTGAGCACTAAATAAGAATGTTTGATTTCTGCTTTTATAATTTTGTTGCAGACTCAGGATACTGTGGCCCAGAGAAAAAACTGAATGTGAATTTTGTAAGTTTAGATTAAAATAGTTCAAACTATATAGCTTAATTATTGTTAAGCACCATTATTCTAAAATCTATTCAACATACTCCCTTCTAAAAATAGAAGGCTGTGTTATGCCTACAGAGTATTTTATAAGACATTAATTCTGTGTAGTAATGGACATCACATAAATCTGATCAAAGTTATTGCTCTGCTCCCATTTCTTCTCTGAACAGAATTACTAGTACATTAGGATCCTGGCCATAACTCATTTCAGATGAGAGCCCTATATTATCTCATTTTTTATATTAAGAATACCATAATAAAATGTTAAATAGTTATTGAACAGGAACAATCTTTTTTAGCAAATATGGAAAAGTCTTAAATATAATCATTCAGCCTTTATTAGAAATGTTCTTCTAAGTTTTTGTCTCTACAGACTATAAAGTAGTATGGTAGTTTTTACTCTAGTTCTGAGTTTCTTTCTGCCTAAACTATGTTGCAAGGTTGTGAAAAACACTTCATTAAAAAATTCACGCCAGCCTGTAATCCCAGCAGGTCAGGAGGCTGAGGCAGGAGGATTGTAAGTTTAAAGCCAGCTTCAGCAAAAGCAAGGTGTTAAGCAACTCAGTGACACCCTGTCTCTAAATAAAATACAAAATAGGGCTGGAGATGTGGTTCAGTGGTTGGGTGCCCCTGAGTCCAATCCCCAGTACCCCAAAAACAAAAAGAAAATTATGTCTTTGTGTGTGTGTGTGTGTGTGTGTGTGTGGCACTAAGGACTGAACTCAGGGCCTCTGCATTCTAGGCAAGCACTCTACCAACTGAGCTACATCCCTAGCTCAAAAAACTAGGAATGGAACAACCATACAACCCAACTATCCTACACCTTAGTATATGGCCAAAAGTTTTAAAACTAGCACACTACAGTAATGCAGCCACATCAATGTTTATAGAAGCACAATTCACAATAGTCAAATCATGGAGCCAACCTAGGAGCCTTTTAACTGATGAATGAATAATGAATATGTGGAATGTATACAGTCGAGTATTATTCAGCCATAAAGAAGAATGAAATTATGGCATTTGCTAATAAATGGATGGAATCAAGGATTATTATGCTAAATTAAATAAGCCAGGCCCAAAATGTCAAAGGACAGATGTTTTCTCTGATATATGGAAACATCCAAAATAAGGAGGGCAGGGATGGAGAAAGGAAAGAATAAAGGAATGGAAGTCTCATCAAAATAGACAAAGGATCAGTAAAGGAAGGGGATTGAAGAGGAGGAAGGAGGATGGGAAAAGAGAAGAACAGTGGGATGAATCTGATGAAACTTTTCGTATGTATGTACAAGAATATAGCATAGTGAATCCCAACTGAAGTATGTACAGAAGACACTAATTTTAAAAATACTAAGAAAGGTCAGTAGAGTAGACAGAAGGGAGCAGGGGGTGGGAAAAAGGGAGGAGCAAAGGGGAAGTCCTGGGGTCTACATTAGAGCAAATTATTTTCCATGCTTTTGTGATTATGTCAAAATACATCCTAATGTTTTATATATCTAAAAATCATCAATAAAAAATCACCTGGTACCCTATTAAAATTAAGTAAAATGTAACATGAAAAAATCATATATTATCCATTCCTCACTTCTATCTAATTATAATGAGTTCTAAAAGAACCACCTACAGTAGATGAAAATTGGTCTCTTAAACAACAAAAAAATGCCCATGCTTCTAAAACTAGATCTTAATTTAGAACTCCATCCAATCTGATTAACACAAAACAAGACATGCTTGAATAATTGGTAGGTTAAATAACTGATATTGTTTCAGAAACTATTGAAATCACTTTGTTACGCCATTATGAAGCAGTTTAAAAATATTCTAAACATTATTTTAAAATGCAATTAAAGTCAAATAGCAATAGTGTTTATTAAGGAGAATGGTAATTCTGATCTGATATTATAATTTCTGAAAAGTAATATCCATAATGAGTAGATTAATCAGAAGAGTGTTATGATAGTGAAAAGACTATATGAAAACATAAGAATGGCTCTACATCATTATATGTCAAACACCACATGAGGACATTATAGCAGATGCCATATATGACAGTGGTCCCATAAGATGATAATGATGGGGCACAGAGAGGTGTGAGTGATGGGAACTAAAGTTGAGAGAATAATTCTATAAAATTAGCTCACTGTCCTGTTTTTTTTTTTATTTCATGTCAGTTTTTCATTTTCATAAAATTTATTTCCAATAAATTTTGTATTTTATTATGTAATATCTTAAAGATATTAAAGTCTCAATACATTTTGAATTTTGACTGTGAAACTTTTAAGTATTCACTATTATTGAAGATTTTAACTAAAGAACAAAGATAACATTTCTTTACCTCTTCCCAGACTGGAATAAGAAAAAGTGTACTTCAAAGTAATTGTTGTTCAAAACACCTGTTGCTCACTTCCACCAAATATACAGAATAAATTTCTCTATGGCCTAATGTATACGACTTCTTACTTACATAGTAATGCCATTGATAGGTGGGATAGATTATTCTATTTCCACGTTTTTCAGTGCAATGCCACACTTTCTGTAATATGAGCACCTTTTCTTCAAAATGCTATATTCTGGTTTATATACAGGCAGTAATCAAATGACATTCCATTCACTGAAGATTCTTTTTTTAAATCTGTTTCTAAGTTCCAGTTGCTTTATCTTCCTTAGTTTTCTTTTATGCTTATTTACCTAAATGACTCTCTATGTTTCTCAGTTCCAGTTGCTTTATCTTCCTTAGTTTTCTTTTATGCTTATTTACCTAAATGACTCTCCAGGAGTAATTTAAAGAGACACTCTTAATTGATCTTAGCACACACACATGTACATAAAAACACACATGCACACATGTTCTCTACAAATCAATTGTTTTGTTTTCAGTGTTTCTGTTTTGTTCCTGTACACTTTATTTCATTGTGTTTTATAAAATCCACTTAAAACTAGGACCTGAAATAAATAATTTAATATTTCCCCAAATATAAAAGATATGAATGGGTTTCAACAGAGTAAATTTCTATTGAAGAAAGTAGGCAAGAATTTTTAATTTTTAATATATGTATTTTATGATAGTATATTAATTTTCATCGAAAAGGTGAGGTTCTTATTGGTGTAAATAATTTTTCTCACTGGACTCCATTTTGCCAAGTTTTGTTGCAGTTCTTAGCTTATGGAAAGGTTTGAATTTATTTTTTAATTTTTATTTGTTCTTTTAAGATATACGTGACAGTAGAGTGTATTTTGATATTATACATATATGTAGTATAACTTATTCTAATTATGATCTATTCTTCTGGTTGTACATGATGTAGAATTTCACTGCTGGTATGTTCATAGATGAACATAGGAAAGTTATTGGAAGGTTCAAATTTGATTCAATGTTTGATCATAAATCAAACAACATTGTAAAAGAATGTAATCAGAAAATTATAAACCAAAAGTGTGGGAAATGTGTACTTCACAGGTAGAGAGACTGCCTGTGTCTCACTGTCATGTTTTTGTTTTTTTAAAAAATAATTAAAACCAAAGAAAAATAAACAAATAAAATAAAGGCATTCTATCCATCTACAACTACAAAAATATTTTTTAAATAATTTATCTGCATCACTAACTGACTTAAGTGAACAGAATACGTAACATTTCTCAGTGCCTGTTATTTGCTGGAGAATTGCAAGCCCAAAATAATTCCAATAAAAGAAACACAGTTACCCTGAAGGTGGGACTCAGGTGATTTATACGCAGACCAGATCCCAGAACTAAGGGATATAAGATTAATTCCTCTTAACCATAAAATTTGTAAGAACATGTTTCAGTTAGACCTGGTCATCAGGGCCAAAGTGACCTAGAATTTCCATGGTAGTGGGAACTTGAAACGCTGATATCATCCTGTTGACAGTAAAAAGTCAGTAGGTGAACCTGGGTAAAACACTCTGGGAATTTTCCTAGGACCCCCAATAAATTGGAAGCCAGGAGAAGCACACTGTTCTCTCCTTTCTGAGAAGATTCTCTCCCTTGAGAGTGTTCCCCTTCCTCCTTTCCTATCCCATCTAATAATCCCATACATGTTACTCTGAGTGACATGTCTTAAATTTTTATGACTTGATCACAAGAACTGGGGTTTGAAGGTGGGGGTGAGCCCATGCTGCTTCAATTTCCCAGAAAGTACAATCCTTTTAGCAATAGTAGAGCTGAAAAGTTCCTGTTGCCTAGGCTGTTATAGCTATTATAACTCCATGCTATGCTTTGCTTGTGTTTGTGGTAACGCTTATATACATAAACTTACCATGCTGTTAGTCATATAAAAGTTTAACATACAATTATATACAGTAATAATATTTGATACTGATAACAAATGAATATGCTAATGTTTTATGTATTTATTACAATATACTTTATCATTGCTTTATAGTGTAATTCTATATATAAAAACGAGTTTTCTGTAAAACAGTGTTCCATGTTATGCCAGAAGTAGCCTCATACATTTGGTTTACTGTATCTCTTGATTGTATCAAAGCACTAGGTGGAGTGATTGACTTATATCACTAGGTTTGTGTAAGTACACTCTATGATTTTCATACAATGGCAAAATCATCTAAAAAGCATTTCTCAGAATGTATCTTATAATAAAGTTTTACAAGGCAGTACACTGGCCTAAACCCATATAACAGAACACCAATAGTAAAACCTAATGAAAATAATGCAATCTGGGCAATAATGATATTTCTCTCTATTTAATACTTAATAATTGTCTTCATAATGAGAATCATTGAATATGCTGCATACAGAAAATAATCTAGAATAAATAATAGATAAAAGAAGAGATGAAATGGAAGATACTTCAGGTATAGTTTACATTGTGTTTGGAGAAACACTCTTTTACCTCTGGAACTCATCTTTATTCTGCTCTTCCACAAGCACTTACTTGGGAATCAGAGAAAAGATACATTTATCATAAACATATCTCAATACCTAGCTTTCTGATACTTTCATATACATGACAGCTTTTGAAAATATGCTATACAAGGTATACCAAGGCAAATTGGAAAATCTGGTTTAGTGGAGAAAGCCAGATTTCAAATTGAAGAAAGCATCTTAATTTCTCAATCTGTCCTCAAACATTTGTTAGATCTTGATCAAATCATATAAACATTGGTAACACAAGTTTCCTAATCTCATGGATCAGAAGCCTAGAAAAAAAAAATAACTAAACTTCCTCTATTTAGAAAATCACTACTTTAAAAAGAGAAAAAAAGAGCACATACATAAACTATTATACTTTTCAAAATGATTATAATTCAATAGTAAACTCTAAGAAAATTTCCTGATATCTCAGAGTGGCAGTGTAGGCCTCTGATTCTATACCTTCACTCCCATAAAAACAGCTTCCTGGTCACAGAAAGCTTTCTCCTTCACTCTTGCTATTTGTCCTCTAAATAAAAATTGACTGCTGCACACTAATTCCTTGAATCGATGTCATTCTTATGTTGCCAATGCCAGTTGCAAATGTGAACAATATAACTTAGCTGGAAGAAAAGATAATATAATTAAATTCATAATATAATTAAATATAATAATATAATATAATTAAATTCATGATTACAAAGTATGAATAGATTCTTCCATAAAGAAATAATTTCCTTTCAAAATTATAAATTGGATAAAGAAAGTAAAATAGCTTCAAATACGAACTCAAGTATTTCAGTGGCTTTTACTACAGTGAAGTTTAAGAAGCATAGTGTTAACCAGATGCAGTGGCACAAGCCTAATCCCAGCAGTAGGGAGGCTGAGGCTGGAGGATCACAGTTCAAAAACAGCCTCAGCAATTGGTGAGGTCCTAAGAAACTTAGACACTTTTTCTATAAAAGATTTAAATGGGTTGAGGATGGTCTCAGTGGTTAAACACCCTGGATTCAATCTCTGGTACAAAAATACAACAAAAAAGAAGTGGGAGGAGGAGGAGGAGAAGGAGGAAGAAGAGGAGGAGGAGGAGGAGGAGGGGGGGGGAGAAAAGAAAGAAACCATTCCTTTCATTATACATATTTTTTTCGTTTAAGACCAAGCATATAAACTGAGAATGTACAGTGTTTTTTGGTATCCCGTTAACATGTCATTATTTATTAATGATCTCAATGAGTGTATACTATGTGTGTGACATGAAGTAACCTATTTGCATATTTTACTCAAGGTGTTTTGATAAAGATAATAAGATATTTAAAAATTAAATTCAGTTATAATACTTCAGCAATTGAGAATAAAATATTGAATTATTTAAATTAGCCAGACCCCATTTTATTCCACTCACTATTAACTAATTCAGATTTACTAAAATACAAGGGGTAAGATTGTTGAGAATATATTTTATTTGCTTCTTTAATAATACTTTCACTCTATAAATATAAGATTCATTGTTATTGTATTATCTCCCATACTGGCTCTCTATGCAAGGTGATTATAGTACCTGAACAGCAGTAATTAGTTACTTTACTGTAGTGCTTAATGACTTCTAAATAAAAGCAAGTAGACAGGTTTATAATGTTACTGCCAAGCAACTCCTTATTCGTGAAGTGGAACATCTGGTTTGACTTAATTGTTAAACTTCCATAGGAAATCCTTTCTGGTGTTAAAAACCAATATGTAGTTATTTCAGATAGAAAGGAATTATTTTCTTGTGTGAAATAACTATTTTGTTGAGTGTACTTTATTATTTGCCCAATGTGTACATACAATTAAAGAAGAGAGTGATTTACACTCTGACTTTCGTCTTTGAAAAAGTATTTCCCAAAAGAATTATATCTGCTTTATAAGTATAATATTGTAATCATTTTAAAAGAAAAAAAAAGATGCAAAATTTAAACAGTCTTCTATGCAAGGAAAGATACAACCTCTATAAGTCTTGTTGCAAATACATCTTTCTAAAGAGAGAGATCACAAAATTGCTAGTTCAAAGTTTCAAACTGAATGATATTGATTTCAATGAAGAACACCAATATTAAATGGAAATTTAAGGCTGACAAATACCATAAGCTTTTTTTTAAGGTTCCTATTAGTTTCCTATTGTTATTGATATATATTATCACAAATGTGTTGGCTTAAAACAAACACACAGGGCTTGGATGGTAGCTCAGTGGAAGAGCACTTGCTTAGCATGCACAAGATCCTAGGATCCACATGAAAATAAGTTCATAAAGTAAAAGATATTGTGTCCACCTACAACTAAGAAAAATTTTTAAAAAAGAAAAAAGAAAAACCCACCAACAACACAGTTATAGCAATCAGAGATCCAAAACCGGTTGTATTTAGCTTAAATCAAGGTGTTAGCAGGGCTGCCTTCTTTTTAAGAGCTCTTCTGGAGAAACCATTTCTTTGCGTTTCCTGCTGTTAAAGACTACCATCTTTCTCCACCTCTGTTTTCAAAGTCAACAATACAGCCCCTTCCACTCCCTTCCCCTACCTTTGCCCTAGGGGTTCCCACCACACCCCTATACCTTTGCTTCTTTCCTCATATCACCTTTGCCTATGACTCCTCTGCCCCACTCTTCTTATAAGGACCTATGTGATTCCATTAAACCCATTTGTATATCCTAGGAGAATTTCCTCATCCGAAAACCATTAAATTAAACATACACAAATGGGTTGATATTCCCATTTAAAGTAATATATGCACAAGTTTCAGGTATTGATATATGGACATTTGAGGGTGGCAGCCAACAAGAAGTTTTCAGGATTTGTTTTTTCTAAGACCTTTCTAACATAATTAAACTTGGGTATTGTTGATAATTCTTTGTACAAAATTAATCATAAATAAAGGTATGGAAAAGAACAACTAAAATGAATTGGTGACATATTACTACATTGTATTGGGCTATAAAATTCTATAAGCAATCTACTCTTAGGATACATCAACTGATTTACTGAAAAATTCAGGAACTTGAAAATATCAAATTTTTGACTTCAGTGTTTTCCTTCAGTCCTCTTAACTTATTGATAATTGTTCATGTTCTGTTTGGAACCATCAGACTATATACAGTACAAGAAATATTGTATATTCTAAGATATTCCTTATATTTGGTGAGAACTGTGAAGAAAACATATTTAATTAATTGCAGCCAAAATATCTTATATTTCCAAATATTTACAAGGACATGGCCATATAAGAAAATAGAACTGATGTAGTTTACAAGCTCACTGGTGGCAATGGCTATGAGCTTCCTGTCTGTGAAGCAAACACCATGGTAATAACCACAACTTGGAGCATCTTTCTGAAATCCTGTCATAAAGATCTGTCTATAGGGAAAAGGACTTCCAGAATCAAGATATTCTGTAGCTCATGGTCAGCAAAACTGAAGTTGAGTTAAAAACACAAAATTTTATCTGATTTATTATAGAATCATCTATTAAAACTATCAAGCATTATCTAAGAATTCAATTTCAACATCAGTCTGTTTGCTACCCAGAGGCAAATGTTGGTGGTCAATGTTAGACTGAAAACCTTTTACATGTGACCATAAGACCACACATCTGGCCAAATAAGGAAAGGGACACTTACTCTTTTCCTTTTCCCTGTTCTCATACCTAACAAAAGCGGACATCAGAGATTTAAATGGGAAATGCATGATAAAATTTAATTTGAAAACTATATTGACAATTAAAATCCAGTGGTACTTAAAATAATAACTAAAAGTTACCAAATGTAGTAGAATCTGCCAAAGTGGTCATTAAAGGTAAACAAAAGACAATTGACAGTAATAGTTAAACTCATTAATTGAAAGTAGACAATTATATAGTATTTATATCTCAGTGGAAACATACTACTCAAACTTTTATAACTACTATTATTTCTGAGTTACAATGTTAAATATTCAAAAAATTTCACAGATACATCTTTATTTACTTGCCAAAAAAGCAGTATTCTCATTTACTTCTACTACACATTTTTAATAGTATCTAGTTCCTAACACCAAAATGGAAATTAGGTTTTTATGTCTGATATTCCATGATTACTTAAGGCAAGTAGTTAGTTTTTACATCTTTATATTTTATTTTACTTTATACACCTGCTTCTACTGCTTCTACATGTTAGTTCTTTGTATACTTTATCCCTTTTCATGGCAAATTTTTGTTGAATCCAACCAAATAATTTATATTGACATTCTCCAAAATCAAGTGTCCTTTCTTAGTGATTAGCAAAAGTTGAGTTCTAGTTTAGTGCCCCATCCTATATTTAAATGCAGGCAATACATTTTTTGATGATTTGTATTTCATAAATCAATTATCAATTTTCTTGGAAGGGAAAACAAGAAATGTATGGATTAAAACTAAAGATCAATTTACTAATGAGATTTTCCTCCAACATTTCATGTAATCCATCTTGAAAATAGTGAACAAATCTTTATATCTTCAATCCTGAAATGAACTGTATTTCAAGTATATGTTATAAGCTATCTGTATCCACAGTATTTGGTTAGTACCAGCACTGTCAATTGCTCTTGACCAATATACTGAAAATTTTCTCAAATTTAGCATTAAATGAGCCCAACTAAATGTTAAGCATCAATTATAGGTAAAGATGCTTTGTGAATAACTTGTAGTCTTATTAGTTAGCATAACATTAATGAAGTAGGCATAACAGTTTGCAGTTTACAACTCTCATGGAATAGAAATTTAATGCAATAATGAGTAACTCCAAACTGCTATGTTAAGCTTTGTGATAAACTTCATGTTTTTTTTTTTTCATTATTGCTTTTGCTTTTACTAGGGGACTGGAGAGTGAATGGAGGTGCAGATTTTCTATCCATGCTTTGCTTTACCTTTGTAAAAGGTAAAATTTGTTTTCACTGACTGGAGACACACTTAATTCAAAACCTAGAAATATACAAGGCATACAGTCAGTTTGGGGTGCTTAATACCAGCCAATGTTTTATAAAATGTGTAGACAAGCCATAGTTTATAATCTAGAACTATTTTAAAAATTATCCAGTTATACTAAATGTTAGTATTATTCACTTCAACAGTTATTAGAATGTTTTCACAGACCGAAACATTTTCTTTACTTTTATCACATAGTTCTTAAACCTGATCTCTGATGAAGACCATAAATTGTGTCTCTCAAATTTAGTCAATATTTAACAATGAAATATTTTAAAATTTATTTTTGTTTAAAATGACTGATATTGTGAATGCATTATATGTTTAAAAGTGAATTTCTGAGCTACTCAGCAGCTCTTGTGATATTTAAAGTTTATTTTGTCATTTTCCAAATTTAAAGTATTTTATTTTATTGTAATAGCTTTATTGCAGTTCTCTGGATCTCCAGGCACTTAGCAGCCCAATACATTCATTGGAAATAGAATTTCAAGATGACGAATGGATCATTAGTTGCATAGCTTCCATTATAAGTGATAGATGAGTAGACTAAACCTTGGGCTTTTATAGCCCTTAGAATTTCTTTTTATGTCACTTTTGTGTGGGATTGCATTTAAAAGCAATTCTTTTTTTAAATGAAGGAATTTTGGAACACTTTTAAAAATTTGGAATGACGAAACACATAAAGCATTCTATAGACATTCTTATATATCTACATATTACTACTAAATGGAAATAAGAGGTTAAAGTGCTAAGCATTCAGAAGTTCTTGTCAAAACTCAAAGGGAGCCTTTAGTGTAGATTTCCTCCTCCTTATTAAAATAATCTGAAAGGAGATTGGAGGTGTCTTGACCTTAAGACTTACTAACTAATGTACTTGGACAGTCATAGCCGCTCCCTGGACATCAGTATTTAAATTTTTGAATAGAGGTTGAAAATTATCAGTAAGTTCTTATCTAGGTTTAAATGATTAGGAAAAGTATAAAATCTCCCAGGACCACCCTTAACAGTCCTTATCAGTCATAATAATAGGGATATCATAAGTATTCAGTAAGCCAGAACAAATTATTACACTGCACACTCTCTCATAGTCTTTCCTTCTGTGCCCACAATAACATGCATGTTTAATAAAGCCAATTTATATTTTGTCCAGCAAACAATCTAAGAATATTTAATGCATTTGTTACCAATAGATAGATTATCATCCTACACTTATTGGTTTTAATATTATATCTTGGACTAACTAACATCAATAAGCTTTCCATTTTAATACCACATATAATTCAAAATTTGCTTTACTTTGAAGTATCCATTGTACATATATATGTAACTATATTCTCTTATTTCCTCCTCTAACAAATCTTGGTATCCTGAAGTTACTCATATTTTTCTCATCTGTCTAGTTTACTATCAAATTGTGATATTCAACTTTTAAAAAGGCAAGAGGCTGAGGCTATAGCTCAGTTGGTGGAGTGCTTGCTTCACATACACGAGGCCATGGATTCAATCTTCAACACCACACACGAAGAAGGAGGAGAAGGAGAAGGAGAAGGAGAAGGAGAAGGAGAGAAAGAGAAAGAAAGAAAGAAAGAAAGGAAGGAAGGAAGGAAGGAAGGAAGGAAGGAAGGAAGGAAGGAAGGAAGGAAGGAAGGAAGATGGATGCAAGAAATCCTCCCTAGACTTTCAATTTTGGAAATTTCAGATGATCTTTATCAATGCTATGAACTTCCCTCTCAGAACTGCTTTTGCTGCATTCCATAAGGAATACAGGAAAATTATTGCTAAATACAGGTACATTATGTTTTAAACTACTGTTTGACAAGGGACACAATAAAGCAATTGGTAATGTAAAAATTTTCAATAATGTCTATGAATCAGTAAGAATAAGACATATTATTCAATGTAGCAAAAAACAAGTGAAGAACACCAACAAGCAAAAGATCTTTGTAACATTCTTCCAATTAGAAAAACTTAAATACTTAATAAAAGTGAATGTCAAAAATGACAGAATGAAAATAGGAAAAAGGAAAATTATAGTCTTAACAAGATTCCAATCACAGGCATCAAATAAGCAAAACTTTAAATACATTATTTAGTATGTAACAGGACAGACTCTTTCACTTTCTACTGACAGCAAATAGTATTTTCTCTTTGGAAAACATTTTCTACCTAATAAATTTGAATGTGCACATAACATACAACCCAACCATTCTATTTCTAGGTATTGAAAAAGCACAAGAGCAAGAGATGCAGGAAGCACAGTAGATTAACCTAATCCCAGGCAGCCATGAAGCTTAAACTAAAATTAGCCCAAACCATGACAGGTTGCTCTCCAGAACAGAGCCCAGCCATCCAGAAGAGAAAACATAAGGTTTTTGGGTCACTAAACAGTCCTTGACACACTTTGTACTTTACACTTCAGTGCAAGTTATCTCCAATTCAGGATGACTCTCAGAATTCCAGGGCATTCATTACCATCTCTATTCATTGTCATCTATATACCTTCTAAAACATCTTTATTCAATTTCAAACTGTCCTCATTATTGGTGTGTACCTCTATAACAGACATATATATGGACAAGGCACATACTCCTTAACTGCCATGTATTCTTCATTCTGCAAATAAAATGATGCTTTAAAAACACCAAAATAATTGTTTCATTCTGATGCTCATAATAACTGAGGAATGACTTTATCAAAAACATTGTTAGGGAAAAGTAAAATTATAGAGTCATTTGTATGTGATTTTGTTTATGTGTCTATGGGAGGAGGGTCCTTTAAAATCAATAAGACTCTGTTTTTATTTACTTCAATGACACAGACTTTTTCTTTTCACCTTCTCAGATAAAGCATGCTCTCTTCCTGCTCAGATATTTTCAATGATGCTTCATTCCTTCCATTTTCCAGCTATTATTCATACTACCTTTACTACCACTTATCCTTGTGCTATTGTATGTAGTATAACTTCAACAGAATTTAATGATCTCCTTGCTATAGGGAATCCTATTCTAAGATCTTATACCAAAGACCTTCCTTTCTGGAGCTCTTATAACAACAGAAATTATAAGTTTGCTTTGGTAATTATTTTCAACAATTAAAATGATTCAGCAGATCCAAATACCACAGGATAGGCAGGAGTAGGGGCTATTTGTGTTCATTATTTTGTTCTCAGAGCCTGTGACAGGTAAACATGAGAAATTCTGTATTTAATAACTATTAAGTAACCTGATTATCCTTCTTCTGTTGACTAATTCCCTCTAAACTCTCCTAGAAAGTTGAAGGTCATTTTACAACTATATTAGTTCAATGAATTAGGAATCCTAAAACTGGTAGTTCCAAGACTTGGATTCTTAACCTAAATGAGACACTGATTTGAAGAGCTTCTTAGAACAAACCTGCTCCTAATTTCTCTTAGACACCAATGCAATTTAAAGGATGTTTAACAAGGCAGCAGAATACAACAGACACTAGTATGGCAATATGTAAAACAGTGGATGTGTAACCGATGTGATTCTGCAATCTGTATAAGGTGTAAAAATGGGAGTTCATAACCCACTTGAATCAAAGTGTGAAATATGATATGTCAAGAACTATGTAATGTTTTGAACAACCAACAATACATTTTTTTAAAAAAGGAACTTTCCCAGCCTACTAAAAAAAAAAAAAAACAATCATGGCAAAATTTGAAATCACAGTGGTTTATGTAAACTATTTAAATAGAATATTTCCCCCTAACTTTATACATTCAGGATGCAAATACAAATGAATAATATATTTGTTAATGAACTTAATAATACCTAACAAATTCCAAGCTCATAATAATTAGACAGATTCAGTGTAGGCAACTGTAGATGCACTTCATTTCAAGGCAAGATCTTTGTCAAATAATACAGTTTGGTTAGAAGAAAAGAATGAAACACAGATATGAAAGTTTTCATGAAAAAAACAAAGTGCTCAAGTAAAAACGTTTCTGAATAACATTGGAGCTCTTCAGAAGCAAATCAATTAGAGAGCTAAATAATTAAATGAAATATAAACTCATCTTCATCTAGTTCACAATAAGGCAATTTTTTTTTCTTAAAAAGGCCTAAATACGAAATTTTGATATACTGGTTAAACTCAATTGTATTATGATTCACTTTATGTACTAATGAATGTAGTCAAGACAGATCATCATAATGATCATAGATGACAATAAAGTGGTAAACAGAGCATAATTAATGAATATCCTATTTAGCGTTCTCTGGTATTGGCACTATTCCAGACTAGATTGCATGCAATAACATCTTAAAGTGCATGTTTTGTTTCAAAATAAACCTATATGTTTATCCTCTGTAGTAGGATCTAAATTAGATATTGAATAACTTTTACTTAGAAACCTGAGATACTATAGTTTTATCTATGGTAGTTTGCAATTATTGTTAATCTGTGTTAATTCTTCTTTCTTGATCTTATATACCACATAACATCATGGATTGAATATTTTTTTTCTAATATTCACCTTAATTTTCAAGAAACTAAACTGATCACTTCTTTCAACTGTTCATTTCTTTCTTTCTTTCTTCCTTTCTTTTTATTTTTTTAAAATTTAAATTGTTTATTGTTTTCAGCCTTGAAGATTTAGAGAGGGCATAGGGGTATGAACTGTTAATTTCAACAATGGACATTTAGAAGAAAAGAAAAATAGTTCTGGGTATTCTAATTTGATTCTATAAAAAATATTTCTAATGTTCACTAATTGCTAATTATACAGTTGTGTCTTATAAACACAACACTCTAGTAGACACAGGGGCTGGGGACTGTGCTCTCAGATATAACACTATATAATTTATGGATTTGGTATTACAAAAAACTATTAAGAGTATAGCATGAATAGATAAACACAATCATTTTTTTTATTGAGCACATATTCTAAACATTAACAGATAGTATATTACTATGTAATTCAGATAGATCAATACTAATATATGGTAAAATGTATATATCTACCTGGCTAAAAAAATTATTTTCTAAGCTCATTAAATTTTAGATAAGGTGTGTATTTTAATTTCTCTCAGGTAACAAATAGCCAAAAATAGCTTAAAATTTTTCAGAAACATGAATTCTCTCAATAGTTTTTATTCAATCTTTAAAAGAGCTTTTAAAAAGGATAGCATACTAAAATGTATTAAATAAGCAAATTTAACTCCCTCCACAGTTCTAGAAAAACACTACTAAGGCTGCTCTAAAAACACAACTTAATCAAATCAATGAAGTTTAGGATATTATAAGAAAAGTGAAAAACTACCCTGCTCTCCATTTATTATACATTTAGAAATTTTCAAAGTTCAGACTGTTTATTGATATTTACTTGGACTAAATTTTAAGTATAATAAAGTTTATTTAAAATATTCACTTAAATTCATCTCTAGAAAATTTTAAGTAGTACAATATTAATAATATTGCTCATAATAAATTGATGAATAAACACTATTCACTGAAGAACTAATAATGGATATAATATAGTATAAATAATTCATTCCATTTACCCCCTTACTACAAAACCAAAATAGCTTGAAACAAGATTTATAAAAACTCTTGAAGAAAAAATTGCATCTTTCAGGTAATTATTTAACCACCTGATATATCTATCCATATATATTCTGCTGACCACTGTCAATAAAAATTTATACTGCATTCCCCATCATTTAATGAAAAATACTAATTTTTCTAGATTATTTTGCATAAAGCATCATTATGACTTGAAGAATGAAGAATACAGGTAGTTAAGGAGTATGTGTGTTGTCCATCTATATTGCCCTTATAGAAGTAAACACCAATAATAATCCCAGATGC
The DNA here is from genome assembly GCF_045843805.1 of Urocitellus parryii. Classification (NCBI taxonomy): domain Eukaryota; kingdom Metazoa; phylum Chordata; class Mammalia; order Rodentia; family Sciuridae; genus Urocitellus; species Urocitellus parryii. Next base: position 235,966,304 of record NC_135531.1, on the reverse strand, counting down.
AGATGATTTCTACTCTTTATCAATCTGGATATAAAATATTACTTAATAATTTTTAAATTTTCAGGTTGGTTATAATTTTCAAATGAATTTAGCAAATATGACTATGAGAAAGAGTAGGCAGAAAAGCAATAACAAACTGTGTAAGCTTTTGTATAATTTAAATGAAAGTTTTGATAAACTCATGGATGAAGATTTTATAAGCTCATGGATGAAGATTTTATAAATTTTAATACAACATGTAGAATTATATTCCTTAATTATTCTAGTATTAGGATTGATGTTTAACAAAGGGAATTAAAATAAATTTATTACCTTTGCTGTCCCCTCCCCCAAAACCTTAACATTGGAGTGCTCTTGAATTAAAGATTGAATTGTTTCAGTAACACCATGAAGGCCTTTTAGTTGTAATCAAAGAATCCTGTTTGGATAGGATAGAAGTAATAGGAGAATGTCTCCATCAAAGACAGAATAATTACTTACTGATGGAAGTAACATAATACTAGAAATTCATTATGTAGGTGCAGTTTGCATGCCACTCACTCACCAAAAAAATATATTTACAAAATGTATTCTGTAATATGGCATCACTTAATATCACTATTAATGCTGCTTTTTTTCCTGCATATAAATGTCAAAAATTACACAGAAATCAATTCTGAACGGAAACCAGTTTTCATGAAAAAAATCTGCATTATTAAAATAAATGTGAAATAGGTGTTTAGAAGTTTATGTAGAAAAAATAATAGTATCCCTCAAAGAAAGAAAGAAATCTACTCTACTATTGTGGAAGTTAGAATACTACAGGTGGAGCACCGTTTTTTAGCTACAACCTGGAACCTGTGTTATGAATAATTCAAATTTATGAAAATGTGTTTTCTTCACATTGTAAGCCATCCAAGTTGGCACATAAACTCAGTCAGAATATTCTACAATATAATCATTACTGCTGCTCTGAAAAAAAACTATGACACACAATCACAGAATCCTTCACATGAAGACACACATGTGCATATTCACAGGAGCACTGGAATTTATATACCTAAAATTATGTTTTTACTGAAGTAAGATGAAAGACATTTGCAGAAGGCTAGATAGATTTTGAACAGGTAATCTATAGTTTTCTATATTAATTTTTGTTTTTGTTATTGTGGTAAAATATATAACACAAAAATTGCCATTTTAATGATTTTAAGTGTACAACACATTGACATTAAGAATATTTGCATTGTACAACCATATTAGCAGTATTTTTAGTGAACATTACATGCAAGAATATCTGCAAATAAGGATACTAATTCAGCTTTAACATATTGGCAATTACAAATAGATCAATGACTCAGCAATATACTAACAACCCTTGTCAATCAATGAAAGGGAAGTTTAACATGCTGTAAGACTTTGATGGATTTACCTAAGATTTCTCAGTCCAAATGACCAATGTTCAATAAATACCAATTTCATCATACTATTATACAAGTATATTTTGATTGTGCTTTCCCCTTAAAGTCAGGTTGTTTATTAAAATTTTGAGGTTTAGTGAAAATGTTTTAAACTTAGTAAGGATGATTTGCATTTATTCAAACACCTTAATTAATAATATTGATATTGATATTTGCTATATATACTACATGTGGAATGTATATGTGTGTGTGTTTATAAATGTGATTCTTTTTTTAAGACCATGAACAGTGAAGTAACAATCACATTTTAAATGTAGTGAGTAAACTTCCTTCAGTGTTAAATGCTGGCATGGATGTCATCTTTCAGAACGTGATTTTTGTAATATTCAGCACTTGTCATTATGCACACTTGGAATGATTTTGATAACCATTAATCTGATATTAAGTCAATAAAAGAAATGATTCTTAGAATAAACATAATGAGAAATATGAAAAAGTGACTTTTACTTGTTTACATTTTTTATGAATTTAATAGAGTTCCACAAAATACTTAAGAAGCCTTCAATAATTTCTGTATTTTTTCCAAATCCTGTCAACCATCCATCTTACATACAACATTTTTCTCTAAATGTTATAGATATATAGTTAGGAAATATTTCTGTTTATTTTGCATTGGAGAGTTTGTTTTTATTTCATGCAAACCTCAAAATGAGCATTCAGTTTTATTTCATGTCAGTTTTTCATTTTCATAAAATTTATTTCCAATAAATTTTGTATTTTATTATGTAATACCTTAAAGATATTAAATTCTCAATACATTTTGAATTTTGACTATGAAAGTTTTAAGTATTCACTATTATTGAAGATTTTAATTAAAGAACAAAGATAACATTTCTTTACCTCTTCCCAGACTGGAATAAGAAAAAGTGTACTTCAAAGTAATTGTTGTTCAAAACACCTGTTGCTCGCTTCCACCAAATATACAGAATAAATTTCTCTACGGCCTAATGTATACGACTTCTTACTTACATAGTAATGCCATTGATAGGTGGGATGGATTATTCTATTTCCACGTTTTTCAGTGCAATGCCACACTTTCTGTAATATGAGCACCTTTTCTTCAAAATGCTATATTCTGGTTTATATATAGGCAGTAATCAAATGACATTCCATTCACTGAAGATTTTTTTTTTAAATCTGTTTCTCAGTTCCAGTTGATGCTTATTTACCTAAATGACTCTCTATGTTTCTCAGTTCCAGTTGCTTTATCTTCCTTAGTTTTCTTTTATGCTTATTTACCTAAATGACTCTCCAGGAGTAATTTAAAGAGACACTCTTAATTGATCTTAGCACACACACATGTACATAAAAACACACATGCACACATGTTCTCTACAAATCAATTGTTTTGTTTTCAGTGTTTCTGTTTTGTTCCTATACTCTTTATTTCATTGTGTTTTATAAAATCCACTTAAAACTAGGACCTGAAATAAATAATTTAATATTTCCCCAAATATAAAATATATGAATGGGTTTCAACAGAGTAAATTTCTATTGAAGAAAGTAGGCAAGAATTTTTAATTTGGCATAATATATGTATTTTATGATAGTACATTAATTTTCATCAAAAATATAAGGTTCATTTTGGTGTAAATAATTTTTCTCACTGGACTCCATTTTGCCAAGTTTTGTTACAGTTCTTAGCTTATGGAAAGGTTTGAATTTGTTTTTTAATTTTTATTTGTTCTTTTAAGATATACGTGACAGTAGAGTGTATTTTGATATTATACATATATGTAGTATAACTATTCTAATTATGATCTGTTCTTCTGGTTGTACATGATGTAGAATTTCACTGCTGGTATGTTCATATATGAGCATAGGAAAGTTATTGGAAGGTTCAAATTTGATTCAATGTTTGATCATAAATCAAACAACATTGTAAAAGAATGTAATCAGAAAATTATAAACCAAAAGTGTGGGAAATGTGTACTTCACAGGTAGAGAGACTTCCTGTGTCTTCATACAATGTAAAGACGCAAATAATGAAAAACAGATTAAAGGTTCTAACACCATATTGATTTCCTAATCTGATGAACTTGATGCGTGAGAGACAGACTATAGTAATATTTTATACATGTATATTACACGTACACAGTATTTTCTTTCTAGCTTTCTGAAATTACAAAATTGGCAGAAGTGAATATCTGTTATATTTGTCTATTACTTTTGTCTCTTTTGTTATCCATCATTCTTGATGATAAGAAATTAAAGATAAATAAATGCCATTGAATATTCAAAACACCCAATTGTGAAGCACAAAACCTCTATGTTCTTATTTAACATCTACTACAACTGAAAACTCAGTGTACATTCTTCATGGATACTGAAATCATAAAGATATTTGTAGGAAAGTTAAGTTTATAATTGAAGAAATTGATCAAATAATTATGATACTATACTTTTTATCCTAACAATAATTGTAACACTTCTCTATATAATATTTATTATCTCTCATTTCATTTACTATTTTGTCTCCCATCTTAAATTATCTCTTCCTGTGTCTCTCAATTTATTGCAATATTATGTTCTTCTTGAGCATGACTTTTGACAGACTCAAGCAAAGAGGATATGTGTAATCATACACCCTGATGATTAAGCAACTGCAGAGGAGAAAGGGAGACTAGCAGTTCATGTTATTATACTGTTTAATTTATTTAAAAGTAAACAATACATTTTACTTATAACTATGTAGGAAACTTAATTATACTCTTCATTTTTATAACTTGTGTAAAAGAAAGTTAATGAATTTTAACGCAATATTTAGAACAAAAAAAAACAGATTAGATGAATTTATAGACAAATATTTGACAAGTTATCATTAAGCATGATTACTCCCTAATTTTTAAATGTTTCCAGACAAACTCTTTTTAATAGGTTGTATTTTAAATTTAATGGAATAATTCATTATTAATTATTTGATAATCCCATATAATTTTAACATAAAATTTGTTGAAAAGCTTTATATACTTCAAAGTTCAACTTACACCCTTATTACTTGGGAAAATACATATATATACACAAACACACACATGTACACACACATGTATATATATGATTTGAGATGTTTTTGTGATTCATCATAAGTTGTTTTTAAGAGTAGAATATAGATTGTGTTTTTCAAATAATATATTAAATTTGTATTGTACGACTGACCTCTGACTGTCAATTTTATTCTTCTATGAAAAGTGGTAGTATGCACAGCTTTATTATTTTTATAAAATCAATATAAATAGCTTGCCCTTATTGTAGTTATGATGAGAACATAACCTAAGACAAATTCAGTAGAAAATCTTTATGGCACTTCATAACCAAGAAGTACTTTACTGAACACAGTTCCTCTTCAGTAAGATGGTGCTTATAACAATATCTGCCTGATTAAAAATCACGAGCCTTTTGTATTATAAACACATATTTATATAAAATGTAAATTTACATATATATGATTGAGAGACTTGATATTATCTTCTGAGTTTCTATTTTTAAAGATATTTACAATTAATTTTATTTTTTATCATGCAGTGTTTCTACCTTCTCTTTTGCAATGAACTATGTTGACTTCTTTCATTCTCTATCTCAAAAGTTATTACAATATTTTATTTGCATAAAGATCCTTAACTCTGGAAAATGATCCTATTTTACAAGCTAAGAACATTCTAGACCATAGAAATACCCTAAGTAAAAGCAAGAAAAAAAGTCTACAACGTGTTTTTTAAAAAAATAAAATAAATATATCTAACAACATTTAAAGATTTTTCTATGGCTAAATTAGTCTTGGAGAAGATGCATGAGGACAGAGATGATAAGAATCCTCTTTACAAATCTCCTCAAAGGGCTGCTCAAAGGCTTCTTCCTGATTCTTCCCTGTTCACACATCACAAGGTGCTTTCTTCCTCCCTCTTCTCATTCCCTATTCCTTTCCTCTGCAGCACAAGCACCAATTAGGAGAAAGTAAATTTAGAAGCACCATCATCTTACCAAAAACCCATATTAAAAGGCTTGAGACAGTCACCTTTCTGGTACTCTCCCTGAAAATAATCTTCTAAGAAAGATGGAAGGGTAACCTGTACATTATGAACTGTCTCAATTTGAAAGTCATCCTTCTATAAATGTGTGCTGCCAAGCTCAGTGATTAGAAAATGAACAGTTTCTTTTATTTTATTCCTACAAATGGCTAACCCAATAATATATTCGAGAAAATGATGCTGCACTTACAGCTATAAACAGCTTACAAATAATTCTCTCCTTTAGGAAGAAAACATTTATGACTCTAAATAGTAAATACAATACTGCAAACACCAAGAAAAAAAATGCTGAAAGAAAATGGCAAAATGGATTGAAAGTACTAGAAAAACCTTTTAACCTTTTAACCCCTGAATTTCCCTGAAAGTGTATCATCTTTTATTAAATAATATTTAGTTATTCTATATCATGGAGATATATAATGGCCATACAACATACCATTTGGTACTTGACTTAATCTAATTCACTATCTTCTCTTCAATTTTCAATATTGAGAAAAAATGGAAGCATGAAAATGTATTTGATAAAAACATTTTGATAAGCTAATAAATGAGTAAAAATTGCAATTTTAAATCAGTATCCAGATTTGGTAATAAAAATAGGAAAACAAAGGGAGAAATTAAAGAAAAAATGTTTACAAATAAAATCCTGATATTTGAAGACAATATTTAATTATTTATATATATACATATATATATATATATATATATATATATATATATATATTTCTTATATATGGTCTATATAAAATTTTATATGCACATATATTTCTAAATTCTAAACATCTATAGTTTTATATAGTCATTTTTTTAGTTTAGAAGGATATTACTTGTGTACAAAACAAAACAAAATTAAATAAAAATGGACATATATATGTTAAAATCTTATATTCATATGTATTCTTTGTAGTGTCCACAAGACAGATTTAATAACAAAGATGAACATTTATAAGATAAAACTTCTAAAATTGAAGTTTTCTTATGTGTAAAACAGCAATTGTTACAATACAAAATTAAATAGCTATTATGATTAAATTACACAATTAAGTAAATGTTTAGCCCTAAACCTAATAACGAATAAATACTAAATAAAAATATATATTAATTGGTTTATTTATAGGACTCAAAAATATAGTTTAAACCTGAGCTTGAGATAAGATTAGTACAGCCATTTCAAAGATTTAAAAAAGTACATCAAATAGCTGGCTCAACCAAAAAATTATTAATGTAGAACTTATTAGAATTGTAATCATAAAAATTCTAAACAATGATGAAATGAGTCCCTATATTCAAATAATGACTTTAGAGTATCAATAAAAAATTTTTAAATAAAATAATTTTATTCAAATTGGAAAGGATAATTGAAATGTGAAATCATTTGATTTTTAAAATATTATTAATATGCATAATTTTATTTACAAATCCAGGATGTCAATTGCTGAATCTTTGATACACTTTTCACAAAGTACCTAATGTATTACTATACATTCATAAAACTATTCATATTCAGATTACCTGATATTTATCTCAATTAATTCTTTCAATCTTTTGCTTTCTTATTCCATACAATGATTTTACAAAACAGCATATATTGAAAATTATTAAAAATTGTGAAATGCATTATGTTATCTAATTTCTACATGAATTCATACATTCCAAGGCATGGATGAAAATGAATTTGAACAAGCTAACTAAATTTTCTTTGGAAAGTTAAAACTACAAATAGATTTTTTTTCTTTTTACAAAGTGCAGTCTGACATTTTTATCACTTCTGTACATTTAGAAGATGAAATTTTAAAATTATGTCTTTTATGTTCTAATTAAACAATTTTTTCTTTCCTCTTCTTTTTCTTTAAAAAAAACACATGGAACAAATACATTACTTCTAGCTCTGTTTTTGGTGGGGGTATTGGGGATGACTCAGGGGCACTCGACAACTGAGCCACATCCCCAGCCCTATTTTGTATTTTATTTAGAGACATGATCTCACTGAGTTGCTTAGCGCCTCACTTTTGCTGAGGCTGGCTGTGAACTTGTGAGCCTCCTGCCTCAGCCTCCAAGCTGCTAGGATTATAGGCATGTGCCACTGCACCTGGCCTTTCTAGCTTTCTGAGGTTCTGTTGTAGAGGGTAAGAAGTGTGGGCAGAGAACTTAAGAAAGCATAGAACAAGGCTTCATCTCTCATTCTAAATACAAATATGTGATGTCCAAATTCTTCTGGAACACGTCCATTGAAACTCGGCCAGATGCATTTCATCCTAGAAAAGTGAAAGTCATCTGGGAACTCTTACAAAGCTAAATTCCTGGACTGCATCCACAGACATTAAGATTCAGTGTCTGTGATATAAGTTTTAAAATTCATTTTCTGTACCTTCAGGTAATAATTATCTATCTAGGTTTGAATCTGTGCTCTATAGAATTTTAGTATTCCTGCATAGAATAAACAAAAGTGTCTACTTACAGTATATATGTGTGTGTATATATATATATATATATATATATATATATATATATATATATATTTATATATATATATATAAATGCTGAACTTTTCCAATCAACTCTAGGACCTTAATTTCATTGGTCTCCCTTAACCACCTATTTCCTATTCTTTGGCATCTCATGTTCTATTTGACAAGCACACATTTATGCATTAGCTTTGGAAAGAAGAAGGACAAATCTCCTTTCAAGATAACTATATTTGTAAAAATTTCAATAGCATTGATTATGTGCCAGACACTGAAATGGACACCTCCCTTAATAATCTTTACAACAAGCCTATTCACCCAACTTACTCAGCTTGAAGCATTTCAGTCGTAATTCTATATGAATTAAATAAAATGTTTGATAATTTAGTATACATCAGGGATTAAATCAGTTGAAGTTCTGTTATTGATAAAGGAACAGAAACTAAAGTCAAATGACTGATCCAGTTTGGAAAGTCAAAATTTATACCTAGCTCTTTCTAGTTCCAAAGGCTTTAATACTTTTTATTAAAGAAAAACTAAAAAGGAAAATGGCAGGAAGTGACAGAAGAAGTGAAACAATGTGAAAATTCTACATAAAACCAGAAATTTTTGAAAAAAAAATTCTATAGTTATCCTAATTCTCTCCAAAATTAGCTTATTAAGTGAAGCATAAAAAAATTCTTATTGAAAAAATATTAGGCTACTGGCAGATTCAAAGGTGATCTTGTTGATCCAGGTTTGTTGGGGAAACAGAACCATTCATATTTGGGCAAAATTTGGCCATTGATATAGCCTGAAATAACAGTGACTATTCAGCCCCAGGAACCTCTTACTGATGGAGTTATTGTGAAGCCACTGGACACGCACTATGGTGCTCTCTTTACTATGCTTCATCTTCCTAGGATGAAATGCATCTACCTGGAGTGATCCCCATTGACACTGTGCGTCAGCATTATCCTGTCTTTGAATGTCTCTTCTTCTATTACATGGCTAAAACATGCCAGAAGGTAGGGAGAATGAAAACTACATTCCTTGCTTCACTGCCTACTACAGGGCTTGAGGTTGTTGAAAAAAATAACCAGATATCATATTAAAGTCACCATTCATAGCATTCTCATGTGAAATCTACAAATCCTCACAGAATGCAGAATTCCAGCTGGGTTAGAGAATGGGGAATCATTTTTGGCAGATTCCTGTCACTGTGGAAGTTTCTGTATTTTACAGTGTAATGGTATAATTTTTCATACAAATTTGAATAATTTTGAGAATTAAAAAGTTAAAAGAAATGCAACTACATTCAGGAAAACAGCTTAAAGTGATACTGACTCAGGTAAGTTTGTATGTATTATAATGCAATTATTTAAGTCTATATACCTTCTTAGCTGACAATCTGCTTAATTGCAAAAGAAGAGTTAATAACAATCTCTCCCTCTCTCCCTCTCTTTTCTCTCCCTCTCGTCCTTTTCTCCCTCCTACTCTTTTTCTTTCTCAATTTCTAGGATTATGATCCTCCAGTGTAATTTTGTCTATTGAGTTACTTCATATTTCCCCCAAATCTTACCACTATTATTTTTAGATCTCTGATACTATATCGGGTGGACACATAAATCATTGTTTTGATTTCTGGTCCTTGGACAAAGAAAGTAGGGTGCTATGGACTTTCTGACAATATATACTCAGGCTGAAGAGTGAAAAGCAAAACCCTCTACCACTATGGGATATAGAGAGAGATGGAGAGAGAAGAAATTCAGGGAACAGTGAGGGTGGCAGAGGCAGAGAGAGAAAATATGAGTGATTTTGCTATATGTTTGCCTATCTGTTTTGTCTTGAGCCCACAAATAGACACTGTCCTTATTTTATGTAGGGTACTGAGAGAAATCAGGAGTCTCTCCACTGACCTGAAACTATGGTTTTTATAGTTGCTAGAATTATATTTTCACTTTAATAATAATTTAAGATAGTAAGTATATTTGGATTCTGAAATGCAACTAAGTATTTATCCAATATCATATGTGAATTGAACATAGGCATATTTTAATTAAAGTGATTGGATATCTTAAGAAAATATCCTCAATTTCTCTTACATCATGAAATTATGCTTACACTATGCTAAGCACAATAGAAAGAGAATCAATTTGCTTAGATTTACTATTATTGTTTACTTCACTAACTTTTGCTGAAGACTAATGGGAATAGACTGCCTTAAATACAACTCATCAGAGCAGCAATATGTAATACATAAATCTGAAATTTTATTAAGATCAGTGTACCTGAAAAATAGCTTAATATGATTTTGAAAAACAAAATGTATCATTAATAGCAACTTTTCTAAGTCTAATTTATAAAAACGCATCTTTTATGTTGAATTAATATATCCAGTAATTGGTAATACAAATGAAACAGTTTATGCTATTTTATACAATCTAGACCTTTTCCCTAATAAATGTATTGTCAATTATTATGGAGGAAACACCATTATACGATAATAAAACTTCGATATTTGAATACCAAATATTTTTTCAATAGTTATCACTTGTGGCAATCAAGAAAATATAGGATGAGTTTCAAAATTTTACATAAACTTTATTTAATATTTTAGCTATTCTATCAACAAATAATGGTTATCACAGTTCACCTTTATGTTGTTTAATAGTGTTCATGAAAAGTGTCAAATTTAATTATAAATCAATTATAAAATGAAAAGTAAATTTGGCATTAAGAGTTATGAAACTAGTAGACTGGAGTTACTACTGAGCACCTAGAAACATCAACCTCAATAGGAAAAAACTGATACTTTTTCAAACAAGATCACAGTCTACAAAGATGTAATAAGTTACCAATTCAATGCCAGAATGTCCACATACTTCCCAAGTGAATGATGTGAATGAGGAAGAGTAGGATCAAAAATGATTACTTGGTAAAGTATAGGAACTGAGCTTGTAGCAATCACATCAAACCAACATCACAATTCCAAACTGAATTTTTAGATAATGAAGTTTTAGAGCGACTTTTAACAAATAAGACTGTGGTAACTATGTTTGATAAATTTATTATCTATGGTTATTTGTTCTGCCTATCTATATGAGAGAAACAAGAAATGTTATGCTGCCCCCTAGTGTAATATTACTTTTGTAATATCAGAACTGCAGTGGTCAAAAAACATTGCAAGGGAATCACATAGGATTTATTATTATAGATAGTTAAAAGAAATTCTAATCTTTCTTAAAGTTTCAGTTTCCTTTAGTTTTATGAGTTCTGAAAGACAAATAAATTACTAGTTCTGAACATTTTCTTGTGATTTTCATCTGTTTATCTTCTAAAATATTTAGGGGCCAGCCTAAGGGAGGAGACCTGGTACATTACTGAGATAAGTATAAGTAAGGGTATCATGAGTAAACTGGGTGCTATGGCACAAATTGTTTTTAACCACCCAGAATGCACATGTAGCAACCTTAATGCCAATGTGATGGTATCAGGAGGGGAGGCCACTGGGAGATGATGTAACCTCAGGAGCAGATTAGTGCCCTTGAAATGGAGGGCTAAGAAAATCCCATTTCCCTTTTCTTCCATTTGAGGTTAGAAAAGCCCATCTATGAGGAAACACGCCCTCACCAGATACCAGATTTGCTGGCAGCCTGTCCTTGAACCTTCCAACCTCTGGGTCTGTGAGAAATAATTTCACGTTTTATATAAGACACCCAATCAATGATATTGTGTTATAGCAGCACAAATAGACTAAGACACTGAGAAAAAAAAAACTAATATGGTTCAATATTAAAGGTGTTAGAATTATGTCATGTCCAGATATATTGAATTGAATGATAGAAATTCCAGTTAAAGAAAATAAATGATACAGCAAGAGATACTTGCAGTAGTTACCACAACTTATTGCAGGCTTCTATGGCAAATATTGTACAATCCAATACTTATTTATTATCACATTTGATTTGCAAATTAGTTTTCTACATAGGTATCACCACAGTTTTTCAATGTTAACATAACTGATAATGAAATAAGTGAATCTTACCAAGGTCTTAAAGCTAGGGACTAATCATGGTAGATGTCTCTTGTCTAATTAATTCCCTCTTTTTCTTACTAACCTAACATTGATTTATTGGAATTAGTATTGTGTTAGCTTAATAAACAATATTTTAACCTTTTCCTCCACTTAGGAATGGTTTTCTAAAACAGTTCTGGACAAAGAGATATAATCCAACATTATTGTGAAGAAATCATGCAAAGCAAACATTACTTTTTGTCCTTCCTCCGTATTCCTTTTTTTCCCTTCATTTAATAGTGTAGATGTGATGGCTAAAATAGTGACTACACTATAATTATAGGAAAATGCAAATAAAATCAGAGAATCTTTAGCCTTGACATCATCAAACCACTTAATATATCTAACTGCAGAATTCTTATATGAAAAAAAATATATATATATGTGACTAAGACACATAATTTTTATTCTGGGTTTGGATTACAGGCAGTGATCTTCACTATTTACTAATATAGAAGTAGAGATAGGATTTGAGTTCAGATCTATCTGGTGATAGAGTATTTGGATTTTCAATCATTTTGTAAATAAAAGGGAAAGTACTTTAGACATTCTAAGTTGGATGCAAGAGCACAATTTTGTAGTGAAAGTACTCTCTACAGTGAAATCACTTTGTCCATACATTGAGTGTCTTCAACAAAAAGCAGAGATTTGCTCAGCATCAAGTTTTGAAATGCTTATTATCATTTATATCTTTGTGTGTGCATGCATGTGTGTGTGTGTGTGTGTGTGTGTGTGTGTGTGTGCGTGTGCACGCGCTGGTGATACTGAGGATTGAACCCAGGACCTCATACACACTAAATACATATAGGCTAGCCCTCTATCATGGAGCTATGTGTCCAGCCCTAAATATCATGATCCTGCCATTCTGTCCTTGACCAGCACTAGAAAAAGAAAATTCTGACCCCTACAGCCTTTCTTTTCTTCAACTAGTCTCCTGAGTAACTTATTATGCAAAATTTTCCTGCTTCCCATAACCTAGTTAAAGTACTTAGAAACTCTCAAGAGTACCACACTTTATTTCTAAATTTTCTCCAGACAAAATTTAACTACTCCACATTAATATTCTTTAGGTGTTTTCTAAGGGACACATGTAATCTGATATGGATGGGTGATGGGATTTCATGTTTGTGTCTTCCAAATGCATATGCTAAAATTCTAACCCCCAATGTGCTGTGTTAGAAGAGGGGCCTTGAGAAGGTAATGGTCATGAGAGTGCAACTCTCATGAAGGGGATCTATGCTCTTACAAGAGAGAGGAGAACTTATCTCCTCTGTTCTCTAACATGTGAAGATACAGGCTTATCAGAATCAGGCATATCGTATTCTGTACCCTCAATGATGTTGATCACAAAGAAGCCCAGAACTCCCAAATTATCCTTCATTTCCTAAACTTCAATACCCATATGTTTAGGTTACATCCTCTTTTCTGACATAACTCTCTCTGTTTCCACATGTTCTAAAACTTTTGGTCTGTTTCCACTTGAATTCATAAGTTCCTATAATCAATCAATTTCCACAGCTTTAAGTTTTTTACTTAACCTCTTTGCTGAAAGTTTGTTTCTCTTGGAAACATGGTTCCTCTGTATCTGTCTCGGGAGATGGAGGTGTTTATTTTTCCAAAATCCTCTATTAATGTGGTAATATGGGGCACGCATCCTCCATGTTCCACCTTCATGCTTCTCAATCATTCGCCTACCTCACTCATCCCTAAGTCCCTAGCTTTGAATATCATTTCCCTAAGTTCCCCATTCTCTTATCCTCTGATCACCTCCGTTCTCTGATCATCTGAAACCTGGCTGTCCTTTCCATTAGCCGCCATCCATTCCATGGTCATATCTGAGAGAGAAAAGAGCAGCTGCTGAGAACTGTCTGTATTGAAAACGAGAGAAATGGTGTTCTCTTATTATGCATGAACAGTTTCAGGGTACACTAACATCAAATGAGGTCATTGTATGATAGTGATAGAGACAAAAAAAGACTATGCCTCAATCATGACTGATCACAGACAAAATATAACATCTGTTTTTGATACCAACTGTTTTTGTTACCCAACATCCCCATCTACCAGCCAACATGAGCAAAAGTAGATTTTCTACCGATAACAACTTTATATCCTCTCTGTTCCTTTTGCCTTCTATTTAAAACGTACTAAGAAACCAAGAGTAGAAGTGGCCTTTCTTTATCATAGTACAAAATCCAGAAATAATGATTTAATAATTTACCCACAGAATTACCTCACAAAATCCCAAATCCTGTAAAACTATTCTTCATGTCTTCTTCATGAGATGTTGCAAGGCTCCCCATGATGAACAATTTACCTCATTCCAGCAAACAGCAACATACTAATTAGATTAATTAGAGTTGCAGTCCTGGCGATATTGGCTACTGGACATTAACATAATTCTGTATGCTATTCATGAGAATATTCTGTTTATAAAACATAAATTCTTTATTCTACATAACTTCATGTAAAGCCCATTTTCTTAAATTTGGGATATCAAAATGTACACTTCTGAAATTGTATTGAAATATTTCTCTCATTTAGTGATATACTAACTTTCTTCAAGTACAATTAATGCATAATGAAGTAGAACTGATAAGAATAATTATGATTTTGCATAGCTATAGCAGTGTATAACATTGAATTTTGTGGAAGCGAGATTGAATTAGAGATAGATTGTAATCAAGGCAAATATTTCAAATAATTCTCAATTTGATTATGAAGAAAAACAGAAAATGTTTAGAATAAGCTCCATCAATTTTGAATCTATATAGTTATCAACATCAACTCACCTATTTCCTATTAAATCCAAATAGGATTCATATTTCCATCATTTAGCTGTCTTACTGTAAAAATGGTATTATAAACTTATGCTCTGTATCAGAGTTTTCCAAATAAACAGAACCAATAGTGTGTGTATGTGTGTATTTATTTTTAGGAATTAACTCAGTAACTGTAGGCCCTAGTAAATTTGAAATATGAAAGGCAGTTGGCAAGTTGGAAACTCAGGAGTTGAGACAGTAGTCTTCAGGAAAAATTTCTTCTTCAAAAAATTCTAATTATTGCTGAAAGAACTTTCAGCAGCTTGTGTAAGGTCAACTCATATTATAGAGGGTAATGGTCTTTAAAGTTAAAGTCACCTGATTCTAGTGGTTAGCTGCATCTCCTTCAAATACCTTCAAAGCAGCACCGAGATTAGTATTTGATGAAATAAACAGTTACTATTCTAGTTAAGACATGAAAGTAGCCCTCAGACTCAACTTAGCTCAATTTTCTAAAGCTATTAAGAACAAAAAAGTTATCTTATAGTTTGGACACAGGAATACCATCATAAGTAATTAGTATCTGAGAACTATTTTCATTCATTGAGAAAAGTATGTAACTTTCCTACAGTGGTGCCAAACCATTATGAAAGAGTTCTGGGTAGTACATCAGGTAATGGACTTTGTTTA
The DNA here is from genome assembly GCF_045843805.1 of Urocitellus parryii. Classification (NCBI taxonomy): domain Eukaryota; kingdom Metazoa; phylum Chordata; class Mammalia; order Rodentia; family Sciuridae; genus Urocitellus; species Urocitellus parryii. The sequence goes on along the minus strand of NC_135531.1, from coordinate 235,950,845 downwards.
CTTTGACAACTAGGATTAAATTTTAATTATTTATTATCCCCACTTTATCTTACAGTGTGCTAGGAAGTGTACTATAATACATTTATAAAAATTAATGAATCCTTGCTAGCTGGAAACATTGTCATAAATATACTATATATTGCAAGGTTTTCTCAGATGCAATGGATAATTTAAAATAATACACATCAAGCGATATCAGGCTAAAAGTTTTAAAAGCTAAAAATAACAAAATTACACATCTTATTTTAATAGTTAGCAATATAAAAATGTAATAATTGGGAATAATTTTATGAATTTTGGCTGCAGTATACCACAGAGGATACTTGCTATTTTTTTTCCTCAAAGGATTACTTAAATGCTTAACACACATAAATCTTCTTCAAAAGAAGTATCACAGTCAACAGGGTCACTGGAGAAATCACTTCAACATTGTATTAATATCACAGATATAATTATTTATACCATTACCTTAAAATAACATTTCTGCTACCCATAATACTTTTTCACCTATGATACTTTTAATAAAGCATTTTTAAAATACTTTTTGTGACCTACGCATGTTTCAGTATAAATTAAAATTATATTCAAAAATTTATAATTAGTCTTGAAAAAGACAAAAACAATAAGAAAATACCCAAACCACCAATGTCTTGAATAAAAAGTCTGCAATTTTATTTTTATTTTGCTATTTATTAGTTTATTTATTTATTTTTGGTGGTGGGAATTGGATCCAGATCCTGGCACATCCTAAGCACATTCACTCTACCACTGACATGTACTCCAATCCCAAATTTGCAATTTTAAATGAAAAAAAAAAAATCTATTACCCTCAAATCTCTAAGTGGTTCCTCTTGTGCTAGCATTTCTAGATATTTGATTTGGGGAATACTGTTAATGAGTTCAACTAATATATAGTAAACAGTTAAGGAAAGTGTGAATATGCTGAAAATTTTGAAGACCGTTACTGTTTTGAAAGTTGGTACCTGAAGGGTATATTTTAAAAAATAAAAATACTTCTATATTCTCATAGGTAAACTTTGACTTTGACTTTAAGCCAGGAATAGTAACTTTAAGTTTCCTCATTGGTTGAGAAGGCAACATTAAAAAAATTAAATATCTACATAGCAAGAAAAAGCAGAGTAGAATAGTGGTAAATTACGAGGATAATTCCTTCAATGGCATCTAACCCCAAGTATTGTAAAACACTGTAAATACTGAACTCTTCCCCAAGCTGTGTTTGATCCAGAATAGGATCTTCTGAAACCTTTGGATTAGATGGGCCTTGAAGCTTTTGCCCATCTGTATTTTGAGTACAAACATAATTGTACCCACCAACAGCCAAGAAGACACCAGTGCAGATCTAATAAGACAAGATAATATGTCACTATTTGAATTTCAGCTGTCTAGAATAAATATTTAATAAGCTATCAAAGGTATGTAGGAATCATGGGTATTAATTAACAACATTCCTCTTTAAAATATTTCCTACATTTTTGAGTCATGATTACAAAAGTCCAACTCTCTCAGAGTTTCTTTAACTTGAATAACATGTTCTAAAAATGCATATGCTGTAAAATTTCACTTCACTAAAAAACAAATAGAGCAAAGAAGAAATGGCACATTAAGTTCAGGAAAATGAGACAGAAGATAACTTTTAATACTGAAGTAAGAGTTTGAAGGAAACTTGGAAGAATATATAACAAGATATTATATGCACAAGTTCATAAAGTGGGGAATTTGGTGATATATTAAGATAGCACATTAATAATTCACCATCTCTGCTAAACTCCCTTGAGGCTGTTTATCCAATAATATTAATTTTTTAACAACAATCAACAATCGGTCTTTTACCAATCATAATTGAGTTTGGGTAAGTGGAGAAACCTTTAAAATTACAATTTTTTAGGAAAGACTATGTGTGATTGAAAAGCATGAATAATATAACATTCTATAATGATAATTAAAACAAAAAGCCATATAGTATATTTCAAAGGCCTACCTAAATAAATTTGTGATTTCCTGTCAACACAAAGGAAAACAATTTTCCTACTTTCTAAAATTAATACACAAGAAAATATCCTGAGTGACAAGAAACCCTACAAGCATGTCAAATATATTTTCAACAGAATCAAAATGAACAGGAGCATCACTGAATAAATCTTAGCACGTAATATTTAGTATGTAATATATAGCACCTGTGGTGCCCATAATAGTGCCTTACAACTGAGGCACCTCAACAAAATCAAATGAACTAAACTACAAATATGTTGAGAACCAACTAATAACACTTTTTTCTTCCTAAATCTGGTAGTTCCTACACTGAAATTGGAGAAACGGGGCCTATATCAGACAGAACTTAGTGATGTTAATATATATGAAGATAAGAAGTAAAACAAATTTAAATTCAAATTATTCTATAACTCTGGTACTATTCTTCCTTACCTGGAGGCAAATAGAAAAGTAAAATTCCTTTGACAAATAGATTAACCAATACTATCTCTTAATCATACTATGATACTTATCCTTATGGATTCCAAAATTTGGATTATGTCAGGAAATTTGTATTATACTATTGACTCATTCTGTGACCTCAAAACTACCATTCAGTGAAATAAATGTAATGCTATTATATGAGAAACCAAAATGCTGATCAACAAACAGAATTAAGAAAATTAATAGTAACTTCCAAAAGACCAAGGGCAAACCCCAAATTCTATGTTACAAGTGATAGTGATTAGAAATAACTTATTCCATGCTAAATATATATTGCATATCTGGATAGCTGTTTTAAACTCTATAAATAAGGAAAACAAGCTTTTTGGCTCAATTGCAAGAAAAACTATAACTTAATGGGTCTATCCAAACAGCAGTTGCTTACACAGCAGTGGATTGAAAAAACTTAAAGAAAAATAATAAGAATACATAGAACATAAACTTTTTTCATAGTCGTTAAACCTTATAACTTATCCAGAAATCCTAGGGCTACTTTGTTTCATAAAAGTAAAGCTATATCATAGATATGATACAATTTGTAATAGAAATCAGGATAAGACATTTCTAAATGGAGATTTATATATTTTTGCTTAAAATGGCCAAGTGGAATATATTTAAAAGTTCATGAATAAGTTCAAAATTAATAACAGTCTTAATCTTTAAATGTGCTTCTTTTTTTCAAGATTTTATGTATGGGTGATAGATGGAAAGGACTGCATAGTTTGATAATCTCCTTAATATGAGTGGCAGGATTGCATTCTGAATTTAGGACTTAACAATTGATCAATGTCACTGAAACCTGAGTTACACTGGTTATTTATGCAAGTAACATTTTATTCATGACAGAATACTGTACTAATAGATATATATTATCTTAAACTAATCTTATAAATTTGTGACATTTTATAAAATACTTATTAATGTGAATTTAAAAATAAGTAAAATATTCATTAATTATCTAGTAATTGAAAATAATTCAGTTTCTTAGGGTAAAATAGTTTTGTTAAGTTGTGCTTTCCTGAAATAAGAAAAAAACACTTAAATATGTTAAATTCTTTTGAATTTAGTGTATATTTAAAATGCAGAAATGTGAAGATTTTTTAAAGGTAAAATTAAAGTATGTCAAAATCAAAATATAAAATAAAGTGAAAAAGTCTCATATTATTACTCCACAAATCAGAGGTTAAAACAATTGCACATGTGATTTTGTGTGTCAATTTTAAAATTTGAAAATACAAATTAAAAACATGACATGCATAAATCCTTACTTAATTTTAAAAAAACTTGACATGTATCTATTTTAAGTTAATATTTGTGCTTCTTATTAAGTTGTTAATTCAGACATTTGAGCTTCAATTTTCTATTTTTAACTATTAGCAAGTTTTAACTTTCAGCAAATCCTCACAACACCCTATGTGCTTTAAAATAGTACATTTTCAGGTAAGTATGGACAGCTCTTTTTCATATGTAAAATTATTCCTTGATGAATATTTCCCAATATGTAATTCTTAATGTTAGGCATAAATCTCATTGTCTTCAATAACAAAACTCATAAAAAATCTAGAAAACATACATATATATTATCAAGGAAAAAATAGTTTCAAACACAATTGGATCAGAATATAAAAATCTATATAATTTCAGTCAGTATAAAGTCTTATACAGAAGAAATACAAACTTGGGCAGTTCATAATCAACTTGGAAGGACTATCATGAAAGTTTCTGTAAGTCTCTTTCATTATAACTAAGATAAATATGGTCAAATATATTATCTGTATCTGTTAATTCTGACATTTACCTACATTTCAGAGTATTCATCTCATATAACTGACTGTTGTTATCATCTATTTTAACAAGGTTACACTGGCAAAATTAGACTTTAACTTATCTTTTGTTAATATGAGTGATAAAAAGAACTAGTCAACTTCAAGCATATGACAAAGAAGTCAGAATATGCAAACTCAACCATTGTTAGAAACCACAAGTTGACTTATAATCAAGATTAATAGCATCTTAACAAGAGGAGGTTGGGAAAATAACTATTTTTCTATGAACTCTAAGGTATGCTTTATCACCTGCACCATCACAGTAACTATGAAAATGAAGTCTCATTCAGTAAGTTTGCCTTTTCCCTCAGTGATACTTGATTTAAAAAACAAACTTGTGTTTACTTTATCCAAAATGAAAGTCTTTCCCCTCCCAATTCTGCCTTCCCTCCTAGTTGAGCTCTCTGGCCAGAACAATTTTAATACTCTCTTTAACCTCTGCCTACTTTATATGATACTCCAATAATGAAGTCACCAGAAGAGTGCTATTTACTTTCTTTTGTTCAGCAACAAAAACAACAACAGGCCACATCCAGAACAACAAAAGCATCAAACTTGCCCTGGCTTTTTGAGTCTTAAATGAACTGAAAAGAAGTAGATAATAAATTCAAGGGGAAAAGAATATATCAATTAATGCCAAAGTTCACTTAAAATTTTAGATGAGAATTTCTTATCATTGGAAAAAAACATACCACATTTTTTTTAATTCATGTAGTAACACATTTTGAGATATATTTAGAAAATAGATTAAGAATACTGTATTTACTTTTTATCTATTTGGTCCTTAAACTTCTATTCTGCACATTCAGGCTAAGTAACCACTGTGTGAAAAGCAGAGGAGAGGCTGCTTGCTAATGGGCCCAGACTTAGTGTATCAGACCTTTGTATATTGCACCTTATCTTACTCTCTATAGTGTACTTCTTTTTTTTTTTTTTTCTTTATGGATGTGTATATTTCTCCAGACATACAAGTACATGAGAGTTATCTGCAGGCAGGTTTTGTAGCCACTGGAATTTGGAAGGAATGAAGGAGATATCACCCAGCACTATTTCAGTGCTCAGCACATCTTCTCCCACCAATCAGGAGTGCTGTTTCTACTAGGATGCTGAAAGATGAAGCGTTGTGGTCTAGTGAGAACCTTCCAGCCACTGCATGGATTCTGTTTGTCTAATATGTTTTTTAATGATTCTAATCGTGATATAGCGATCGCCCTTCATGCTTATCCCCAACCTGTTTAGAATAACAAGCTGAAAGCTGACAGCATGAGTTTTGGAATCATTTTTAGTGTTAGCTTAGTACTGACAACTTCTCATGAGAGAAGTTTGCTGACAGTTGGTCCTTCAGGGAAGAGCCCCAATACAAACTCTTTCTGAGACCATCACTCAGTCCCTCCACTTCCTCTATGCTACCAGCCACATGGCTCCCTGCCTCCATCAGAAACACACATCCTCATTCACCTTCATCTTCCTAAATCAAAAGATGTTATGGGGTCACTTAGGGTTAGGGCTCCTTTCATTTCAAAAAGATCCTGTTGACAAAACATGCTTCAAATAAGGAAGGATTGTGATCATCTTCAGCATTATGGAATGAGGTGGAGAGAGTCTGGAGCGTTATGGAAGTGTCAATCAAAGCCACGGATCACAGCTTTACTGAGATTCCTTTCTCTTTCTATCTCTAATTATCACCCCACTCCCATCAGGTAAACAAATTAATATATTATAAACCAAATTGAATAGCAGCACTTCCAAAACCTCTCAGTAGTCTCAATCCTCCAAATGTCCTCTTAGATGAGAGAGAGAGAGAGAGAGAGAGAGAGAGAGAGAGAGAGAGAGAGAGAGAGAAGCGATTACCAGAGTTTTGTTCCCGTTCTTGCTGAGAGGGCCCCGGAAAACTCCCTTGATGTTGCGAAAGTGTCCGTTGCTGAGATGCGTGGAGCTGATGACAATGTAGTAACACTCCATGGGGCAGCCGCCGCCTCCTCCACCGCAGCCGCCGCTTCCATGCACCCCGCGCCCGCAGCCGCAGCGCGTCAGAGCCCGGGGAGGGTGGGCTGGGGACCCGCCAGGAGGGCAAACGGCCGCCTCTCTTGCCTGCCCTGGGGAGACAGGATCTCTACACCCCTCTGCCTTGCGCGCGGAGGCTCCTGCGCCTCCGCATGCTCGCTGTGCTCTCCCTCTCTGTGAGTGTTTCTCTTCTAATTCGCGGTGGGACTAGGAGCCCCACGGGAGGATCCTGGGAGGGGAGGGGTCCGAAGAGGCAGGACCAAGCCCAGGAGAAGTCAGTGCCCGTGCGGCTGCCGAGCGGAGCCGGGCAGCGGGAGCCGCCTGCGCGGCAGTAGCAGCGGCGGCGGTGGCAGCATCCCCCGCGCTCGGCGCCCGCACTCGGAGTTGCTGCTGCTGGCAGGCATGAGTGTTATTATAGTGAGCGGCGTTGCCGGTCCATTGCACTGAGCCAATGGCAGGGAGCCACTGGGCTGATACTGAGAGCTGTCAGAGGAGTACATCTGTCACCCGCTGCCTCCCCCCGCCCTCCCCCGCCGCCGCTGGGACCCACGGCCGCGCCAGCCCTGGCGCGAGTGGGAGCGCCCCGCACAGCGCCGCGGCCGCAGAGGGCCGGGGAGGCGATGGCCACCGCAGGCGGGCGGCACAGCGGCCCGCCGCCGAGAAGTGGGAGACTCCTGTAAGGTGCGGGCGGAGGGGAAAATGAAGAGACCGTGGTTTCTTGTCTACCAGTTGGGGTGGGGGTGGGGGCGAGGGGAAATAAATAAATTAATAATTCAATACCAAAGCCAATCGCTTCCAACTGCAGCGAATCCAGCCGCGGCTTCTCTCTCCCTCAAGATAATTGCTACCCGTTGGGGTTGGTTTATACGATTCTATTTGTTATATATATATATATATATATATATATATATATATATATATATATATATATATATATATTATGAAGATTGGTATCCTGTTCAGAATCTTAGAAAAAGGAGAGGGAAGAAAATGTCCCCCGCCCACCACCCCCACCCATTTATAGAAATCATATGTGCTGATAGTCTGGGGGAGGGGAGTTGTGGCAATGTGAGTGGAAGTGGATTGAAGGTAAAAACAGGGACTCCTGATTTATATGTTCCCTGTCCTGGCTTTCCCTTCATCCACCTCCTCTGGGAACGTTGGTTCTTCCTAAATTGCCAAAGCTGAGAGGAAAGGGATGCTTTGCGGCACATGAAGCTGCAGCCACAAGCTTGCTTTGCATTTCTCTCTAGTTCTTCTCCCACTACAGAGAGTGCTAGTGAACAAAAGCGTTCGCCCTAGAAGCGACCTGAATGGAAAAATCTCCCGCACAGGAACTAATGGGTTTGTCATGGAAAGTAGGATATGGGGTCTGCTGCTTTCCTTGGAGACAAGACTATTGGGCTGAGCTTTAAGGGGTCAAGGCAGCCATCAGCCTGGTCCTCCCACCCAGTGGATTCTCTCTTTGTGTAAGTTTAGCTCCTCTGAGGTGGTGGAGTGAGGGCATCCCATCAGGTACAAGCACACCATAGATCTGCTACTACTATACGACTCATTAAGCGGCACTTAAAAAGATCGATAATGGTCAGTGGGAGGCTGGGAGATGGTGCCTTCAATGGATTTACCTAAGGCTTTATTTTCCTTTTGCCTTGAAACGCTTAATTGGTTAAAACAGATTCCAGACATTCTGATGCCCCTATGTCAGAGTAAACTGCAGTTTGTTACAAACTGTGTTTATCTTATTATTTGGAGGTCAAAATGCAATACAGTCCCTTTTGTGTATCCTATATGGGAATAATTTTATGTAGCATTGACCCTGCAAATCATAATATGGTCCTTAATAAAGGTAACAGTTTGATTTCACTTTTTGAAGAAAGAAATAGAGAAGAGAAAGAGTCTTAATAAGAGAACCAGTATTCCTGTGAGTAAATTATAAATTATAGGTGATAGAACAGGGGAATGCTAGATTCATCAAAAGAAAAATTCTACATGCATCATGCTTTAATCTAAAAAAAGTTGATGTGGATTGATTAAAGCTCATTATAAAGTGCCAGAGTTATTTAGACTTACTTGGCTAAATTTTTCAGATATCCACTTGGGGGAGTCTGGAAGTCTTGAGAGAGAAGTGATAATTTACAAAACTTCTATACTCTGTAGAAGAACTCACCCAATGATTTGTTAGAATTCAGTATGAACACAATTCTACTGGGAAAAAAATTTCAATTGATCCCCACTAAATATTGCATGGAAATTAAATCAATTCCTGGCTCTTATCATTACAGTTTTTTTTTCTCTTTATATATTGAACACACAAGCATTATCTGCAAACATCACTTTGGGAAGAACTGCATGATTTTATGTCTTTTGAAATTTTGAAAACTCATTTATTAGACAGGAGAAAACATCTTTACTACTACTGAGCCACACCAAGGAGGTTCATAAGAAAATCGAAGAAGTATCCTATGTGAAAGGAAGAGATAATGTTGTTTTATGAGTGTGTTAGTTCGAATAATCTAAAGGGATTTTTTTGAAGTATTTCTGAATACTTATGACTAGATGTTCAAACCTTTGTAGCATGAAATCTCAACTTCCAATTCAGGAAACAGGGAATACAGTTATAATCACTTATGTGGAAATCCATATTGTGTTTCTAGTGCCAAAGTTTTTATCTGTGTATCCTGTCTGTGTGTGTACATACACATACCAGATAAAAATACACTTTAATGAAATCCCTTAGCCATCTCTGATAAAATTAAAAAGTTAGAGAAAAATATACCTATTCTACTTATTACTTTAATGATAAAGGGTGGCTTTTGGTCATATCTAATCCTATACATAAATGGTAACAAATATAACATAAATCTGCTATTAATCTATGTTACTAATTAAAAAAGAAAAGAGGAATTTTTGCATACAATTTGTTATTTTTCTCTCTATATAAGGCAATCTACTTTAAAATTAACTAACACTAAATGTGATCTGCAATAGTCTATGTCTAAACCTTGAACAAAGACATATTTTGGAAGAGACTTATTTTGTGCACCCTTATTCAAATTTAGAGGTCACAGCAATAATGGTCATTAAAATTAAATTACTGATTATGCTAAATGATAATCATTATGCTATTACCAAGTGAGCTCTGTTGCTAATAGACTCTTCATCACATCAACCTTAATGTTCAGAACAATAAGCCACCACCATGTAGAATCTGGTTTCTAACTTTAACTAACAACTAATACAGACAATAAAATTCTTATATTTAAATACAAAAAGTACTCTTTTAAAATTATTTTTGTAAAAAGAAAAAGAAAAAAGGAGGAAATGAGGACTTTCCCATCATCTCAGAGAAGAGATTATTTTTTCTGCAGCAATAAGTTAAAATCAGTAGCCAGTGATAAATTGTTGTGCCCTTGCATCTTGTTTTCATTTCTTTCTTTTTGTCTTGTTTTCAAGAGATTAAACACCACATGAATAAGCATCTTTAAATTTCTTATTGTGTCATAAGCTTTTATGATCTCCATGATACATTCCTATTACATAATTCTGATATCTTTAAGACTGTTGATAACTGTTTTGATATGAATTATTTCTATAAATCATGCCACCTTAATTTTATGAATAAAGTTTTTTATATGTATAATTTGGAAATCGTTTAATATATAACTTCTTATTATAAATATGTAGAATCAATATTTTTAATCAGTCATTTAATATTTTTGTAGAATAATGATAGATCACATGCTCAATTTGTAACTCTACAACTGAAAATATGATTAAAATTTGAAGTATAAAAGTGTCATCAGTCTAAAAATTTATAGTTCATTTTTGCCACCACTCACTTCAATTTTGTCCTTTATACAATTGTATTTCAAATCAAGATCCTTTGCTTTGTGTTTATATTTGTAAACTCCACTCTTTGCCCCTTATTTTGCTTTGCTTAACCAAATATGGACATTATGTTCATGCTCAGTAATTAAGCATTGCTCCTCATCTGTTCTGGAATCACACAAGATTTCAGGACAATGTGGTTTTAATATGTAAAACCAAGTTCATACCCCCTTTCCCAGAGGAGTACCTGGAACCCAGGGTCTTGAATCCTAACCCTAATCCATTCAGGCTAGTTCTTTCTGAGTGAGGTAAATCTTCCCTGAGTTTGCCTACTGATGTGTGATTCCACATGCTATAACCTCCAGATGTCTGGACTTTCTACTCCCTGTCATAGCAATCTCTTGTTACTTTTGTTATGTTTGTCCATATAACTCCCCAACATTCACTGAATGACCCCAAAATTAGAATGACTTCTAGGTTCCAGTGACTCAGCATTCCCTGAGCTTGTGTGAACTAAGTTTTTAATCTATTCGAGTACTATCTTAGAAAAACAACCAACCAAGTAAAATGCATATCCTGGTGTTTTTTAAATGTGTTTGTGATGCATTTTTAGTTGTCACTGAGTTCAATATTGAGATTCAAAATTTTTCTTTTCAAATCTATAGTAATCTTTAAAAAAAGGATATTTTAGATCCTCTATATGCCCATAAGGCTAGATAATTTGTAACTAAATTCTACCTGTCTATATTTTTGGTTTCCACTTATGTTTATTATCATATTGGTACTAAGTATTAATTTATATTATTTTGTGCTAATGAGGAAAAATCTTAGAATTTAATATATAAGAGATTAGTTTGCTCTAAGATAAGGTCAAGAAATATTAAGGCATGCTGATTTGATAGTGTTGCATAGTTAAATTGGAGCAAAGTTATAGAATGCTTCACCATAGAACCAGTAACCATAAACTTAATGCATGCTGAGATCAGTATTGACACACAAACACTCATAAACAAATTCATGTTTCAGATAGGGTTTGATTTCAGTAATGCAACATCATCTGTTGTATTAAATTAAGATCGTAAATTTGGATATTCTGCCTGTTGTATTTTCATTTGATTTCTATTTTTTTGTTTTGTGTTTACATAGTGCTATAAGCATATGGGGTGGTATAATTAGTTTGATGCTAGCATATTTAAGTAAAATTATGCCACAAGTAAACATATTCTGTGCTAGGGAATCTTTTAAAAAGGATCTATATGTATTCAAGTATGAGAAAGACTGGTATATACTAGTAATGAAAAATGTATTGAATAACTAGTACTAACCTTACCTTCAGGTGATAATGGTAATGTATAACTTAAGGGACTATGGCAATTTGTAAGGTATTTATTAGATTACTATTACCTAAAAGTAACCCTATATCCATGTTCCTGTTTCTGTACTATAATTCTACTGTGTTGAAATGTGGGACTTGTTACAAATGAAGAGTATACTTTACAAATGCAATTCCCTATACATTTTAATAAGTGCTTTTAAAAAAAGCCTCCACTATGAATGAAAACACACTGCCAATTAGCTGCATGAAATAATCCATCATGTGGCACCAATCATAAAATTAGAGATCTTACCAACTCAAAGGCATCTTAGAATCAATGAAGTTTAGAAACTGTACTTGGGTAAATACTATCACAAGTAGCACCTTACTCCAAACCACTTTAAGGCATCTCCAACTAAAGCAACTTTGTTAGAGATTAATAATGACTTAAACTCTCTTAACTTCAGTTAATTAACCTGTAAAAGAAAGGGCATAAGCAAGACCTTATCCTGTATGTTTTCAAGCTTTAATTTCTGATTTTGAGAAAATATGCTTACAGCTGATATTGATCAGTCCAGACAGAGGAGAACAATAACTTAACATTACTTGAGAATGTAAGTCTTGATAGCTGGTGGAAATAGGGGAACTATGAAAATAGATAAATCAATGAATTATAAAAATCATGAGAGAAATTTCAAAATTTTCTTTGGTTCAATCTTAAGTGAATGAAAGAATTTATATTATGCAGTTCTTTCACGTCTTAAAAAATGATTGCCTGTTGTTCTATATAATATATTTAGCTGATATGGATATTGATATTCTCAAAATATGTTTTTCCCCTCTTACTTTTCAATTCTAGTAAGTAGTTTTGGGATAAGTGCCAAAATAGTGCAAATTTAAGAGCCAAAATTGTATTTCTAATATGTTGCCAAAGAAATTAATGTAATTGGATGACACATAACTAAATTAACAAAAGAAAAAACATTGAAATATACTATTATAAATACTAAAAGAACAAACAATTATTACATTCCTGTTTTACAGCTTTTTGAAAGCAATCTGGCAATATAAATAAAAATTAAAATTGCATATAAATTTAAATTTTTACTTACTCATTGTGTTCCTGGGACATGGTACAGAGAAGTACTAGTATATAATGATATTTACAAGACCGTTTTATATATCAGCATTCAATTGTGCATAGTTATAAAAATTGAAAACAAGGGAAATGATCATCAATAAGTCAAAAGATACAAAAATTGTGTTATATCCTTTGATGCATCTGGTAAATAATAAAGCAAATCCATACTTATTGATTTGGTAGGATTATCTAGTTGTTTTATTATATAAAATGGTAAGGTTGACAGAACAAAGAGTATAAAATATGATTTGGTTGGTTTGTATAAAAACAAGAGCAAGTATATATTTTGTAAGAGAACTAACAGGCATAAATATAGATAGGAAAACACATGTTGTTTACATGGGATTTTTAGTGTCAGGTAATGAGCTCGATAAAAGTAACAAAAAAGATAGAGAAAGCTGGAAGAGGGGGAGGAAAAAAGATAAGCCTGACTTGCAGAAACATACAAACACGGATCTGGATAAAAGCAAAGAAAAGTAGAAGAAATTATGGAGATATACTTGGGAAGGAGAAAGGAAGATTCAGATATCTTCTCTACTTCTCAGTATGTGAATAACTGATTATATGTTAAAGCAAGCAGAATATTTAGAAATATTGAAATGAAAGCAATTGGTCTAAGATGGAAGAGGAAAGGGAAGTAGGAACAATGTAGGAAAATACTTCGGAGCTACAGTTGATGGGATTGACTGATAAATAGGGTGTTACATGATAGACTAATGAAATATTTCTGAGAATCTTGACCCTCGCAAAGGAGGGGTTGCTGATGGAGTTTATTGAGATGGGAAAGTATGGAAAAAAGTAAACTGGGGAAAAACTAACATTTAGATTTTTTTTTTTAGTAATATTTGGATTCCTTTTATACATGTAAATACAGACAGTGGAGATGGCCAGTCTGGAGTCAGGAACAGATATTCATTTCAAAGTGAGGGGCATATCAGTTCCATTTAAAAACTAGACCTGGATGAGGTAGATGATACCTTCATTTGGATAAAAACTCTCAGCTCAAGGTTTACCACAAGAACACAAAAAATGAGAAGCCAAAGAAGATTTTAGAACCAAGAGTTTAAAGCTGGGTGTGGTGCTGCATGCCTATAATTTCATCTAGTGGGGGAGGCTGAATAAGGAGAATTGCAATTTTGAGGCCATTCTGGACAACTTAATGAGACCCTGTCTCAAAATAAAAAGAATTTAAAAAAAAAAAAGAGGCCTAGGGAGTGTAACTTCTTGGTAAAGAGTCCCTGCTTTGATCTTCAGTACCACGAAATATGAATAAATAGTTAAATAAAAATAATAAAACTGAGACATTGGAATGCATCAGAAATCATTCCCTCCAAAATAGGGATTGATTTTAAGGAGAAGGTGTTCAAAGGTAAGGAATGTTAGTGGCTCAAATCAGATGAATCAGAAAAATGATCTCAAGTTGGCAATCTTGAAAGTGATTTGAGAAAGCAATCATTAGAAAAAAAACACACTGTAGAGAATTTACAAAATTAAACTACAATACAACTAAGAGCAGGTATTCACACTGCTCAAATGAGATAAATTTTGTGGCAAAGATTCTACATATATTGCAGATGTGACCGGGTTTAAGAAAAATATAAAAGATCAGTACTGAATACTCTCACCTAACATAATATATGTATTTCATACCTCTCTTTTCTAGCACATCTCTTTGTGGTATGAACTAGAGGACATGGATGCTTTCCATGAGACTTCAAGCTTATGTTTACTTATATTGACTTAGAACCAAATAAGTGCAAATTAAAACCATATAAATTATATTACTCATCAAAGTGATGCATGTCTTAGTAACTTTAAACTGCTATTATAAAATATTGTAGACTGAGTATATTAAACAACTCCTTTCAGTTCTAAAACCTAGGAAGTATAAAACCAAGGTTCATTCCCACTGATTCAAAATCTGATGAGGCCTCTCCTGGTTGGCAGTCTGATGCCTTTGGCTGTACAGTCTCTGTGTTTTGCTGTTTCACACAGCCAAGAGATCATCCCTTCCCTTTTTTCTCAGAAGGGCACTAGTTCCATTCATGAGGACTTTGACCTCATGACCTAATTACTTATGGAGGCCTCACTTCATAATACCTCTATATTAGGGATTACGATTTCAAAATATGAATTTTGGGGGACATAAACATTTAGTCCATAGATTAGAAATTAGAAAAACATGTTTCTCAGGGATTTATCAGGGCTCAGGAGGTAATGTGAAATGGACACCTCATAAAATTCAGATAGGGATTTTATGAAAACAAATTTGAAATTATGCATAATAAATTCCATTCCCATTTACAATCATCATAACTTTTATTTGTCAAATCACACAATTTCCTTCCAAATTGTTTTATCTGTGGAGTGCTCCAGAACCCACCAAGTCAAAGTGGCTTATTCTGAATTTTAGGATATGACATGGGCGTGGGCTTTTAGAAGCTCAGGAGAAACTGAGCTATTCCTATAATGTACTCTTCCACTTAGGTCAAAGACGGAGAATGTTCCTACAGACATATTCTTAAGGTCGACTTGCTTTTACATGTTGTTTGTATGTGATACCTATGTCTCCTTTTAATAAAAATACTTATTTAAATTATTATAAATTGGATATATATAATTTATTGAACCTATAACATTCAACTTTTAAACTTGTTTATAGCATCTGAACTATAGTTACACACATTTAGGAATAAATCAGATTTTATTTTTGTTGATGTATGAGAAGCAAACAGTATAAATGAACTGAAATTGAAACAACTAAAAAAAAATGAATCACATAGGTAATCCAAAAGATATATTATTATATACAACATTAACTATGACACATGACATGAAATTATATGATCATATTAAATAAAATGCAATATACAATCAAATATAACATTTGTAGGTCAGAGGATAAAAATGGGGGGGGAGATACTTATTCAAGAGGAATTTGATTGAGGATCACAAATATAAGCAGTCAGTAGATTTGATTTCAATGATACAGGAAATGTAGGAAATTAAATTTGCCAGAAAATTAGGTCTCATGGCTGTTTAACATACCATCAAGGACCAGAAATCCTCAGTATAAAGGAATAGATAGTCCTGGGATGTCTAGTTAGGTGAGTGCAAACATTTAGAATGGTAATGAGATGGGTGGGGGGTTGATGTGGGAGAAAAGAGGCCAAAGCTGAAGGGTAAAAAAAAAAAAAAAAGAGGAAAGAGGAAGGGACAGAAGAAAAAGTAAATCCATATCAGTGATGTTACAAATTGAATTAGGCTCCTTTGAAGGAAATTGAGATTGTTTTGTTTTGTTTCTGGTAGTTATAATAGTGCTATTTAAAATTCAATGAGAATAAAACCCTCAAAAGTTTATAAGTAAAGGTTGACAAAGGGGCTGGTTTCTTTAAAATTTATATAAATTCTCTAAGCTATTGAGTAAAATATGGAGGTCTACATAATATAAGACTTCTCCTTTTATATAGAAATACATAGTATATTCAGTATAACATGGTAATACACGTGGAGAGGGCTGTAGTGGGTGATGAATTTAAGTGCACATCTATGATTTTGTTATCTTGAGATATAGTGATGTGATTTACAAACTTAGATCAGCTTGTCTGTTATATTTCCAATAAGTACTTTAGGCATTTCTCAAGCATCTATATTAGACTATTTGGCAATATGAGGAGGAAAAGGGTAGACATAAATTTTAGCAACAAAGCATTGTTCTCATGATGCCCTGTATTACCAGCTGATTCAGCTAAAGCTTGGAGGTAAGACTCAAAGCTGCTCAAAGGAAAGGCTCACCATTCCAATGGCCTGAGAAATCAAGAGCCATCAAGAAATTATTCCTGAACTAAAACATTTCAAGCAATTCAATGTTTTAAGAATTCTAGATGGTCCTACATAGTTTTGTTTGTCATTATTGACTTTGGAAATTAGTAGCCAGACTTTTTTGAACCAAGGCAGAAATATACTAAAATAGTAACCAGACTTAAAATAAAGGAATGGTAGACCTTCCAAAAATGTCAAAAAATTAGAATAAAATAAAATATTGCTGAAGAACAGAGAAAAGGGTCTCAAGAATCAATTGTAGTAGAGGGTAGTATGATAATTTGATAAAAAGTAAATTAACTTTTTTATCATAAATAAAAAATAAACACTTGTGATGATAAACTAGAAAGTGTTACTTACATTGATGCTATTACCTCTACAGATATTGTTGTTTCTAGTGAGGAAAATGTTGTCATCTCACATATCTGAGTTAGGACAGACATTTATTAAAAATATAAAGAATCACATAGAAATATTCCAGAATGACAACCAAAAGAAATTTGATAAAATTCAAAACTAATTAAATACTGTCAATGTCAAATAATGTCAAATAACATACCCATGCACAAAAACACAGCACCAAAAGCACATGTAGAAAGAGTAAAGGCAAAAATAGGAGAGGTAGCTGAAATCCAACCTGATTTACCATGAAAACACAGTAGATGCAAAAACAGTAGAAAAGTCCAGGCATTCATTTGTTAAAAACAGTTCTAGAAACCCAAATTCCAGAGATAATTCTTTGGAGAGTCCAGCCAATTGCCTACATTCTCTTCTAGAGTAACAAAGAAAGTCCTAGATGATTGTAGATATTTAAGATAGTAAGAAATTAATGCTTATAAGCATGTTAGAGTTTCTTGAATATCTTCTTGCAACTTTTCATTAAAACATTCTTTCAATACTGTCATTAGAAAATAACCAAAAAAGCACAAATTGAGTCAAATTAGCAGTGCATCAAATATTGAATCACAGGGTTGACAAAAAGTTATTCACTCAATTTAATTTCATTCTACTTCCTTGGTTTGGTTTGAGTTAAAAATGTTCAATTATGTTCCCCATGATATAGTATAAATAGATACATAAACCTACAATTAATGTTGAATGGCCATTTTGAAATTTCCAGTATGAAAAAAGACAGTGTCTACAAATATCCTGTAGTTAATATCATTCCACAAAAACCTGGAGGGAGAATTTACATTTTTTTTTCAAAGCTTCATAAACTCTTTAGAAGTTATTGGTTTCTTAAAAGAAAAAAATGCTATTATTTCCATATCAATACAAAGTTTCATTTATGGTATTCAAAACATACCACAGTTGTCTCTTGCCATTTTCAAGAGACTACACTTTTAATTTATGCCTGAGCAAAATAATCTACTTATTTATTCAGAATTACAAGATAGTTTAATATTAGGAATCAAACAATCTATTGAATTAAAATTCAAATTAGAATACACTTTTCATGTAATATAACTTATCCTAGGAAACTTGCTAATGGAAACATCATTTATATATAGTCTAACTACAGTATGGCATTCTAGACATAATTTACCATCTAGTTAAGAAATAATTTACCTGCTATTATTAAGGATTTAAGCTTCCTAGATAAGTAAATTTTCAATACCCTTAAATTTTTAAAAACCTTATTAATTTTAAACATATTACATACTTCACTGACTTAGTAAACAGAGTATTTTAATAAAATTTGATGTGCCTATAAATTTAGAATTGTCATTTTGAATATTGATTGCCATGCTCTACTACAATAAAAACTTTGGTCTGTTTTTTCTGGACCCAATCATTAACTGCTCTGCAGGACAAAAGAATTTTTTTTTAAGAGAGAGAGAGAGAGAGAGAGAGAGAGAGAGAATTTTAATATTCATTTTTTAGTTTTCAGCAGACATAGCATCTTTGTTTGTATGTGGTGCTAAGGATCAAACCCGGGCGAGAGCACTACTGCTTGAGCCACATCCCCAGCTCCAGGACAAAACAATTTGAAAAAAAGGATGAGAAAAGTATAGTTGATGCTAGGTGAGGCTACCCTTTCTTCTATGTTGCTCCTTGTTCCACTGTCATTTAAAGTGGATATGTTTGTGTTGTTTCCTCAGTTCTAATTCCAAGAGATCAAAATTAATGACTCTCATAGGCAAATAGGAAACTTCATAACTTTAATTACACTTTTATACTTTTGAATAAATTTTAATTTACACAAAAGTTGTGACTGTACTACAGTCTTTCCATAGACAACACATTCCATATATATGTTAATATTTTAGATTCAATAATCCTTCTGTCTTGAAGAATAAACACATGTTGATGCATTATTATTTAAAAAGTTTATGCTGTATCCTGGCTTCTTTAATTTATATCTAATGTCCTTCTACTATTCCAAAATTCTACTCAAGGGTACCACATTAAACTTACTTATCATGTTTCCTTAGATTCCTTTTGTCTATGCCTGTTAACTCTTTCTGGTCACATTTAAGTACAATGTTCCTATTCAGGATTTATTTGATGTGTTCATGAAGAGTAGAGTGAGAATATAAGTTTGGTGAGGAAGACCACAGAGGCAAGTTCTCCTCTCATCATAATTTATTAAGTTATGTGCTGTCAACTTCAATTATCACTATTAATATTGACCCTGATCACCTGATAGAGGTAGTGCATCTCATGGTCTGCACAGTACACTACTCTTTTCTTGCCTTTTCCATACTGTTTTTTTTTTTTTTTTGAAAGATGTCACTGTGAGCAACCACACTTTAGGAGTGGAAATTATGCTGTATATCCTTAACCAGGAAGTATCTACATCAATTATTTAGAAATCTTTGGTGTGGGGAAATCATTCTCTTCCATGAATTTATTTAATTCTGTTTTGTATCATTGTGGATATTTACTCTGCATTTTGATTTATGCAATACTATGTTGTATATTGCTTCAGCAATGGCCATTGGGAAGTACTTTCAATTAGCTCTTCTGTCACTCTGAAAGAGGTTTTTTATTACCTGTTTTTTCTTAATGGCATTTCAAAAATTTTCAGGTTTATCATGAGCAAATGGTACAGCAACCTCAGAATTATCTATTCCTGCATGAGCTCTGGTTCCTTTTGTTTCAGAATGGATATTAATATTTGGTTAGGTAGGAGATCAAGTAAGTTCTTATGTTCTGTTGCTCATTAGGGTGATTATATATAAAAATAATCAACTGCATATTTTAAAAAGGTTATAAATATCCTAGACAAAAAGGATTTTAAATATTTTCACCATAAATAAATGATCAATATTTGAGGAGACAGATTTGATTAACCTGGGTTAAATATCACACTATATGATGTTTCACATATATTGAAAATTCACATGATGATGTAAAATTTTCATGCTTTATATATTTGTTAAAATAGAACAAGTAAATTAACAAAAATTTGTATCTGGACACCAGTTGTGCTCATTGCTCCTGAAATATTGTTGCTTGTTTGTCTTCCTAGCTGGAAGAGCAAGGGAATACATGTGTGTATACAAACATCTGTGTACTCACATGTTTATGAAGATTTTTGTATGTCACCATGATTACCTATATTAAATTAAACTTGGTTTTATACTAATGACTTCAGTTCCAATCTAGTGCCACATTCCCCTCTTGCTTATGTATATAATCTCCACACCAACAGTAAGAAACCTAGTCTCTAACATTTGTTATTCATTTACTTACTTGTCTAATTTCATTTTGTATAGTTTGTTGTTTCAGAGTTGTTAACTCTTACTCAAGTGGGAAATAACTTTATTAACTATAATACAGCATTCATGTTCGGTTAATTTTGCCTGTAGCCTTACAAAATCAATCCATTTCCAAAGTTACTAAGGTAAACACCTATTTCCCCACATGAGTAAGGCTTTTCATGCATTTATAATACAAATATATTCCCTTTTCACATTCTGCATTCCATTTTAGAATCTCAGACCTCCTTAACGACTTCTAAAATTTCAGGTATTAAATTACCTACAAAACTCAACAAGGCAAACACTGCCATGTATCCAATTGTTGTCATACAGAAATTTCATCATTGTAAAGAATCCCCTGTGCTTCTCTGACCAAATTTCCTCCCACTCAAATAACTGAAAACCACAAACCTATGTATTCTCTTATACATAATATATAAAAGAGACATGTGTTATCTTATACAGAATTTAGATAACTGAAATGGAAGTATATATAACCTTTTTAGACTAGCATCCTTCTCTTAGCAATATGCACTAAAGATTAATCCATGTCTTTGTTAAAACTGGATGTTATTCCATTATATGGATATATCAGTTTGTCTATTTACCATCAAAGGACATCTTGGTCATTTTCAGTTTCTGATAATCATGAATGAAGCTATAATAAAAATCATATGCAGGTCTTTGTGGGGACACAAGTGTTCAACTCTACTGGGTAACTATGTAGGACTGTTCTATAAATGTCAATTAATTCAAGTTGATTGATAGTGCTGTTTTAGTCTTCTATATTCTTACTGATTTTCTGTCTGCTTGATATATCAATTAATGGAAGAGGAGTTTTAAAATCTTCAATTGTAAGAGTATATTTGTCCATGTCTCCTTATAATTCAATCATTACTTTATTCATGTCACATTATTGGACATTTGGATGCTAGTTACATATATGTTTAGGGTTATTTTGCTTTTTTGGAAAATATATTTCTTTCTTATTGTGCAATGTCCCTTTAGTCCCTGATAATTTTCCTTCCTTAGAAGTCATCTTTGTAATGATTATGGACACACCAGCATTCTTTTGAGTTGTGTTACCATTACTTCATTTTCCATCTCTTCACATTTTATCTATTAAACTTTCTTTATTTAAAGAGGATTTCTTGTAGGCAACATACAGTGTCTTCTTGGATTTTTAAAAATAAATTTTGGTGATATCTTTTTAAATTGCTATATTTAGTTCATTTACATTTAAAATTTCACATACTTGTTTTAATTTATAACACTTTTTGCTTTCTCTTTTGTTGTGTTCTTTATTTAGTCGCCTCTTTATTCTGACTTCCTTGTTTTTAACTAAGTATTATATATTATTGAATTTTTCCTCCTCTTTTAATAAAACAAATATACCTCTTTCAAAATAATATTCTCAGTGGTTACAACTCCAATGGTAAAATTAATTCTTCCTTCCTTGGTTTAGACCCATATTTCTGACCTATGTCATTGTCCTTCTAAAATTTCCTCTCACCATCTCTTGTAGGAATGATCTACCTGCAATGAGTTTCTGCAGTGTTGGTTCAGCATGGAATCTTTATTTATCTCTTAGTTTGAAAGATACTATTTCAGTATATGTAATTCTGGATCATTGATCTTTTTTCACTTCACTTTCATCCTGCTTGCATAATTTTTCTCTAGAAGTTCACTGATCCTTATAATGTGTAAGCTGACTTCTCAACTTATTCATTAATCTTTTTTTTGTCAATGGTTTACTGTAGTGTGAATAAAATATGCTTCAGTTTGTTAGTTTCTTAGACTTGGTTTCTTGATTCTGTATGGTCTTGTTCTCTGGTCATGGTCATGAGCTTCATGGACCTGGGACCTGATTTTGTGTCTGTCATTGATTTTGGAATATTCTCAGTTACTAATACTTCCAATATTTCTTATGCTTTATTCTCTCTTTGTTCACTCTTTCTCTGGTATTTCAATTACATTTATATTGAGTTTATAACATATTACAATATATTATATTTCAGTTGCATAATGTTTTGTGCATAATATATTACAATATATTTTAAAATATATATTGTTCTTGAATGCTCTCTATTTTTTTCATTCATTTTTCCACATGCATTTTAGTTTGGGGAGCTTCTTTAATCTACTTTTGTGTTCACTGATTATTCTGTGAGTTATGTCAAGTCTGCTGATGATCCCCTTATAGGCATTCTTCAGTTATTAGTCTTTTTCATCTCTAACCTTTCCTTTTCATTCTTTCTTAGTGCTTCCACCTCTTATATCCAACCCAATAAATGCTATCCACTTTTTTCTCTATGCCCATTAATGCATTATCATGTTTTTTAATTCTCTTTTTAATTATTCCAACATCTCTGTCACATCTAAGTTTGTTTTTGAGAATTACTTCATTTCTTCAGAATGTATTTTCTTCTCCTTTTTTTTTTTTTTTTGGCATGCCTCAAGGTTTCATTGTTGCTGAAATCCCAGGCATGAAATGTAGTAATAAGTAATGTCAGGAAATGGTGAAAATTGAGGGAAACATATTTTAGTGTGCAGATTTATGTTAATGTGGCCAGGAGTCCAGCTGTCTTTGTTTGCTGTTGCAAATAGCAACTTGAAATTCCTTTATGGCTCTTGATTTTATTTCCCCTCTTCATTTTAGGCTTCCCTAAGTACTTTTCCTCAGATAAAGATTATATCTTGTTGTTATCTCAGCTATAACCACTCTTATTTAACTGGAGCATTTGTTGTAGGTATAGAGGTAAGAGCTGAAGGAAAAGCATAATTGGATAACATTGCAGTCAAATCCCAGTCTCTTGTGGGACTAATGTTTCAGAGGTTGGACCCTGATCAATGTTTCTCCAGTGATCTAGCTATCTTCGCTCTCTTTGCCCCTACTCCCTTACTTGGCTATAATGTTTTCAAACTATTTACTTGAAATATGTTAGTACTGACATTTTTTTCCATTCCTACTTTTATGTGACAGTGGATAGGAAGAAAGAACAAGTTGGAGTGAGAGGCATCCTTTTCCCAGAGAGGACAATTCTTTGGTAAATATTTTCTACTAGTGGGCAGGCTTTTGTTGTAGACCAGACATTTTAACACAGGAACATATTTTGCACTTATTATTCTTTTCTTCTTTATGAAGTATCAACACGAAGGTCTTTCTCAGATTCAGTATGAGAACATTTGTAGTTAAGTTGGATGTGTCAAGTTCCATATTCTGTTGGTTGGAGCCATGATAAGAAGCCCCCCCCCCCGCCTTTTTTTTTTTTTTTTTATAAGAGTTGATGTCATTTTACAGGAGTGCCTAAAGTATGTGTATTTGTGTGGTGACAATGAGTTAGGACCTGGCAGTAATGGTTGTGAGCACAGGAGTAAGTAATTTGATACTATTTTCATTGAATTTGAAACATTTGACACTAGTCTTAGATAATAGCCATTCTGAAATCACAGAATGTCAAAAAACTGATCATTGAAAACACATACCATAATGGAACATATAATTTTACACAAAAACGTTTTATCTTTAAGGAGCTCACTCATTAAAAAATAAAAAAAAAAAAAAGCTCACAAAGCACTCTCTATCTTTGTCTCTCTCTGTTTCTGAAAAATATAATGAGAACCTCTAGGGGTAAGGAAACCCAGTGAATAAAACTAACACATCATCCTTGAGCATCAGTTTTTCTTAAAATTTTGGTAACTTTCTATTTTTCAATTAAATGTGTAAATATTATGTATAGAAGGAATGCAAACAGTAATATGAACGTTGAAAATAAAATATGAGTCTAGGTAAGTTGTTTGCCTTGATATGTACTGATTATTTCACCTGTGTTCTTAAGAATATTTTGATAGAAATTTTGTGAAGTATTAGCCGATGAAATAAAATAGAAAAATTGTTAAGTGATGGAACCACTTTAATCTCCCCAATTACTCTCTTCCTTACTTCAATATAGTCTGCATTGTGACACTATCAATTTTACTCTGGAAGAGAGTAGGTTTATAAAATTACTCTATTATCACAGTTATGAAAACCAAAAATATTCATCTATGCATGCTTCACTTCTTGCCAGATAGACCTATTGAAATTTTTGATCAAATATTTTATTTATATAGTTCATTTCATTTCAGGATCTTAAAGAGGTAAACAGTATTTTTATTATGTATCTATTTTTCACTTTTCAATTTTTTCCTTGCTATAACACAACATTGCACAACATACTATATCCAGGGATATTTTAAATTAGATTTTCATTTGTCCTTATTCTGAAAATATCTTTCTACTTTGTTTGATATTTTGAATAGAGTCCTCAAAATTTTTGAATTCTATACAAAGTATAGCAAAAACTTTCTTTAATTTTACCTAGTAAGGAACAACAAGCAAAGAGATTAGAGACAGGAATAAGAACAAGACATTCTTTCCCTGGTATTGATGTACTTTCCAAATAGACTCAATTCTTGAAATGTTTCTGCTTATTTGTGGTTCCTTGTTATTGACAGTATCTAAGAAGGAAACACACTTTACAAATATAATTTTATCGAAAGCTTCAAATAAATTATGAATTATATTAGCTTTTATCAACCTATGTGGACTTTATACTCCATTTAATTTCTTTCTACTTTTTCATTTAGTTTTTATGATAAATTTTAAAACTGTAATGAAATAATTTTCAGTTCAACAGAGTAAGTCTCTATACACATTAGAGTGATGGGGGCATAATATTAAAATATATAGAACAACTTATTAATCTTACCTAGAAAAAGGACCATTTTTCTTCATTCATATATATTTAAGAAAAGTAGTTTACATAAGTTACATGGCCTAACAGTCCTGGTGTTGGAAAAACATGTCTGAAATAAAGCTGTAGAAGATACATGCTTGTCAGAATATATCCTGAAATGATTAAGCTCAAAAGATTGAGGCTCATTGCCTTCATTTAAATAGAAATGTATGGGTATTATTATCACATTATAACAAGGTGAACTATTTGAATTTACCTGTAGCAATTGTACAGTATCAATTTCTGCTTCTTTTGCATTTTATAGATACTGAAGTTTTGTTCTGAGATTATGATAGGCATAATGGTAGAAGAATCATAGGACAAATTAGGCCAAGGTTTGGTCAACAGTAAATTAATTAAGTTAAAGAGTCAGAAAAAGTAAAACAGTTTGGGGAAACACTTAGCAATAAATAACACAGAGAAAGTACAAGTGAATATAAACATACAATACATTATATCCAGAGAAAAAACAAAATCCTGGAATTCTTTCTTTAAAGACTTGGGAGATAAGATAAAAAGGGTAAGTTGTCTTTGCAATCATTACATTGACTTTAGCAGAATGCTAAAACTGTCTTTTGATGTATTTGGCTAGTGTACATGAGACTGAAGGCCATAATTTGTAGGGAAAGAAAAAGAAATTACCTCAGTAATTTAGACCTGATTCAATCAGTTTTAATACCTGAAATGCAGAACTAAGGCTGCCCTGCTGAAGAAGAAATTCTACTCCAGATAGCCACTTTATGCCATTATGATCAACCTATAAAATTGCTAAAATACATTAAAATAATTCCCCTTGTCCTTTCTCCATCAAACATTACCTCCACTACTAGCAATTAAAAAGCATTAATTTATTTTCTGTTATCATAGTTTAGTCTTTTCCAGAAATGCCATATAAATAACATTGTACAATATTACCTTTTATGTCTAAATTATGTTAGAAGAATTTGATCTTGGTTCAATCATGTTGTTAGAACATCAGTTCTTTGTATTTTAGTGTAGAATAGTCTTCCATTGCATTGATGGTTTGTCTAGACATTTCCAGATGAAAACAATTTAAATTGTTCCATATGTTTTTGCAATATTTTTAAGATGTTGATATACCTTTATTTTATTTATTTATATGTGGTTCTGAGAATTGACCCAGTGCCTCACACATGCAAGGCAAGTGTACTACCACTGAGCCACAGACCCAGCCCCAAGTTGTTCCATATGTTTTATGATCATAAATTAGCCCTTATAAACAGGCTTTTCCCCATTGTCTCTTGACCATATTCATTTATAAAACATCTACTATGCTCCTGTTTTTTGAGTAGTTTTATAGCACTGGGTTTATAGAGATGTATAAAGAAGTTACAGCTCAACAAGAACTTGTGGTAAACATGGATAAATAAACAATAATTCTGGAGGTGGTGGATGCATAGGGTACGTGAGGATCACATAGCCACAACACTAAGTGTAGCTTGCAGATTGAGGGAACAATTTCTAATTATGTGACCTTTTAGTTGATGTCCAAGGAACACGAATACAAATCTTAAAAACCAAAAAAAAAAAAAAAAACCAAAAAACAAAAGTTCTATTCTTGGCCATGACACATAACATTTTGTCAAGTCCTGAAGCTTACTAAATCTCAGTTTTCTCACTTGTAAAAGGAAAATGTTGGATAAGATAAATTCTATAGTTCTTTTCATAGCACTAAATGTTTAGATTTTATACTCTGTTATAATGGGTCCAGGTAATCAATTGAATGAAAGTAAATTCAAAGGACTTTTGTTAATAAGAAAACAAATAGTGCAAATTTTCCAGAATCTTAAAAGAATACTATAGAAGTAACAGGATCATTATAAAATTCAATTGTAGGATGTTGATACAGAACTTTGAACTGAAATCAACATTTAAATCCCTGTCTCTCAATATAGTTCACAGATGACTTGTTTTATAGAGGTATACATGTAAGTATTTGGGGATAATTCATTTTCTAAACTTTTAAGAATGTCTTTTCAGGGAACAAAAAATTAGTACAAGCCTTAAAATACATTCTGAATCAAATTTTGAGGCAGGCAAAGTGCAGAGTCTGTCTATTTTGTGTGTGAGGAATCACATTTTTAAATATTGACTTTGCCATAAACTAATGTATAGAAGCATTCCATATAAAACAATTGTGACATGGCCTTCAAATTCTATAGGATCCAGAAGAAAAGAATACATTTTTCAGGAGCAATTAATTCTTGTCTAGCAATTTTCATCCTTCAATAGCATAGTTTTTCTCTATTTCTGACAAATATATTTTTTCAAAAGCTTCTTTGCAAGTCAAACTTCAAGGAAAAAAATTAGGTAGGAACAAAGGAAATTCTCAGTCAGAACTTACATTATAATGTGTCTACAAGGGTATATGTAAATTATATAATACATATCCTGTACTAATATATCTCAATTACATTAAAAACATTGCTTGCATGAAATTTAAAAATATTTATATTGTAGTTTATGAATATAATAAATTTGAAATTTAAAAGTATTATAATTTAAAATGCACATTTTAAAATAAACCTGAATATGCATACATAATTTAAATAAAATTTGAAGATAAGAAATATACACTGGTCTTCAGATCATTTTTTTAGTTCCCTATTAATTAAAATCCTCAAGGTCTTACTAATAAATTTCTTTACAATTTTGTTCATTGTTTGTGCTTAAACAGCCATTTTAAAATCTTTTCTTAGAACTTAAAACTCATTTTCTTTGGATACTATGTTAAGTTTGTTTTAATATACAGTATCAAACAAAAATATTTCATTCTGTGTCTCCTCAGCAAGCACAGGTTTTGGACACTATGTCTGCCTTGAACAACAAAACTAATCAACTATAATTAATTATATGCATATATTAAGTGCATATACATATAAACACCTGTGTTGTGTGTGTACATATGTATGTATGTGCATATATATGTATATACATATACATATATATGAAATCACCAAAAATAACTTCAAGATATACATAGATTTTATTTCCAAGTATGTGTGTAATATATACTTTCTCAATCATTGGATATAAACTAGTTACTAATAAATGAAAATCAGAAAATTAATAACAGAATTTGATTATAAATAACTAATGTATTAACATTATAATGAAAATTTACAATGTATTTAACTAAAATAAAGTATAATATATAAAGAGTAGTGAGATTCAATAAACTCAGGCTCAGAAGAAAAATCTTCTCAGTAAATATCAGAAAATCTGTCAGGAGTTTTTTTCTCCACCTTAATTTCATCTCTTAGCACTACAGAATAACTTAAAGTTTGGGAGGTGGTGTGTTCTTCAAGAATTCTTGTCTCAGATTCAGAGCTAATATTATTAATGAGTGTCTCTTGGGGTGGGAGGGACTCAAACTAGATATTAGAGAATTTGGAGGCATTTTAAATAAGTGGAAGAAAATAGAAAAATTTTTCTATTCAAAAGTAGGAGAAAGAAAAATCAGTAAAACTTCAGCTTGATTAAAGCTAACAGATTATTTTTTAGAGTAATAGGACAGCAGTTTAGACAATGAAGGTAACATCAGATAGGACAACACAGAATTCCAATGTGGAGAATTTGATTTGGTTCTGAAGTAAATGAGATGGATGAAGTATCCCTTTGGAGACTGAGCAGAGAACAATTCCAGTAGAGGCTGGCTGTAGTCAAAGCATGATTGGTTAAATACATAGGTGATTATAAATAATGTAATATTTGACAAGTGACTGAACACAAAGAATTCTGGGACTTGCAAATTACTGGAAATTTTAAGATTTTAAGTAACTTAACTGAGCCAATATCTTTACACAACATATTCTCTCCATGAAGCGTGCTCCTCATTTTCCCTTGTCTGCTGATTATTTCAATGGTAGCAATTTTACAAACATTCCTAGTTTCGAGTGCCAAGTTAGCATCCATAAGCCTTATTCTTCTGAGCTATGGAGGAGAATAATAATGTTTATCCCTAAGACTTACATTGGATATAATTTACCATATGATCTCAAGTAATTAGCATAATACACAAAATATTATACACAATAATTGAGCCTCAGAATTACAAATTTGTTCATTGGTGATATGTATCTATCTCTATATTTAAATGATGTTAACTATATCAAAGTAATAACAGGTAACTTCTATTGAACAAATACCATAAGCCAGTCATTGGAACTACAATATAATGTATGGATATGTAAATACCCATTTTACATGTGAAAAGGCTGAAGCTAAGAGAGTTTGAGTGACTTTTCCAATATTACAAAATTAGTAAGCTCTACTAATTTTGTAATATTAAGTTATAGAGCTTGAATTTGAACTCCGAGCTACTGGGCTTGCACACTATGTAGAATCATATACACTACACTTAAAATTTTATTCAGTTTGGCTTATAAGATTTCTGAACTGTACAAAAGAGTATCCATGTTTCCTGTCTAATGTGTACCTAATGACTCCCACATAAAAAGTGTTCAATGTGTTAGTGGAATTCAATTTAACTTGGGGTCAAATAGCAATGAGCTGCTGCACTTCTTTTTCCAAGGCAGAGGTAGTTAGACATTGAACATCTACTCTGGACTTTCTTATGATATTACAAAAATGATTCCATACAAGTGACAAGCATTGATTAAGTATACAGTTACTCAATGTATACATATAAAACTCTTAACAGTTTTATATGTTAAGAGGCCAATATCATGATAGTATTTTGCAAATGGCACACTTAAGTAATTTTCTTTTACCCCAGAACTAAGCCTCAATAATACAAAGAAATCGGGTCAATTTAATGATTTATTCAAATGGATCAAATACAAAGTAAAACACAAATTTCTTCGTTAAAAAAATAAACAAAAACTTAGAGTGACGAATAATTGAGAAACTTATCTGTAAACATGAATTCTCAATGCTTACTAACCCTAAATATAGATCTTGTAGTTCTAAAATTATATTTAACCAACTCTTAAATGAAACATAGATCTTTACTTTTTTATTAATCTTCAAATATTTGGTTTAATGAAGTGAAATTATTTCCCTTTGTCTTATTTGAGAATTTCTCATGATGCTAAAGTCATTTATCTTTTAATGATATAATTTAATATTATGTGGAAGAATCCTATAATATATCTGGCACTAGGTATCTGGAAAACACCATCAAACTAGTTCAACAGTTGCCTTTAAAATACACATAAATTCTCAATATTTTAAATAAAAGAAATAGTGGCTGTTGATTGAGAGATAAAGTAAGTCAATTCTGCTTATCAGAGTTTAAGAATACTAAAATAAAAAACAGATTCCAGTTAATCCAATTAATTTTGTAGAAAAAAAAGGAGATCGAGTTTTCCCACAATAATGATTGAAGCCATAAAGTTTCAGAATGACTGTAGATTGTAATATATATTTAAAAATTATAAATTCCCCTTTATTCATTAACATATAAACCTGGTTAATTAAATTTTAAAAAGGATACCAGAGGAGCAATCCTGTCAAATAAGTTTATATTATATATTTTACTTTTTTAGTTGTATGCATTTAATTTTCAGTTAATGAAACAGTTTCTTTTGTCTATTTCTTATAATATTATTTTACATATGAAAATTATCCTAATGAGAAAAATGTTTATAAAATGAGAACATGTTTATAAAAATACTACTCTCTAGTCTGTAATTTTAAACCAGATATAAAATAAACAGTTAGTATGCTGGGGTTTTGAATAGAAAAATTACCCTTAAAATTGTTCCAAGTGGCCCATGAATGTGCAGTAAAAAATTTCACTCATTTAATGGATAACAAGGGTGAAAGAAATTCCCATATTTCTTTTGTGCTTTAAGTACCAATCAGTTGTGTGAATTGTAAATCTTTCCTTACATTCCGTTTTCACAGTGCCAAGTCTGCTCAGGAATTAAACATTGCTCTCAGAGGCACCCTCAAAGTGTGTACCCTACATCTTTGATTGTATCCATATGCTAGTAAAGGGCTGTTTCAATGGATATAGAACATAGCTCTTCCATCCACAAGAAAAATTTGCACCTAAAAAAATTATTCAAGGCAATGCTAAAAAATGATAGCTCTTAATGGACTGTCTGTTCCTTCTTCATTCTAAAATTTTGTGTTACTATATTTTACTATCATGAGACTTTATGTCCTTGAAATCCAAATGTTCTAGTTAACACTATAAATCAAGATCCAGAGACTATTGAGCAAGTTACTGACGTTAAAATATCAAATCATTTGGTTTAACAACTGTCATTATTATATTTTTTTCAGAAAAATATGGTTTTGGAGATCATGCTTGCAGAACATACTCATGATTTCAAACCCACACAATATTTTAATTCCATAAGGTGTGTGGGTGGTTATTTCAAATTGACATAGTTTTGTGTTATTTTTTACATGCAAAATTATTATCAGATCGAGGGGTAATTAAATATTCTGGATGTGAAAAAAACCTCAGTGTTCTTGACTTATATTACCAATTTTTAAATACTGCTAAATTATATCCATTTTTAGAAAATGAACAACCTTAGCATCAACTTAATAAAAAATAAAAATAGAATTTTGAGAAAACATTCAAAAGGAAATTCTTCCATTAAGTTGTTAGATGTATAAATGTTATCTCTACTTCTATCAAAAAATTCACTGATACATAGTGAAAAAATATTTTATAAAATTTAAAGTTAACTTTTACATAGGTGAATATTTTTAGGTTAATTGTGATATATTTTGTTATACATTTCAATAATAATAATGTAACATTTTATAGAAGATTTAACCCTTATTTTTCGGTCATTGGATGTCAGAGGTAATCAGAAATTAAGTGTCTTGTCAAACAAGGTTATCACAATAACCTACCAAAAACCTAACTTATAATAATGTAGGATAAATTCAACAATTTTTAGTGTCTATTGTTATAAGTAAACGAATGTATCTCATATTGTACCTGATATTTTGTCAGGTTATCATACATGTACCATTGTTTTTTGAATATTAGTGAATTTATAAAATCATAGAATTTTAAAACCAATATTTCAAACACTATTAGGGAAGATATTTTATACTATCATTGGCAGAAATGGAACTTCATATTCCAGATTACTGTGCTTTTCTATTTTAAAGATTAATTTTTTTTTCCTAACGTGTATGGGAAAAGAGAGTGTATTATCAGTGTTTTTTTATTGTTTTTGAATTCTAGGGAAAGGAATTAATTTCTTGATTTCCAATATTTTGAGATTTTTTTCCCCAAAGCTTTATTTTGTTACATCTTCTGTTGAATGCCCTTTTTATACTTTAAATGTAAATTTTCATTAAATTGTCCTATTTTATTGCCATATTGGAGTCTCTAGCTATGTCACAAATTTTAAGTCCTTGTTTATCAACATGGTGAAGCTTTTTAAAAATTCTCTGTAAGTCTGTAGACAATTAACTATCCAGAGCAGTCTTCCTCCCTGTGCATGAACCCTCCTCACTAGTCTGGAAAACAATATCACAGGTTCACCCCCAGACTATTCCAGGGCAGCAGTGACACCAGAAAACCTATCTCTAAGTATCACTAGAGACATGAGATTCCTTCTTTAAATTCTCAGGTACTAATTATCTCCTCATCCACTAAACAACCAATGTGTGCATCTGCCAGTACAAGAAGGTTGTGTCATCTGTGTTCCTAATCTTCCCAGCCCTTCTAAAATAACCAGTCATCTTTAATGACTAAACTACTTCCCAAAATTCAGATTCCATTTACTGAGATGTATTCAAGTTATCATCTTTACTAAAGTCCTTAATCATCTAAATGATTTTAAAAATAAATTTAAATCTTTGCTTTAAAAAATAGAATCAAAAATTTAAATTATATTCTATAATTTTTAAATTTGCGACTGGGTATTGAACCTGGTGTCTCAGGCATACTAGCAAGTTCTCTACCTTTGAACTATACCTCCAGTGCTCTACTATTTCTTAATGAATGTATCTTTGTTAGATTATTTAACAAAAAACAATTTTAGAATTTATGCAAGTATTCTTCCATGCCCTGAGAATGTTGGCTGCTGGCAGCTTTCAGCTAATATCTTTTTTAATTTGTTTTTTCAGTTGACCACTATTGACAAATCTACCATGCCTGTGCTCAGGTCAACTCCTCAGGAATAACTCCTTGGTTTCTTCCAAATTTTTGTGGATATGGGGTTTCTTTTTCCCAACTGGGACAACACTGCAAAGCCATCAAAGATCCAAAATGTCACTAGAAATTGACTGAGGGTTTGAGTAGTTTGCACCCCATCATCTCCCTTTGTCCAATTCAGTTTGTAACCCCTTCTCATATATATTGATATAATATTGAGATCATTGTACAGTGAATTCTTGAACTTAAATCTGTATTTCAATCTATTTGATGGAAACCTGAACCTAAAATACAGCAATTGCCAATATTAAACAACACTGGTACTATGTGTATTTTGACTTCCTATTATTATTCTCTCAAATAAACCATATTTGAAAGCAGGAAAAATAACACACACAGGAGCTGTAAGTTAACAAAATAGCCTCATAGAACAAAAAATGTAGTAGTCACTACCAAGAATAGCATGAACCAATCACTATCAGTAGACTCACTTTATAACATAATAGAGAGTCGAACAGCTATTTATCAGTGTTACAAAACATAGAAGTACCATTCAAGAGTACATTTTAAACAGTAGTTTATCCAAATGCTTCTAAAAGAGACCTTACAAAAAGAATAAAACCTTTATCATCTAGCGGATAATTATCCAAATCAGTCTTCTAACTTTAATAAGGTACAAATTAAACATATGTAATATTTAACAATGATAAAAACAAAAGTGAAAATATCCTTATGAAAGATTATGGGTTGTATAAAGTTGACATTCTGGTTTAAACTAATTTCACAATTTAAGGATGAAATAAAGTGTAGATATATAATAAAAACTATGTTTTAATTATATAGATACATTTATAGTTAATAAATACATTCAAATGTAATACAATAATAAATAATAAAAATATAATTAAACCTAAGTCAAGAATGATTTTAAAAGTCTGATATAACAAATAAAGTATAATGTTGAAAAAGTTAGCATAATCTCAGTCTAATTATAAATGACTTTTTTTAATTGTAAATTTCTTTGAGAAAAAAATTAATGTGGTTCTGGGCCCAGAATAAAAATCAGTGGATTGATAATCCATGTCCTATAAAGCTGGCTGCTCGGAAGTAGTTAATCTCTACATTTTCTTGGAATATTACTATAAAGTAAAGTATCAAAATAAATATCTTTAGATATTTAAGAAGTTATAAATGAGACTATATAAATACTGAGAATGTCTTAAAAAGATAGACATTTTAGAATAGGTTATAGTAACATACCATGTAAGAATTACCTTTCTTTATTTGTTCTCTGCTATTTAGGATATTATATATTCAAAATAACCAAACATATTAATGAATTCCATTGTAAATAGCTTAAGACAGCTAATTGTTGAAGTTTATTTTTTAACTTTAAAATTTTTACTTATATGTATACACACATTTAGTAAAGTATACATGACAATGCATTGGAATTACAGTATAGTATGTTCTTGTAGGTTATTTTCTTTAAGTATGTAACTTTTTGAAGATTAATTCATTAAACACATGAACATAAGCTTTCTTTTAAATTCCTTTATACATTCACATATATACATATTATTAGAACCTAATTTGCATACAATTTATCATTATTATACTAATATGATAATAGCATACTTTCCCAAAGCACACTTTTAAATCTTACACTGAAAGACCCTGTCTTAATGCTGGCTAATATATTTCTAGACTGAATTGGAGGCACTCACTTACTAGTTCCATTGTATTCTCTGTCATTTCTTGACTAAAAACTGCATCTTTTCTGATATTCAGTGTTTAAGACATCCTAATAAGTGCTAACTGAAAAATTTCTCAGTTAGTTATTGCTAAAGCTCACTTCTCTCTTATTTTCATATTTGCTGTAGAAATGATAGGATTACCAATTTGCTCCTAAATGAGTGTTTTTCCATCAGGCACATTACAAAATATGAGTATATTGGGAACATTTTAAATAATAAAAGAAGAATATAAGCATGTAATTTTTTTCATGTAACAATGCAGTCACAATTGATAAGCTAAAATAAGTTCTAGTACATACCAAGCTTCAGAAGCCTTTATCTGCTCTTTATTACATCCTGTTAACATCATGCTTTGCTCCTGCCTGCCTAATACAAATAACTGTATTTTATCCTAGCTCCTGATCACTGGAATTTAATGAATCACATTATATTTTTCAAGCAGGCTGTATTTTTCTGGGAAACAATACCATAGTTTATAGTTGAGTTGATGTTTTAATTAAAATCAAGTTTTGAGATATAAAACATTGACATACAGTCCAAACTAAATTATTTCTGTTTCAATTAACCTTAATTGCTGAAATCTATTCCTCTTAGATTCTATCTCTTCTGTATTGCCCTTATTGGATTCACATGTTGTCAACTATCCTTTCCAAGTTATGAACAAATCTGTCATAAGAATTATAGTGAATTTCATTATTAAGATAGGTGCCTGCAAATGGGTTTTTATTTTGGGGGGGGAGGGGTTACCATGGATTGAATTCAAAGGCGCTTAACCGTTGAACTTCATCCCCTGCTCTTTTTTTTTTGCTATTTTATTTGGAGACAGGGTCTCACTGAGTTGCTTTGTACCTTGCCATTGCTGAGGCTCGCTTTGAATTTGAGATTCTCCTGCCTCAGCCTCTTGAGCTGCTGGAATTATAAGCATGCGCCACTGCACCTGGCTAAAAGGCTTTTTTAAGAAATACAATCTCACTTAAGTCATTCAAGGGGGACAACAATATGTTGGGACAGCAGAGGAATTAATGTAAATACTAGCTTTAACTCTAATTACTTTGGACAAATATATAAGCATTTCTTAAGCCTTAAGGTATTAGAAATAGGGACTTTAAAATAATCAATAACATATAGGCATTTAATATCTTTTAGGTCTATTCTAAACAATTTACATGTATTACTTAAACTCATGACAACTAAAAGACTGAAATTATTATATCTATATTTTCTAAATGAGTAAATGGGATAAGAATACCTGCCTTAGGGTCTGGTATTCTTATCTCAGTTGGTAGAGTGCTTGCCTCACATGCACAAAGCTGTGGGTTCAAATTACGCACCACACACACACACACACACACACACACACACACACATACTCACACACATAATAATAATAATAATAAGCCTCTCATACTCTTTAGAATTTCAGAGGAAACAGATTTTATTAATGTAAATGAAAAATGTTCTTTCAGGACCAGGATATAACACCAACATCACAAAAGAAAAATAATCTTGTTTCTCCTCCTGCTTCTCCTTTTCATCTCCAAACACTCATCATGTTCATGAATTTATATATAGGGTATATATATTATATATATAATATATAATATATATATATATATATATATATATATATCCATCCTATAACACAGCTTCAATCTTCAGAGAGAAACAGAGAATCAAGGTGTCTCAGCATCACAATTTTGCAAAGCATTCTTGGATATTGAGGGAAAAAAGATATTAATAGAATAAAAAAGCTTGAACCCCCAGCACAGAAGACCAAACATGAAATTTCTTTAAGATGCACAAGTGAAAGGAACAATATATGTACCAGCACCACCCTTCTTTTCATTTTTCAGGTGAAGACTCTCTTTAGAGTAAGACTTTGATACTAAAGCAAACAGATAGAAATTCTAGCAAAAAATGTGTATATTTGGGTTCCTTCCAAGTGAACATATTGATCATAACCCAAAATAACAGTGTTTGTTTGCCATCATCTCAATACTCAATATTTACGGTTTCACAGCCTGCTTCTGTACAGGTGTGCACACACATACACACACACACACAGTACAGATAGGAACAATTTCTCTAATGCAGAGAGTCTGAGCATAAAATAGTTGTTAGTAAATACGAGGAGTAATAAATAAAGTGGTTATTAAGCAATTGAAAGCATCTTCAGCAGAAATTCCTAATAATTCTGTTCCTAAGATAAAAAAACACTTTGCTTTCATTAGTGTTAAAGTGATTCAGTACTAATGTCAGAATGGTTTTATAAACTATCCCTATAATGTTCTTAAGCCAGAATACTACATTTACAGGTCCAGAAATACAATTTTATTTTCTATTTTTCTTCTTAGGTATTTGAAGTCTGGGACAGATTTGTACATAATGTAATGCGAGTCTTAGAATTGAATTTACAGAGTAAAATACATCAGTACAAGAAACATCCATTCATGTGTTCACCCAGTAACTAATTATTATATTATTACTTGTGTCAAACCTTTTGCAGGGTTCTAGGAAAACCAACTGGAGAAAGTCATATCCCTGAATCAAGAGGCTCAGAGATTAATTTAAGTGGCCAATATAAAACAGAAACTGTAAAATAATGAGGAAAGAAGCAAAGTGAACTTATGTACAGTTTGTGATACGGTATTTTTCTAACCATGGCTAAGGGCATGCTGTTGCATCTGCTTTAGTGAAGACTTCTTGAGGAAGGTTCTATTTGTGTTCTATCAAAAGATGCAAGTTGCTGAGACGGGCAAAATCTGTAGAGTAGACATGGGCAGTGCCTGAGCTGGCCAGGAAGAGAGCAAGAAGTACAGTGGACAGGAAAGCAAGAAAATCATTATATTTGTCAAATTATAAAATGTGCCTCTGGAGCAATGATGAAGTGTGAAGCAGGGAGGGGTGGCACTCGGTGTCTACTGGGTTATAGTTCAATACCTTAGCATTGATACAAGAATCTTGTATTGTCTGCAGCTCAATCTCCTATGCTTCAATACCCTCTATCTTTTAACTTTGGTCTCATCAATCATATTCAGTTACCTACTCCCTACACTGGGTTTTTGTCCATTGTGTCCCCTCCACCCCAAAACCTCCCTGCCACTTACTTAAAGCATTGTCCTTCAGATCTCAGCTCCAGTGCCCAGTTTTACAGTGAATATTCAGATAATTCTCTTCCCAGTGTTACATTTATTATATGATCTCACAGAAGGGTATTCTTTAAATTATAGTTGGATATTCTCTTCATGTTTATTGCATACAAGAATGACTTCCTCACTAGAGCATGAGCTCCCTGAGAACCAGTGCCAAATCTGACTTTGCTCTTTAGTTTTTTAATCTGGAGGCAAAAACAGAGTGAGAAGTCAATGAACATTTGCTTAAAGAATAAAATTATAGTTTCTGATATAGTGTCTGGTCCAGTTCATGCACACATAATACATAACACAAAATGCATAATGTAAAATATTTAATATATTTATTTAGTATGCACATGCTATTTAATATGCAAAAGGAAAAGATTTTTCACAATCTGCATGATAGATATTTATATTTCAGTTTTATTATAAAAACCCTAATTTTATTGAGGGTAATGATTGTCTGATTAAAATATTTTATTCTTTTGTCTTTCTTGCATTTTCTTGTAACACAGGATATACAAGTGTGTTGTCTGAGATTTCCTGGAAAGTTTCTTAAAGGCAGCTGACTCAGCTGAGTAGTCTTTATTTATTTTTTTATTTTTATGTTCCTCCTCATTCTTTTTCTTTAGAGCTACTTAAAACTTGCACATTATGTTCTAACTTATTTTGGATTATGAAGTATCCATAAGAATAGGAGCCATGGGTCAGAATTTGACAACAAAACGATACAAAGAAACTGGACCTTATAGATCCTGAGAGTCATTTTACCAGAATCCCTCCTTCTACTTTAGTAATTATTTATGTGAGAAATAAACATAGACTGATATTAAGAAACTTAATTCAGTTTAAATGAATATCTACCCTGTAATAGGAAAAAATGATGGAGGAGAAACCAGTAAGGGGATATTTTAAAGAGTCAAGTAGTGATTTAATGATTTTCTAGATTAGTAAAGAAAGATGTGCTAACTACAAGAGCTTCATGAAGAAATGACCAAAAATACAATATGATTTGTCAATTTGTGAAAGCATTGAGGGACTCATTAATTGTATTTTTTTCTAAGAGAATCATTACAGTGATACAGACTTCTAAGGATATACACTTTCTGGATAAATATGAAGCTTTTAAAATATGTTGAAATTAAAATAATAGATGGTTGACAAATAAAGGTATTCTACGTTTGCATTGGGAATGCTAGAACCTACTAAACATGGCATGTCAGTTCATGACAACTTTTCCCAAAGATTTTGACCAGCAATATAAAGAGGAGTTTAGTCCAGATAAATACCCTGCCTGGTAAATCCGTGCTCACTAGTCCTCTTGAGAAACTGCTTCTGTATTTTTTAGGTTCTTTTTTATTGAGGTTAAATTCATATGGCATAAAATTAACTACATTGAAGTGAAAAATTCAGTAGCATTTGGTACATTCACAAGGCTGTACAGTCATCTACTCTATCAATATAATCCATTGTGACCAGTGCGATGGATGGACAGTTAACTGACAGGCAATGAGCCAGATTGAAAAAATTAATTAGAAACTATAAAAATAAGAAAAAAGGCTCAGTTATTAGAGAAAAGCAGGGGCTCTGTCAGATGAACTAGCACCAATGGAGACTGGATCTAATAACTAAATGGAGGCCTCACAGTTATGTAACTGTATGGGTTGGTACATCAAGGGGAGTCAGTGTGAAGAATTTCTTCAAGAAAAGAAGATGAATATGGCAAAAACAACTTGTTTGGGGCTTAGCAAGTTACTTCACCTCCAGGCAGCTACATTTGAATGTAGGGCTGCTTGAGCCAATGGGTAAGGTGTCAGCATAATCTGAGCGGTCTCCACTCAGTGGATTCACTGAGAGTTCCCAGAAAAGGTATCCCTCTGCCTTGGGATGCCTCAAACAAACTCTTAATTCATTCACTGCCCCCGACATCTATCTATCTCTAAGGGTTGGGAATATAGCTCAGTTGGTAGAATGCTTGCTTTGCATGCACAAGGTCCTGGGTTCAATCTCCAGCACTGCCAAAAATAAGAAATGTCTTTCTTATTCCAAAATAAATTCCCATAGTGATTCAACATTCACTCCCGAATTTTTATCCTTTAACAGCTGCAAATTACCAATCTGATTCTATCTTCATGGATTTATCTTTTCTGCGTACTTCATATGAATGGAATAATATATTATGTGTCCTTTTATATCTTCTTTTAGTGGAGATTAATATTTTAGAGGTTCACCCAAATTGTAGTATATATCAGCAATTCATACCCTTATATGGTTGAATGTTCCTTTACTCCTTAAACTCTCCTCTTGATTTATATGAGTAATAACATGATTTTTTTTCCTTAAAATTATTTTATTTTACCTAGATCCATCAAGTTCTCCACTGCTGTAGGTATAAAGTATATTTATTTCCTATCTCAATGTCTATGCTTAATGCCATGCTAGTAATCTAAGGTCCCATCCTCTACCACCACAATTTGAATATTCAGACTTTTCCTATGCTAACATAGATAGTTTTTATTCTATATTTTCCAATGAATCGCACATATTATTTCTTGGAAAAATGCACTGTAATAACTTCTTCTGCCAATTAAATGTTTTTGAGAGAGTATGTCTTATTTCCATGTCAACTGAAAGCTTATTATGGGGAGAAATAATGGAACTTATTTCTACATCACCGTATATATAGTTTCATATACATTGCAAATGATTCTAGAAAAAGTATAATTTATACACTGTTACAAATATTAAAATTACTTTCCTATTTATGAAGTAGTTGCACATATTTCACCTCAGTTTACTTGTAGTTTCCAAGAAGGTAGGCAAGTCGAGGCTAATATTTTGTTTGATTCAGACTTAAATTCTGATTTAAAGATTAATTTTTGATAGTAAATGGCAGGGCTGAGGTTGAAAACAAGTTTCCCCTTATTTGGTGGGCACGTATCTCAGTCCAAAAGCTTGGTATAGGGAATGTATAATTGATTTCCTTTTTCTTTTTTTTTTTTTAAACTTAATTTACTCGGAAGGCTTTTTGACTTAAATGCTATAAACTCAATTAAACTGAGATCAAGGGACAAGATATACATGGTGGTAGTTGTGAATTACTATTTGTTCTTAATTTCATACCATCCTGAAGCTAGCTTCAGGGATTTCCATCATTTTATTGATGGTCTCCATAAATAGCTGCTTACTTATCTCTGTTCCTATCCATAGAATTCCCTCAGATCTCATGGTTTAATATCACTTCCCAAGCCCACTCTTGGGAAAGTCTGACCTTTTAGTCCTTCCTCCATGTGGAAACACACACACAAAAAAACAATTTTCAAGCACCTCAGTTGCTTAGCCACCTGAGGGGACATCCCCTTTAGTGTGTTGCAGGCTGATGTCCTTCAGGCATTTGAAAAGGTTTGTGTTAACAGCTCATAATCCTATCTTGAACATGTGGTATGTATCCATAGGCCTAGTACCTAAAAATGGATCTACCAGCATTTATACAACAATTTCTTCTTTTTGAATTTCCACATCTCCTTTCTCTTGTGGATTTTTTTTTTCACTGCAAACATGTATGATAGAGGATCATGGTGGGTAGAAAGTTTGTTCATCTCTAATGAACATTTTTTCTAGATTTTTATTCTAAGCCATTAGTTCTTCTTAGTATTCTGGAAGGATAAACTTTTAAAACCCTAAGTCCAGAAGAAGAATACTGCCTTCTGTGTTTTTGCTGAGGAATATCTTCACATATACAATGAACTAAATGTTCTTTAACAAGTACCTACATTAGGAAGAAAATGGTACCAATTGAACTATTGATAGAAGACAGAAATCCATCACAATTAATATAATCAGTATTTCAGACTTATTGAGCCTTGAGCTAAGATCGAACATTAAATTGCCTTTGCTTCTTTGTTGAAAATCAGATGATGTGATATGTGTGGGTTTGGTTCATGCTCACAGATCCATAGATCTGTATCTATTCTTTTTCAACACCATGTTGACTTGTTATTATAGTTTTGTAATAAGGACTAAAGTCAGTAGTGCCAAACTTCCAACATTGTTCTTTAGTATGTGACTATTCAAAGTCTTTTTGATTTTCCATGAAATCTTTAGAATTAGTTTTAGAGTGCTAGCAAAATAATTTTCTGAGATTTTGATTGGTAAAATCTGTACGTTAAGCTGACAAGAGCTGACATCCTGCCAGGCACAGAGGCACATGCCTGTAATTCCAGTGGCTTGGGTGTTTGAGGTAGGAGAATCACAAATTCAAAGCCAGCCTCAGCAACTCAGCAAGGCCCTAAGCAACTTAGCGAGAACCTACCTCGAAATAAAACAAACAAATAAATAAATAATAAATAAATAAAAAGGACTGAGGATGTAGCTCAGTGGTTAAGTGCCTCTGGGTTCTATTCCTGATTACCCACCTCCCTGCACCTCAGAAAATAAATGATTGACATCTTATCAATACGAAGTCTTCTAATTCATGAATATGGAAAAAGTATTGATTTTGTTCATTAAAGTTTATTAAATTTATGCATCTAGGTCCTGAATATACTGTGTTAGAATTAGGATTATAAGTATTTAATTTGCTAATGCTACATAAATATTATATATACACATATAAATATATCAATTATTTTTTCATTACTTAGGTAAAATAGGCCAATTTCTTAAGAGATACAAACTATCAAAAGTTGCACAAGATCTTAAAATCTTAATAGCTAATGCCTGTTAGAGTATTTGTGACAATAATTTATAACCTTTGAAAATCAAAACATACTGCCTAGTGGTTTTATTGGTAAATGCTACCAAACACTTAAAGGAAAAACAATATTGGTTATCCACAATCTCTTACAGAAAATAAAGGCAGAGATACATCTTTCAAAACATCATGTTGCATATATTTAAAAATAAGCAAAGCAATGTGGTAACTCCTGTCATCCCAGAAGTGTGGGAGATTGAGGCAGAATGATCACAAGTTCTAGGCCAACCTGTACAACTTAGACCCTGTCTAAAAATAAATGAAATAAAAATGGCTGAGAGTGTAGTTTAGGGTTATAGCAACTCTAGGATCAATCTCTAGTACAAAACAACAAACAAACAAACAAAACCAAAACTGTATTTTGCTGGGATATAAGAAAGCAATTAAGTTGTGTATTTTAATCTTGTGTCCTTAGACTTTGCTACCAGACATATTTATTCATGTCAGTAGTTGTTCTGTTTTCTCCCCTATGTTGAAAATCATGTAATCTGTGAACAAAACAGTTTTATTTTTTTATTTTTTACTTTCTAATAGGCTTATCCAGTTGTCTTCTCTTGTATTTTTTACACTAGAAAAAATTCTAGTATGATGAAGAATAAGAGTGTTAAAAGAGCATGTACATGAATTTTTCAATCTTTATGGAAAATGATGTCAACTATTTTGGTTTGGATCTGAAATATCCCTGACAAGCTCACAATTTGAAGACTTGATCCCAATACTGCAATGATCAGAGGTGTTTTTTTTTTTTTTTTGAAAAGAGTGTGCATTATGAGGGCTCTAACTTCATAAGGGGATTAATCTATTTGCTGTAGTAATAATCTGATGGACTACTGGGAGGTAGTGGAATCTGTAGGCAGGTGGGGCATGGTTGGTGGAAGTAGGTCACTTGGGTAATGCCCTAGGGGTCTGTATCTTGTCCCTGGTCTTGTCTTTACTTCCAATATTTTAAAATTTCTCTCGAGACTTTTCCTTTAATCTGCATATTATTTAAAAACAATCTTTAGTCTTGAAATATTTTCAGGCTCTTAATTTCAGCTTAGTCTCATTGCAGTCTGAAAACATATATTGTTCCTGTTCTTCTGAATTTCTTAGGATATATTTCAGCCTACAA
Source organism: Urocitellus parryii (assembly GCF_045843805.1). Classification (NCBI taxonomy): domain Eukaryota; kingdom Metazoa; phylum Chordata; class Mammalia; order Rodentia; family Sciuridae; genus Urocitellus; species Urocitellus parryii. Next base: position 235,907,057 of record NC_135531.1, on the reverse strand, counting down.
TATTGTCTATCATGATGAATATTACATTTGATCTTGAGAAACCTGTGCAGTCTGTTGTAAGATGGGTTATTATGTAAATGTTAACTAGATTAGGTAACATATTATTTAAAAAAACTATGCCTTCACTGATTTTTCAACTTTTTGATCCTTCAATTCTGAGAGAGGGATGTTGTTGCTCACTGAGTCATCAGCCTTGCCTCTCGTAAGTTGACTTTTCTTTTGTACTACACACCTATTTAAGTTTTAGGCTTTTTTTTTTAACATCTCTTTAGTTAATTGACCCTTTAATTATTATATTCTACTTCTCTCTGTGTTTATTTCTTTCCTACTTTGTTAAATGCCAACTTTGTTGTTAGTAAATTAAACATATACTAAGTTAAAGCTTACTATTGTATGGTATTGAACATTTGAATAATAAAGAAAATTTAGAAATTAATATTTTCCTTCAACAATCCCAGTATTTATTTATAAAGAAGTTCCCAGAGTATAAGGTTTAAGAGATCAGTAAACAGGAATATATAAATGAGATTGTAGACTAGGCACTGATACCTCTTTTCATTGAGGAAGTCAGAAGTATCTTAGACAAATGAATTTTTAAGAGGTATAACTTCAATAAAACATCAATAAAAATTTCATGAATCACTTGTCAAGACTTGCTAGTTGCAAAATTATTATTCATCATTTCACCCAGGTGTACTGAACAACAAATGAACTGTGGAACACAGTCACATATTAAAGAAACATATATGAATGGATAACTTATGAAAAAGAATTTTTTCCATTACACATATCATTTCTTTTCATTATTATTTTTAAAAATAAAATTTGAGTATAAGCCTAATCTGCTTTATCTGTGTCAATAGTATGGTTTAACAACATCAATATGGTCAATGTCGCTCAATTTAACTTATTTAATAATATACAACATGTGTCACACTTCATGAAAGAAGTCATGACTGCTAACAGACTAAATAATTAGATGAAATGACCTTATTAGTAACATGTAAATTCAATTATCTATATTGATTTGAGTTAATAAACAGAAAGATGTGTGGAACCAATAAAGTGTACTAAATATTTTTAAAATACTACTCCTAATTTTTTTCTGATGGAATGCTTAAGTAATGTCATCTAAATTATTTAAGTGTTCACTGTATATTGTATAAAATTTTATGAATATATATATAGTGTGCAATATATTTCTACACAACATCCCAGTTACATATAAAACTAAATTTATAAATACAACAGTGTATTGGATTATGTCATATAAAAATAGAAAGGTAAAAAATATTCCTTTGGGAGACTTTTAAATTTAATTTACCTAAGCTAGAAGTATATTATAATTGGTATGAAATAAAAGAACTGTTCAAAAACATGATATTAGTGAGAGAAGGAATTCAGATACAAAGTACTACTAAATAAGTATAAAAGCTAAAAAAAACAAAATTTTATTTATTTCTTAAAAATTTGTAACACATTAATCTGTAGTTCTTATTTTTTGTATTTATGGAGATATGTAGAAGCACAAAAATCATATTTTCATTAAATAAATTCAATTACAAATAAACTTATAGTTTCCTATGTTGCTAATATTACTAATTATTTTTTCATAAGGAAAATATAATGCTTAATATTTATGTATAGACTATCAATCAGAAAAATCTTGCTTTAGCAGGTAGAAGTACAAAATTGTTGATATTATGATCATTTTCATTTATATATTTTTTCAAAGAAACAATATTTAAAACAGACATATACACATATAATAACAAGAAGTATTATCTTCCTATTTTATACAAATATAGATTGTATATTATCTTGTGTACAAATACAGCTTATATATATACAAATACACAAAATAATCTCTTAGTTATAATGGCTAAAGTTATATAATTATATATAGTAAAAATTAATTATCCTTCCAATTATTTCTCCTATAGTTAGGTTTCAGATCAATATTCACAATGTATATAAAAAGTTTTCACTGGCAAAATAAAAATTAGATGACAAAAATTCATTCTAAAACTATAAGTAATAATAAATTAAGAATGTCTATAAGATAAATACCATGCATAGATCTTAAACATTTCTAAAGCAGCAATATTAGTTTTAATAATACTATTAAAAAAAACTTATTATTATGTTTTATAACAGAAATAATCACTTTCAGCATAGATTTTTTAGCATTTATAAGTCTATTAACATTTTCATTCAAGAAAAATGGTTTCTTAATCATTTAAAGTCGGGAGGTCTAGAATGAGAAGTTACAGAAAACTAGACTAAAGCAAAATAAAACATATTATAAAAAGATATTATAGTATCTTGGATTAGTAGTTTTTGATCACAGATTGATAGAATCATCTCAAATTTTTTTCAGGTAGAAGTATCAGTTGTTAATTTGTTGGCATTAGGTTTTTAACTTCAAAATAACGAAGTGAAGCATGAAGCCAAGTTTTATTCAATAATTTTTGTCAGTATATCACCTAAATTAAATTGTGGTATGTTGGTTGTGGTGTGCATACCTGTAATACCAGTGACTCTGGAGGCTCACGGGAGAATTACAAGTTTGAGGACAGAATGAGCAATTTAGCAAGACACTCTCGAAATAAAAAATAAAAAATTAAAAATTAAAAGGACTGGAGGTGCAGCTCAGTGGTAGAGCATTCATGGTTTCAGTCCTCAACACACACACACACACACACACACACACACACACACACAGTAAAGAAAATTTTAAAAAAGTGATGATACTCTCAGTTATTACAGAATGGCATTTACTGAACTTAGACTAAACTGTATTTCACTAAATGTATGAAGTTAAACAACAAGTTCACAGGCATATAATTTGTGAAAGTTGAAGGTTGATTTGGATTCCTTAATTTTGACTGAGTTCACTGAGTTTGAAAAATGTCCTCAAAGACTGTAGAACTCACTTTGATCCGAAAGTCAAAGGACTGTTTCCTGTAAACAAGTAAAATATAATAATAACTGCTATTAGCTGAATTTTTGTCCCCATAAAAAATGTTTACTATCTAATCCCAGTATCTGTGGGTGTAAGTACACATAGAAAGTGTCTTTGCAGACATAATCAAGTTAAAATGAGGTTGAAGCCAGTCCTAATCTCATGTGATTACTGTCTTGTAGGAAGAGGGAAATTGGTACTCAGATACAAAAAGAGAACTCCATGCTGCAATGGAAGAATAGGTGGAATTTACAGAGGTGCAAAACAAGAAAAAGGAAGGATTGCTCCAGCACCGTGGGAAGCTGAGAGAAAGACACAAAACTGCTTCTCCCCAAAAACTTCAAGACAGCATCGCCTGCTAATACTTTCTTATGGACTTCTGACCTTCAGAATAAATTTCTGAGTTTTAAGCCAATCAATTTGTGGTATTTTGTTATGGCAGCCCTAAGAAACTAACAGGAAATCAAACAGACCTACAAAACACTCCATGGAAACACAGATTACAGATACTTTTCAAGTACATTTGGAATATTTCCCAGGATAGTTTATATATAAGGCCATCAAAAAGGCCCCAATAAAATAAAAAAGGTTGTTTTTATCAAACAAAATACATTTCTTCTTCACACAGAAACGAAAGTAGAAATAACAGGAAAAAAATTGGGAAAATTTATAAATACATGGAAATTAAGTAATAAATTCCTAATTAGTCCAAGGTTCAAAGAAGAAATCACAAAGGAAATGAGAAAATACTTTGATGTCAATGAAAACGAAGGCAAACATAACCAAACTAATGGGATGCAATTAAAACAGTGCTCAGAGGGAAATGTGAAGCTGTAAATCCCCACATTAGAAAAAAAAAATCTCAAGTCAATAACATAAACTTCCACATTATGACACTTGAAAAAGAAGAGTCAAATAAACCCGAATCAAGCAGAGAGAAGGAAATAATATAGATTAGTGTGGAGTTCATGAAATAGAGTATAGAAATACAACAGAGAATTAACAATACTGAGTTGGTTCTTTATAAAGATCAGTGCAATGGAAAATTCAGAGTGATCAAGAAAAAAGAGAAAGAAGGTTCAAATTACTAAAATCAGAAGCACAATGGGGGACATTACTGATGATGTTACAAAAATTAAAAGAATTATAAGGGAGTACTGTGAACAGTTATGTACCAAAAGGCTCTAAAAGTCAAAGAAAAAAAAAAGAATCATGAAGTTACCACTACTGAATTAACATTTTACATGATGTAATATAACCAAACTAGCATTATTGTACTACTCATTTGTTCAGCATCATTTTATTTCTTCAAAGAATTTTATGACTCAATATCATAGTAAGTTAATTTCCAATTTTTTAAAAATTACACATGTAAGTTTTATCAAAACAAAAATTGTGAGTTGTTCATGTTTCTCAGGATCTTGCTCCAATGTTTGTTTTCAGAGAAACAAGTTTTCTATGATAAGCAGGTTTCCAAAACTTCATCCTTCACAGTTAGAATCTGTCCCTGGAAATAGTCTTTGTTAAGTTGCTCATGACTAGACTGTATCCTATTTTTTATATCAGGGGTGGCATCAAAAACTTCTAAATTCCTTACCAAGGTAATTGTGGAATCGATTTCCTCCCCTATCCTTATTTTTCTAAAAATTTGGGTCACATTTTTCTCCTATATGCAACTAATTAATATTAGGATAGAACAAGGACTTGGTATTCTAGGGAAGAGATTCTACTTACTAAAGTTATAAATAGATTGGACTACATTTAATACACTCTGATCCAGAACAGCACAGGTGATTCTGGGAAACATGAAAGCAAGAACATTTATTTCTTTTGTCTTTTCTCTTTAATTTTGAACTTCTTTCTACACCATTTCATGAAAATGATATGAACTCATGGTTCATGATAGGAAAGCTTGAAAATTTGGAAAGATACTCAAGACAAAAAATCTCACTTTCACCTGATACCAATGCTGTTAACATTCTACTACTTTTAGTACTCATTTTAATTCTCCCACTTCGCTACTACACACATACTCACACAACAATACACTCATGGATACTCGCATACATGATTTTGTATAGATTACCCTTCTCAATTAGCCTGAAAATCATGTTTCCTATCCCATGGAGATACTTAAAAATCATTAAAAGCATTAATCAATATTCCAATATATATTACTATTGTATATCTCTAATCAGAATTTTTCTTCTTTCATTTTTTAGTTCTTATGAAAGCTAACAGAAATAAGATAATAGAAATATCTTATCCCAGATATCCATAATGTGTAATCAAAGGTGAGTAAACCTGAAAATGGAAAGACAGCAAAGCTGAAGTTTTATCACTGGGATCTCAATGTAGTTGCTTACCTGAAGTTTGGAAATAAGGATGTTGATTTGGGCTTCAGTACATTATAAAAACATTCCATGTCAAGATACCCACCTGCAAGTTCAGAGCCCAGTTTGGTAATATGCCCCAGGATGTTTATCTTCCACACTTCTCCTCCCTCTCAGATCAGAATAAGGGATGTTTAATTCTTGATTCATCTCTTTAATGTTATTTCATAAAATTAATGGACTTCTCATTGATTTTTTTTCTTAATCTGAGGAATAAGGCTTAATTCTTATAGGCTAATTAATGGCATTTTGTTTTAGAAGGACACAGCATTTGGAATATTGTTAAATAAATTACCTTTTTTATCTTTCAAATCATAGATAATCATATAGTTAAGTCATATCTCATGTCTGCATGTTTAAATCCACTCTGCACGAAGCTCTACCCTGATCTTGGTACTGAGAGGAATGTTCATTCTGCATTGTCCAGATTTCTATATATCCTGGCTTCCAATTGACCTCACCCTCTCAATAAATTTAAGAAACATTTTTTATCTTTTTAAAAAATTATATATCTTTTAACTTGAAAAAAATTAGGTAAATATTTGTGTCTGCATATAAGGTGCTCCAAAATTATGCTATAGATTAAATTGCTTTACTTATTGTTAACTTTGAGGGCTACTTTGTATCTTGCTACAGATGTTAGTTTTCCTCTTACTATTTTTTATTATAAATCTTATTAAATATGTGTTATATATCTTGTGAGATTCTAGACAAGAATATAAAAACTATAAAATATAATTGTATTGTGTCCTCTTTTATGACAGCAAAAAATACTAACACTCTGGAAGCTAAGCCTCAAGTCAATGGCTACAGCATAACTGCCTACAAGGGTCTTTAAATAACACACAGTAATGAGAGTCTTTTCCAGAGACACACTGGATACCTGTACTACCAGAACTATCTAAACTTCTCTAATAAATTAATTTAGGTCCCTTTTTAATTACATACTTCCAATTCCCTGAAGAGATGCATTTTCTGGATTTTAACAATATTCTTCTTTTCATAGTATTTCTGAAATGGAAGTAAATTAAATAAATTATCCAAGGGAAATATTATAATTATATTTAACTAAAAAATTAATAATAAATATAATATCTTGATAAGAAAGATTGAAAGAGGCTTTTTGCTTAGTTTGATATTACTTATATATTTATCCATCAGTAAAAATTTGTAGAGTTAAATTTCAATTACTTATATTTTTAACTACAAACAATTCAAGCTTCTTTTTAGTTGAACAAAAATGTTTCAATTTTTTGTCTCCCATTAGTTGTCAGGAACTAGGAGGTGAATCTATAGCCAAATGTAATTGGATCAGTCAGTGACTTGTGTACCTATGTTTTTTTAAATTTTTAAATAAATTTAAATTTTCTGATTGCTGATGGGATTTCTTGAAGTTGTTATGGAAATCTTTGCATGCCTTTGGAAAAGTTTTGTATTTATTGTTACATTTCAATTTTGAGAAGAGTTGTTTCAGTGTTAGAATGAAATGATACTTAAAAAAAATATTGTTTCTGTGCATATAGGATACTGATCTCACTAGTTTGAGAGGCTGGGACAAAATCAGAATGAATAGGGAAAATATAGTAGAGGTTTCAGGACCTGCTAATAACTAAAAATAAGTTGTTGAAATAATCTCCGATTTCCCTTTTTGCTTCTAACAATGGAATTCTCTGCTATCTTCAGTGATTGTACTTTAGGATATTGTTGAGCTTCTAATACTTTCCATAGACAATGCCATCATATCAAAAGAGAAACTGCAGTGAACAGAGCTGAGGCATTATGTTTAAGAAGAAAAGGAAAAAGTCAACTAAATTGTAAGATTTTATGTTCTTTAATTAAAATTCCCTGCAATTTTTCTTCTGCAGAAGGAAACATGTTTGAGACATTTATACTTCTTATTAAGCTAACAATGTAAATAGGAATGATTGATATCTGACTCTCTTACTTTAAGAACTGTGAACCAAAATTATATGGCATTGCATCTGTTGTATGAAAATTTCCAAGGAATTTTGAGATTCAAAATGTCTAAAGATAGAATCCAGCAAAATATTACATAAATGTACTAAAATGGGTTCCATGCTGCCACTAAATCAATAGGGACATTCAAGAACAGAGGAAATATATGCTCACATAATTTAAAGTAAGGGAGAGATCATATATAGTGTGTAGTGTATATGTCTGTTTTAGTACCAGTGTATATTTTTTCACCTCCTCAAACAACACTTACTTCACATCTTTCTTTTAATGATTCTTACATTTTGGGGGAAGCCCATCAAGGTATACACCCACCCTGCCTGCTTCCTTTACAAGGAAGCAAGTTTATGAATGAAGACATACTATACTTATCTCTTAATCTATTGAATATCATAGAGAGGTTTTTTTTGGAACATACAGTCTTATTATAATTTAAAACGTTTTGGTATTATGAAACCTTGGACATTTTGCAGTCATAGTACTATAAGACAAATTCTGTGAGCCATATAGCATGATAAGACTGAGCAAAAAAAAAAAAAAAAAAGAAGAAGAGGAATCAAAAGAAAATGAGGAAATAGAAAAAGAAGAAGAAAAAGAAAAAGTTGATGATAATATGTCAGCTTTTGGTGACAATATATAAGTCTTTGGATGGATTTGATCCAATCCACATAGGTTCTTCTTACACAAGAAGCTCATTCCTTGTTTTGCATAAGTCATTTTTTATTCAAGTTCACTTCCGTTTGGTCAGATAAACTAATTGCTCTATAGTTATTTTAAGCAAGTAAAGCCTCCTGGTATTCTAATAATATGTTACTTAGGATTCATTATACAAAAATTAGATTAAATTAGAGATGAAGAGTAAGTGTAGAATACAAGAAATGAGAAAAACTCTTATCTGTTTCATCCTCACAACCGAAAAGTGTTTCTCGCACCATGGTAAAGTCCAACTGATATCTCAATATTGAGCATTAAGGGTTGGGGCTCTGTAAGGGTTGGGGCTCTGGCTCAGCAGTGGAGCACTTGCCTTGTATGTGTGGGAGACTGGGTTCAATTCTGAGCACCACATATAAATAAATAAATTAAAAAGTTTTAAAAACTAAATACTTAAAAAATACAATGAGCATTAAAAGCACTATTTTTATCATAAAATAAAGTCATACTAAAATCAATTCTATTTTGGACATAGGCATCCTCAATACAAGGGTAATTATATACTACTAATCCAGGGCAAAAATCCAGAATCTTCACAAATAGAGAGACTCATGGACATTTATTGCACACCCATCTTTAACTCCATATTTTATTTTCTTTCTGCAAAAACTGAGACTTGCAGGTCCCTTTTCTCTATTTTCAGTAGACTTCCACAGCTTCTCTGACAAATATATTTTGTAAGGCTTAACCTATTTGAAACAGTAAGTTAACATGAAATAAGATTTGCCTAAAGGAGATAAATATACTAAAACAAATGTTTAGAAAACTGATCTTTAAGTATCTCAGAAAATCTGGAAAATAACATTCAAAATGCTAAACAAAATAATTGAAGTTTTCACAAAATTATTTCTTAGATTCTAACTAAAATTAGCATAGATGTGTTGGGATAAAGAATAATATGTACTCTCTGAATGCCTTATGTGTTTTTATTCAGGGATCCACAGATTCCCATGGAGTTTTATTCAGCTTTGTGTGATTGTGACCAAAAGACTGTGATCTGTCAAGAACAAATTAGAGGAAGAAAAGTTTATTTTGTCTCCCACTTTCAGTAGTTCATTTCATGGCCATGAAATGAACTTCTGGTCATACCCTAATGGTCTAGATTTAATACCTAGTTAATTGATATCAGTGGATTAATCCACTGATTAGGTTATAGCTCTCCTAACCTATTTATTTCACCTCTGAACATTCATGAGATTTAGGATGACACTTCATATCTAAATGATAACACATGGTATCTCTGTGTGATCACGCTGGTATATATAGCAGAATGCCAAAGATTGGGTAATTTATAATGAACAGAAATTTATTTACCTCATGGCTTTATTGCCTAAGAAGTCTAGGATCATCATGTTGGTTTCTGGTGGTCACATTATATCATAACATGATGGAACACATTACATGGTTGAGAGAGAATTGAACTCACTTTTATAATAAATACACTTTCTCCATACCACATTAATCCAGTTATGAGAATAGAGCCCTCATGACCCCTTAAATTTCCTTCCTGAAGACACTGTTGCACTGCATATTATGTTTCTAATAACATGAAATTTGGGATTTATATTCAAACCATAGCAAATGGGGTCCCTGAAGAGAATTGAGATGTTATATAAACTTCTAGATTTACTTTTAGCTATTTTATTGTCACGAAGATCCTAGATATGTATATTCTTTCTCCAGTAGTGGGAGTGGGAGGAAAAAGAAGAGGGAAATGGAAAAGAAAAAGAGCATTACATTTACATGTTCATTAACTCTATCTGAAATTGTTTTTAAAAAAATGGAATCAGAACTACCTGTTCACCAATAAAAAATAAGAGATATTTTCACACCACACCATAAATTTTACAGATAGCAAATATTTTCTTTCTTCACATACAAAATCATGGTAATTTATGGATTCAATTTATAATTTAATAAATTATTACAGGAAACACATAAATGGCTATATTAAAATGTTTTTAAATAACATTTTGTTAAATTCCTTTAAAATTGATTTCCCTATGAAATAATATGAACTTTATTTTATCCACTTAAAACATTATTCTGAGAAAGGTCCACACTATTGGCAAAACTGTCAGTCCATATCCCTAACCTAAATAATGGTTAGGTGTCCCTTAAAAAAAAGAAAGACAATGTAAAAAATGTATTGATATGTGTCTACACACAATACTGGAAGGCTTTACATGTACCACTTTTGTGCCAGCTGTTGATAATGGTGAAGCTTACATATGTGTGAAGGCAAGGAGCATGTAGAAAATCTCTTTCATTTCTCTCAAATTTGCTAAGAGCCAAAAAATGGTCATGAAAAGTCTTACAAAGTCACTTTCTAAAAAACAGTAAATGTAAAATAAATTCCAAGTTATCTAATGGTTTTGAACAAAATGTAATGTGGTCTCAAATTCTAGAGTACACCAAGTCTTCAAGAATTTACTTTTAGCTATTTTATTGTCACGAAGATTCTAGATATGTATACCATTTCTCTGGGAATGCGAGTGGGAGGATAGTGAAGGGGGAGAAAGGAATGGGAATTAGTAAAAGTCTTTCGGGAGAGGTGGCTCCTAAAATAAAATAAATTTTATCGTACTTTTCCACAGACAGATGATTTTCTTGTTCTTGGAGGATTGTTGTAGTTTTGCTTTAGAGTACTTTTGAGTTTTTTCTTTTGACTTAAAATTATTTTAAATAATCCTCTTCATTTATGAACTGTTGAAATGGTAAATTACAGATAAGAAAATGACTGATGTAATTTTCTTTTCAGGCAACTATGGTTACAGACTTTGAAACATTGTTCTAATCCTTCATTTATTTATGAAATTGTAACACTGCTCTCCACTAATCAGCATGCTAAAATACTGGGATGGATATATATATATATATATATATATATATATATATATATATATATATATATATGATTTGTTCTGAGAAAATTACAGATTTAAAATAGCACAGAGAGACTCTATGTGCCCTTTATTTAGTTTCTTCCAATGGTAAGGAAAATTTATTTTAGTATCCAACCAGGAGGTCAGCAGTAGGACAAAGTCAGTAAATGTATTTCCATCATCATAAGCATCTTTCCTTTCACCCTTTTATGAACATAGACACTTCTTCCTTGACTCATTTGGTCCTTAAGCCCTCACAATCATTAATTTGTTCTTTATTTCTATAATCCTGCAGTTTGAGAAATGTTATATAAATGGAACCATATAGTATATATCTTTATGGAATTAGCTTTTCAACTTGTTTTCACTCAGCATAATTCTCTGGAGATATATCTAAATTGAATCAATTGTAACTTCAGAGTACTATTCCATGGTATGGACATAGCATAGAGAGGTGAATATTTTGAATATTCAAGTACAGTTTCTCATATGAACATGTGCTGTAATCTAACTGGAATAAATGTTCCAATGTATAACTTATTGTATGTATGGTACCCTATTTATATTTAATAGGAATGAAATAAATTCTTTATCTTCAATTCATCAAAATATTTACTAAATAAATTTTGCATGTTTCCAAGCAAAAAAAAAATAGTTTTGTCTTCTATAAAATTAACATTTAAGACTACAGAACAAATATTATATCTATCAGTGAACTTTGAAAAATATTTTGGTCATATCTGATAAAGGTAAATGTACATTCTATATCCCAGCAATTGCTATCCAGAAACATAACTAAAAGTAATGAATATGTCTGCTCTAAAAATGAAATGTGTTATATTGCTTATAGCAGTTCAAAAACAAAACAACAAAACAAAATCTGAAAAAAACTACTCAAACTCCCATTAAGTTTAAAATCAATTAATAATTTATGTTCTTTGCATGCAATAGACATTTATATGCTGAAGAAAATAAATGACCTTTATTATAAATAATTAAGAACATATTTCCTAAACACAATTTTGAATATAGTAAGTGAGGTAAAAGTAAGTACACATCTTGTATAATCTATTTAAATTAAATGCAAAGGTATAAAATGGGTGAAATTTATTTATGCAGTTAGGAATTATGAGCGTGTACCCTTGCAAGGTAGTATTAGGATTGGAAAAGATTCCCTTGTAATTTTTCTTTTAGTTTCCCCAAATGTAATTTGTTTTGTGTGTGTGAGAAGATGCTGGGAATCAAAATCTGTGCCTTATGCATGATAAGCACTCACTGTACATTACCTAAATGTAGTTCCTTAAGACAACACATAACTCTTTTCTTGTATTTTCTGTGCATGAGGAACCGGGTGGAACTTTGTTGAATTTGGTGCTTCAAGGTTTCAGAATAATGTACCTTCTAATTCCATGAACTTGATATATAATTTTATTTAGTCATGATCTATACATTTTAGTATCCAGGTCTTGTGCATACATTTTAAATGTTTTATTACAAACATGTTATGTAAATAACTTTTTTTACACTTCAATAGCCAATTATTTATTATTAATACAGAAGTACTAAGTGATCCATATTCTGTGACCACAACTTAGCAATTAGCTCTAGAGTCATCTTTGAGGGCATCACTCTTGGCAGGCATTACAAACTCTATGAGGGATCCTATGTACAACCCTCTGGATTTATTTCTCTTTGTAGTTCCCTCTTCTTTTTTTACTTTTCCTCAAAATTTCCAGCCACTTTGGCCTTTCCAAACACTAACTTCTGTCTCAAGGTAGAAAGTCTGCTGATTCCTTGATTGAATTCTCCCTTCTGGACCCTCATTTTGGAATTTTCCTCTAGGCAGAAAATCATGGTAATCATACTTCTCATTTCAATTATTTCCCTTATTTTAGGGATCACAATTCTGTGATGTCTGTTGTGCTGTTTCTAGAAAAAAGTTATTTTAGGTATGTTGGACTCTTTTCCAGTTGCTAAAGTTGGAAGGGAAAACAGTCTTAGCGATCTGGAGCTTGAAGTTGAATAATTGATTCATGTGACATAATCGTCTGCATGTCTGCTAGACATCCCCCAATGTGGGAAGGTAACATAGTTAGCAAAACTTCTTTTATAGGAAATCTGAAAGAAATGAAGATGCACTTCCTACCTGGAAAAATAATTGTTTGGTTAGAAGGAATTGTGGGGTAATTGTTTTAAAGTAGGATGCTTGACAAGCAACTAGGTTTCTGATGAAATTCTTGGGGATGGAGGAAGGATAGGTGGTAAAAGGTATGTATAAAGGGTCCAGAATTCTGTTCTTGTTTTTTGTGAGCTATGAACCCACTCCATACTTGGGACTGTCATACTTACCAGTTGTGATTTGTATTTTTTAAAAACTATTCTGAAACTTTCTGCAAATATGAACTGTGGACAACGATACTATTAATAACTGAAACATGTCCTTACTTGGCAATGTGTTTACCCTGTGCTGAGTACATAGTAATACTTTCCATGTGTTAATTCATGTAGTTTTTACAATCAAAATATTAGAAGATGTGCTAGCATTACCCTATTTTACAGATTCAGAAACTAAGGCATAGAGAGATTACATAAATTGCTCAAAGTTTATGTTGATAATTGGTAATAAGCAATCTGGCTCAAGCACATGTCTTACCAATTATAACGTATGGTAAAAACACCTGGAGGTTTCTTGAGGAATATTTGAGATAATCCATATAAAAGACTTAGAAGACGGGCCTAGTACCTGGTGCTCAAGAAATGTTAGTTACTATGTTAGTTATTTTGATGTGCTTCTTGCCATCTCTGGTCTTTCCTACCTTACGTTTTATGATTAAACCATACACTACATAGTCCCTTGAGTTTTCATGTTTTCCCTTATTCCTGGGTCTCTGTAATGTTGTCATCCTCTCTTTTACTTCTTTTTGCCTAGAAAAACTTTAATATTTCTTGGTTAATGTTTTACAAAAGGAACATGTGAAATAATTTTGTTATATATTAATTTAGGCACATATCCATAACTTCATTTAAATAGCTTCCTTATTTTAATTCTCTGCTAGTTGCAAAGTGAAGCAGTAATTCCCAGTGCCTTTAAGAGGTTGTGTGTTGTTTAGGTATTTAATGAGAATGAAACTGATGATAAATTCTCCTTGAAATAGCAAATGGGCTCAGGCTAAAATTATTTTCCCCTTAAAAAGTTAGTGTCATGTTCATAGTATGACTTATTTACACTTTTATATGCTTATTTATTTACCTATTTTTACTAAGAAATGCAATCAAAATGATATACCACAAAATTTTATAGAAAAATATAAAACAAAACATATTTATAAAACTTTAAATTTAAGAATTTTCTGTCAATTAAACAAGAATTAATCAGCATAATGTAACAAATAACCTACGATTTTAATCAACCAAGAGGTAAGTCATTGTACCACCAACTTAATCCTTTGAGCTACCTGTGTTAAGTATAAGTTTCATTTGAGTGAAACTACCTCTTTTGAATACCTACATCAACCACCTAATAATATTCTATAGATATTAATAGTATAATGTGATTAAAAATTGTCTCTCAAATGTGAACAGTAGTACTTAACATATGCATTAAAAAATTGATGTGTATTTTCATATTTCTTTATATGTGTATGTATTTATATATGTATGTGTATGTATTTCTTTATATATGTGAGTTATAGGTGATCACAGTGCCTTTATTTTTATTTATTTATTTGTTTTTTATGTGTTGCGGAGGATTGAACCCAGTGCCTCGCACATGCTCCTTGAACACTCTACTGCTGAGCCACAACCCCAGCCCCTGCATATTTACATATTTCACCATTTCATTAAAGTAACGATTCTAATGAAAGCGAGAAATATACATCAATAAAATATATAAACTGAAAATTTTTGAAATAAATTGCACTTTATACAAGAAGTCTTTCTATCTCCTCTAGATTGACAGTTTATCAGAGCAGGATTATCTTTCTCATTAACTTACTTTATTTAGAACTCCTTTTATACATTTTATATCTTTACCATGTACCCCCTGGAATAAATATAATCTCATTCAATATGCATCTTTCTAGCTGTGCTATAGGTTCCATGTCAGTGTTCTTTAGTATAGTATTCCATAGCTCAAAAGAGCATCTATCTCATAGAAGATCATCAGTAAGTAAATATACAAATAAAAGCAAATGTTATTGTTATGGACTAAATTGTTTTTCTCTGCCTCCAGATTCATATGTTGTATGCCTAACCCTTAAGTGACATTATTTAGACATAAGGCCTTTATGGAAACTGTAAGGAACTGGCGAAACATCGGAGGAAGAGACCACAAGAGACTGGCTTCATGCAAAAAGCTTAAGGGGATTTTTATTGAGGACCCGGATTCAGCACGCTGAGACTCTAAGCTCACTCAAGAAGCAAGAGCAGCCCAGAGCCCACAGCAGGGGTTGAACAATGCTTAAGTACACCTTTTGGGGAGGGGGGGTGCTTTGCATACATCACAGTCTCCTTTAACAAATCACCTTACACCTCGGGAAAATCAAACAATAATTCTTAGACTTGATTAGTACATTTATTGGCGGGAACAGGGCTGTCTGGAGTGATAGGTCTTTCCTGAGGAGGGGGTTACATCTAAACTGATTGGTTCGGACCCTGAATATCTACTTGACAAGCTGCACAGGGTCTTGAACGCTTACGTGAGGAGTTACAAGGACCCCAGGCCATAAATCACTAAATGGCCAGTAGGGCCTTGTCCTAAATGCCTCAGGAATTTAACCCATGCTTTGCAGTTTTAGAAGCAGGTTTAAAATGCCTGGTCCTTTACATTTTAACTCAGGCTTTGCAGCTTAGAAACTTTACCCTTTCAGAAACACCTAGTTAAATGAAATCATAAAGGGGGCCTCATAGGACTGAGGTTTTGGAATAGAGAAATACAAGTATCTATCTCAATGACCACATGAAAAAGAGATCACGTGAAGACAGATTGAGAATAAAGAATAAATGTAGAAACTAGGAAGAGAAGCCTTAAAGAAATAAACCCTGAACTTGATCTTGGACTTTCAGCCTCCAGAACTAATAGAAAATAAATTTCTGTTGACTTAGTCACCCAGACTCTAGCATTTTGTTATGAAACCCTTGAAGACTAGTACAGATAATCAACAAATTTTATGCACTTTTGTTTTCTTGGGAAATATATGAGGTTAATAGTACCATGAAAAAATATATAAATATATGTGAACACACATTCCTAACTAATTATTAGGCATGTTTTCCTCTTTCCAGAATTTATGCACTATCAGTATATATATATATATATATATATATATATATATATATATATATAGATAGATAGATAGATAGATATAGATATAGATATAGATATAGATATAGATATAGATATAGATATAGATATATATTTAATACAAATAGCAATAACTCATCTAAAGTACTTTGATTACTTGGTAAACCATTCTAAAAATATTCTTAAGGACTATTATTTAATAAAAACTTGGTCATTTGGATTCAGAGAATGACCAGGCTGAAAGAAAAACAAACAAAAAGTTTATCTGTTTACTTTGTGTTGCTTGTAACCTCTATTTTTATTTTTATTTCTTTCTGAACTACAATGGCCTATAAACTAAAATTACTTCTAAAAATAGACTACAATGTGATATAGCAAGTTTACTTTAAAATCTCAAGAGAGCTACAGATAAGAATAATGATTTTCACATAATAAAATGGAGTTGGCATAAAACAATGTGAAACTAAGAGCCAACTGTCAAAGCTATTTTAAAAATGTACTTTACATTTGAATAATAAAACCCCAGTAATCATGACAATTAAAAGGCAAAATATTGCTCTTGAACAATGTTATTATTCTCAGAATGAGTTTAGGCCAAGGGTACCTGAGTAATTTTATTACTCCAGGGATACAAAAGGATATTATTATTTTATTCCACTTTTATGGAAAGGCTTTTTCCTGTTGATATATTTGCTACAGCTATTAAAGTCAGAAAACATTATTTCTATTTCTTTTCTTTAAAACTCTATTAATCAACAGAAGCAATGACCCATTTTGTATATTCCAAATAGATAACCAAGTATCAACTTTAAAAATTTATGGCTAGAGAATCTAAGGATATATTTTATCTAGATAAATTTCACCCTGGTGTTGCTAAGCCTTTTGCTGCTTGAAATAAAGTCAAGTTTACAGTAACTTTGCTCTGAGATGCTTTCTATCCAATAAAGAAACATCTTTATTATTTAACCATAAAATCCAGGTTGTTTATAGAATTGATAATCTTCAAATTGGAATAAATCACACCTAACCAACATCTTGCTATTTTGAAGTTGCAGGACAAAAGGCAGTCAGTGTAGGTAATAAATGATTGTGTCAGAAAGATGGGGAATGATTCAGGAGGAAATAAAATGTTAATACCTTCAGGAGACTTGCCCTCTCCTCCACCTGTTGCCAAAATGACCTGCCTCAGGGAATTGTTCCTCTCTGCAGGGAGTTGTAGGGGTTGTTAATCAATGCCTCCTGGTCTGCTCCCTTTCTGCCTGGATCATTCCACCTTTGGCAGGCCTTCTGGCCACTAATCCTGTAGGCAGGATGGAGAGAGGAGAGATCTTGAGAACAAAGGAAAACTATAAAGTATAAAAGGGACAAGACACCCCACTTCCTTGCATGCCCAGCTCTTGGACCCCTTCTCTGCTGAGAAGTCTATCCCTGTTCTACCCTTTAAATAAAACTTGCTTTCTATGCTTGCCTTGGTGTTTCTCAGATGTTCAGTCTTCAATATCTGGGGAAATAGAACTCAGCTCTTATTTATTCTTATAACTGGCATCAATTTTACATAAGCTCCAAATATGCTTTGTGCCATATATTTTTTGAGGCAGTTTACAGATAACTTCTCCCAAAATGTGTAGGATATGAATTATCTTCCTTTTAGATGTAAGGTCCCTAGGATAATCTACTTAAGCTGCAAACTTATTCAGCAGTAGGGAATGAGAAAGGACCTAAATATAATATTATTGCATATTCTTACTAATTATCAAAAGATAGTGAATATAAACATCATATTACCTCATATTTCAGCTGAAAATCTATCTTCATGACTGGTATAGTAAGACCTTTTACAATTTCTTCAAAATTATTTTATTTTAAAGTAGGTATATATATATCTCAAACTACTCCTGTTGTACAGGCACAATTTCAGATTTTTTATTTTGAATTTACTTTCTGTTTCTGGCCTGACAACCACAAACACAAATGCACTACTTCATCTTGATTTTAATGTGTATTCTACTCTATTATTTCCCTATACATACTCATATACTTTATGTGTATTTATCAATTATAATTATACATACATTTGGCAAAAAAAAGAAATTGCAGCATTAAGTTATAGGACATTAAGAAGAAGATAAGCTATATGAAATGCAATCAAAGGAGAATTATTGTTTTTGTTTCTCTTGAACTATTTCCCTGTGTCACTTTGAATCATTATATACTACCTAGCTCCTGGAAAGATGTGTCATGTTTAAATATTATCTCTGATGAGAACATATTTTAGGAACTTAATAGTTATAATTTCTTCCATTTCAAAATATCTATGTTATTTTGTTCTTCTAATTTCTTCTACTCAATTGGTGTCCTTGAATTTAGAAACAACTTTTCTTTGTTATGCTTAAAAAAAAAACTTCATTGTTGTCAGGAGATAATCATACTACATGGGCATGCCTTTGTGTTTATTCATTTCCTCTAAATAGAGTAAATTCTTTTGAATATAGGCATTTTGAAGATTTTATTTAGTGACTAGAGTGTAAACAACAACTGTATTTAAGATCCAGTTGGAAAATCATTGGCATTTATTCATAATTTTCTAGTTCTAACTCATTACAATATCTTTGTTGATAACATGAAAACATACTGTTCCAAAACTTTTACAAACTTAGAAATCAACTTAAATTATCACTTTATTATAGAGATACTGTTGTAGCATAAATTCTAAAATGGCAAATTTTACCTTTTTTTTTTTTTTTTTTGAGCAATTCCTAATGCTATAAGAGTCTCAGGAGTTTTAGATATCTGTATCTCAGATGAAAACTTCTGGCATCTAGTGACATTTTGAAGTCTCTAATTTGGAGTTTAAAAACAGATATTTTCTCTCCTGATGATTGGCATGTATTCCTGGAAAACATCCAGACAGATGATATTAGTCTTCAGCTTCTTTGTCATATGGCATAGAAGAAGCTAGTTGGGTATTTTTAATAGAAATTTATCTATTCAGAACATTGAGAAAATGAAGAAGGATCTTAATAATATTAAGACTTTATTCTATAACATAAACTGTCCATTAAACAAATATTCATTGAAGACCTAGTAGAAATCCTAAGCTCTGGAGATAAAATAATGAAGAAAACCACTAATGAACACTGTTCCCATTGAGTTTATGGGAGTTTATGAGTTTATACTGAGGAACACAGATATAAAACAACTAACAAAAAATGCCCAATGAGACTCATTTCATATTTCTGATGTCCTGAACTGTGTGATAATGTCTGTTTTGCTTTAGGCCACTAAATGTGTGTGTGTGGTTTTTTTTTTGTTTTTGTTTTTTATAAATGTTCTAAAAAGATTGAATAACTTAACTGGAAATACTATCTTAAGTACACATCAAAAACAAATGCAGACTGATTAAATGATGAAAATATTTTGTCAATGACTATCTAGTTTTTGGTCTGAAAACAAAGCTTATCCCATATTTTAGGTTCACACTTTCTGGAAATATTATTTGCATAATATCAGCAATTTTTTTAATGAAACCACTTCAACTCACCTTGAGCATGTGTGTGTGTGTGAGTGTGTGTGTGTGTGTGTACACAAGTAATTATACATGTAATTTTGTGATGGCAATATTTTATGCTACTTTTATTTTATTATTACATCTAACTTTTCTTTTTAGTTTTCTATTTATTAGTAGTGATATTCAGATGAAATGTGCCTTAGAGATTCACCTAATGAAAATGAAGGGGGATCTTGAATGTTCTCACTTTCAGTGTTCAATTCTTGAATATTTGGCATTTTCATAACATACAGAGACTTGCCAAGAAGTAAATCATCTTAAATAACTGTCTTGGAAAAGGCATTAAAGGTATTATTTTGCCTCTTTCCCATTTAGTCATTCTACCAAAGTGAATACACTTAAAATACAATAGTGAGAAGTATGTTTCCACAATCCTATCACTATGGCTTAATTCGTATAGTTGTCAACAAAGCTTTTGTTTGAAGACATATTTATTTTGTGATTGTGCTAATAATACAAATAATACTGATTATTAATTTTCTCAAACTGTTATGGGGAAAAAAGAAACCTCACAGATATGGTGGCTTAAAGCAACACAAGATTATCACATAATCCAGGACATCAGAAACAGGAAATGTCTCTTTGGACCAAAATGAAGCTAGTGTCAAGGTTTTAGTTTTCTGCAGACTCTAGATTTCAGTTCCCAGTCAGTTTGAGTTCCTGGAGAGTGGTGGCATTCCCTGACTTGTGAACTCTCTTGTGCTATCCAACATGGCTCCTCTAGTCAGCAAAGTACATGAGGCTGTTTTCATAGCTCCTCTCTCTTAATTCCCATCGACCTCCTGTTCCACATTGAAGAACATTACATTGAATCCATTAAATAATTCAGGATAAAGTCCCTATTTTTAAGATCAGCTGCTGATCAACCTTGATATCAACCATAACTATAATTCTCCTTTTCCATATACCTAACATTATCACAAATTTCAGGCATTAGGAAACGGGAGTCTTTGGGGGACTTTATTGTGCCAATAATAATAGAATAATGCTTAAATCCCAAAGGACTCATTCAGATTAATTCAATGTATCCTTTGATCAACTATTTACTAGCTGGTCTAGTAGTTAAATGATAGATGTTAAAACAAATTATTCTTTTGATGACCTTTCTATTTAGTGTGTTTCACATGGTAGAAGAAGTTAAGAGAGTGCTGATCCTACATAATTTGTGGCCAAAATTAATAATTTTTTTCAAAATGCTTATATAAAAAAATCCATAGCACATGTATAAACAATTTTTATTTATTTTTTATTTGTTATACATGACAGTAGAATGCATTTATGCACTTTGATATATCATACATAGATGGGATATAATTTCTCATTTTTTTTAGTGTATATGTTGTAGAATCATATTGGTCATGCAATCACACATATACATAAAGTAATAATGTCTGTTTCATTCTACTACCTTTATTATCCCCATGTCCCCTCCACTCCCCTCTCTTCATTTCTCTCTTCTTAAATTAAGGTAATACTATTCTTCTCTAGTGCCCCCCTCCTTATTGTGAATTAGCATCTGCATATTAAACATAGGGCTTTTGGTCTTTTGTTATTGGCTTATTTTGCTTAACATGATATTCTGCAACTCCATTCATTTACTGGCAAATGCCATAATTTCTCTCTTTTTTAAAGCTAAATAATATTCTATTGAGTATATATATCACATTTTCTTTATCCATTCATCTAGGGAAGGATACCTAGGTTGGTTCTTAGTTAGTTTAGCTATTGTGATTGAGCTGCTATAAACATCGATGTGGCTGCATTACTGTAAGTCCTTTGGGTATAAACCAAGGAGTGGGATAGCTGGGTCAAATGGTGGTTCCATTCCCAATTTTCTGAGGAATCTCCATACTGCTTTCCATAGTGGTTGCACCAATTTGCAGTCCCACCAGCAATGTATGAGTGTACCTTTTTCACCACATCCTTGCCAACATTTATTGTTGCCTGTATTCTTGATGATTGCCATTCCGACAGGAGTGAGATGAAATCTTAGAGTAGTTTTGATTTGCATTTCTCTAATTGCTCGAGCAGTTGAACACTTTTTAACATATTTGTGGATTAATTGTATTTCTTCTTCTCTGAAGTGTCTGTTCAGCCAATTTATTGATTGGATTATTGTTTTTTTTTAGTGTTAAGTTTTTGAGTTTTTTAATATATTCTAGAGATTAATGCTTTATCAGAGATGCATGTAGTAAAGATTTTCTCCCAATCTGTAAGCTCTCTCCTCACATTATTGATTGTTTCCTTTGCTGATAAGAATCTTTTTAATTTTAATCCATTCCATTTATTGATTCTTGATTTTACTTCTTGCATTTTAGGAGTCTTGTTAAGAAAGTCAGTTCCTAGGCATACATGGTGAAGATTTGGGTCTTGTTTTTCTTCTATTAGGTGCAGGGTCACTCTTCTAGTGCCTAAGTCTTTGCCACTTTGAGTTGATTCTTGTGCAGAGTGAGAGAGGTTTAATTTAATTTTGCTACATATGGATTTCCGGTTTTGCCAGCACAATTTGTTGAACAGGCTATCTTTTCTCCAGTGAATGATTTTGGCACCTTTATCATTTTTCTTTGAAAGATCTGTCCAGTATCTAGAGAAGTGTGTTAAAGTCACCCAGTATTATTGTATTGTGATCTATTTGACTCTTGAAATTGAGAAGGATTTGTTTGATACATATAGATGTCCCATTGTTTGGGGCATAAATATTACTTATATATACTTCCCTTAAGAAGTACAAAATATCCTTCTTTGTCTCTTCTGATTAACTGTGGTTTGAAGTATATTTTATCTGAGATGAGAACTGAAACCCCTGCTTGGTTATGCAATTCATATGAGAGATATGTTTTTCCCCATCCTTTCACCTTTAGCCTGTGATTGTCTTTGCCCATAAAGTAATTCTCTTACAGAGAGCATATTGTTGGGTCTTGATTTTTAATCCAATCTGCCAATCTATCTTTTGATTGAGCAGTTTAGGCCATTAACACTTAAGGTTATTATTGAGATATGATGTGTATTCCCTGTGATTTTGATTTGTTTCTGGATATTGATTTGTCTTACTTTCCCATTTGGTTGAATGTTACTTTAGTGTAGATCCTCCCTTTGCTAATTTTCAGTTTTATTTTTCACTTCATCCTCATGAAATAATTTGTTGAGATTGCTATGTAGTATAGACTTTCAGGTTGTGAATTCTTTTAATTTTTGTTATCATGGAAGGTTTTAATTTCATCTTCAAATATGAAACTTAGTTTTGCTGGATATAAAATTCTTTGTTGGCATTCATTTTCTTTTAGAGCTTGAAATATTATTCCAGGAACTCCTAGCTTTAAGGGTCTGG
The DNA here is from genome assembly GCF_045843805.1 of Urocitellus parryii. Classification (NCBI taxonomy): domain Eukaryota; kingdom Metazoa; phylum Chordata; class Mammalia; order Rodentia; family Sciuridae; genus Urocitellus; species Urocitellus parryii. The sequence continues at coordinate 235,883,931 of NC_135531.1, read as the reverse complement.
GTTGAGAAAATCAATTGAGATCCAAATTGGTTTCTCCCTATATATAATCTGATTTTTTTTCTCTCACAGCCTTTAAGGTTTCATTTTATTCTCTGTTAGTAATTCTCATTATAATGTGTCTTGGTGTGAGTCTGCTGTAATTTTGTACATTTGGGTCCTGGAAACCTCTTGTATTTGATTTCCATTCCATTCTTTAGGTTTTGGAAATTTTCTGCTATTATATCATTGAAAATATTGTGCATTCTAGGCTGGGGATGTGGCTCAAGTGGTAGCGCTCTCGCCTGGCATGCGTACAGCCTGGGTTCAATCCTCAGCACCACATACAAACAAAGATGTTGTGTCCGCCGATAACTAAAAATAAATATTAAAATTCTCTATTTCTCTCTCTCTCTCTCTTTAAAAAAAAGATTGGTTTGGTTTGTATCTCTACTCCTTCATCTATTCTAATTATTCTTAAGTTTGGTCTTTTCATGTTATCCCATAATTCTTGGATGTTCTGTTCATGATTTCTTTTCTTCTCTGCATGGTAAACTATACTGTCAACATTATACATTTTGTTATCATTGTCTGAGGTTCTGTCTTCCAAGTGGTCTAGTTTGTTGGTGATGCTTTCTATTGAATTTATAATTTGGCTTACTGATTCCTTTATCTCAAGGATTTCTGCTTGTTTTTTTTTTCACAATTTCTAACTCTTTATTGAAGTGATCTTTCACTTCCTATAATTTTCTTTGATTTCACTCCTTATACTATCCTTTACTTTACATGTATCTGTGTACAACCTGAACTCCTTCTTGGACATTTCTTCTACTGTGTTATTAGCGGCTTCTGTTGTTGAAGCATCTTGGTTTGTTTTGGGCACCTTATTCCCTTGCTTTTTTATGTTGTTAGTGTATTTTCCCATCAAGAAGTATGGATCTAAGGTAGCATAAATTCTACACTGTAGATCTATAGTGTCCCTGAAGGTTTCCAGCACCTCATCTTTGATGATGAGAACAATACCCGCAGTACCCAGGGTATACAATATATAGCCTTAAACCTAATAGTTCCCACTAAAGCATCTACTGCTTTCTTGTATTAAACCAAAATGATGAGTTGAATAACTATCTATAGTATAAACAGAAAATTTGTTAAAATGGCTTACAATTTCAAATGGTGAATGAGAGAAGAGAGGTAGGGTAGGATGCAATATTCTTGAGGGAGGAGGAGAGAAGCAAGAAGTAAAAAATTACAGAAACCATGGAAGATGAGCTGACAGCGATTGCCTGTTGGTTGGAGAAAAGTTGAAAGAAAATCCAAGAAAATAGACAAGAAAGAGGAAGAATATGAACAAAGGGAAAAAATTAAAGACAGAAGAATATAACAAAAATGCAAAACACCCTTCATATTTCATTGCCCTCCACACACTGATGCATAAAACACATCTTGTTCCAAATATGGTAGAGAGATTAGCAAATGGAAAAATAAAATAAAAGAAAATAAATCTTGATGGAAAGTCAAAATGTCTCTGTCAGTGTTCAACAGTTTCTCAGCCCTGTCTCTGATGCCTCTTGGGATCACCAAACGCAGATCAGCCCTCACAAATCCAGTCACTATCCCACCAATTCATCTGGGCTTCAGATACCTCAGGCTAGGCCTCGCTATAGTCACAATATCTCAATGCTGCTCCTACTTGCAGAGAGACCACAAGGGATGCACTCATACAGAGGAGCAACTTTGAGATGCAGCAGCAAGACAAGGGCCACCAACACTCTTAAAAGGAAGACCCCAGGCACCTGCACACTGGACCTGCAGGTCCCAGCTAGAGTCCCCAGACAGAGTGTCTTGTGTTGGCAAGCCTGCTGGTGCCTGGATCCCAGGCCCTGGCTGGTGTCCCAAAATGGGTTCACCTATGTGCAGTCAAACCTGGAGTGTCCCCCACAGCAGTCCTCTAGGTCCTGGTAGCAGTGGTAGTAGCAGTGGTTGTTGGCATCAGGCAGCTGGTCCACAGCAGTGGCAAATGTAGCTATAAGGGCAGCATCACCAGGTACTCTCTGGGGGTCAGTAGCAGTGTCAGCTTCAGTTGCATTTGAGGCAGCAATATTTTCTGTGGCAGCAGCAGGCAGTTGCAGCTGCAAGGGCAGCAGCACCCAGAAAGACGACCTTCAGTGGACCTCAGGCTGGCAGCAGCAGAATCAGAGGCAGCAGTGATGGTGGTAGTGGTAATAAACAATTTTGAAGATTTTTGAAAACACTTCGACATTCTTTGTTTCATTTAGTCTTCGGAAAATATGTAAAATGGACAAACAAAAGAAGTATTACTACTTTAATACTGTAGATAAAAAGCAAAAGCTCACAGAGTTTCAAAAACTGCAAGTATAATAAAAAAAGAATTAATCTTTCTAGACATTCCACAAAACTTATTCTATTAAAAGCCTGTCTTGGCTTGCTTTATAGTTAATTTAATCTCTTAGCAGCTAGAGAGAATGATGAGAGGGATTTTTATTTTGTACTAAATTCTAACCAACAAAAAGTAACTGACTGGCAGGGAAATTGAAATGACAAAATCTGGAAGAAATTCAGTTTGAACTCTTGGAGTTTATTATTGTCAAGGTTGTCTATTTGGGCCTAGACAAATATACACCTTTCACAAGGACAGGCTTTACTAATGATAACAGATAAACAAGAATAAAAATGTTTATGGAAATTTTGTGCATTTATCGGGTAGTTCAGGATTCCTTAATAGGAAGTTTTAGCAATAATAATAGGCTGCTTTCAGAAACAAATTTCTGAATATGCAACAACAAAAAAGTATATAAAAGACAGAAGAAAGTATAAAATTCAAGGTAATTTTAACAAATGGACCTGAAGCTATAAACAGAAATTTTCAAAGGAAAACTAGTATGAAATGCTCCTTCTAAAAACGTTAAAATGTTGATAAATGACACTTAAAATTATATTTGCTATAAGCCAAAGTGCTTGTAACAAACCCCAGTTTACTTTAAACTAATGTTTTATTATAGCACATATGCATGACATTCTGACGTGGTGAAAGTCTACCCAGACCATAAAAACTAGATTCAAGATTGGTAAAGTGTATTGAAGCCAAGGATAGAGAAAATTTTTTTAAATATATTTTTAGTTGTCAATGGATATTTTATTTGTTTGTTTATTTATTTATGGTGCTAAGGATTGAACCCAGGGCCTCACACATGCCAGGCAAGGAATTTACCACTGAGCCACAACTCCAGGCCCCTAGAGAAAAATTTTGGGACAGATATTTTTAGAGAAAACTTTGTTGCTCTATAAAAATGTTAATCTCTTGGCCGAGATGACATCCATTCACGAATACTAAGAAAGAAATTGAAAATGAAAATTCTGAATAGCTGTCAGTTTTCTTAGAAATATTAGAAAGAATAGAAAGGTGGAGAGATAGAATAAAATGATGTCATAATTTTATGTGAAAATAAGATACTATTTTCTAAATTTTAGAATGTGATTTATTAAAATAAAGCACTAAAATATTTATTATTCAGTTTTGATTTTATCACTTAGAATCACTTTTTGAAGGTCTAGTTGACATAAAAAGTTGGACATATTTAATGTATGCAATCTATTGTCTTGGAAGTTATGCATACACCTGTGAAACCATGAACAATGTCAAGATAATGGGAATCCATAACCTACAAAATCTCATTGTGGCTCCCCACTCTATTTGGGGTAAGACTATGTAATGTGAAACATATCCTCTTAAATTTTTAGTTGAACAATATGGTATTGCTAAATATATGAACTACTTTGTGGAACAGATCTTTAGAAATTACTCATCTTGCATAAATGAAGCATCATACCCATTGAATATAATTCATTTTCTCCTCTCCCTAACCAAGGGTAACTACCATTCCATTCTCTTTCTGTAAATTTGCTTGTTTTTGATACTTTATATAAGTGGAATCTAGCAATATTTGTCCTTCTGTGTCTAAGAGTCTGGGAACCATTAAAAAAGACAAAATGTTAACAATTGTACCTTTTTTTTTTTGATACTAAGAATTTTACCTGGGGGTATTCAAGCACAGCACACCTCCAGCACTTTTTTTTTTTTTTTTTTTTTTGACAAAGGGCCTTTTAAACTTGTACAAATCCTCACTAAATTGCTGATGTTGACTTTGAACTTAAGATCCTCCTGCCTCAGCTTCCCAAGCAGCTGGGATTACAGGTTATACACCACCCCACTAGGCTAACAATTGTAACATTCTAAGTAATATTAGTTTATTATAAAAAACAAAATGCTAACAATTGTTACTTTATAAGTGATATTAGTTTATGATAAAAATGTGTTGCTTACTGATAACACATAATGGGAGTGTTTAAAAGTTTAATGTAATGATTAATAGGAGATGTACATGCTAACCACTACCTTTTCTTTTACATAGAGCCAATGCATGCAAAATCTTGCCTGGCTTAGTGAATATCAGAAGTGATAGACCTCACCGTCCCCAAACTCAGGAAGCAATCTGATGAAATTACTCTCACAGTTGTTGGATACAGCATTGTATAATAAAAATGGAATTCCAAGTACAATCCAAGCAAATATATTTATGAATAACCAACATACAAGTGCAAAAACTTAGCATTAGAATAAGTAAATAATTTTAGTGTTTTTATAGGAAAACCAAAAAAAAGGAAGAATACAATGAAGTGTGGGGAAAAGTTATAATTAGGCATGTTGAACGAGCCAAAATGACTTCAAATATGAGATGGTCTACTTTATTAGTAATCAGAGAAATATAAAGTAAAACAGGACTATCTTATTATTTATATGTAAAAGAAAAAGGTTGGCAGTTTTTAATGATAGGAAAGGATTTGGGGAAAAAAGAGGAATTTCATTAATAAATGGTGAGAGAAAATTATTGTAATCATTCTTGAGAGATATACAACACCTAGTAAACTAATAAGTGTAAGTACTGTGCAATGATTCCATTACTGTGAACCTGCTCCAGAGTCTTTTACTCCAGTGAACATGAATGCAAGCACCAGGATTGACTCTGTAGCACTGCTCTTTTTCCATAGCAAAAAAGAAAAGAAAAAGGAAGGTTATATAATAATTTTACATTATGATATAATTTACTATATTATAATAACTAGCAACATACAAATATTGAAAAATATAATGATAAGATATAAAAACAAGTTATAATTGACTCTATGGAAACACAAACACAAAAATATACAAAATTATGAATATAAAGTTATGTAGGACAAGTATAAACCCTTGAAAGGCATTAAGGATTATGTACTAATAGGTAAGGTTTTATTATGAAACAGAAAAAAGGAAAATAATTAATAAAAGTATAAATCCAAACAAAGTAAAATATTCAAAGATTTGATTGCATAAATAAAACCTAATGCTGGAATTGAAAAGACCAATAACATTTGGTGAGTCCAGTTGTAAGCAGAAAAAATGTCAAAAAAAGATTGTTAATATTAGGAATAAGGAGACTGATAAAATTTTGTGGTATTGTAAGAATAAGACAAAGAGTTATGCATATATTATATTGGCAGCTCTGAGGGCATTTGGTGAATTCTTTCAATATGGAATTTTAAAACATGACAGAAATGCAGAATTGTTAGAACTCTATTTGGTAGTGTTCTGCTGACTTCTGAATGTTTAGTGATGACTAGGTACAATAGGCATTAAATGTTATCCATATAACTCGAAGAAGAATTAATACCAAAAGGAATACATTATGGAAAAGTTTATGTACTTAATATAACTTTAATGTTTTAATTATCTTTTTATGAGAAAATAAAGCTATTGAGTTGTTCAAGGAATAAACAAGCAATTTAAGAAGTGATTGACTTTTAACGTACTTTCCAGATCTGACATTATTATTTCATGAATCTGGTTTCTGACTAGTATTCATCTTACTAAACAATGTCAAGCTAGTAGAGGTTCTCTTTCTGTAATATGCAGGGAATTTGTAACTCCTGACAAATTTATATAGTATCCTTAAGGACAACTGTAATAAATAAAACAACAAAATATTGTGTTACCTTTCTGTCACCATGGAAAAGTACCTGAGATAATCAGCTTTAAAGGATGAAAAGTTTATTTAAGCTAACAGCTTCAGAGATCTCATTCCTGGCCATTTGGACCTGTAACTTTGGCCTTTTGCAAGATAGAACATCATGGCATGGAGCAAGAGATGAAGCAGAATTGCTCACCTCATGGTGGTCAGGAAACAAATAGACATGAGGAGCCAGCATTCCAATATCTCCTTCAAGTTTTTCCCCCCAGTGGCCTAACTTCCTTCCACAGGTCCTATCTCCTAAAGGTTCTATTACCTTCCAATAGTACCATCATCTGGGCACCAATCCTTCAATACATGAGTAATAGGAGGATATTTAAGACCCAAACCATAAAAAATGATGTTCACTAATATATTTGGACTGTATAGACATCCTGTGCATTCTTCATGTGAATAGAAATCTTCTGTGAAAACAGAAATAGTTACACATCTCAGGAGCAAATGAAAGATTAAAGAACCAAAGGATAATCTTGTATGATGGAAGAGAATTCACTTTTGAGTCAATATAATGGTATATGGAGGATTCTTTATGGATAAAGGTTATCTATGCAATCTGAACATCTGAATAGAGGAGTCCTTTGATTGTATTTGATACTTAAGAGAAATTATTCCTATCAGGGTCTGTGATGTCAAATAGAAGGAGAATAAAGGGAACTTCTGGTTTTACAATCAAGAGGAAGTTTATATTCTAATGAGATCAGCATTCATATTACTGGTTAATCTTTATACCAGGTTATTTTATATACTGTTATATTGCCCATAAAAGACTCACTGTTTTTGAGAAGTTAAACTTATAAACATAAATAACTTTGTAATAAGTAAATTTAAAAATATAGACAAGGAATTGTAGAGCTTTTACACCAGAACATCAAATACTAATTTCTTGATATTTAGGAAAATTTTAATCATACTTGATTTTTCCTTTGTCTTTTGTCCCTCATCCATATGACCACCATTTACTTTCATTTTGGTAAGTACTAAGTGTACTTACTATTTGTCTTTTCATTTGCACACCGATCATACGATCACTTCTTACCTATAAATACAGTGTCTTCTTAAGTAGGATTATTGTACTTTCAATTTGGCTTCAACATAGTTGAATCATCCTGGGAGATTTCAAACTGATCTTTACAAAATAAGTCTGAATATATTGAATGCCTAATTAAAACCTTTCAGTAGTTTATCATATGATTCTGAGTAAGTATCCAAACACACAAAGTTATTTATCACCCCATCTTGCTTCATATCATCATGGAAATACAAGCAGTATAACATTTTTAAATTATTTTAATTTCTGTACATTTTTGTCTTTTCCAGCTTATCTAGTTGGCTATGTTTTAGTGCTAGCTTATTGACTTATAGCAATGCCTAGCAGATAACAGTGCATTATTATTGGAGAACTGAGTATTTGAGTATATAAAAACCTGAAGGAATGTTTTTTTTTTCTACATGGCATAATAAATAATACATATTGTTTAAATTATTTTTATGAAATAATAAACTTAATTTAATAAATATTTTAAAGTCAAATATTTTATAAATTTATCTTTTCATACAATATTTCACAGTCCGTATACCTTAATACAATTTTGTGTTTCAAATATATGGTGGATGAGATGGCCATCATGAGATGGACATCATTACCCTAAGTACATGTATGATGACATGAACAGTGTGAATATACTTTGTATACAGCCAGAGATATGACAAATTGTGCTCTATATGTGTAATATGATCTGTAATGCATTCTGCTATCATATATAACAAATTAGAATAAAAAATGTTAAATAAATGCCTCATTACTCTTCATCTAATCTTTTAGGAGAAAAAAATGGGGGTAACATCCCTTTTAAACAATCTTATTCCTTGAACATGGCTTTAAAATCACACATTTTTACCAGATTCTAGCCTGCAGATTAATTTACCTCATGGCTCCTGAAGGACTATAGCATAGGACTAAGTCCCTAGACAGAATTTTGGAATTGCAATAGAATTTTGATATAAGGAAAAGACACTTCCTAAGCTTCTTCTATCCACAGTAGTACAACTTCTATATAAGGGAAGAATAAAGCAGCTCTGAGCTATGTAGTCTCATGTTACATGCTCTCCATCTTCTAAAGTCACAGTGTTCTTTCAGAATTCTAAAATGATATTTTGAAAGGTGAAAGGTCACACTTAGTTCTGTATGCTTCTTCTATCTTCATTATGTAAATACCTAAATCCCCTTCACTTTGTTACATCCTGACCTAAATAAACTTAGAAAAATGAAAGATGTAAATGATTTTTACAGATTTTTCATGAAAATATGAGCATTTCTGTATCATAGCACATGCAAATTCTTTTAATTTCTATACATTTTTGTCTTTCCTAACTTATCTAGTTAACTGTCTTTTAGTCCCATCTGCTTATAAAGTAATGTCTTGCAGGTAATTTTACGTAAACAACTTTATTAGTTCTCTTGACTTTTACAGTATTCACAAGATGAATACCTCATGGTAGGACTTGGTATTTTTACAGGAATATGTGTGACTTCTGGGTACAACAATCCATAGTATTTATTGAATTTCTCCTGAATTTATTAAGCGTTTAAGGAATAAGATCATAATAGGGATAATTACAAGAAATTAATATTAATTTTAAAAATATAAGGAGGCCACCATTATGGGAAAATATTGTGGTTTCCCCCCCAAAACAATTAAAAATGAACTTGTCTTCTGAATCAGGAATGCAATTTCTGAGCATATTTCTAAAATAATTGAAAGCATAATTTGAAGAGATATTTACATACTTATGTTCATAGCAACATTACTTGTAATAGACAAGAAATGACTGCAAACTAAATGTTAAACAAAATGCAACATATACATACAGTGGGAGAGTACTCATTTTCAAAATGTTAAAAATGTAGAAAAATTATATTGCTTCTTACCATATGGATACAACTTGAAAATGTTATGCTAAGTTAAATGAACCAATCATGAAAAGGAAAAATATGGTATGAGGTTACTTATAATAAGCATCTGAATTAGTAGAATTCAAACAAAGAAAACAGATTGATGGTTGCCAGACACAGGCAAGAGGCAAAATGGGAAACTATTCATTAATGGCTATAGAGTTTCACTTCATTTAGATTAAAATGCTTTGGAGGGAGATATGTTAGTCAACAATGTGACTATATTATACGACATGACATTTAAAAATGGCTAAGATTGTAAATTTGATGTTCTTTATTTTACTATAGTTAAACATTAAAATATACATGATGTAAATATAAATGTATGGAACATATAGAAGTACTCCAAAATTGTAAAATGTAAGAGTTGAATAGGGCAAGTTTATTTTTCCATGTGACAAACTAACAAGGAGAAGGTGATATGCTTTGCAGAAGAGCATGTATTTTTTTATCAGATAAATTAAATCCAAATGCAGATCTCTTCATTTGGTCCAAATATCTCTATACCTTACTAAGATGGCAATTCTTTCTTTTCAACACTTTTTAAAACATTTAACCTGAATAAGAAGCTTTATATTTTCAATAAGTTTTTCCCCTGATATATTGAATAAACTTAATTTCACTTAATTTTAATATTTTTAAGTGAAAAATATCTGTAAAATATCTTTATTTTTCCATCATTCTGGTAAAATATGAAAATAAATATTTTTGCTATTGCAATTTTTCAGAACTCCTCATCACATTTTGGATGTGTTTTCTCTTCGTTAATTATTTCTATTCCTTTGGCATAATTCATATGAAAGTGAGTTTCACAATGTCAGGTGTTTGCCTACAGAAATTCATTTCTCTCACTCCTCCCTAACAGTAGCAGAGATGATTCAACATGAACAATTTCAAATTTGTACTGAAGGGAAAGAAAAAGGACATATCTCCATTTTTGAAACAGATATCATAACAAATTTTAAAAAGAAAGAGTGCTGAGTTCTACAGGATTTAGTTGGATTTAAGATTGTAATAAGTACTGCTGTTAACAATAGCAGCAACAAGAAATCTTTGATCTCAGGCTAATCAGGAGATCAAGTGAAATATATCCTAAAATTTTATAACAAATTTCTAATATATGATACACAAAACATGTATGTTATATATATATATTAACATATGTATTTCAGTATTATTATACACTTTTATTATTAACTTCATGCAATCTCTCCTTTGAATTTTTTAATTAATATTCTCTTTTACTCTATCACAATAAGCTAGAAAATTGTAAACTGAAAATTGTGGACTCCAGGAAGTAGGAGATATGTTAAATGGAGATCAAATGTAAATAATACTACAGACTGCCATTTACTTTACCTTAAATTTTAAAGCTGTTTCAAACTACATTTCCCAATCACATATATATAAATTTATGTATATGTTATATGTGATGTAATATATGCATAACATATAAATTCATGTATATATTATGCATATATTACATCAGATATAAGATATAGATTTATACATTCAATAAACATACTCAATAACTATATATATAAATTTGTATATTTATGTATTTATGTACATATTTTATGTGTAGAAATGTTTATATGTATATATATTATATATATATTATACATATATATATATTACTCAGGCATTTTCTGTTCACAAGAATTGTATCTTTTCTTCCTTTCTTCCTTCCTTTCTTCCATCTTTGCTTCTTCCCCTTTATTAAGAGAATAAGAGAAATTTAAAAAGGAAAGTGTATAAGTATGAAGACAGAAGATGTGTTCCTGAAAAACTTGGACAAGATTCCTGCAGATGGACTTGGATCAGACTTGGATGATGTAGTGAAATTGCATTTGGGCTGCTCTTAAGGAGCCGATTACAGTAGGACCCTTTATTAGAATTAAGCATGGCCTTTAACAAGTTAATATTAAAAGCAGAGTGTCTTTCTTAGGAAAGAGCTATACTTTTTATTGAATAAAATTGGAATTTAACTGGGATTTTATGAAAAAAACACTTGTAGATTGCAGTGTTGATTGCACGTTTTAACAAGAAACTTGATTTGTATTTTAATAAACCAGAGAAAATCTGCAAAAGATATAACTTTTTGAAACATCCACGCAGGGGCTAAAAAAGGGCAGGACTGTAGCGGATGAATCCAGATAGAAATAAGTTCTAGAGCAGAAAACGTAGAGAAAATTAGCACAAGGTAATACAAAAGTACAATGTTTTCAATGAGTGTCTCCAAATTATTTGTCACTCTTTAAAAAAATTGTTACATAAAAATATCTCAAAATCTGTGTTCACTGCTTCCTCTTAAGACCATTGGTATTTGCTGTATTTATTCCCAAAAGCTCAGCTCTCAAATTTATTATAATTTACAAATATGAGACTCTGTGGTTCTCAGTCTTTATTAGCAGAACCAGTCACAGAAATTTCCTACTGCATGTCTTTCTTTAGAAATCAATCTTCTACCATGGTGTATGTTTTTTTTTTCCATAGAAGCAAACATGTTTCTTTATCCTCTCTGAAGTTCAGAGTCCTATACCTTCATCCATCTTCCACTATTAGTAGAATTACTATTTTCACAATATAATGATTTTTGTAGATTTAAATACAACCTTCAATAATGAAAATTTATTTCATTATTGAACACATTAACTCTAAGATTGGAAAACATCTAAGCATGTATATTTGGCTTATTTTGCAAATTTGGAACCTATCAAAGATTAGAAATTATTTCTCAGCCTACACTCATAAAAATAAGTTCATGGATATATATAATGGTCCCTTTTGTCAGGGTCAATTCAGGCTTTCATTAAATGTATAAAAATTTATACTTACACAAAAAACTCTCCTTGGATGTAATTATACTGTCCCTGAAAATTAGGGTGAATTATTTTACATAATATTCTGAAGAGGTAAGCATAGTTAAAGAAGAAGAGGAAAGAGAAGGAGAAGAAAAAAAATAGGAAGACAAAAGGCTGAAAGAAGCATAATATATGCTATAATCATTCATAAAACACAATCTGTAAATCTATAGGTACTGTGGTGGATCAGTTAATATCCACTGAAAACAAATGAAAAAACATTAATAAAAAAGCATCATAAAAATTTTAGACTTTGGGAAATATCACATATGTTCAAAATTTATGTGCCTATGTCTAGTTAAAATTGGTATTATGACCTTAAGTTTTCTTTTTTTTCAGTTTCATTTGAAGAGATTCAATTTGCTTCTGTTTTGTTTCAAAACCTTTGTCAAATATTTTGCAAATGCAGGAGGGAGACAGTCTTGGGTGGACCGCACTCGATTTAGTCAATCTGGCAAGGATATGGTCCTTAGTCTCTCTCAGGAAAGTCTGGATAAGACCTGCAGCTTCCAGTTCTGAGATTAGGAGCAGGAGAAGTAAGGACAGAAACAGAGGTAGCAGGGCTCTGGATTTAGAACATCCCGGGAGATGTTCAGACACTCTCTGGTGCAGAGGTTCTTTCCTTTTAGTTCCATTTGCTTTTTGAATTTCACTGAACTCATTTCCCCTTGGTATAGCTCCTACTTTCTGGATGTCTCTTTCTACTGTCTATCTTCTTCCTGTTTAGTACCTTATTTTTGCTTGTCTTTCACACCAGATAAGGACATGTGTTACATGGTTATGTGTACTTTCACACCATGCAATTTGCAAGGTGTTTGAATGGCTGCAGTAATATGTGTCTCCAATTCAAATGTAAACTCTTGGAGGTCTTACGCTTGCTTTATCTTCAATTATATCCTTCACATTTGCATATAAAGTTCCCTAACATATAAGATATTTAGTCAATACTTGTTAAAAGCATAAATAAAATTGCTTGAGTAGTTTGGGCATTTAGAGTGAAATACTGAAGATTTGAGATTTAAAAGATAGTTGGAGAAACAGAAATCCACAAAGCACAAGAAATGGAATGATTTTCTATTATTTAATCTCTGGATTGAGAATGCATCTTAATTTCAAGAAAGTGACAACTTCAAGAGAATGGTATATAAATTAAGTTTCTATTTTATAAGAAAAGTGATCATAAAAGGCAATTTAAATGTGGTTATAAAAGATCCAAAGCTAATAGCTAATCATTCAAAAATTTGGTAATTTTGGGGAAAATAAATATTGAAATTGTAAGAAAATTTTCTCTATAAAGTCTTAATTTTACCTTAAATTTTGGCAGGATAAGAGGAACTAATACTAGTATTTCTTGAAGAAAAAAACATGTAAAACTAATTATTAACATAATTTTTAAAGTAAAGTAACAAACTCAGCAGTTTAATACTGTGATAGCATTTTTTAGATTTTTGACTTCCCATTTTCCTTCTTCAGATGATGAATATATGTATTTTAAAAATAAAATATTTTGACTCATAGTGAAATCCAGGTGATCATAAAATTAGTGAATAGATGGGTTATATTCCAAGTATAAATTCAACTTAATTTATAACTCAAAATAAGAAAATTAAAAAAAGAAAAATGACTTTAAGATAAAGCATGGGTATTGTTGAGATTAAAAAATGAAGAAAGTATTTTTTTAGTATGTTTATCCAATAAAACTAAATAGAGATATATGTAAATAATATCAATTCTGTAATTCAAAACTGCTTTTGTTCAATGCAATTTTACAAAACTGAGGATAAAATTTAACTTTTTAAAGTTTTGTACCTGTTTTTACAAACATCCTCATGAAAGGCATACTCCATCAGGAAATGTGAACAGTTGGGGATTTCCCTCTTTTTCTTCATAACCTTGTTCACACCAGGATTTTTTCCCAGGGCAGTGAGGTCAGTTATTATCACAAACTATTTCATGAAAGAGAAATCAATGCATACAGTTTTTCTCATTTGTTCCAAAGGTATTCACAGGTATGTACCCAGGACCCAAACCTGAGAATGCAGACATGAAAGAACAGGATCTAAAGACAAATGAGAATATAATGATATGAGTTAAAATAAAATGGTTGCAAACCCATACACTATAGAGTTGTGTGTTCATGTGTGTGTGCATATGTGTGTGTTTATGTATCTAGACTTGCATCTACCCAGATATCTATGACTCTCGGTATCTCTATGTCTGTAGCACTTACTTTAATGAAAGATGGGAAATGTGGAACTGTTTCTGGTCTACAATGGATCAAGTAAGAAGAACTCTACTTGAATAATAGGTGGAATAGTGAAATTGGAAATAGTCAAAGGAACCCCTGAATTAATCTATAAATTAATATACACATTTAAAAATTCCCTAAAGGAAGAATTCACTCTGAAAGGAGGTCATGATTGCTAAAATTTTTAACCACCTACTAGAAACACTGATACTACTGAATCTGTTCTTTGTCAAGAGCTACAACAAATAGCTGTGGGGAAATTCTGGAATTTATTGCTTAGGGAATGAGTATAGTAGAAGTGCACAACAGGAGGAGATAAATAACAAGATCATCTTGTACTCTACTTCTCTGGAGAACTTTGATTCATACAACATGAGTAAGAACCTTAGGCATGGATGCAAGGGCCTTTGGTGTCAGAAATCAGGCCATCTGCACCAACATCCTTGTTAGTGACCTAACTTCTGTGTTGGCCATGGCAGTTCTAAGAAGCATTTGCAGCAAGCAGAAAATAAGTGGAGAAGAATCACAGAGGATCAGAAACTATGAAGAGGTCTAACTGAGGGAATGAATGGAAGCCTTTTTTTGTATACTCTAAACATGTCTTAGGAATTATTTAAGGTGGAGTATATCAGTTGTTCACACTCAGTGAGAAAGTGCTGAGCCACAGAAATAATGTTTTCAAAAATTTATGATTTGTATAATTTTTTCTCTGAGATAGTTTTGAACTGAGTGAGGCCAGAAATATAGATGTATCTACAGGGAGAAGGAAATAAATCTCTAAGCAATGGAGGGTTCTGCCTTATAAATGGAGAAGAGAATAGAAGAGTGAAATAAAACACCAGTAATGGCATTTGGTAAGGAAACAGACTTGTTTTCAAAGAAGCATTTTTATTTTAAAAATGTATTCTGGTTTGGGACAGCCAAGATAAAACATTTCAGGTTCACTGATGAGTATGATCCCACATTGGTTGTCAAATATTTGGAACATAAGAATACATGAAGTTCATATACATTTATGAAAATAATAAAGCTATAAATAAGGATAATCAATGAAAGTTAAAATAAGAAATTAAATAAATCAGAAAACATTAACTATTAGGAGAAAAATGCAGTTATAGCAGAAGTCAATATATATTCAAGAAAAGAGTGACAAAGTGATTAAAAAGCTTATGATGATAAAACTGGAAGTAATGAATAAGTTCTATGAGAAACTCATTCATGATTTTGGAAAGGTAAAATAAAATAGTTCCTAATGTATTAACTCTCAGATTTCATCTTAGACTATGTATTATTGTTCACTGATTCTATCAAACAAGATAAGCTTATAGAAGATTCTCTAAATAGTAGCCTGAAACCTGGAATCTTCACGCACATTCATTGGGTGTGAGAGATATATAATTTTAAATGTTCTCTCAACCAGTGTGTATTAAGCTTTTTTGTTACAGTAAGTTATTGTATCTATTCTCTGTTTTTATTGTATCTAATCTATTATTCAAATCTATTCTAAGAAAAAGCACCAAGTACAAAAGACCTAACCATATTAATAAGATATGTTGTAAGATATTTTTAAATGCATAGCTGATCTGGTAAATTAAATATATGAGTAAACTGAAGACTAAGTCAGCAACTTCCTTGTGATATCTATGGATGTCTAACAACCCAATCCATTTCTTCTTAGGAAACACATTATGACAGAAATCATGTCATGCCAGGCCAGAATTCAGACACAAAAATAAGATCCTATTAAGGAGTAAAGTACAAAATATTTTTTTTTAAAATGTTCCAAAAAGAGACATTTGTTTTATCACTCTTACTTAGTGTTCTAGATATATGAAATAAAAACAAAGTTTTAACTATATACATGTATGTCATATAGAAGCACTCAGTACTGGTAAGACATAAACAAACTCAAATGAAAATTAATTAAGTTAATCATGTTAGTTTTTTGTTGATATTACATTCATATGGATGAAAAAAAAAGAGATACAACTTCTCTGTGAGGAATACATGTTAAATCTAAGCTTGAAAAAGTTCCTGCAGTTAAATTTCCAATGACCACAAGTTTACAGTAAGGAATGAAAGCATAAAAGGAAAAATACTTCCAGAGGAAGAGTTAAAAGAAAGCATCGTGCCATCAAATATCATAAATATTATGCATTTCAGACACATAATATAAAATAGTTATACTTAACTAATTTAATATATGTTATATATAATATCATAAATAGTATATTTGAGAAAAACTCTAACCATGCATATCTATAAAGAACCAAATAGAACTTCCATAACTGAAAACTATAACAACTGAAATTAGACATTCTGTGGATTGAGTAAAAAGCAAGTTAGAAATATCTAAAACTCCAGGATTGATGAAATTATCCAAAACGCAAAAGAGGGAGACAAAGAGATGGCCTCTGTGGAAGAGAGGTTATGACATATGAATGACAGGGTGACATATGTAAAATAATTTTAAGTGAAATTCAGAAGAAATTAGAGACATTAGAGAAGGAATGAAATTTAAAATAATTGCTGAAATTTTTTTCAGAATTAATGAAAGATACATTTGGAAACTGTATCTTTGGGAAATCACTTCTAAATTTAGGGAGTAAAATACAAAGCTGCATCCAGACTAATTGAATGAAACTAGGCAGCCCCAAACACAAATAAAGATCTAAAACAATTGTATGAAAATGATAAACTATTTAAAGGAATATTCTATAATATTAAATATTAAAAAGATGGCTAACTTCTCTACATTAATAGCTTGAACCAGATAAGAATGAGACAAATATTATTATATGCTAAGACACAAAAATTATCAACTTAGAAATTTTAATCCTGCTCCACATTAACATACAGTAGTGACTATGACATAAAGATCTATTTCAATAAAAAGGTAACTTCTTACCCACAGTTGTAAAGAGTTACCTTGGAAAGAAAGAAGACATAATGCACAAGAAAAAAAATGATGAACTATACAAATAATAAACAGTGTTGAAAATATAAACATAAAGACTGCATAAGAAAGTATTTAATTTGTGTTTTTAAAAGATTTATTTAACGTACCTGACAATAATGCAGCATAAATCAGAGAGGGCAATTGGATTTAGAGGATGTGGAAAATGTTTAGATGTTGTATTGTTAAATGTATGTATTCACATTCCCTGAGTAACCATCAAATAATGCAGACACAATGTATAACTTAAAAAAAAAAAAACAAGAAAGTAAAACTGAACACCACCAACACAATGAACATGAGGTCAGAGAACAAAAAAAAAAAAAAAAAAGAAAATAGTATAGATAAATGCAATTACTCAAGTAATGTAATTTATTTTAATAAGTTAAATTTTTTAAAAGACAAAGAATGGAAAACATTCATGCATCTGCTATTCATAAGAGACATATTTAAAGTATTAATAAAAACGAATCTAAAATTATAGATTACATATACAATGCTAAAATAAATTTTTAAACACCTTATAACTATATCAATATTAGACAACTTAAACTTTGGGGAAAACTAAGTTTTATGGTAACATTACTAGAAATGGGTAAATATTTCATAGAAATTAAATGTAAAAGACCAATCAAAACATGAAAATATTTTAGTAATCAGAAAAATACAAAGTTAAATTACAGTAAAATAAGTGTTCCATAAACCTTTCTCTTGCTAAAATTCCATCAACAACATAATGTGGTCTGAAGGATTATTTCCGAGAATTCAGAGCTTTGGTGATGAAACAGATTGATACCTCTACTTGGAAAACAAATGGGAATTGTCTAATAAAATGAGGAATGAATATACCTAATGGCTTATCAACTCCAGTCTCTTCATTAAAAGAATTCCATTCATTTGTGTAGTTTGAGATATTTAAAGATCATACTCTTATGGTGTTCAAAATAGCAGCAACTGTTAGGTACCTAAATACACAAATGTGCACAGACAGGAAAATAGATAAACACACTGTGACTTTTTACCATGGGATATTTTGCAGCAATGACAGGTAAGGTATAGACATCACCTTGGCCAGAGGAAGAATTTAAATATTTTTAAGCGAACTGTGAAGAAATACCACATTATTCTAAACATATATGTTAAAATAATAAAAAGTGAGTAGTGTATGTGTGACAAAGTTTTGAATAAAGGAAAGGAATAATAAATACAATTATATTGGTTACTTCAGGAGAAGAGGGAGAAAAGGGAACAGCATGGAGAATGGAACATGACAAATATGGTAAACTTACATGTAATATTCATAATTCTTATTTTCAAATGTGGGAAAGTAAATATGCTAATTTTGTTAGAGTCTTCTTTGAATCAAATATAAATTTTGATATGTTCAATATACAGATTATCCCAGATTGCTTGACTTTTTTTTTTTTAACTTTACGATGGTGTCAAAGACATTCAGTAGGAAACATATTTAGAAGTTTAATCTTTTCCTGAGCTAACAATATGTGGTGTGACACTTTTGAGATATTAGGCAGTGGTGATCAGCACCAGTTAGGATCCAGCCATGTGATAACAAGGATAAACAAATGATAATCCACAGTATACTCTAATGTTAAGCTATGTATTCAGGTTAGATGTATTAAGTGCATTTTCAACTTAATTTATCAACTTATCCATTTATCAGGACAAATATTCCATGATAAGCCAAGGAGAATCTGTGTTCTACATAAAAATATTTTTAAAGAATTAATGCATACATGTATAAATGCAGACACATTAAAGCAATACAAGATAGATGATTGATGTATTTCAAACTTTGTTCTCAAGAAAGTGAAAATTATGTCTCTTGTTCTCAAAAGAGAATTACTACTATGACACAGAAGTCTTCCTAGTGTACATCTTCCTGGCCCTATACAATGTGTCTCCAGTACAGATTTCTGCTCTTAATACAACACTAGTAGATTTTGCTCCATCAGAAAGTTGAGGATGCTAGTTTTCCTAGAGTCAACTACCGTCTCCATTTTGACTATCATGTTCCCAGTCCTGAAAAGTTTAGCTTAAATCTTATGGATGAAAAACAACATTAACACCAACTAAGTAAGAGAAAATCTAAAGTTAAAACTTTTAATTATCTATGACAGAAATAAACATGTTACTAATAGAGAGAAATGTACAACCTTCTTATAAAACACTATTTTAGACAATTCAAGAAAGCAATTATCTTGCAAAATAAAAATTTTAAATAACATTTTAAAGAAGTTCTCCTAATAGAATGTCTCTTCTCTTCTACAAGTGTTTAACTACAGCTTTAGATGGATAGTTTGGCATTTAAAATTGAAGAATAGTTAGTTCATGAAACCAATTACACCAACAGCCATTGTTTTTAATGAACAACCTCACTCTAGTAAGTGATTCAGAGGACATAAAGTGTTTGGAAACAGCAAATACATAAAAAATTCTAATAAAGCAAGATTTCCTGTGGACTTCTATGAGTGTCATAATAGATTCTGATAAAAAAATGCAGAGATGCAATGAGATGTTTTTCTCTCTCTTTTTTTTTCACACTTAACATATACAGGGCTGATCTTCTAGTCTCTATTACAATTTTTGATTTAATTAATTATACAGATATTAAATAATTTACTGGATTGACAAACTACATGTATATATATATAATTTTGTATTGACTGAGATTTTAAACATGCTTACATTGAAGATAATGCACATGTGTGTGTATTTGCATGTATACATGAATACATATGTGGAAGGTGTTTATTGGCATAATTCTGAACATAGTTGTAGGCAATATGGTTGAGGAGATCAGAAGTGAGACAGGGTGAGGGTTTCAAAGTGTTCTCTTGTATTTTTAGGATCTTTGTTGTTGTTGTTGTTGTTCTAATTCAGTGCAAGGGAAAAGAACTGGAGAATTTATAACAGGGTTTTTAATATATACTAAAATTGTAAGTAAAGGAAAAGTGTTTAAATAAATGTTTAAAAAAGATTCAGGACAACTGACATTTTTCCTGTCTTCTAAATTCTCAAGATTATTTTAATGGACATTTCTAAATGTAGTACAAATATGTGTACTTACAATAATTTTAACCTAAAATTTTAATAAAACATATTCTTTCTAATGAAGAAAATAAGGTAAGTCCAGAGAGTTTAAAAAAATGGCAATGTTAGGGCTGAGGGTATAGTTCAGTGGTAGAGCACTTGCCTAGCATGTGTGAAGCACTGGGTTCGAGCCTTAGCACCACTAAAAAGAAATAAATAAAATAAAGGTATTGTGTCCATTGACAACTAAAAAAAAAGATATATTTTTTTTAAATGACAAAGTTGGATGTAAAAACAATTTTTTTTAAAGTGGGAATTGAATCCAGGGGTACTTTATCACTGAGCCATATCCCCAGGGCCTTTAAACAATTATTTATTTTTTATTTTGAGACCATGTCTCACTAAGTTGCTTAGGACCTAGCTAGATGGCTTAGGCTAGCCTCCTACTTGTGGTCATCCTGCCTTAGCTACTGGAGTCACTGAGATTACAGGTATGATCCAAAGTAACCGTCAAAACCAGATTTCTTGATGGCTCATTTAGTGTGAACAACGTGTTTTATCCACTTTCTATAGGAGGCATAGATTAATCCACTTATATTTATTGTAGTAAGTCATCACCATTGTCCAAAAAGAGTGCCACATTAAAGGCTTACATAACACAAATATATCTTGGAGTTCTGTAAGTTAAGACTCTTAACGTATGCCTCAGTGGGTTTAAATTATGTAAGTGAGTCTGCATTCCTCACTGAAGAATAGGTGGAAGAACCTACTCTCAGGTTCATTCAGGGTTTTTGTAGAATTTAGCTTGGAATTGTTGGCTGGGGCATGTTCTCAGTTTCTGTGTGTTTTCTATAATATTCTATTCTATTATATATATAAAATTATATTGTATTATATTATATTACATTACTTGGCTTATGGTCCCCAAATCCAAAGCCAGCAATAGTGGATCAAGTATGTTTCATACCTGGAATCTCTCTGATCTCCCTTTTTGTCTCAGTTCTCTTTTGCTTTCCTTTTCTACAGCATCTCTCTGACTGTGACATTGGTGTCAGTGCTAATTAACAAGAGCTATTAGATAAATGTCCATTATTATTATGACTGTAATTTTTTTCTTAGAATTATCTCAAAGTAGAAATCAATTCATAATTTAATTCCCCCAAATATTTTTATTCTAATATTTTCTTTTAATTTGTTTGTCCTAAATCAAGTAAAGTTCACATCAATTGTTTCATTCCTGTTCAAACTGTAATAATCAAGAATACAAATAGAAAATGCCAGAGAGGATGTAGAGAAAATAGAACATTTATATGCTGTTGGTCAGATTATAATTAACATAATAATTATAATTAATACAACATCTATGGAAATCCTTCTGGAGGTCTCCCCCAAAGACTAGCTATGGCACTCCTTAGTGTTCATACAAAAGAACTAAAGTCAGGCTGCTGTAGCAATACGTGCATATCCATGTTTATAGCAGTGTAATTCATGATAGCCAAGTTGTGAAACCAGATTAGGAGACTGTCAACAGATGAATAGACAAAAGAAAATTTGGTATGTCTACAATCTACACAAGAAAGTCTTACTTATAAAGAAGAATAAAATTATGACAGTTGCAGGGAAATAAATGAAACTGGAGAGCATCATGTCAAGTAAAATAAGCTATTCTCAGAAATTCAACATTCGCATGTTTTCATTGGAAGCAGAGAGAAAAATAGGGTTTGAAAGGGGATTTTCATAGAAAGACTTGGTGGCTCTCCTCTGTAATCCCAGAGATTCAGGTGGCTGAGGCAATAGGATCACAGGTTTGAGATCAGCCTCAGCAATTTAGGAAGACTATGTCTCAAAAAAAAAAAAAAAAGTCTGGGAATGAAGCTTGTAAAAGAGAGTGGGGGCCAAGGGTGTGAGATTCATGAAAATAAAAGGGAGACCATTAGTATAAAGAATGGTGATTATGTGGAGGGAGGAATACAGGGAAAGCAGAGCCAAAGAAATTAACCAAATTTTGGGCACATTGAATATATCACAACAAATCCCATTATTTGGAATGATTATAATTCATCAATAAAAAGAGAAACAAACCCTGTTCTTTAAGAAAGAAATAAAATAATTTTGAAGTGTATAGAAGTATTAAATGAAAAATAAGATTACCTCCTTCTTCATTGTATTTTCTCTACTATTAACAGTTTGTTGAGTGTTTTTGAAAAGGAAGGCAGGTGTAACACACACACACACACACACACAATCAGGCATCACATTTATGAGAATGTAGGATTTCATTTTCCAACTATAAGCAATCTTTATTTTGTTTAAAATGATTCCTTATATATACTGATACTGGAGTATATTATGGTTTTGAAGCTTGGTGCTACTTATAAAATATATGGGGAAAAGCTTTTGTCTTGGCTTTCTATGAAGAGTTTGGAAAAAAATATAAAAGCAAAGATATTATGCTATTGATTTTTATGGAAGTGTCTTTTCACTCTACACAATGTACCTGGAAATCTCACTTGTATCTATGATTTCAACAATCATGTAGAGTCTTCAGAGTTTCACTATCATGGATTTCTCTTCTGTGTTCAAAATGCAGCAATAAGCTTTCTAAAAACATTACCATTCAAGTGTTCCATGGGCACATGGGTATCTTCTTGCATCCCTGTTTTTATGTACAATGTATAATCTTCCTGATTGCTTAGTAATCCCAAAACTCAGAAGCTTTTGCCTCAAGCCTACCATTTTCAGTCTGCACCTCTTCTTTTAGTTCATTAAGCCTCAATGTTCCAGATGCAGAACACCTGCAAAAACTTAAATTGAGCCACAACTTCTACACTTAGGGTAATTTTGAAATAAGTATTATGTTTTATTAAAATTATATTCTTTTGATAAAAGTAACAGATGAATAATTAGAGCATTTGAAAATGTGTGTATATAAAAATGAACAAACATATAAAGAATAAATAAGCTCTAGATTGTGATTTCAATCCTATTTTAATTGACATACATCAATTTCATTGTAATATTGGATGAATTGAAAATTCAAAAGTTAATGAGGTAAGGAACAACAATTCCATGCTCACTCTAACTGTGGTAGGCCTGTAAATCAAGTGACCCCACATTGTCATTATGAGGAGAGATGTGATCTAGGGTTATTGAAGGATATTTCAGATCTAGTGGTTAGTCCAGAATGGGAAAAATGTCCCCATTTCAGCGATATCATAGGATAAAGCATCATAATTTTCATGCTAGAGTCACAGCAATAACCTCCTGTTATTACTTGAAAATAAAGCCCAGACTTTGAGAACAGAGCGGAGCATTCCAATAGAGTCATGGTAATGGGTTTCACCTCATCTGAAAGTCAAAGTCAGCCTTTGGAAATGCAAGTAAAATGCACTAGTAAAAGACTCTTATTTCTTGCACTGCCAGAAATTGGGTTTTTTGAACTTGTCACTTAAACATCTTTAAAAATACATCCAATTAATCATAAATTCTAAATCTTAAATATCTTCAAATTCTGCACCATTTCTCTGATTGTTTAGCCTTCTTACTCCACTGTTGCTAACACCTTGCACAGCATCCTCTTCAGTGCATGCAATACATTGTCTGTAGGGTAACAGTGTGTGAGACTCACGCGCCCATAAAATTGCATGCCTATGGGTCAAGCCTTTTGCTTACAGCTCACTCTTGCCATCACTTAAATCATAGTGAAACTGTTAAACTCTTCCCTTTTGCTCTTCACTAATCTGTGCTTTTGCAGGAGTGGCTCATTCTGTTTATGAAGCCCCCATATTAACCCGTATATCCATCTGACGAATAGCTCCCCACCCAAAGAGCTCTGGAGAACACTCCCCTTTTCCCCAGGTACTTGTACATGTACTGCAGCTCTACAGGCTCCCAGTGCACTTTGCATATTCTTCTCATACAGTAATAATTTCTATAGCTGTGTGATGATTGCAAACATGGGTTGAGTTTATTTATCCTTTCTTCTAGCACTTAATGGATATTTAAAAATAAACTGAATAAATTAAACAACTGTATAAAGGCCTAACTATCTAATAAAATAACTTGCACTGGATTCTAAATGAATCATGAAATTAAAATTGAATGCTTATTTGGATAAAGGGGATTTCTGTGAGATGAAGATAGAAGGCAGATTTGACCTTACAAAATTTAATAAAAAGCAGCTTGTGATAACAGGCAAAATCCCTGGATTCAAAAGAAGAGAAACTGGATTCAAGGTTAAGATTACCAACATTACTCCTCATCTGACCTTGGGCAATCTTTTAATCTTTCTAAGTATTAATTTCCTAAATGGTAAAAAGGAAAAGATTTCTGTCCTACTTACAATAGGATTATTGTGATAGAAAGAGATAGATATAGTGAAGACACTGGGCAATCTAAAGAGAATTATACAAATGTAGGATATTAATAAATTATGAAGGTAGAAATTTAATATACTATAAATGTATCAAACAAAGAAATGGCCTGGTTTCTCAGGCTTCTTAGGGAAAAAAGGTATAAAATATATCAAATGCATGAAGATAGGGGAGAATCAATGTATTTTAACTACATAATGATAAAACAGAAGTTTTCTAAACATTAAATTTAGAGATATAATGAATGTTTAATAATTGTTTTGTGGAAATTTTACTTGTTGTGAATATTAGAAAAGCATTTCTGGGTATATGTAAAATTTGAATTAATATAAAGACCTATTACAATATTCAGCACTAATCAGTTGACTGGAAATATGGAGATTTTATATTACCATATTGCTTATTTTAAAAATCACTTGGATATTGTGAAATATAATTGTTGCTTCAATTGATAATAGTCTTGCTTAGGAACAAACAATTTTCTATAAATGTTTATTTTTAAACTTTAGTCACTACATACCATATATAAAGATATAATAAGCACATTCACTGCAATATATTTGAAATAATTAAGGACCATAGGTAAGTACAGAAAAGATAAAAAGGAATCAGGAATATAATAGAATATATTTATGCATTGTCAGTATGAAGTTACAATTTGGCTAGCATACATTACTTTTTACTTATTATTTAGTCTCCACAATCAATAATCATTTTCTTTTGAAGTTAGAAAACATAAATTGATTCTTAAAAATATAATCTGGTCTTCATGACAATATGTGAATCAGTGATGTTTGTCATGGTAGCACAATTTGAATATGACAGTTAATGACAAGCAGAACTTACATGAAAATAATTTTACAATTTTTTTTATTTCCATGTTTCCATTTTGAAATCAAAGTGAAAAAGTTATTCTTTGGCAGAGTTAGGAGAAATTGAACAAATTACAATTTAAGCAACAAATAGTTATTAAAAATTCCATATGCCAATATACCATTAGTAAATTATATAAACCAAAACACTGATGGACCCTGCTTCAATATCTATCCAGCACCAAAATCACATGTGGACATCAGAAGCACCTGGGTTTGAGCTAATGCTGAATTAATAGTGTGATTTTGAATAAAATCCTGGTGTTTCCAAAACAGAAATTCTTCATCCATAATGGAATTAAAACTTATACCTTAAAAGGTCACATTAGAAGAAGTAACACAAACATATGAATAACTGTAAAAGTATTATAGTAATAAATAAAAGATTGTTTCATTTTCATAAATTTTAAAACATTTTCATGTCTTGTTATTTACTTAGATTATAGTGCCATAGTTGGCTCCTTAAGAGATATTGTGCACATGATAGAAATTATCTGGAAAATGAATGGAATTGCCTTAGCAGTTATTTTCTTAACTCTTCTTCCTAATTATGCATCATCAGCTTTTATTTCTATATCCATGATCATCATCCTCCAACTAGGTTTTATTCAACTAGTCATTAATTAGGATATATTGTGTGCTGGGAAATATCCTAGGTCCCAGAGAAGAGCAAGAAAGTAAAGGGGAAAAAACAGAACACACACACACACACAAAATAATTTCCTGGAATTTATGGGGCAATGATGAGATAACCATTCATAAAAACAAACAAACAACAACAACAACAACACCTCATTAATCATAAAATGCAGTGATAATCAATATATGAACGTAACTATTAAGTGACATCTTGTTTCAAATGAAATCTGACCTGGTTATGAAGATTAGAGAAGTCTTAAAAATAAAATAGTTAAAACTGAGATTTTTAAAATATACAGTAACCACATAGGTGAAAAGGAAGGGTGGTAAAAGGAGGAGTAGTGTTCCGGGAACCAATAGCATGCACTATCCTTGAGCTGAGCTGTGTTGTGATGAACTGAAGATAACTGTAGCTGGAACAGAAAGAGGAATGGTACAAAGGGAGAATGTTTTACCCTAGTCAATTAATAATAATTGACAAATTATTATTCAACAAAATTTTGAAGCATGCAAAATCCTTTATCCTAATTCTACACCACAATTTCTGCTAGTCACTCATTTTCCATCATCCACTGAGCATCATTTCTTGGAAAAATAATGTTTCATCTAGGTAACATACGGTCACCCTATAGGACTAGATCCTTTGTGCCTTTCATAATGTTTGGGTCAAGATAAGAAGCAATGGCCTAGTCACAGTCTTTTCTCCTCTTTCCTACTTCAATGCCAGTGTATGAAACTCCATTTAAATATTATTTGGCCCAACTCCTGCTAGTGAGAGTATCTTTATGCCTGACAAAATTCATTTCTTAAATGCAATAAAGCTTTCTTTTTATGTTTTTTTTTTTCAAGGAAGATAGACCTGTCAACCCAAGAAAATGATGAACATTTTTGCCTGTATTTGCTACAGTTCACTAAATGTGTTTTGCTTTTGTGTAGACATAGTCAATACAACTATAGGAAACTTCCCTAAGTCTGATATATTGTTACTTATAGTAAAGTTGATTAGGCCCTTGAAACCAGTAGGTTTCAAGTGAAAACCAATAGGTCCCTGTTTTCCTTAGAGGCAGTATTCTCTAAACCATGATGGGAATAAAGAGGGAGATGGACAGTCCTGTACTCTTATATTTGTATATTTAGCATAACTTGGAGAAATGTGGAAATAATTCTGAATTCTAGTAGGGTTATGACATCATGCTAGTGGGAAAACAGTAAACTGCATCATCTTTGATGGCTTCTCATTAAAGTCCATTCTCTGGTATTCCTGGTTATGACAATCTATGCCTTACTTCTTACTTGACTTCAAATCCACCAGGAATAGCATGCCAAGTTACATCAATACCTAATTGATTAATAATAATTGAAAAATTATTATTCAACAAAATTTTGAAGCATGCAAAATTCTTCTTTAGTGTCCCTATAAACCAAGATATGCAAAATTTGCATTCTCTCATGAAACTCTCTCCTTTTCTCTGAAACCCCAGTATGGGTGTTGCTCTTTAATAAAACTAATTTCATATGCCTGCTTTTAGAACCCATCATTCTTTCTATACTTATTGATTGAATATCTTCCATTTTAAAAAGCCCTTCTTAATCTCAAAATGAATTAGAATCTCATTGATTCTTATTCTATTCAAGAATCTTATTGATTCTTATTCTATTCAATGAATTAGAATTATTTAATAGCACTATTTCAGTGCCCAAATTGTCCCAAGTTTGCCCTATGAGAACCCCTTTAAGTGGTCTTTGCATTCTCTGATATATACTCATTAATCTAGGATACTCTTGTTTCCTTCTGGCACAATAAATATATTACAGGCATAGTTTTTACTTTTCTTGCCCCACTACTAGAATCACCTGATTCTCATAATAATATTGATACAGGAAACATTATTAATGAGTGCCAAAACTAGTGCTTAAATTTGGGAGAATAATGATATATAGGCTCTACAAACACCCTGACATAAAATGTTTATTAATTACAATAATAAAAATTGTGTCCTTACAATGAAGAGAATGATACACTGCCTTAATGAAGTAATCACAACTAGTCAGTGACTATAAATGCATGAACCAACAGGAAGCATCATAAATGTGTGATACTTTTCAAAAACACTTATAGGCACAATATGATCATTGGAAAAGATCAAATAAGTCATATCTAAAGAATATTTTATAAAATAACTGGCCCTCTTTGAAAATGACAATTTTATGGGCTGGAGATGTGGCTCAGCGGTAGCGCGCTCGCCTGGCATGCGTGCGGCCCGGGTTCGATCCTCAGCACCACATACCAACAAAGATGTTGTGTCCGCCGAGAACTAAAAAATAAATATTAAAAATTCTCTCTCTCTCTCTCTCTCTCTCTCTCTCTCTCTCTCTCTCTCTCTCTCACTCTCTCTTTGAAAAAAAGAAAAAAGAAAATGACAATTTTATGACACTCATAAAAGAAACATGTTTGTTCATTAAGAAAACTGAAAAACACAGCAACTTAATATGAAATTCATTATCTGGAAGTTTCTTTTTTTTCTAGTACAAACACTATGGGAGTAATTGTCAACTCTGTTAAGTGCTGAGGATTATAAATTATTCCATCTTTGTTAATTTTATGATTATGATAACTGGATGAGAATTAAGTTAAGTAGTGTCTTGATTTTAGAAAACAAAAAATAGAATATTTAAGATAAATAAGGACCCTGTCAATATTATTTTCAAATGCATTTTCAAAATTATTCAAGAATATGTTATGTAAAAATATTGACATTTTGAAAACCTAGGTAAAGAGCATATTCTTATAATGTTTTGTAACTCTGAAATTGAATATTGTATAACTATAATCATAAAAAATACAAAGAAAAATATTTAAAGTCAATATTTTCTAAATGTTTCATTTGCTCCTCAAAATGCATAAACTATGAAGCTGAGCATAACAGACTGCTTTTTAAAAAATTTCCTTTATATAAGTAATAACCCCAAAGATAGCTAATCATGAGTTCATCCAATATTTAAAAAATTCTATCAGTGATGAGCAACTCATTTAAATTGCATGTGGCTTTAATTGCAACAACATTGCAATTTCAGGGGATTTTTAAAAAGATTTTCATAAACTTAAAAATTCAATAATTGGAGCAGGTGCTGAAGAAAAACATGAAGGAAACAGAAATGGTTACTGGCGACTGATTTCAGCATCTTACTGACATTAGCAGACAGAAAGACCTCAGAAGGAAGTTTGCTATTAATTATTTATAATTCAAGGTTTCAAAGTTAAAAAAAATGAACCTAAGATCAACTTCAATCAGGTCATATTTCTCATTAGATTCTCTTCCTCCATTAATGATGGGTCATATTTTCTTCCTACTTACTTTCTATCTCTTTAAGTGCTGAGTCCTAGTGGACATTGATGTCATTCTCCAGGATAACCTGGTCAAAAAAAATGCTGAATTTTAACAAACGATTTGAATTTTTTGTTTTTAATATATGGAGGAAGATACCTTATTCATTTATGTTTTAAAAATACTTTCTCAATGCATTGCCAATCATGAAGTAAAGATTGTTAAGTCACACACTTTGGTAGTAGGTGCTTGGTTAATAGTTGGAGATATTTCAGCCTACTATTTATAACAGTAAAATATATGAGAGGGTGTTTGAGTCTGAGGAAATTATGAAGAAAATTAAGAAGTTAGAAAAAAAAGAAAATCAGATAATAAGGCAACAAAAGTAATGATTATTATCCTCAAAGTAATTATAATCGCACATTTATTATTGACAATGAATTACACATCTATATATAGATATAATATTTTACATGTATAATATAAACCTATAATGACTCAGAATATATTTTGAAACTTATTTCCTTTGGTGGTTATGAATATAATAAATATTAGTATATATATGCTTACTATAACCAGTTATTGTTTTTGCCCAGTTTCACCCTGTTAAATATTAATTATTTTAAGACCTTTAAAGGCAAGTAATAATTTTTTCTGAAAGCATATTAAGATTTACATAAATTGAAACAAGTTTCTAACATCTTGGCTCTAATTGTTTAGCTTAATGAGGTTTCTTTTAAGTTTTAAAAGTATAACAATTACTGAATAATTAAAGACACATGGCATCCTTACAGAATTTGGTATTAATATATATTTATCTGTATACATGTTGTATTCCACTCTATAATTTAAGTTGATTTTTTTTCATTTTGCTTAAGTTAGTGGTTCATTCCCTGCAAATTTGATTAGATAGAGCAAAACTTTTATCATAAATATAGTAAGGAAATACCCTGTTTTCCCTGTATTTTTTTACTTTTTCATAATAGTTGGCACATTTATGACTTCATAATTGTGCCATCCTTCATCCTCATAATCATGTTCTGTTTAGGTGTTGTTTTCTGAGGAATCTTACAGTCATTTGGCATAAGACCTATTTTCTAACATCAATCAGACAATGTTGGCTTATAATCCAGATCCATATGGTGATTTTTATTTTTTTTTTTTTTAAATTCAGGGTAGGAAAAGTAGATGTGACTCTCTGGAAGTATCAGTGAAAGTGAAAAGGGAAAACTTTTTTCTCTCTTTTTTTTTCTTTTTTGTTTCATTCGAGAAGAAAAAGGCTAACTCTAGAAGGCTACTGAAGAATTTTTGCAGAGGATAATGAGAGTTAGTTTAGGTGAGACTACATAGAGATGCTCTGACAGGGTCAAGGATAAAAGTGCTGGTGCTGGAAAAGAGAAGTGGGTAAGTCCAAGAAGCCATGGTGCAGAGGTTTTAGAGAAAACAAGAGAATTGGCATAGAGAACACATGGATTTATAAGAAACTATGGAGTCTAGGTTCAAGTCATATAATATGCTAAATGATAAATAATGACTTTGATCTTGACTGTTGTGAGTTCCAGCAGAAATGGAATCGCTTAAGTATCTTTAGAAAAAATAGGGCCATGAAAGTATGATCTGGAATGTTTTATTGATAGTGTTTTCTTTGGGGTCTTTGTACTTTGTACTGCATACAGTAATTTGTCAGTGATACTGAGTTTCCTCTAATTTCTTGAGATGGCATTACCAAAAGGAGAGGGGCTATGCCCTGAGATGGGACAAGGAGGTTGATATTTCAATTTTGTTACAGAAATTCTCACTTGCACTGACTTGTGTCTAACAGGTAGACTAAAGTTCATCTATTGCAATGCAGCATGCCTACATGGAATTCAACATCATGCTAATAATGGATTCCCAGTGCTACACCCTACTCACTCCTTTTATTGAATCTACATTGTGTAATGCACAAGTGGTTGCTATGCAAAAGTAATTTCTCTCTCTGCCCCCAATCTTCTCTCTCTTTTTCTCTCTCTTCTCACTTGCGTATCCAGCTAATGTTGAAAAATAAAACAACAGTCTGTATTACAATATGCTTCTTAACATTGTGAGTATACATAGCTGAGATATCAAACAGTTTTTGATTTATGAGAGAAAATAAAAATGCCTTGGCCTTCACGCACATAAAATGACCTTTATATATGTCTTGCTACCATTTATCTAAATGCCGTGAGGGCAACTATTTTATGGTTGGTTCAGATTCTAACAGTTTTGGAATTTTGTTTTGAAAATGAACACCAGGGAAATTATTTCTTTAAACTACAAAATATTTGAAGATATTGCTTTTCATCATGCTGAAATAATAGGTAAAAACATTGCTTGTTGATTCAGCTGCTTCTGGAGCATTCTTATAAATTACTTCTCACATTATGTTGAATTAATACTTGAAATTGCCTTGAAATATATGTGCTATCTTCTTAGTAGGTGCTTTAAATGTGGTCAGATACCACATAATAATTTACTAACAAAATCAAGTAGATAGATGTTTCCACAAACTGAGGATAAGATTAAGGAGCCAAGGAGGATAAGATTAAGGATTCAATAACAGGAAGTAAAACTTACTGTAGCCATCTCCTTTTGATTTTTACATTTCCAAAATGAACAAGTCCCTGGTAGGCACTAGATTGAGAGAAAACTTAATATAATTATGTACCTGTGAAGTTATTACCAGTTTTGACAGAAATACCCCTGAGAAATTTAACAACTTAATTAATGTCAAGGGATCTTATTTGCCTTTTATAAAGAGAAAAATCCAGAAGAGGAAAATCTGTGCATGTTAATATTTTTGCATTTTAAAATCACTAACACATTGATTTTCCTCCTGAAACTATGATTGAATATGTATTATATAACATAAATATAGGAAGAGAACATGAATAGAGTACAGAGTTTTAAAAGAATTAGTAGAAATTTAAGGAAAATGACCAGTCAAGACACAAAGAAATCAAAGCATAATTTCCAATCAAAGCAAAATTGAGACATCTATTTTCTGGGTAAATTTCGTGTAACCCAGAGTTTGTGTGTCAAACAATAAAGTTTCAGAAGTGTCAGTTTTTCAGCTTTTTTTAAAATGTATTTTCAAACATGGGCTCAATCATTGCAAGAGGCTGATGTGGATTACTAAAACAATATTTTAAAAGCAACACAAAATACAGACAATAAGAGTTGTAACAGAAAGGGAAAACTATTTTTTGCTTAACTCAGTACAACTATTTAGGAAAGCAGATCAAAATACAAAGAAAAATCATGTAGTTAAATACATAAACATAACTGTATCGTACAATACAAGAAAAATTTCAAAGACCTAACATGTCCCCAGATCTCTTAAAATAAAACTTAGTACCTTTTTTGAACTAAATGTATGTGGAAAATTGGAAGTGTTAATTTAACAAAACTCACATCCTTAGAACACAATTACTACACCCTTACTATACCATCTTCCTCCCTCTGTATATCCCTCCTTTGCCTTATTTCCTTCCTTCTTTCCTATGTTCCTTTTTCCTTTTCTTTTTATTTTGTTTTGTAAAATCATACTGTCAAGTATGTTCTTACTTTATTGTAAGTGTTCTTTGCTTCTGCATACCCTTAAGCATATTGCACACCAACAATTAGCTTTTTCCATCTATCTTCTTCACAAATAATACTGAGCTATAATTTTATATCTGCTAGGTCTTTATTTCTTTTTTTCATGTCTAATACCCAAATTCAATAATCTCAGTTAACTGTGCTTTGATCAAAAATTACTTTGGTAACTATTGGTAGTAAAACAAAATATATTTAGTAAATTTGAATCTTACCTTAGGCTCTGATGTAGGTGTGATTAGAAAGCCATTACAGGCTGCCTATCAAGAGAAACATCATCATGCAAATAGTTGCACAGAGGTTTTCTTGTTATTGTGAATAAGTTAAAATAAATTTTATAAGAGATGGTGATATGTAAGGGATAGTGGACCAAATAGTTACAGTTACCATTTTTTCTTCCCTTCTTATACCCCTTGTCTCTGTCTCCACTTACTTTGGCCAGAGGAATGTGAAGTGTGTCAGTCCCAAACTGATGCCTTAAAGGGTAGGTCAGATATCTTTTCATTCCTTTCTCCAGCTTCTTCCCTAGGAAGGAATTGTATTGGGAAGTGTCTTTGTCAAGTGGAACAAGAGATTCCATAAAGATGTCTTCTCTGACTTCAGTATTCTCACTGAATTAAACTTATCCCAAGATAGTCAAAGATTTGTAAACATAATAACAAATGTTTACTCATTTTAACAATGACAATTTGCCTATTTTTATATCAACTCCATGTTTTTATTATACACATGGAGAAAATGTAATCTATCATTTGAGTGTTCCTCATGAAAAGATACTTGCATCAAAGTCAGGCATGGCAGAGTGCACACCTTTAAGGAAAGAGGATTGTAAGTTCAAAGTCAACCTCAATAACTTAGCAAAACCTTGTCTCAAAATAAAAAAATTAAAAGGACTGGGGATGTCACTCAGTGGTTAAATATCCCTGGGTTCAATCCTGGCTTGCTACTACTACTACTACTACTAATAGTAATTTAAAATTAAGAGTGAATGTGGTTTATATTAAGTATACAATAATTATTTATAGTTTACCTTTTGACTATTTTAAATATTTTACTTTTTGACATTCTTTCTTTCATACTAGCTATATCAAAATGATAGGTGGTTGATTTAAACAACACTTTAAGCAGTTTTCTTGTTTCTTCAATTGGAGATTTGTGGATGTGAGGAATCATTCTATATTAGTTGTAAATACCACAATTGAAATAAGTTCTAAAGTGCTGTCTATATAAAGGCGGATATTAGAAAGAGATTGAATGATATGTGCTGTAGGCAGGGTAAGCAGCTGGGACATAATAAAAATATAAATCAGAATATTTTTATGGTTCATGATCACTGATTCGAGTGGGTCCTCTATAGCATCCAGAAATTATACCACATTTTGCTAATGCATTCTTTCTACCACTGTTCCAGTGATCACTTTATATATATATATATATATATATATATATATATATATATATATATATTTTCTTCTAAAGTGCAACACATCCTCATGCTCAGCACATTAGTTTCTTTCTGTCTCAATGAGAACAGAGGCACATTAAAAGTACACAACTTCTGACTTCCACACCAACCTCAGACCTGTGTCTGTGCCTACATTTTGCATCATTTCCAGAATTAGATATTACTTGTCCTTATTCTTAAGACCAAGCCACTGTCTTATTTCACCTTTTCTCCCCAAAACAGACCTTAAAACAGTAGACTTCTTGGCAGTCTGTTTGGAAATGTTCTTAGGAAAAAAAGTAAAGAAACGAGAAAGTAAAGAACAGGGGAAGAGCAATGTTAACAAAAACATTTAGAGGAGCTTGTTACTACTCTGGCCATACAGGGTCAATCCGCTGGCCAATCTTTCAAAAGTCTGTGTGAGGTGTCTCGGAACTGTTTCACAGTAACAATAGAAGATGGAGCATTGACCCATACTCGTCCATCCAAGGTTATCTCCTGATATGTCACTCTTGCACCTTGTTTCATTCCCACTATCTCGACACCTGCAGGTCAGGCCTTGTTTTAGCAGAGAATCTTCTACAGCACCAGAAAAGTTTGAGGAAGAACATGCAGGGTCTACTATATCTGTGCACAAACTCAGTAGTTGGAAGGATAAAGATGAGTAGTCAATGCTCTGCTCCAGCATCTGTTTGTATCTTCCTCCTGTTCCTGGCTGGCTACTCAAAAACACTGCTATAGAAACTCCTTAATTTTCAATTTATTCATTCTTCATTGAATCACTTATCAATTTACAATAAGCTAGTAATTCTCCCTCAATTTTTTTTCCTTTCCCTGACTTTCCTCTATAGCAACTGGACTCTATGCCTGCCCGCACTGTTAAGGAAGACTGCTTGAAGCACTTTCACATATGTGTTGTCTTCAGTTTCTTTCCTCCCAGTTTTTCTAAACAGGAAATCGCTTTACCAAAAATTTAGCAGATGCTTCTGACTTATGTGTTGAAACTGGATTGCATGGGACCAGAGGCTAAAGCAGGGAAAAACATTGGAAGCTGCTCCAATATTCTCGAGGAGGTAGTGTGGATGGTGGCAAGTTGGTGGCAGTCCAGGTTTTGATAAGTAATCCTATCTTAATATATTATAAATTTAAATGTGACATAGTCAGCTATAACATAAACAAAAACTAAATTCTGTCACCAGAAATGCTCTAAGTCATTTATCATTGGCCACTTTCAGTATTAGTTCCCTCTGTTCCTTTTATTTGACTCACCAGTGCTTAACATAGACCAAGACTCTCATTGACAAAATAATTTCTATGTTTCCTTAGATTCCACAATTTTCCAGTTCTTCCTTCTTTCCTCGTTCCTTCATCCTTATCCCCACCCAGATCACATTTTCTGCAGAGTCTCTTTTCCTGAACTCCCTTTATTTTCATTTTTAAAATGTGTGTTCATTTTTTAAAATGTATGTAGTTATCTCACTTTAATTAAATAACATCAAATTATTTAATTAAATAACATCAAAATTAAAATGACTCCCAAATATAAATATTCAAACTTCTCCTGTGAACTCCAGACATGGTTATTTAAAGCTTATTTGTGAGTGGGCAACATGGAGGATTAGGGTGTGGCAACATTTCTCCTAGTTCCACAACCCCAAATTCAGTAGAGGAATACTGCATGTGCCCAAGGATTAGAGTGAAAACTCCTAAGTCTGGAGGGCAATCTCCCCTAGATGAACCAGAGACTGTTGGATTCATTAAATAAATCTTTAAAAAGAAAAGTTCCCTGAGTTTATCAATCATCCCTGGAGAACCAATGCAAGAACCATCTTGGAACTGCACCACGGTAGAACAAATGGAAACTAGAAACTCAGATCTGTGAATTTGTGGCTAGGTCTGGGTGGGCCTGTCTGAGCCTAGGAAGGACATGGCTCGGCCTAGAAAACCCATGGAAAATCAGAAACTGGGAGTATTTCACTTTGAGAACACAGATTGGAAAAGCTGGAGAGAGCTGAGCTCTCCCCAGCCCTGTGAGTCTTGCAGCTGTGGGGGCTGACAGGGCTAGCTAAAGCAGTTTGAGTGGCTGGAAGGGTGGTTGTGAGAGCATTTGGCACTCAGCATGCCCATCCAGCCATTGACAGTAATCCAGCATATGCCCAGGCCCCTAGACGCTGTTCCCCAAGTCCCCAGCTCCTGACCAGGCCTATTGCTCTGCCCACTAGGTCCATAGCCTAGCTTGCCAGGTTGACACTTAACCACCAAGCCTGACTGGCTCAGCACACAGCTTTGCCACCCAACTGCAGGACCCTGGCTCAGGCCAGCTAGAACCAGGAGACATGGCCAGCTGCTTCTCCACTCAGCTTCAGCCCAGCCTGACTGGTCCACAATTCTGGGACCAGCACACCATATTCAGCTCACTGCTTTGCTGCTTGGCCAGCTGGCCTGGGGCAGCTGGGTACACCTAAGAGGCTACTGCACTCTCTGCCCAACCAGCTGCTTCAAAATAGGAACTATGTACTTAGTCTATTGCTATATATTATTTGCTTAGATTGTTGCAATCATTGGGCTCCCCCAATCTGTGAGGTACTAGTAACATACAGGGACACTATGAATCATAAGGCAGAAACTATAGTTTCAGATCGATCCAGTTAGATGGATAGACACACAAACAATGTGAAAAAATCAAAAAACAAGCCATCCCAAACAACACAAAAATAGACAATAATATATCCCATTGACACCACAGTGGAGGAAATATCAGAGATGAAATTCAAAAAGTTCATAGGTAAACTGATATATAAGGT
The DNA here is from genome assembly GCF_045843805.1 of Urocitellus parryii. Lineage (NCBI taxonomy): Eukaryota > Metazoa > Chordata > Mammalia > Rodentia > Sciuridae > Urocitellus > Urocitellus parryii. The sequence goes on along the minus strand of NC_135531.1, from coordinate 235,846,718 downwards.
AAAAGATGATATAAGAAAATGAAATCAGAGAGAAAATACAAAAAGTGGAGATCCTGAAGAAGAATCGGCCAGAAATCCTCAAAATAAAGGAATTAATAAACCAAATTAAAAACTCATTAGAAAGCATCACCAGAAGATTAGAGCACTTGGAAGACAGAGTTTCAGGCAATGAATACAAAATATATAACCTTGAAAATAAAGTTAACCACAGAGAAAAGATGTCAAAAGATCATGAATAGAACTTCCATCAAATATGGGTTAACATGAAAAGACCAAATTTAAGGTTTACTGGGATAGATGTTAGCTCAGAGATACAAAACAAAGGAATGCAAATACTTTCATTATCTTTTCAATGAAATAATAACTGAAAATGTCTAAACCTTCAGAATGAAATGGAAAATCAAATACAATAGAGGCTTACAGTACCCTAAACATAAAAAATTACAACAGACCCATATCAAGGCACATTATTAAAAAAATGCCTAACTCACAGAATAAGGATAGAAGTTTAAATGCTACCAGAGAAAAATGACAAGTCACATTAGAGGAAGCCAATCTGGATTTCAGGTGATTTCTTAACCCAGATCCTCAAAGCTAGGAGATCCTGGAATTATATATGCCAAGCTCTGAAATAACATGGATGCCAATCAAGAATACTATATCCATAAAAATTAAGCTTAAGATTTGACAATGAAGTAAAAAATTCCCATGATAAAGAAAAGTTAAAAGAATTCACAACTGGAAAGCCTACACTACCAAAGAAGAACTTCATCAATACTCTTCAAGATATTTTATGAAGAAAAAATTAAAAATAAAAGTAAAAATCAGCAAAAGGAGAAACTGCACTAGAAAAAATAGTGAATCAAAGGAGAAACTAACTCTAATTTAAAAAATAAATAAATCAAAATGTCAGGGAATAAAAATCATATCTTAATAATAACATTGAATGTAAATTGCCTAAACTCATCCATCAAAAGGCATAGATTTGCAGATTGGATTTAAAAAGCAAGACCTAACAATATGCTGTCTCAAGAAAAATCATCTGTTAGGCAAAGACATCAATAGACTGAGGGTGAGAGCATGGGAAAAAACATATCATTCATATGGAACAAATAGACAAGAAAATAGACAAGCAATGTTTTTTATCCTCTTATCTGATAAAGTGGACTTCAAGCTAAAGTTAATCAGAAAGGATCAAAAAGGTCATTTAAATACTGCTTAATGGAATTATATATCAACTAGACATAATAATCATAAATATTTATGCCCCAAACAATGAAGTTATCTATATACATCAAACAAACTCCTCTAAATGTTAATAAAGTAGACCAAAACACAATAATACTGGGTAACATTAATATGCATCTCTCATCGCTGGTTAAATCCTCCAAACAAAAACTAAGTAAAGAAGCTATAGAAACTAAAAGATACAATTAATAATTTAGAACTAACAGACATATAAAGAATATTTAATCCATCAATGACTGAATACACTTTATTCTCAGCATGCATGGATCCTTATGGATCCTTCTCTGAAATAGACCATATCTTAGTTGCTTCGTTTCCTAAGCTTATTCATTAAGCTTATTCAATAAAAAAAATAGAAATTTGGCAAATAAATAACCTAACATCTCAAATCCCTATAAAAAAGAAAAATAAATCAATACCACAAACAATAGAATGCAGGAACTAATTAACATAAATGGAAAGGTATCAAACTAAAATCAGGACCAAAATAAAAGAAACCGGAACAAACCAATAAGAAAAAAAAAGTAATTCAAAACGATCAATCAAATAAAACTTGGTTCTTTGAAAAAATAAATAAAGTTGATAAGCCCTTCTCCAAGCCAATGAAGAGAAAGAGAAAAAGTCAAATTACTAAAATTCATGATGAAAAAGAAAATATTACCACAGACACTACAGATTACAAACAATAATCAGAAAATATTTTGAAAACCTATATTCCAATAAAAAAGAAAATCATGAAGATACTGACAAATTTCTAGAGATATATGACCTACCCAAATTGAATCATAGAAAATTTAAACAAATCAATTTCAAGTAATAAAATTGAAGATACCATCAAAAGCCTACCAACAAAGAAAAGCCCGGGACCAGACAGATTCTCAGCAAACTTTAACCAGACCTTCAAAGAAGAACTTACATCAATACTCTTCAAATTATTTCATGAAATAGAAGAGGAAGGAGGCTGATTCATAGTGGGATAGAAAACAGGAGCATGGGAGGAATAGAAGAACTCTAGATAAGGCAGAGGGGTTAGAGGGAAGGGAGGGGGCATGGAGTTATTAGTGATGGCAGAATGTGATGATCATTATTATCCAAAGTACAAGTATGAAGACACGAATTGGTGTGAATATACTGTATATACAACCAGAGATATGAAAAATTATGCTCTATATGTGTAATAAAAATCATAATGCATTCTGCTGTTATATATAAATTAAAAATGAAAAATAAATAAATAAAATAAAAGGAAGGAATCATCGGCTGGGAGCAATAGTGCATGCCTGTAATTCTAGAAGCTCTGGAAGCTGAGACAGAAGGACTGTCAATTCAATGCCATCCTCAGCAACAGCGAGGTGCTAAGCAACTCAGGGAGATCCTGTCTCTAAATAGAAAAGGAGAGAATCCTTCCAAACACATTCTGTGAAATGAGTATCACCAAAACCAGACAAAGACACATCAGGAAAAGAAAACTTCAGACGAATATCCCTGATGAACATAGATACAAAAGTTCTTAATAAAATACTGAAAATACTGGCAAATCTCTCTCTCTCTCTCTCTCTCTCTCTCTTTCTCTCTCTATTTCACACACACACACACACACACACACACATTATTAAAAAGAGTTAACAATGATCAACTAGGGGAATACAAAGGTGGTTCCACATAAGGAAATCAATCACTGTAAATCAGCCTATCAATAGGCTTAAAGAAAAGAATCACATAATATCTCAATAGATTCTGAAAAAGTATTTGAAAACTTCAGCATTTGAAAAGCTAGAAATAGTAAGAACATACCTCAACATTGGAAAAACTATCTATGTTAAATTCAAGGCCAACAACATTTTAAGAATTCCCTCTAAAAACTGGAAAAAGACAAGGCTGCCCTCTTTTATCCCTTCCATTCAACATAATTTTTAAAACCCTAGCCAGAGGAATTAGACAAAAGAAAAAAATAAGAGAATATGAATAGGACAAAAAGAGCTCAAAATATTTCTATTTGCTGATGATATATTTCTATATCTAGAAGACTCAAAAAGCTCCACAACAAAGTTTCTAGAACTAATTAATGAATTCAGCAAAGTAGCAGGATATTAAAGTAGCACCCATAAACAATTGCAGTCCTATATACTAATGATGAATCATCTGAAAAAGAATTTGGGCAAATTATTCTATTCACAATAGCCTTTTAAAAAAAGAAATCTTGGGAATCAATCTACCAAAAGAGAATTAATGTTCCCCAAATGTCCATAATACCAAAGTCTATAGAGATTTAATGCAGTTCCAATTAAAATCCCAAGTATGTTCTTCATAGAACTAGAAAAAGCAGTCATGAAACTCATTTGGAAAAATAAGAGAACCAAAATAGCCAAAAAAATACTTAGCAAGAAAATTGAGGCAAAGGAATCACAATACCTAACTTTAAATTATACTATATAGCTATAATAACAGAAATGGTATTGGCACAAAAAATAGAGAAGAAAGCCAATGGAACAGAATAGAAGACACATAGACCAACACACACAAATAGAGTTATTTCATATAGACATAAGCACTATAAACATACATTGGAGAAAACATATTCTCTTCAACAAATGGTGCTAGGTACACTGGAAATCCATACATAGTAGAATGAAATTTGACACCTATGTCTCACTCTGCACAAAACTCAACTCAAAGTGCATCAAAGAACTATTTTTTTCAACCAAAGACCCTGTGCCTACTAGAAGAAAATGTTAACCCAATTCCCCATCATGTCAGCTTAGGAACTGACTTGCTCAGGAACACTCCTAAAGCACAATAAGTAAAATCAAGAATCAATAAATGGAAGTTTACCAAACTAAAAAAAGCTTCTTTACAGCAAAGGTAACAATCAATAATGTAAAGAATAAACATACAGAGTGAGAGAAAACCTTTGCCATCTACACCCAAAATAGTACATTCATATCCAGGATATATAAAGAACTCAAAAACTTAACACCCAAAAAACCTCCAAAACAAATAACCCAATCAATGAATGGGAAAAGGAACTGAACAGGCACAAAACAGAAGAAGAAATACAAGAGGTTTAAAAAGTATATGAAAAAAAAAAAAACATTCAACATCTCTAGAAATTAGATAAATGCAAAATTAAAACTACACTGAGATTCCACTTAATTGCAATCAGAATAGTAATTATCAAGAATATATGTAAGGGGCTGGGGATGTGGCTCAAGTGGTAGCTCACTCGCCTGACATGCGTGTGGCCTGGGTTTGATCCTCAGCACCACATACAAACAAAGATGTTGTGTCCGCCGAAAAATAAAAAATAAATATTAAAAAAAGAATTCTCTCTCTCTCTCTCTCTCTCTCTCTCTCTCTCTCTAAAAAAAAAAGAATATGTGTGACAATAAATGTTGGTGAGAATGTGGGGAAAAGGTAGATTCATACATTACTAGTGAGACTGCAAATTGATGCATCCTCTCTGGAAAGCAGTATGGAGATTCCTCAGAAAATTGGGAATGGAACCACCATTTGACCCAGTTATCCAATCCTTGGACTCCAAAGGACTTAAAATCAGCATACCACAGTGATGCAACCACATCAGTGTTTATAGCAGCTCAATTCTCAATAGCAAAGCTATGGAACCATACTATGTGCCCTTCAACAGATGAATGGATAAATAAATGTGGTATATATTTGCAATGGAATATTATTCAACTATAAAGAAGAATGAAAATATGGCCCTTACCAATAAATAGATGGAACTGTAAACTATCATGCTAAGTAAAATAAGCCAGTTCTAAAAACCAAAGGCCTACTGTTCTCTTTGATATATGGAGGCTAACACACAAGATAGGGTGGCTGGGATAGAAGTTCTTTGGATTAGACAAAGGGTAATGAAGGGGAAAGGATGGAAAGAAAAGGTAGCAGAATGAATTGGACATAAATTTCCTATGTTCAAATATGAATACAGGTATTGTGAAACTCCACATCATGTACTACCACAATATTGGGATCATAATTAGGATAAATCATACACCATGTATGTACAATATCTCAAAATAAACTACTCACATGTATAACTAAAAGGAAGAAAAAAATTTAAAAAAGAAGTAGTCTTACTTGTCCAATTCAGCTGAATGTCTACAAAAAGGATCTCAAATTTCACCTGCCAAATTTAAATTTGTAAAGCCCCTTTCCCTCCCATTCTTTCTCTCTTTTACACACTCTCTCCTTTTTCACATCAATGAATAAAATATCTAGTGTTTAATTGCTCAGATGGAAAAAAAGGCAAATTTGATTATGTTTTCTCAAAAGTCACATCTAAGATATTGGCAGACTGCATCAAATTTGAATTTACAATATATTAAATTAATATATTTACAGGGCTGCTGAGAGCCATTGCCAAGTAGGAATGAAGCATCGAAATTTTCTTGTCAGCCTACCCCATGTTGCTTAGAGGAAGGACTCTCCATTATGGAAATGGGCTTGTCTTAGACTCAGGTCATTTGCAGTGACATTGCATGTATGCTTGAGTAAGGTGACCTTGCTCAAGGACCAGGGCGGATCCGGGTTTAGGGCGGATCAGGTTTTAGGGAGTATCCTGCTCCTTGGGTTTAGGGCAGTTCCAGGTTTAAGGTGTACCCTGCCGGGAATAGGGTGTATCCTGCTGATTAGAGCCTGGTGGATTTTGCCCAGAACGTGAATTTTCCCCAGAACCTGTTTGTAGAGGGCTGGTGTGAGTTCGGGAATAAAGAATTGCTGTTTGAACCTACAAAGCTGTGAGTGGCTCGTGATTTTGTGCCCAGCCAGGCTGCAGCACAGGGCCCTTCCCCCCCCCTTTCTTTCTGAGGTCAATACTTAAATATCACTTTTTCAATGAGTCCTTCCTAGTCATTTCAGCTGAAATTCCAGAGTCTCCACCCATTCACCAATACAACCATCATTGTGTACTGTTTTATTCCTTCACACTTACTGCTGTTTACCATGTGTTTTAGTCTGCCTATTCACCACTGTGACCAAAAGACCCCACAAGAACAATTAGAGGAGGAAAAATTTATTAGGCTTACAGATTCAGAGGTCTCAATCCTTAGGGTTGACTCTAAAGCTCTAGGCTCCAAGTGAAGCAGGATATCATGATATAAGACTGTGGCAGAGAAAAGAAGCTCAAGAGAGTCGGGTAGCAGAGAGCACTGGCCATCACAAACAAAATATAAACCCTGGAGGTTCACACCCAGTGACCTATCTATTCCACCCACACTCTACCTTCCTATAGTTACTGCCCAGTTAATCCCTATCAAGGGATAAATGCACTGTTTAGATTAAGGCTATAATAACCCAATCATTTCATTTTTGAACCTTCTTGTATTATCTCACACATGAATTTTTTGGTGATACCTCATATGTAAACAATAATATTGTGCAAAAAACAATTTATAAATTTATACATATATATTCATTGTGTTCATTTTCTGTTTCCCATATTCATTTTCTGTTTCCCACTCAGATACACGCAAGCACACACACACACACACACACACACACACACACATATATATATATACACACACAAACACTCAAAATAAATGAATAAATGCATAAACAAATGGAAATATAATATTAACAATTGAATGAATACATGGATTTTCAAATTCATTATAAAATTGTTCCTAAACTTATTTTTAATCCCCTTGGTGTCTGTAATTATTTTTTCTGTAATATAGATTGTCAGTAATCTTTTTCTTTTTTCCCCTAGGCTAAACTTAGCAAATATTTTTATTTTATTGACCTTTAATGTTTTTTTTTTTGTTTATTGCTTTATATATTGGAAACTTCTGAATATTTGTGTTAGTTTGGATACACAGAGAAGTAGACTTGAAAACAAGAGGAGCTCTACAAAAGATTTATTAGGACAGAGTCCATGAGAAGAAATGGAAGGGAGTGAAAGAGTAGTCCAGGAAAGCCATCATACCACCATGGAGATTCAATTGCAAAGGAAGAACAAAATGTAAGGAGGAAGCTTGGGTTCAAGTGTTTTGGATAGACTGCATGGAATTCTAAGGAAGATTCCACAAGGCTGTCACAGAGGAAAGTCAATAAAAAAATTTTAAGTTCTTGGAACCCAAGCCACCCCTCAGGGAAGACCATCTCCCACAGGAACAGACTTAGTATCCAAGTCATACTAGGCCATTAAGAGCAGCCCCTGCAAAGCATGATTTCTGCAGGAATGTGTGGATTTCAAAGATAAGCAATGGGGCCACTGAACGTTCAACTTCTGGCAAGGCAGCCACAGATCACTGAGGTACATTTCCATGATCACAGCATACTGGTTTCCTATTACATTACATTTTGCTTTCAAAGAAATCAATGAATTTCTCAAAATTCTCTTAAGTTAATTTTGTTGTTGTTTTCATATATACTTGAGTAACATCTTAGAATCAAACATGAAAAGTTGTTGCACTACATAAATTTAGGTCCCTGAAAGACTTCCGTTTTGAATAAAAATAAGGGTGGTCAGGTTGTCCTACCACCTACCCTGAACAATTCTCTACCATTTCCCTGCCCTCTGCCCTCCTCCATAGTCTGTCCTGTCTCAAGTAACATTAATAACTGCCTTGTCTACCTTGTGCAGTTGTGGTGATAGTCCGGGCAGTGCAATTCTACAGGCTAACTCAGGACCTTACTGCCCAGATAGATGACTCAGCTTCTGTGTTCACTCTTTATCTAGGGAAAATAGGTCATGATGAAAAAGCCATTTCCCATTCAAGTCGTCCTTCTTGGAAAACAGGTGTGATGCCTGGATTCAGGAACAGACATCTCATACCCATGAGGTGAAAAGCATGAAGACAAAGTCTAAACTGCAAGGGAGATGGAAGAGAAAGAATTGATCTACACTGACAACTGTGAATAAGAATTGCAAGCTTCAACCAACAAACTCAGGATTATTTTTGCTTTCCGTTTATAAAGTTGAATGCATCCTTAATTCATACACTAGTGTGCTGCAGTCTGGCTGGGCACAAATCACGAGCCACTGAAGCAGGAACAAACTTTATTTCTGAACTCCACCAGCACACTCCACACAGGCTCCCAGGAACTCTCCCAAATGCCACGGGGCTCCTCCAGGAACCAACAACTGGAAATCCCTCTTCCAGAAATCCCTCCTCCTGCACTTCCCCAAACAATGGGAACTCTCCGGGATTCCCCATGAGAACTCCAAAGTAGCATGAGAACTCCAAAGTAGCAGGCCAAGGTGGACAGTAAAGATCTAATATACAACCGAATCAATCCAGCATCATCTTAATGGCTTGCCTCTCAACCAATACTATTGGCAAAATGCCAGGGGCCATTCTGACTCCGCTGTGGCTCTCAGCACTAGTGAAGTAATAGATCATATTATTTAGGTAATAATAAAATGAAATTAACATTTACGTGTTTGAGGATTTATATTATGATGTCATTGTATTACATATATACACATGTATATACTCAAATATACATACATATTAGAATTACAATTCTAAATTTTTAAACTCAAATACATATAAAATGATATTATATGTTATGGTAAAATGTGTGCATCTATACATAGATAAATAGATAGATCCTTAATTATTATACAGTAGCATATTGTAAAAACATTACGTCAGAAAAAACAATCACAGGAAACTATCATGGATTTCCATCCTAAGTGATTCAGTTGAGTCTAGTGTCTGGGCCTCAATTCGCCTTATTATCTTTATGAAAAGTTGTATTTATTGTGGAGTTATACACAGAAAAATTAATCTTCTTTAAATGCAGAGTTTGGTGAGTTTTCACAAATGTACAGAAATTAGTGATGTAACAAAGATCATCACATATGATGTAAACTATATCATCAACCCCAAAGCATCTGTGTTTCCATTTGCAATCAAAACCACTGTCTTATTTGGGGGTTTCTGAAGCGTCATATAAATGGAATTATTTAGTATGTGGTCTTTTGTATCTGATTTATTTCACTAGAATAATTGTTCTGACATGTTCCTGATCCTTAATGCTCTGATATTTCTTTCATTATCATTGCTGTGTAGCATTCCACTGTAGTCCAAGTTACTTTATGCACTTATGCAGGCATTTCTGTTTTATACTTTTAAAAGTTAATGATGTCTGATTGTTTCTACTTTAGGGCTACTATGAGTGGAACTGCAGTTAAATATTTGCATACAAATTTAACAACAATAAAAACCAAAACCTAAAAGCAAAATTCAGGATCCAGCCATTGGCGCCACACAGGCAATTTAATATGTACTCTTAGTATCAAATGATGGGGAGAAAAAATTAGGGTAATATTAAGCAACTTTCCTGAATAGTGGCTAAAACAAGTATGCAAATTGAATGGTGTTTCTAAAAATCTGAATTTTAAAAGAATTATAGTAAGACATAGTTGAGAAACATGCAAATATTTGGTTAGCTTATTTATTATAAATATTGTGTATTTATAGCACAAATTCAGGGCACTGTGCTCTGAATTTTTTGTCACTACCAATCACACAATATGGCATGAATAGGGAAGCTGTTTATATTTTGGCACTTAAACTTAAATCTGGACTTTGAGTGTAATATTAAATATTATTACTCTTTCTAAAAATCTATAAGGATTTAGAGACATGAGTTTTGTCTTAGAGAGGAAATAGTGTACATGAAGATAGATTATGCATAAGAGAAGCAAAAATAAAGATGAGGAGAAAATATATACATCCTTTCTGCAAACAGAGAACAGTCCTAGCAGAAAAAGTATGTACATGAGTTTGTAACTTTTTTTTAAAGTAACATCTGGCTCCAGGTTTGACTGTTGCATTTCTAACTCACAATATACAAAAGTCATATGATATTTTAGGTAAACTGATAACTTTACTGTGCTTAAAGTATTCACTTAGCTTCATTAACAATGAAATATTAGCTAAACTTGTGTGAAAACACACAAGTCAGCATATATAAAAAATGATGATGTGCAGGTGTGTCTGAGACAGGATCATATCCATTGGAGATGCTTGGATGTCAAGTTCCCATGCTATATGTTTATATTCTAGAAAATGCTTCAAAGTCTATATATTTTTTTTCTGTTTACTATTTGAAGCTGACTCTTAAACTCTTAGATTTGTGTTCTACTTAGTTTTACCTTTCCAACACATTTTAATATTTCTTTTGCTATTTCCTTTATAACAAAAATCATTACTTAGACATATACATAACAATTTCCAAATGATAATATTTTAAGCAACGAAGCATGCTCTGAATATTTTTGCTTCCAATTTTTATTTTTACTGCACTCTTGTCAGATTATATGGATACTATGATTCCTGTTTTTCAAAAAGTAATACATTATTATGGCATTTATATAGGAAATCTATGTGAACAATTTAGAGAAAATGATTGTCTCCAATGTTTTCCCTTGGACACAATTCAAAATACATACATGTAGTGAATTTGAATCTCAGGCTACAAAATCAAGTGTACAAGAAATGCCACATTATTTAAATTCTTTTTCTGTTGGAAAACAGAAAACAAATTACTATTTTTGTGACTTTTCTCCCCCACTTGGAAACATAGTCAGGGGTGGTATAGAGCTATGGTAGGAAATCCTTTGTTCATTGGTTGTTTATGTCAATAGTGGAGACACCTATGACTTCATTTTAAGACCGAATTCCCTCCTGTTTCATGCCACACAGAGTAGATTATGACACTGAGAACATAAAGTGTACAGAATAACATTTTAGAACATGATGCTGTATTAACCCTACTAGAATCTTCACATTCCTGCAAACAAAGTTGGCCTATTTTCCAAGTGTTTCTAACCTCTAAAATATCTTGCAGATATCTCTGGCATTCTCGTACTTTCCATAGATGAGTAAGGCATAAATCAGCATGTTATTCATTTTTATGACCCTCATCATAATCTCCAATGGTCTGGAATTATTTTCTATTGCCTGGAGACTCCCTTATACCACTGTCCCTTAATCCCAGAAACTTAGTCATGAGTATATCAGAAATTTAATTAAGACAGAATAATCCTAAAATGAGTTATTCTTATATTAGTAAAGAACAGATGTCTAACTTACAGGAAGCTAGATGCAGTGAATTATTGTAGAAAACACAGTGATTGTCAATGAATGCCTACGGAGCATCATGAATTTAGAAAATCTTCACTCCTCATTGCTCATTAATTCCAAATAATCTTCAAACATACCACAATTTGTGCTCTACAATTTGCAGAACATTTCCCAGTGTGTTCAGTTCATTATGATATTTTTATTTTTCATAGAGACATGGCAAAAGGGAACATGTGCTTTCCAAAATTCCTGGTGGGGAAGAAATGTTTCAATCTGATATTGGGCAATTCAGTTTCCAGTGTTAAGAGATTTTCCATGGGATTCTAATTGAACAAGTTATACTTATTCTATGTATGTATAATATGTTAAAATACACTCTAGTGTCTTTTATATCTAGAAAGAACAAATATAAAAAATGTCTAATAGACAACAAACAAACAAATAGACGATTAACACTTAGTAGAAAACAATTGCTGGAATTGTTGAGCATGTTAGGCCCAATGTCATTAGTTAATTATGGTAAACTGAATGAATTTCCCTGGTTGTTGATTAGTCAATAAATATTACCAATATTGCTAAAAAAAGATTTTTCCAGAGATAATTTCTTTATATGAACTCAAGAATGGCATATGTTTATTGGTTAGCATATTAATAGAGTTGCTTCATTTTCCCAGCTGGTTTCTAAAGTTCTCAAGAGGTGGGGTGCTCTTTGCCTTTTCCAATGACTACAAGAATTGGTCAGGACATTTAATTCCTGAAACAAATCTCTGTCTTCCAACTGGTACTGTTAATAATAACAGATGTAGATCGAATGCCTAGCTCCTCTTATTAATTAACCTAAGAAATCACCCAATACTATTCCTTTCTTTCCTCCCTTACTGATAAAGGCTGCATATGTTGTACTTGCTTTAGTCAAATTTTAAGTGGAGCTCATAAATGCCAGCTCTGAATAGTTCAGATATGTTCATTCTGAGGTTAAAGCTCCTTTGACTGGTGGTGTTACCCTCCAGAAAATAATTTATCTCTTTTGGAAGTCATAATAATAGAAAAGAACCTTACAATTCACTTTCTATAACAAAATCTTCATACATATTCTGCCTGAAATGAGAAAAAAAGCATACTATAACAAGTCTGCAGTATTCTTTATTTTTCTCATTCTGCAAATCCACACTTCGTCATCCAGAAGTTTTAAAATACTTATCAGTACTCATGTACAATTATTCTTATACTAATCCTCTAGCTGCATCAATAGCAGCAGGAACTCCTAGATCCAACCTCATAGAGGATCTTATTACTCTTTTAATATTTTTCTCAAGGTAAAAACTAAAATATAATATAAAAGGAGAATTCTGTCTATTCACATTTGATGCAACATTAACAAATTTAATTTTATTATTATTTTCTTTTTGAAAATCCACCTGTTTTTCATTCCTACAATGATAAATATGTAAAAATGAATACCTTTATTTTTACTGCTCTGTTTGTATTACATACTAGTGAATAGCAGATGAAAATTATTTTAATATCTCTTCAAGGGTCATTTTTACCTCTTCAATTATACATTTTCATTTATACTAACATAATCAAATTCAAAATTATGTATATGTAGCAATAAACTTTAGTTCTCTTCATCTTTATCAGTTTAGTAAAATTTCTTTAAGTCTCTTTCTCAGGGAGACTACATAACAAACTTACTCTTAGAATCTTCATACTTACCCAAATAACTTCATCATCTAGATGGATGAATGATGCTTTAGATGGGCATGAGGTTCTTGCATATATATTTTTTCCTTTCTAATCTATAGATTTTCTTCCTCATCATCTTATTTTCAATTTTTAGATAAAGAATCAGCAAATCTAAATTCAAGTCAGTTTCAGATGATGCCAAGCTGACTCTTATTTAAGTAACTTGTTATGAACTTCTAAATGGTTATAAATAAGCCTACTCTTTTTTGTTCCAGGAATTAATGAATACATACATCATATTCAGGCAAGAGCATGTGTATCTTGCCTGAAAATGTGCTTTCCACAGCATATTTTCTGAATGCAGGAAAGTTTTTTTTTTCTAATATGAACTTATAATATATTTTATTCTTTACTTAACTTTAAAAAATCAGTATTATTTACTCCAATTTAATTTAAAGCTACAATTATCACAATGTTAGTTGTGAGAATTGTTTTAAATGCAGAGATTTTTTTCCTTTACACTGTAGTTTGAGTAAATTAATTTTGTCTTCCAAGTTGCTAATTCAAATACACTGTAACCTACTTCCATATCAACTAAAATACTGATTACAAAAATTTTAAGATTATAAATCATTAGGTTAAAATTCAGAAAATCTTGAGCTTGCATGAATGGCTGTGTGTGTGTGTGTGTGTGTGTGTGTGTGTGTGTGCATGTATGTATGCTTTGTTTCTATCTCTTAAATTCCTATGGTATATACAATCAAGGATTCATTGTTTTGTTTTGTTTTCCTAGCAGTTCATGTCATATTAACAATTCTCTGTGTGGTCCATTTGATCTTTCCACAGTAGTTATTGAGTCCCATAGATGACTTTTACTTTCCTAAATGTTTGCTCACTGGTGATCAGGGTATCTTCTATCTGGGCAGTTTGGTCAACAGTCTCTCTGCCTATGTAGGTCAATAGTGATGCAGAGTGTGAGCTGTGTCATCACGCTATATGTAGGGAGAGGGCTTTGTCTTCAACTTCTTCACTGCAAATGCTTCAAAGGCTATGCATTAGTCAGAAACTGTTTAGTATAGTAACAATCACACGACTTATTTCAAAATAAGTTATTTAAAACAATTTATTCACTGGTGAGAGGAGGCTGAAAGATCCAAAAGACAGTGAAATAATTCAGAGTAACAACTTTGGGTCTGCCATGGGTAGGATGGCTGAGTCGATAGTTTCTTGCAGCTAATATGGCAGAATTAAGGGGTACTGAATCCTTACATGTCTAATGTACTACTAACGTGGAAAAGAATCAGAAATGGGGACAATGTCACTCTCACCTCCTTCAAACATAGTAGTGGATCAGAACTAAAAACAAGATGGTAAGGGAGTCTACTCCACTGTTTGCCAGTCTCTGGACAGTGTCACTCTCACCTTCTTCAAACAGTAGTGGATCAGAACTAAAAATAAGATGGTAAGGGAGTCTACTCCACTGTTTGCCAGTCTCTAGCCTCAACATGTGAAGCACTTTTGAAAGTTAGGTCTGGGACTAAGAAACAATACACTGAAATAAAATGACCATCAAAAACTACAAAGACTGCAGGGTTTTTTGATTGTTTGTTTGTTTGTTTGCTCTAGCTTCCACATATCAGAGAAAACATTTGACCCTTGATTTTCTGAGTATGGCTTATTTCAATGACTAAAAGGTAAACACTCTTCTACTGTCAGAAGAAAGTGGATACCACAAAATATTTACTTCTTGTAAGTTTCTTCAAGAGCAGAAAGACTTGCTAGTTCATCACATTCATTTTAGGCTCTTTTAGAGAACTAGAGAAAGTGGAAGTTCATCTACTATATCAAGATAAATACCCATTTATTCTTTTCCTGCAGAGTCTAATAGCAGGTATGCTATATAAAAATATTTGCATGTTGAAAATACAAGAGATAGAAATATATAAATGTATTGAAATAAGTAAGAAATTATGTTTCTATGATATTTTGATGGAAAATGTCTTATTAATCATCTCAGTTTGAAAGATATGTCATTACATATATGCAAATGAATTCAACTATAAAGTTTTTATCATAGTATCGCAGTAGGTTTTTTTTAATTAGAGAATTACAATTATACATAGTATTTGAATACAATTTGACAAAATCATACATGCAAGGAATTTGATTTCAATCTCTATCTCCCCTTTATTTTTCTCTTCCTTGTTGGTTGGTCTTATTATCCCTCTTTTACTCTACTAATCTTCCTTTAACTCCTTTATTTTTTTAACTTTTGATTGATACTTATTATCATACATAAAGATGAAAATATCTTTGGTACCTTTATATGTGTATTTAACATGGTTTTGTCAAATTTATTCCATGTATCTCCCCCTTTCCCTTCCCTCTTCCTCCACTCTGTTCTCCTTCTTCTACTCCATTGATCTTCCCTATGGTAACCTGTTCCTGCCCCCACTACCTTCTTTCCCTTATTTTGCTCTACTTTCCACATAACAGAGAAAACATTTGACCCTTGATTTTCTGAGTATGGCTTATTTCACTTAGTATGATTTTCTACGTTTTCATCTATTGACTTGCAAATGCCATTATTTCATTCTATTTACTGGCTGAGTAAAACTTCATTCAGTATATATACAACATTTTCTTGATCCATTCATCTATTGACTGGCATTTGGTTGGTTTCCATAATTTCGCTATAGTAAATTGTGTTGCTATAAACATTAAAATAGCTGTATCCCCATAGTATGCTGATATTAGATCTGATGGGTAAATACAATGGAATGGGATAGCTGAATTATATGATTATTTCATTCCTAGTTTACTTAATAGACCAAAATATGCTTTAAAATATATCCTAAACACTAAACTGAAAATGGTTTTATATAATTATTGAACTAAATATTCAAAGAAATACTTTTGAAATAGTGTTGGCTTTCCATCACAGTGGCTTCATTTAATTGACAGCTTTTGTGTTAATTTGTATACTTAAAGATATCAGTCCTCAGATGCTGCTCACATTCCCCACTTT
Source organism: Urocitellus parryii (assembly GCF_045843805.1). NCBI lineage: Eukaryota > Metazoa > Chordata > Mammalia > Rodentia > Sciuridae > Urocitellus > Urocitellus parryii. The sequence goes on along the minus strand of NC_135531.1, from coordinate 235,830,692 downwards.
GTCCTATGAAAAACTGAGGAAATAAATAGGTTGTTTTTGATGTCTTAGGAAATATGAAGAACGGTGATGAATCTTTTTCAAATATGCATATTTGGAACTCCTTTGTAAAAAAAAAAGGCTATACCTGAGTTTATAAAAAAATATTAACGTGGTGACCATTTGTGCCTATGTCAATTTACTGATCACTTGTACATCATTTTATTTCTTCTATAGTTCAGTAATAGTTCCAGTGTTATATATTTTAATCAATTTTTACCCAAATTGTCAGTAAAAACCTTTATCTAATATTCCTCAGGGTAAATGGATGAATGAGTAGAAAGGGAAAAAAAGATATAAAAACACATGATGAAATAAATTAAGTGCATTTTGAAGAAACTAAAATTTCATTCTTGGGTTACTTAATTAGTAAAGATTTTCTTTGGATTTTCCAACTACTTTAACAATACTCTGTTAAACATAATTTTACTGTAATTCTGTTAAAATATTAGAAAAATTAAGTAGAAGCTATTGATTAAAAAGAATCATATTAATTATTTTTATTTTTTAAATATGACATGAAAATTGATGTTGTCTATTTCATATATTTATACTATGTGCTTATTTATGATGAATAAACTCATGACATACACATTAGTTAAAGGTTCTTTTTGATTATTCCTTAATTTACTAGGGTTCTCTTTGTGTGCTTGATAAGGGATACACATTCTTTCCTCATTTTTGTGGTGCTAGGGATTGTACCCACGGCCTTATGAATGCTAGGTATGCACTCTACAACAGAATGACTCTATCACTGAGCTATACTCTAATGTTACACAGAACACCATTGTGTGCATTAAATAAATATTCCCATATTTAGATAATTAGCTTATACGTTTTAGCAGTATTGTATTCAACATTGTGATGAAAAATGTACACATACAATATTCAGCTCTTATTCAATTATAAAATTAGAGTAATTTCTTTAAATGGAATTAGCAAATAAAAATGTGTACATTTAATGCATATGTATATTTAGTGATAGTATGTTATTAAACTGTATTACTAAAGAAATTTATGAGTTCAGTCCTCAAAAAAGGGTGTATAGTGTGCCAATTTTACTCTACCTTCATCGATATTCTTTTTAGCTAATTCTTAAGACCAGTATTTATTAATTTTAATACTACCAATGTTTGCACCAGATAATTTTTTTTGTAATTTTCAGATAAAAAATATAATACAAACATTTTAAACTTTTGTGTGGTAACTTTTATCATTTTTTCCTTTTTCTCATTTTATTTGGAACATACACATAATAAGTTCAAAATTATAAAATTAGAACCTATATTTAATGTTTTTATTTATTTCATAACATTGTTTTTTTCCCGTTTTTGTAAGAATACAATTAGTGTCTTGGTATTTTACAAGTAACAACAAATAACTACTCAGTTTTATCATCACCAATGATTAAAAGGTATTATTCTCACACATGATTAGAAATGGCAACATAATCATACTCTATATATTTAAGGCTATTTTTTAACTATATACTCTACTCATTAAATTGTCTACTTATTCTGAAGAAATGCTGTAACATTTTAACTACTAAAAACTCATTTTTGTAATTTGATTACTATGAGATATTGCTTACTGAAAACTGATATGTCCTAATAAGATTGTATTGGCTTTATCCTCATTGCTATAAAGGAAAGAGAATTAGTTGTGTTTCCATGACTGTGGTTATGCAAGTTTTATCATGTTGTATGTTGATGTTGGAAAAAACTTCTTTTTTCTTAAGGAAAAATATCTGTCACATTTCAAGAATAACATTTTAAATTTAGAAGTGAGGTAATTCCATCTGTATGTTAATTTCCATGAATAATAAAAATATATATTTGAAGTTAAAATTTGAAAGAAGTATGGTATGTTATTCATAAATAATAAATGAATTTTTTCAACCAGAGAAGCATATAATTCAGTATTCCCACATTTCAAAAGCACTTGTTTTCCAGGCCTATTTCTTCTTCAGGTAAATGTATACACCTTAAACTATAATTTCAAAATTTACTTGTTCTTGGGGCTATGTTGGTGGCTTAATGGTGGAGCCCATGCCTAGTATGTGTGAGGCACTGGTTTTGATTCTCAGCCCTACATATAAATAAATAAAGGTCCATTGACAACTAAAAAATATATACAAAAAAATTTTACTTCTTCTTGATGAAGCTCTTCATGCAAGTGAATTATCATGCATTTTATATTCAAAGAAAAAATTTGGAAATATATGTGTCTGTATCCACAGTGTTTACACATAAATTAACACATACATATTTAGATAATGCGAAAAATGTTTCTCAATATTAGATTTAGGTCTGTGTATCTCTTTTCAAGAGTTTCTATTTGTCTTTGGTTTTCTGCAGTTTAAATATTATATGCCTTGGATTGTGTATGTGATGGTGAATTTTAATTTTTAAACTGCTTCATGTTCTCTGATGTTCCGAAATCTGTTAATATTTGTGACTAATTATGGAAACCTTGAGACATTATTATGTTTTTTCTTCTGCCCCATTTAATCTTTCCTGTCCTGTTGGTTTTCTAATTACACTTGTTAGACATTTGGAGGCTGTCTCACATTTCTTGGATATCATGTACTGCTTTCAATTTTTCAGTCTCCACATTTCAATTACTATCTATAATACAAACAATAGGTTTGCAAAAGAGTCTACAGTTTCTGATAGTGGACAAAGAGAGAACTGGGAGTGGGGTATATGATGAAATCTTAAGGAGGTAAGAGGTGAGAGTATAGCATTATTGGATCTTAGGAAGATGAAAGAGGAATCAAAAGATGTTGGCTGGTAGCCGCAGGAAAGAGAAAAAGAGACTTTGCAGAGACAGGTAAGTGAGAAGAAAATTAATAGAGAGAGAGAGCACAAAAATATATATAAATTATTAAGAAAAATAAAATAATGTAAAAATAAAAGATACAAGAATGTGCCACACAACTGTAATATACTATTCATGCATCCCAGACCTCAGTAGCCTAATGCACAAAACATACTTGGTTTTACAAATGTTGGGGATGTAAGGGCAAAAAAAGAGAGACAGAGGAAAGAATTTTTAAAAGAGAGAGAGAAAAAAATCTCAAAGGAAAATTAAAAGATTGTTTCTTCACAGTTCAGTATGTTTCCTGCTTCCCTTCTCATCATGTAGATGAGGTTGTCTGTTTGTTGTTATCTCCACCCTCAGTATGGTGAAGGTTATTAGGGTGGGAGGGTTTGTCCTAGAAGCGGAACTCCTGGAGGTGAGGTATAGCACATGCTGGTCCCACTTGGTAGATGGCACATCAAGGATCTTATTTAGGGCCCGCTCATGTGATGTGGGTACCTGGTCTTATTCCCTTATATTGCCTGTAGGTCCCATAATTCCTGATCTCTATTTTAGTCTCTAAACTGTATCTCACTTACCCCCTCCTTTTCTATTTCCCAATCAAAAACCTCTTTCTATGCAAGTTCTGTGCACTGCACCCTGGGGCCTCTGCACCTGTTGCAGAGAGCTGTTTTGTATTGGGTAGATCAGGACCTGGCTATGCAAGCTAAGGGATGGCTACATGGCTGCAAGTGCTGTGGTGGGTTAGTGACTGTGTGTGTGTGTGTGTGTTAGGAGGTTTGAGTTGGGGGACTTAGTTACCCTGATTTTGCTTGTAGGCCCCAGCTTGTGTCTCAGGAGGAGAGAGTTGTCCCAGTTGATAGGAGTGACAAGGAATGCAGTCTTCCTCTAGTGCACCATCTTGGATCTCCCTTCTACTTTCTTTAGTGTTCTATTTTTCTTTCGACTTTTGACTTTGGACTATGGACTACCCTGAAAGAGATTTTGTACCTTCCAACTCTATTATCTGTATTCTACTGCTATCATATCACAGCACTGTTGTACTCTGAAAAATAGAGGGAGAAATGGGATGTTTTATAATCATCTGATTACTTCTCAAACTTTTAGTGAGCATGTATGAGAGAGCTGCTATCCTCACAAGTGTTTTTTCCCTTTAATTTCCATTCTCCTTTTCCTGACAACAGAATTACTAATACAATTCTTTAAAAGTTGGCACCTGCTGATGGTACTCTATCTACTATGTAAAACAGAAAGGAGACTGATGGCCTGGGAGGAATTCTTATAAGGGGCCATGATTTAGTTATGACAAAGTCATATTCTCCAGAATGTATGCTTTCTCTATGTAGAAAGTTTGGGGACATGTATCACTTTAATTACTCTTTCTCTCTCTCTGTCAGAGCTGAAAGAGAATTATTCTCTGTTCCTAACAACAAGAATTTGGTGAAATTGAAAAGAGAAAAACTAATGAAAGAATGTCAGGGTCCCACTATGATTTTAGCCTCTTGGAGACTTTCTCTCACCCACAAAACCCTATTCAGCCCCCCCAAAATTCATCAAAATGATTCTGGAATAAATGCTCCTACCAATTTATATCCCCAGTGGGATTTGTTCCAGGTAAGCAGATCTTAGCCATAGCTGGATTTTCTTCTCTCTCTCTAGATTTCAAGTTGTAGGCAATTTGACCTACGCCCTATTTCTCTGATGAGTCTAAGATAAATAATTGATTCATAACTTTTTCCTGTTATTAAAATGGACGTCATAAAACCGAAGCTCTTTATGTATCAGAGTGAAACTAATGACCTTTTTTTGGAAACTTTTGACATTTTTGATAATTTGATAAACGGAAGGAATTTTTGCTCATGGGAAAAATATATGTACACAATATTTTAAACAAAGTTTTGAGATGTATAAGAAATTTTTATACATGAAATTTTTATAATGACTTGGTCAGAGGAATGTAAAATATTCAATAGATTACTACTAAAAAATAATCGCTGGTATATAGTCAGAAATTAAAATGTAAGGAAGAATCATAGTAATGTAGTAGAAGTAGAACCAGAGACAGATCAAAGAATAAAAAAGGTGAATCAGGATGCTTAAAAGAGAAAAACATGTTGAGTTACTGTGCAACTTTTTACTATAGACACTCTAAGTCATACTTATTTCTATAAACAAAAAAGTTTTCATTTTCTGTTAAAAATGTTTTTCCTAACACTGAAAGATAAGTATTGTATGCCTTCATGCATTTAATTATATTTCAAGGAACTTATCTCTGTAGTTGAGATGAAAACACATTTGAATCTTACATCTTGAATACAAATATACACCCATGAAGTGAAACATATGTTATTCTAATATAAACTGTTCAAATATATTTTGGGTATTTGCATGTAAATGTTTGAGTGATGAGTCAGCATGGTTACACTGTCTACAAATATTATTTAATGATGTCATGTGAAATAAATTACATCTTAGAAAGATACAGAAAGACATTTGGTATGCTTTCTCCCACATGGAGTAATAAAATGGGCTATGTATTTGTAAAACACAGTTTCATTTGTTTAAAATAAACTTAATGTTTGTAGAAAGTCAAACATAGCTGCTTATAATGGTTCTAAATATCTTTAATTGTATATATAATAAATCCGAACATTTTTAGCATGACTAAGTATAACATTAGTGATTTTTAATGATTTAAAACAGTTAGAAGCTCAAAAAGTAAGAGCATGCACTGTACATATTTATGTTATATTTGTCTTAAAGCAAGTACATCAACATCTAAATAAAATACATATAAAATATAAATAAGCTTATAAAAGATACCAAAATATAATACTATAGATTTCTACAAGGAAGAATGATGAAATTGAAAAGATTGGTATGATAAAATAATTTTTATAGGATATGGAATTATGATGATATTTATATTATGATGATGCATCTTAATACAATCTTCAGATTATCAATTTCAGAATTTTTATTGAAAAGTCAAGATTTTATATTTTGTGATTTTTAGTACTTATATCTTCTCAAATTTTTCCTGAGGAGGTAATTTCATATCTTTCAAAATTACTTGACTAAAATTTAATTTGGATTAAAATGTATAATAAATAAAATTTAAAACAACTTACTTAAATATTTATTAAGTATAGTCAAGTGTATTTTCAGAAAAATACTCTTTGAATATTAAAAAAGATTATCTAGAATTAAATTCATTCAGTAAAAATAAGTCTGTCAACACTGTTACATGACAGGAAAACAATTTCTAAAAACTATAAATAGCATAAGATATTTGTGTCAATTAAGACACACACTCGTGGAGATATTTTGTCTTGTATAGATTATTAACAATTTTTCTCTTGCTGGTGAATTTCAGGTGATTTTTTTCTTATCTTTATATCTTAAAGCATTATTAATATACAGCTCACAGAATATAAAATTTACTCATGTAAAGTGTATAACAGTGATTTTTAATCTAGTTGTAGAGTTATAAAACTATTTCTTATAGTTTCATCATTTCAAAATTAAAAAAAAAACTTATACACCTTATAAATCATTCCTCACTCCTCTGTATCCAAATGCTTGGCAACCATTAATCTACTGTTCATCCATATGAGAATTCTCTATTTTCTGATAAATGTTTCTGTAAATCTAAAACTGCTCTAAAAATAAAATCTATTATTCTGAATAAATGAAATTGCTCATAGGCACATTACTTCCATATAAACAAAGTACAGTTCATTGGGCAAATGAAATATTGTGTACAATGTATAGGTTAATATAAATATAAGACACTTTTAAATATTGTATGAAGGCAAAAAAGAAATGAACATTAAAATTTAGAATAATAATTAATCTCCATTGTATATGCTTAAACTCATATTCTTAACTCCAGCAATTGACCCCTAATTTTAATTTATTTACTTTTCTTTAATTGGCTTCTAGTCATTCACTGCTTATTCCCTGATTTTGAGCAAAGCAGTACCTATTAAATAGCTAATGAATGCTACTTAAGTACCTGATTGTTAGTATGACAATATAATTAAATGGGGTGGGGGAGACAAAATCTTTATGATTACACATCTTCAGGGACTCTATCACCTATGTGATTGTTCAGCAATACATTAGTTAACAGTAAACTAATAAGCTGTACAAGAGGTTCAAAATTCAGCATACTTGTAAAATCAAATAAAAACAATCTGTATCTTGGAGTGTTTTTATTGTGAATATATAACTAATATTGCATTATTAGAAAAAGATACAAGCTTAATTAAGATATGGAGAATTCAGGCTTACTAACTTTATCTAATATTAATAAATTAGATGATATTGACCAATTCAGTGAGGACTTTCTTTTGTGTTGAGTAGTAGCAGAAGAAGTTATTTTTTCCAATAAATACTAACTTTTAGTTGAAACTGAAATAAAGCAGAGGCAAAATTTAGTTGAAAAACTAAATTTTCTCAAGGAAAAATAAGTGATTATATATAAATTCAATTATAAGTACTGAATTGATACTGGAAATAATAAAAAAGCCTCATAACTAGAATAAAAGGCTATGTGTCATAAACCATTATATCATTAAGTGAATATATATGTACATTATATGCATATGTATATACAAACATATATGTATATGTATATATATATATATATTTGATTTTAGGAAATATCCCCTCAAATCACCATATCATTTATTATTTTTTTCAAATATGAACTAAATTAAACATGTACCTATTTTTTACATAAAAGAGCCTATATATTGTATAGTTGTGTCTTCAAGCATATGAATTAATGAGACAGGTGGTATTATACTGGACAATTTAAATAGTCAACCATGTGCAAACAAAGATTAACTATAGCTTTCAAACAAAAATTTTGAATAGTTAAGAAGTTACATGTTTTACAGAATGAATTTGTAATAAAGGTGTGTTCAGAAAAGGCAGTGAAAGGATCATAAAGAAGTTCATGATAGAGCTGGCAAAAGAATCCTTGAAGAGAAAAGGAAACATTATCAAGTTTTGAGATCATGCTTATAGAATTAAGATGGATGTAACAGAGCATAAAATTACATATAAAAAGAAAGATTAGTATATTATATAAATAAAAAGAGACAATTTAAGACCTAATTTTATCTACTAGTTTTCAACAGAAAGGAATAGGAGCTATTTAGGATATAGAAAAGACTGTAGGTGGAAATGAATATGGCTATGCAAGAGAAATTATCATTGAGTTTGACTTTCAAGTTTCTAATTTGAGAAACAAGGATTGTGGAGTCACTCACCACGATGGGATATGTAGAAGAATAAACAAGTAGAATTGATAGTGACTGAGACTGAGGTGGGCAATAGGAAATAGATGACAGGACATGAAGAAGGATACAAGGCAGATACAATTTTTAATTTTCAGTCTTGTTAGGTTTTGAAGCACTCTGCTTATTTTTGAGAAGCTGTGTCCAATAAGCCATTGTATGTAAGACACCTGAAGCTACAGATTTGAGAATCATTAGCATATCGATTGTAGTTTAAGACAGCAAAATCTTTACATGTGAAGAAAGGATACATGAGAACAAAAACTCATAGAAATGGCATTGGTGAACATTGAAAGAAAAATGTACAGTGATAGCTCTAGTCTCTCAGAGAAATAGGGGAATCACGGTGGAAATGTTTTACCAATTCTGAGAAATAAGAAAGCTTCAAAAAAGTAGTCAAGAACATCCAAATACCTTATAGTCTAGTGAGATAAAAACAATATGAGGATTAAAAGAAGGCTTTTTCTTGTTAACACAAAAGTCATGAAGGTCTTTATTTGTCTATCATCATAGGCCAGTAAGACTGGCATGGCACTGACCCAGTCCTTTTCAACTCTCAAAAATGTGTACATACATTTGTGCACACAGACAAGCCACAATTATGGAAAATGTATTACAAGTACCAGAGTTTTGTTGGTGTAGTGAGGAAACCATACTACAATTCTGATGAAATGATAAAAGGTGAATTTTATTAAATGATAAAATGATATCAAAATGATAATTTTGATGTAATGATAAACATTGAATTTTCAACAAATTTGAAAGTTATTATAAAGACTATGTGGAGTTTAAAAGAGAGAATCAAAATATAAAGGAAATCAATTATTCAATTATATTTGCATAACTTGGTCAGTTTATGAAAGAAATAGTATGCATACTTCTATATTCATATTACATATGAAAATGTATACTTAGTGATTTAAATAATGCTATTTTTAAACCTCTTACAGAGAAATTATGTAAAAAATATGAGTGAATTCTCTTAAAATTTCTAGATGCAAAGGACTTTTCCATAAATATATATGGGCACACAAGAAGTTATGAAAATTCATTATAATACTTCATACATTCCCAATAGGAACATTATTAATTACATTTTTGTTCATCCACTGAGTTAAGCTCATAAAACACTAAACTTTTAAAGTAAGAAACTAATTAATTTGAACCCGGTACAGTAAGACATGCCTATAACCCCAGCAGTTAAGGAGGTTGGGGAAGGAGGATTGTAAGTTTGAGACCAGCCACAGCATCTTGGCAAGGTCCTAAGCAACTTAGCAAAACTCTGTCGCCAACTAAAAAATTAAAAGTACTGGGGATGTAACTCAGTGGTAAAGCACACCTGGGTTAAATTCCCAGTACCACAAAAAGAAAAAATAATAATCAACTTGTTAAGTAGTCAAAGAAAATATTAAATGAATAAACATGCTACATATACAATTTTATAAAGTGATTCAAAATTTATCATTTCATCCAATTGATATGATTCATGGAAATAACAAAGAAAGTTTGAAATTCATAAGGTTCAGTGTAGCATCAAGAATACCTTACTTCAGCTTATTAACAAAATGGGTATGTATTCAAGATCTAAAAGAGAATAAAAACTGGAATGAGTGAATACACAATATGTACAAATATATCTGCTGCAAAAATTACACAAGTCTCAAAATGTCATACTATGAAGAAAAAAACAAATACATTTAATAACATGAAAAATAAAAAAGTCTACTTTATATTAAAGCATACAAAGTGAAAAGAAAAGCCAGAGAGAGAAAAGGGGGAATTCAATCCTTAAAAAGATGAAGTAAGTATTTGGCTATTAAATGACTTCTATGAAGCAAAAGAGAAAAATCAAATAATCTATAAGAACCAGGCAAGGGACTAGGGTTGTGGTTCAGTGATAAAGCGCTCACCTCTCACGTGCAAGGCGCTGGATTGGATACTTAGCCCCACATAAAAATAAATAAATAAAATAAAGGTATAAAAAATAAAAAAAGAACCAGGCAAATGATATGAATAATCAATTTATGGAAAATATATTTAAAACTAGTAAACATGAAAATGTACTCAATGTCACTAGAAATTAGAGAAATATATTTAAAATAAAAAAGATCTGTCTTCTCACCAATTACTTTAGCAAAATTAAAATTTACACAATAGTATCGTATCAGTGATTGAAGGTTTGGAAAAAAAATATTTATACATGTTTTGGAGAATGTAATTTGATATACAAATTTGTAGAAAGTTTGGCCACAACTAGTAAATTTGAAGCTGTTTATACTCTATGACACATAAAATAACTCTTTTGGAATTATTTTTAATTGAAAATAAAATAAATAAATTCTTGATTATTATTTCCTATGAACAACTAAACTATGGTTTATTCACATCTTTGAGAACTATTACCAATCATTTAAAATCTCTGAAATCGTAGTGAATGTGAAGCCATAAATAAATATCAAAATATTTGGGTGAAAAATGAACTGAAAAATGACACATTTACTGTTACGCTATCTATGAAATTGTAAAGCCTAAAGTGATATTTTCATGTGTCTATACATGCATATACATATAAGAATGTTTTATAAATATATGGGAGAAATTTATATTTACCTCAAGTAAGAACTTAGATACAGGAAAGAAAGTTTTTTTGGGGGCATGGAGAAGTACCAGGTATTGAACTCAGGGACTCAACCACTGAGCCACACAACCAGCTCTATTTTGTATTTGTTTAGAGACAGGGTCTCACTGAGTTGCTTAGAATCTCACTCTTGCTGAGGCTGGCTTTAAATGCATGACCCTCCTGTCTCAGCCTCCCAAGCTGCTGGGATTATAGGCATGCCCCACCAAGCCAAGCCAGAAAGAATTGAGAAATTATAGTTACATTTGTATTCTTTAGTACCAAAAAATATTGAAACATATGTAGTAAAATATACAGGACATCTAATTTCCATACTTCTTTATGTGATCTATTCCTATGTGGTGTGTTATAATTACATAATATTTGCTAATGGTATCTCTTATTTCCATTTGATATAAAGCTATATCATAATTATTAGTACATGCATGATATAAACAATGATTCATATTCCAAGTTCTTTTTATCCTTGCACTTACAGACTAGTGAACACATTTTACTCTTTTATAATAAGCAGACACAGTAATAATAATAAAGTGTGATACATAAACCCCATGACAGTTGGCCTGAATTCCCAGTATTTTTTATTGCACTCAGAACAGTGTATGGTATACAATGAGGGTAAAAAAAAATAATTAATTAATATTTCCTGTGTTCTCAGAGTGGTATAAATCATGTAGTTTGTCAGAAATATTCCTTACCTAAAAGTAGCTGCTTTATAAAGAAAAATTTCAGAACTCAATAAAATAGTTCACATGACATATTACAGAGTAAAAAGGGGCAACTGTAAGATTGTGATGGAGAGGAACCATGTGGGGAGTAATCGAACTTATTGTCTGCTTTCTCACCTCTGATGATATAAAAATGGCATAAAATAAGGAGAGGTGACTGTATAAATAATAGAAGTACTTAGGGATGACAAGTATATTTCATGTTTTGAAATGTTAAATTTCATAAGATGTTCCATTTCATGGGGAAAAAGATGGAGTGGATATACTTTCCAAACTGAGGTGTGGGCACATCACTTCCCTGTAATCTGCTTGACTGTACATGGATGCCATCGTACCCCGATCTGTGTGCAGCACTTGATACCTACATGACTCACTGTACAAATGGTTTTAACCTTTCCTTATTATAAGAAATGGTTATTTTGGGTTGCATATATTACCTCTTCATCTTTTTTGGGACACAGTAACATAGAAAAGGAGACAGTGACTTATGTGCTTTAAAAATAAGAGCACAAAAGAATGGATAGAGAGACTGAATCAGAACATTCTGAGATTTAACAGAGTGAATTGCAGGTGCATATTTTTAAACTGGAACATCACCTCAGATTAACTTGCCTGACCATTTCCTAGCATTCATGTCTCTTAAATAAAGAGTATATTGATGAATTCTCTTTGTCTGTTTATATTTTATTTTAAATTTGGTTAATGATGATTTGTCAAAAAAAAAAAAAAAGAGCAAAGCTCATGATGTTTGAATCATGCCTGGAAATAAAGATAGCTCTTGGAACATTGGACTTTAAAGCTATTCAGTACAAAATTGATGACTTGGCCTTTGACCTAACCTTCTATATTATTAGTAACTTTCATTAACACTGTTCTTCAAATGTATATTTGTGTGCAACTGGAGTCTGTGAGTGTCTCTATGTGTTTGGGTACAGCAGGGAAGGGGAGAATTTCACTTTGACAAGAAAGAAAGAGCAGCTACATCTGCTAAGTTTCTGTTTCTATAAAAAGAATACCTGCTAGCCTGCTGACATGAGGCAGACTAAACTGCAATGTTGGAAGATTAAGGCCAGCTGGTGTTTTTCCAGTTGATTTGCATTTTTGGGGAGCTCAAGGTGATCCCCTTTTAATTTTGATGGCTCTCCATGATTCAGAAAGTTGGCATCTTAGGAAGTTAGTAAAGTTATGTCTGTTTTTTAAAGATATAAGAAATCAAGTCTGAAATAACACAAATAGAAATGATTAACATCAAAGTAGTTAATTTGCAGTAATTGCTACATAAATGTTTACCTTGTTGATTAAGTCTAACTATTTATAAATGGCCTAAATATAGTCCATATCCTAAATATGTGTGGTAATGATATAAGAATATACATGAAGACATTATATCCCTACTTAGAAGGAAGGAAACTTTCCAAATCAATGAAAGAGAAATTTGCAATAAAAAATGGACTGGATTCAAGAAAAACAAGTTCCATAAGCCCATTAGGCAAAATATCACTTTCTTAATTTCTCATACAGATGATTACAGCCCATTTCCTTCATATTTGTCCTCCCTCCTTCTGCAAATACCTACCACCACCACTATCACCACCATTTTTAGGCCTTAACTCTCCCCTTATGTTACTTGTATTCTGAGAAAAAGGTATTATTTCTCAACATTTCAAATGTCTATAGAGGCTATTTGTTGTATGGTTGACCTGTGCTCATCACATTTTTTTTACTATATATTTATCTGTAATTGCTGACATACATAAATAATTTATTTAAGTAAACATTATGGAGACTTATTTGTGTTTAGTTTTCTCAAGATTAGTCTTATATGTACATCACATAAACTTATAAGACATCAAAATCATTTTCATTATAAAGTATGAATTATAAAACCTAACAATTATATTGATAAAGACTGTCAATATACACATAAAAATATATACTATTGTTTAAAAGTATTTTAAAAGAATAGTCATTCCTACAAATGGCTCAAACAATCCTATACTAAATGTCAAAAGTTAGACTTGGAGGTATTATTTTATAAATTTATTTGTATTAATTTTATTGAAGTAATTTACATTTTTAAAGGACATGGTAGTATGGTTTGGAAGTGAGGTGCACCCTAAAAGCTCGCATGGGAGACAGTGCAAGAAGTTCAGAAAAGAAATGATTGGTTTACAAGAGCTTTAAGAAAATTAAAGAATCAATCACCTCATGGGATTAATTGTTGGGTGACTGAAGGCTGCTGGGGAGTGGCTGGAGGAGATGGAGCATTGGGGTGTGGCTTTGGGATATACATTTGTATCTGGCAAGTGGAGTATCTCTGCTTTCTGATCATCATGTGAGACACTTCCTCTGCCACACTATTCTGCCATGATGTTCTGCCTCACCTTGAGGGCCCAGGAATGGAGCCAGCCTTCTATGGATTAAGACCTCTCAAACCGTGAGCTCTCAAACTTTTCCTTCTCTACAGTTGTTCTGATCAGGTCTTTTAGTCAGGGCAGCGAAAAAGCTGACTAAAATACATGGCTAAATTTGTTTCCCTGCTGTTCTGGTATCACTACTTAGGAAGTCACAGAATATACTTTCTATTTACTGTGAACATTTTTAATTACTAAAATATGGGACAATACTTTAGAGGTTGTATTCCTGTAGAAACCAGGTAGACCAAGAAGTGAAAGAAATTTTATTTTTTCTTACTGTACTTTCAGTAATTGATCTTATCAAATAAAGCTCTTTGTTTAGTATTATAAGTACTTAGTTACAAATTAGTTTGCTCATCTGAGACTTGGTCTTTAGCCACCATATTTTAAACTATCATATACTACTTGCACAGAAAAATATGAATTACTTCGGCTTGCATTTCGGGAATTTAACCCTTACTTTAGGCAGTTGTCATAACTATATACGGAGTGATTTGACTCCATGAAAAGTCTTCTGAAGTCAATCAAAGCTATGAGTCTAACATATTTATGAGATCCTTCTTATTTAATCATGTCTTGAAATAAGAATAGTTCTTTGCATACAATTCAGTTAATTCTTGTACTGTGGAATAAAGTTTATATGTTGATAGCTAATATCTATATACTTGTTCCAAGAAATAAAAGAAAAATATAAAAACACAAGCTTATTGATTCTAGTAATTATTTCATTATAAAGAACGTTCATTTCAGACTAATATGTGTTAAATAGTTACTTAGAAAAAATAAGTTGGAATTAATTTAATATAATTTAATTTATAATAGAACTGAAGATAACAGATAAATTTAGTCATGATCTATTGTAGGTTTTAGACTTTGATGTCAATAATCAAGATTTTTGTAGGTTAAGATTAATTATATATAAAATATTAATAAGATACTTGAGGTCTTTTTAAAGTGGTCTTGTGATAACCTCTAAATAGAATTATTTGAAAATCTGGGACTATTTACTTTGAAGGAAAGCAATTTAAACTGCAACATTGAGTATAGTGTTCCTAAGTTGTAACTTGAAAGTTATTATACACTCAATAAAACTATGACTTCCTGCAATACAAAATCTCACCAAATAATTATATAAGTATTTTATGTACTAATGAACTCTTTAAAATTGAATACATGTAAATGTGTATTAAGGGATACATAAAAGTGAAGAAGAGTGCTGAGAAAATAGACTTTAATGGTTATTAAGGAACCATTTTTGTTTATTAGGTAAATAGAGATATTAAAAATACCATTAATATATACTGCTGAAAAGATAAAAAGGGGAATATTTTGTAGCACTCTAGTGTAATGGAAACATGGACAAGGTTGTCTCACTAAATTAGCTTTCAACAGCATTTCCTCAAATTACCTACCTCATAAGCTGAGCAAAGTTAAAACAGTCTGAGTCACAATTCTGTCATTTATAAAATAGCACCTTTTCATAAAACTTTGAGAACAAAGTTAGATAAAGTTAAAAGTGTTACCATAGTGTTAGTAAAATAGTCAAAGCTTAATAAATATTTATTTCTTAACAATTTAATGTTAGATAGCAACTTAGTTTTAAAGTTGAATGTTTATTAGAGTAAAGTAGGTGCTATTCTAAACTAGGTGAATTCTTATGATTGCTAAACTAAGAACTAGAAAGGAAGATAGGTAGTCAAAACAATGAAAACACAAAATTCAAGATATTAATACCTTAGGTTAAGAGGCAGATATATAGAATTAGTAATGTTACACTTTATATCATAATTATCATATTATTTTGTAAATTATATGTTGTTATAATATTCCATCATAAATTTTTTAAAAATTAAAAACAATATTTTTACATTAATGAATATTAAGATCTTACAAAATCTATGGGACACTACTAAAGCACAGCTTAGAGGGATATTTGTAGCTTTAAATGTTTGTAGGATAAGAAGAAAGATCTCTATATTAAAATTAAAGTTACTATGTTGAAAGAAAAAAATGAGTAAAAAAAAAACAAAGACTCATGTGGCACACAGAAGAAATTATTGAAGCAATTATCAATGAAATTTATAATAAAAAATAAAAATCCATCAAATTAAAAGGTAATTTATTGAAAAAAGAAAAAGCTTAAGACAAAAATAACCAATGCTAGGAATGAAAGTGAACATATCACAACTGAGCACAGAAAATTGTGTAAGCAGTGTAAAAAGCTCTTGACCATCACGTTTACAATTCAATATAAGTGAACCAAACATTTCTTGAAAGGCAGTATCAAAATTCACTATATTGAATATATTCAGTCTGATATTTACTAAAGTAATTAGATTTCTAATAAAATATTTTTCAAAAAAGAAAAATACTCATATTTGTTAGAGTCTGTAAACAAGTCAAGATGGTGCCTGGCATTTTGCCAGAGGGAGTGGTTTGTGAAGTAATGTCAGGGAGCCATTAAGTGTGGAGATTCCTTATTGGTTGACTGCTGTATCTATTTTTTATTAATTAAGATAAGCTGTGTGGAATGTATATATACCCCTCCTGTCCTACAATAAATGGCTCCCACTCCTGCTGTATCAATGTACACAAGTTCCTCGTCACCTCACGTTAATTTGCCCAGCCAGCTGGGCTGTGGCACATATTCACATATTTTCACTGGAAAATTCTATAAAATGTTATGAAATCCCTAGGAAATTCTATTAAATAACAATGACAGCACATAATGAGCAAGTGGAGTCCATTTCAAGAATGAAAGTGTTTGCTCAGCGTTAAGAAATTGATCAGTATCTTTTTTTGTTTCTTTTGAATTTTCTCACTCTTTTTACATCATTCCTACTTTTTTCATTTATTAATTTGTAAAAATTATTTATAACTTTTTTATAGCATTCTATATTTTCCCTTTCTCTTTGGTTGATGACGGTGTTGTTGTGGTTGTTGTTTTTATTTGGTTTCTGCCTTTATTATTACTTTTTTTCTCTCATCTTTCTTTGCATATGAAAAGGAGAGAGCCTTGCTCTCTGAGAAGGGTCACTAAATTCTCTGCTACTAAACTACAATCTTAGCTAAGAGGAATTGAATCTTGCTCTAGTTATGACCTAGTCCCACTCAAACCCTTGCAAATATATCAATTTGAAAAATTGAGAGGATAAAAACTCCCAGCCAATGACATGACCCATCACAGACATGGAAAAAGGGGATTCTGAAATTCTGCCCTTGGACACTCACCTCCCTAGCAACAGCACAGAGAAATAAAACAATTGTTGGAGGTCCCACACCCAGAAGGGCCTTCAGCATTAGGTGTTCCCATACCTATCAGATCGTAATCTGATGGCAAGAGTGCAAGTGAGAGTCAGAGAATGAAAGCTGTCAACCTGATTCCTGCCTCTTTCTGTGAATCTCTGACTGTACCAGTGTCTAAATAGAGGATAAAAGAAGAAAAAAACAGAACAAGCATCACAATTAGAAAACCCCATAGAAAATCCTGTATATGCCCCAGGAAACCCCACAAACCTGATAGGGGCTTCCAATCCCAATGTAGGAGTAAGAACAGAGGGTTCACACTCCTACATGCACTGTTGTCTACATCACACCAGCCTTAACTGCCAGAGGGACTCCACTCTTTTGAAACCTGCAGAGAAAATGAGTCCCTCATGCTGCAACACAGTATGTTCTATGTAAAAAGTCACTAATCACAGCCAGAGCCACAGGGATGCTGTACTATGAAATCCACCTAGTATTACAGGATACAATGTCAAGAGAAAGCTATTTAGTAGCAAGACCCTATGTAAGCGGGGAAGAGATATCCATCCCAACAAATGTGAAAACTCCAATATAGAGACAAGGGAAATATCAAAGAGTAAGGCAACACAACTGCCAAAGCTGGTAACAGTGCAGGAGGATGTCAAAGGTAAGGACGGATGGAAAATTTCCATAGAATCCAGAGAATGCCAACAATAGCTGAATAAATAAAGGAAGACAAAACAAGGTATAAATGAACACTTCTGTAAGAGAGAGACATTTCAAATAAGAAACAAATTGAAATCCTGGAAACAAAAAGATGAGTAATTCAGATGAAAATCTCAATTGAAAGCCTCAAAAACAGATACAATGACGCAGAAGAAAGGGTATTGAAGCTAGGATACGATTCAGCCAAAATAGTACCTTCCCACAGGAATAAAGGAAAAACAATGAAAAGAAATTTAAAAAGAGAAAGAGAGAGAGTGAAGAGAATATGCAGATCTCTGGGACATATTTAAGAGTTCAAACACTCAAATAATCAGCATATCAGAGGGAAAATAGCTATAGGCTGAGGGCCTAGAAAACCTACTTAGTGAAATAATAGCATAACATGTCACATATCTTCAGGTGTGACAATTCAGGTGCAGGAGGCATTTAGAAAGGCAACAGACAGACCCTGAAAAGAACCTCTCCAGGACACAAAGCTAAAGTGCCAAAATACAGAACAAACAAAGAATGTTAAAAGGGACTAGAGAGAAGTGCCAAGTTGTATTTAAAGGTAAAAGCATTCAAAATAATATCATGTTTCTCAACAGGAAAATCTAACTGCCAAGAGGCTGTAGAATGATATATTTCAAGTGTGGAAAGAAAATAACTGCCTATCCATATTACTATCCTCCAACAAAAGTTCCTCAGAATCAAAAGGTGAATAAAGGCTTTCCAGATATTCATGAACTAAGGGAATTTATGTCTACCAAAGAAGTACAGAAGATGCTAAAGAAAATTCTATACTCAGAGTAGGAATAAAAATTAACCTAATCTTAAGAACTTGGAAAAGAATAAACCCCACTGGGAGAATAGGCACACACATGAGAAAGAGAAAAGAACTTTATCAATATGGTAAACCCTCAAATATCACAGATAAATAGGAAAGAGAAATGAGCACAGAATATTAAACAACCTGAAGAAAAGTAACAAAACAACAGGAAGAAATGGATAATTACAATAATGACTCTAAATGTAAGCAGTTGAATCATCAATTTATAGATGCAGACTAGATGGTTGTATTGAAAAACAAGATTCAGGAATATGCTGTCTGCAAGAAACTTGCCTCACTGGCAAAGACATAAACAGATGGAAAGTGAAAGGATGCAATATTTCAAGCAAAGGGAATCTGAAATCAAGCAGGAATACTGGTGCTTATACCCCCCTGCAATATATATATATATATATATATATATATATATATATATATATATATATTAGTTAGAAGAGACACAAAGAGGGTAATAATATAATGATCAAGAAAAAGTTCTGCAAGAAGATAGACTGATTACATGTGTGTGTATGTGTGTGTGTGTGTGTGTGTGTATGAAATATGTTTAACAGTTAATAAACACTACCAGATATATTACAAGAGATAGATGCCAAACAATAACATTGGGTGACAAAATATCACTCTCAATAATATGTGTATCATCCAGACCAAAAATCCTATAATAAAACATCAGATTTAAATTTCATTATATATCAAATGGACTTAACAGACATTTAGAGAATATTCCATATGACAGCTTTAGAATACACAAATAGATCATATGCGAGGACATAACGCATGCTGAAAAATCTTGAAATAATTTCTTGCAGATTAATTCTAGAAATCAAAGGATAATTAGGCACTATTGAGGTAAAAATAAAAAGTGTATGTCAATAAATCTGGAGACCTTGAAAAAATGGAAAAATTTCTGAACTCATGACATTTCCAAATTGAATCAAGAATATATAAAAAGTCTAAATAGATAAGTAACCACTCAAGATACTGAGGCAGCCATACAAGCGATCCAAACAGGTAAAATGAAATAGATTCACTGCTCAATTTTACCAGACTTTTAAAGAACTAATACAAGTCTTCCTCAAAATGTACGATAAAATGAAAAGTCAAAAAACCTTCTAAACTCATTCTGTAAATCCAGTATTGCCCTGCTTACAAAACCCAATAAGAACAATCTATGGATGAGTATCCCTACTGAACATGTATAAAAATTGTATAAAAATTGCAAATTGAATTCAATAGCCCATTTAAAAGATTATACACCATGATTAAGTAGGTTTCATTCCAGGAATGCAAGGTTGATTCTATGCATACAAATAAATAAATTTAATACAGCCAATAAATATAATTTAGGATAAAATCAAATAAATATATCAATAGATTCAGAAAACTCTTTTTTTTAAAGAGAGAGTGAGAGAGGAGAGAGAGGAGAGAGAGAGAAAGAATTTTTAATATTTATTTATTTTTTTAGTTCTCGGCGGACACAACATCTTTGTTGGTATGTGGTGCTGAGGATCGAACCCGGGCCGCACACATGCCAGGTGAGCGCGCTACCGCTTGAGCCACATCCCCAGCCCCAGAAAACTCTTTGAAAAAATTCAACATCCTTTTTTAATAAAAAACATTCACAAATTAGGCATGGAAGTATCATAATAAAGCTCCATATATTAAAACCTATAGCTAACATTACACTGAATGGGCTAAATGGGATGACTGAAAGCATATCCTCTTAGAACAGGTATAATACTAGGCTGTCCACTCTCACTATTCATTGTCCGTATAGTACTAGAAAATTTAGCCACAAAAATTTGGCAGCAAAAAGAAGTAAAATAGACTCTAATTGTAAAGAAGGAAGTCAAAATAACCTTGTTTTCTGATGACATATTATATTTATAAAACCCTAAAGCTCCACCTAAAGACTTTAAAGAAGAGATTAAAAAAATTTCAGCAAAGTAGCCTCCTCCCAACCCAATGTCCATTCACCCCACTTCCTGGCTGCCATTAGGAGGGGGCTTCCCTCCGCCAGGCCCCTCCCTATGATGTTCTGTCTGATCTTGATCCCAGAGCAATGGAGTTGGCCATCTATGGACTGAGACCTCTAAAACTGTAAGCCCCATGCAGAATTGCCTACATGAATTGCCTACTCTACATTGCTTTTCCCAGATATTTTCATCACAGAGATGCAAAGCTGCCTAAAACAAGGACTTAGAAATAAACTCATGCATTTATAGTCAATGGATTTTCAACAAAGGTGCCAGAATTGTACTGGAGCAAAACAGCCTTTGAAACATATGGTTCTGGGAAAATCAGGTATCAAAATGAAGAAGATTGAAATTAGACCCACATCTCTCACCCTGTGCAATATTCAACTCAAACCACCTCAAAAACCTTGATCTAATATCTGAAACACAGAAAATACTATAAGAAAATGTAAGGGATACACCCCCCTACTATTGGCAGGGATGATGATTTCCTGAACAGGATTGCAATAGTTCAGGGAATAAAAAACAAGAACTGACAAATGTAATTTCATCAAATTAAAAAGCTTCTGTGCAGTAAAGGAAGCAGAGTGAAGAGATAACCTGCAGAATGGGGTGAAATCTGCCAGTTACTCATTGTACAGAAGAACACTGTCCAAAATGTATAAAGAACCCCAAAATCTCAACAATATAAGAACAAGAAATCCAATCAAAATGGGCAAGTGATCTGCAAGTACACTTTTCAAAAAAGCAGCACACTCAGCAGCTCAGGAGGCTGATGCAGGAGGATTGTGAGTTTGAAGCCAGCCTCAGAAACTTAGAGAGGGCCTATGCAACTTACTGAGACCCTGTCTCAAAATTAAAAAAAAAAAAAAGTCAAAAAGAAAAAGCATAAATGGTCAATAAATATATGAAAAATACTCAACATTTTTAACTATCAGGAAAATGTAAATCAAAACTCCATTGAGATTCCGTCTCACCCAGTCAGATTAGCTATTCTGTAAAACAATAAAACAAAAAATAACAAACGCTGATGAGCAAGTACAGAGAAAGTGACCATTATACACTGCTGGGGGTAAGGTACATTAGTACATTCACTACGGAAAACAATGGAGGTTTTTAAAAACTAAAACTAGACCTCTTTAGGATCCCACTATAACATTCCTGTGTATACATCTGAAGGAAATGGGTTCCAAAGAGATACTGTGTACAAATGCTTCCTGTCCACAACAGCTAAGATATGGAATCCAACTAGGTACCTGTCAACAGATGAATGGATAAAGAAAATATAGATTATACACAATGCAGTAATATTCACATATAAAGAAAAATGAAATAATATCATTTGCAGGAAAAATGGATTGAACTGGAGGACTTTATTTTAAATGAACTAAGCCAGACTGAGATAAACAGGTAGCTCATGTTTTCTCTCATGAGTGGCATGTGAAAAAATAAAATAAAAGACAACTCAAAAGTGGAAGAGAGGCTTCTTTAAGGGAAGGGGAAAGAAAAGAAAGGTAAACAGTAGGAAGGGTATTGTAGGAAGGAGGAGAGGGTAGGGCAAGAGCCAACAGAAGCTGCGGTATACATGACCAAGACATGATGTATGTGAAACCCATTAATTTCTACTATTAATATGTGTTAAAATTGATAATTAAAAATATGCATTATGAAAATTCCCCCAACAATGTAGTTCACTATATTAATACACAAGAGACAAATGCTCTGAGGTTATTTGAATACATTGTATAAAACCTTCGTCAAAATTAACAACCCTTCATGATTTAAAATTGAAAAAATAAGACTATAAATGAAGGAAAAATAATCTGTCAGCTAACTAGAAGTGTCTTAACAAAGAACAAAACGAAATTAAAAATAACCACTACTGCTATCATTGTGTTTAATATTGACTTTCTTTTATATTGTTTATGAACCTAAATTTTATGGAAGACATAAAAAAAGATCAACAGAGTAAGCTATAGACTAAAAATAATTTGTAAATTGTGAGATTTAAAATTATACGTAGAATTATTGTGTTTTATGCTCATGTCAAAGACATTAATGCTGGCTTTCTGAATGCTTTTCTTCTTAATTGGGAATAATGAAGTGAAATGATATGGACTCCTACCACCCATATTCACCATTGTACTAGAAATTTAGCTGGTTTGATAACATTTAAAAAAAAGACATACAGTTGGAACAGGAAAAATACAACTGTTTTTCTGTGTAGGTGACAGAATTCTCTACTTAGAAAACTCTTAAGAAATCTACATAAAAGTTAAGTGAACTGATAAGTGAGTCTAGCATATAAGGTAAATATACACAGCAATCATATGCCTACATACTAGCAATAAACAATTTAGATTTGAAATTCTAAAAATAATATCACCCATAACAGTACTAAAAAATAAAAGATTCATAGAAAGAAATCTACTGTGACTGGTAAATTACAAAACGTTATAAAACAAAGAATTACTAAACATCTGGAATCATAAATTTTGAACAAATTAGAACATTCAATATTTCTATAATGTCAATTCTCTATAGTCTTATATTTAAATTCAATTTAATCCTAATGAAAATTCTTCAGATATCAACGGGAAGATTTTAAAAATCTATATGATATAGCAAAGAAACAAAAATACCCCAAAAATTCTGATGAAAAGGAACACATGAAAGATTCTGAATACCCTATTTTAAATATTAGAAGAAACTATAGCAATCAAAACAGTGTTGCTTCAACCTAAATATGGCCACACAAGTCAATATACCAGAGAAGATTGTTCAGAAATAGAAACTTACTTATAAAGACAAAATTGATTTTAACAAGATGAAAAGGCACTTCAGTAAAGATAAGGTGATGCTTTAAGTATTGATGAAATAATTGGGCATTGATATAAAAAGTGATGTCAATCATGATTCATATTTATTGCAGAACTTCCCCCAAATGAATGATATACCTAAATGTACAAAGTGCTGGCAACCATATGAAGCATCTGGATTGCCCTTGCACCACTGTGGGGAATGTAAACTATTACAATCACTTTAGAAAACAGTTTGGTTGTGTTAAACATACATATATCATTTAAAGAAACAATTCACATCTAAGAATTCACCCAAGAGAAATAATTTTCCATAAAAATACTTGTTCATTAATTTTCATAGAAATTTTACATTTAAAAGTCAATAACTAGAAATCACATTGAAAAAATGTGCCAATATGTGAACACACTGCAACACAGCTACACTATGGAATACTACCTACCAATAAAAAGGAATGAATTATCAGTATGTGCCACAATATTTATGAATTTCAATACACTTTTGTTGACAAAAAGCAAAACAAAACAAAATACATATATTTCCCTTTATATAAAATTTAGAACATACAAACTCATTTATAATGATAGAGAGCATATCAATGATTGCCAGTGATGTGCAGAAATTGTATAATGTGTGTGGCAGGGAGAGGGGGGATCATAGAGGCCCTCAGGGAACATTTGAGAATGGTGAATATACAGTAACTAGTATCTAGTTGTTTAAATGTGTATACACATAGGGCTTATCATATTTTCAAATTAAACTTACAGCATCATATATATTATATTTCAATGAACTCTAAAAATATATACATCACAAACTGTTAGATGACAAGGTAGCAATAACAAACTATTTGACAAGAAAATTGGCATACAGTTTTCAAGAAATGAACTAAATGAAATGGCTCTGAAGCATGCAAAAAGAATTTTGTCTGACTAAATTAATGGAATTCATTATGTTATGTGATTTGCATTTTAACAAAAAAATTTGAAGTACTAGAATACATGAAAAAGTAAATAATTTTTAAATGTGATTTTCATGAAAACAACCCTACGTAACTTTACTCAAATGAGACAGAACATCATTACCAGCCTCCTAAAAGGCCCCAAATTAACCCCTTCAGTTTTCTCTCCTCTGACAGTGTAATACATTTTTTTTTCTTGTTTTGAATATTACAGGAATTAAATGGAATGAGATAAACATTCTTCCACTTTGGTTTATTTAACTCACTATATTTATAAGATAATATTGATAAAATGAGTATGATGAAACTTATAAAATTTCAAAATGCATAAACTCTCCAGATCAACAATTGTGCTATAATAAATCTGCCTTACAGATGTTCATGCACATGGGTTAAGTGACATTTGTTAAAATAAATATTAAACAAAGCCTGAAAAAATAACAACAAAAATAACACATCAAGAAATAACCAATGCAAAGTTTAATGGTATTGACATAGAGTGGAATCTTAAGGAGTATTTGAAAGAGTAAACCAGTAACTTTAAATAGCACATTTAAAATTCACACGTGTTAATATAGGTATAAATTATTTCTGAAATAATTACAAAACTTGTTTGTAGGTAAAAAGGCAGAATTTCTTCTTATCAATTTATCTTTGG
Source organism: Urocitellus parryii (assembly GCF_045843805.1). Taxonomy (NCBI): domain Eukaryota; kingdom Metazoa; phylum Chordata; class Mammalia; order Rodentia; family Sciuridae; genus Urocitellus; species Urocitellus parryii. The sequence continues at coordinate 235,805,525 of NC_135531.1, read as the reverse complement.
TTAGTTTTGACTTAGGTTAAGCAAAACAGCCAAATATTACTTTTAAAACATCAAGTTATTAAACATAGATATCCTAAAGTATATTGTTTAAAATAAAAGATCATTAAATTATTTGAAATCTAGAAAATACTTATAAATATATATATTAGGATATTTATTTATAATATCTAATATAGTTTATTTCATAATAATATACATTGCTTAAGCTATTTTATTCTTCTTAATACCTGTTATTAACCCTTTCCCTCTTTAACCTATGCCAAAATATAATAATGAGTAAAAATTAAAAATGACAATATTTTTAAGTTACTCATCAAACACTGATTGACGCTTTACCAACTAGGATAAATTAAACACTACATGTCTGAATCTGGAAATGCAGGTAATGTTGAACTCCATATTCGATTAACTTTCTTCAGTCTGTTTTGAGCATGTAGTACATTCTAGAACCAATTTTTAGAGTTTCTAACCTTTCATGCTCCTCAGAATTTTAAGAAATATCAAGGAAATACTGTGACAGAAAATGTTGTAGAAGCAAACTGAGGGCTATTTTTTTCCAATTTCTTCACTGAATTATTATTTATTTGAATCTTATTTCTAGTAGGTTACATTAAATAAGAGGCAAAATTTTACAGCCCTTAGAATCTTAATTAGAGGAGAGAAGTAAGTTGAAATCAAGGTATTTTCTTCTTGAGAAACCGGTGTCCACTGAAGTACACATGTCTGGCCATATGGACAGTTCTTTAATGGCATCGATAATCTCCCTTTCTGAATCATAGTTAATACCTATGAAGTGCTAGATGAAAATATCTGATGGTGTACACCTTCCCTGTCAAGACCTGTCTCTATCAGAAGAGCTCTTCCTACTTTTTCTTTGTAGTGAGTTTTACTTTTACAGAGTACCATAGCGGTACCATTCTTTGATATGGTTAAATTTTATCCTCCCAGAAGGAAACAACTCAGTGCATTATTACCATTAATGATCTAATAACTTATATACAAACACATCATCCCTTTTATTTTCACTTTTCTTTGTAACCATGGATGACAATTTGCAATTCCCTAAGTTGTTGTCTACAGTGGAATCTGAGCAGAGCTGCTATGACATGCACTGTGTTAATTCCACATCCTCTTTACTTGTCTATCGTTGAAAAGAGATAATAAAGAGAACCGAAGGACTGGTAAAACCACAAGCTGAGACGTACTTGTCTATATTAACAACCACAGGGCCTCCCACCAACCATAACAAGTATATTGGTCCATTTCTCTAATGAGAAAATGTGTCTAATGTTTGAAGCCACTGAAATGGTGGCAGCAGCTGTATCCTCACTGTATCATTAGTCAATCAATGTATAGATGCATTAAAATCGACATGATCACTCGGCTGATAGCAGCATTAGGAGGAACTTTTATTGAATGTGGAACGGAAGTCTAAATCACTTTCACAATTTAAGGAAGTTTGATTAAATCAAAATAAAACTATTTACTTCTGGTGTGTGACCTGAATAGAGTTGTTAATTCATATGCAATCAAATTATGAAAAGAGCAAGCAGGTTATAAACAACTTAATGCAGATGTTCAACTGAGAATATAGCAAGTATTTAAGCATCAATGTCTCAAAATATAACTCATATTTAAAATTTTAAATAACAGCCTAATTTTGTGATGATAACATAGACTTCCAAATTATATGATAAAATATGTATAGTGTTTGTCTCAGTATCTTCCTTTACATTTTTATTGAAATATCCAAGGGAATATAGAAATTCTAGAAAATTGTATAATTCTTAGAAAATAGAGAATTGTACCAGAAAAATCAATAATGCTCAACATAATTATAGAATATGTATTGTCATTAAGCCAGAAGAAGTTAGGGAAGTCTGACTCATAACTTTTACTTCTCTGTGAAACCTGTGATCAGTAAAAAGGTTAGTGAATCTGAGCTGACCCTTCAGCAGTGAAGATGGAGGTGGAAGAAGCCATTAAGGACACAACTTTTGTTTGTTTGTTTGCATCTTCTACAAGTATAGTTTTATAGCAGTGGTATGTGTATACGAAGGGGATATTAGGGTAGCTAAACAAGCATATGTATGCTAAGTGTAAAAGGTTTGTCTTTTTAAAAAATATTTCTTAGTTGTAGTTGGACACAATATCTTTATTTATTTTTATGTGGTGCTGAGGATCAAACCCAGTACTTCACATGTGCCAGGCGGGTGCTCTACCATTGAGCTACAGCCCCAGCCCTAAAAGGTTTGTCTTTAATAGGAAGTAAGTGTAAAATATTTGCAGAAATTAACCTGGTCCTTTCAAAAGAAAGGATAGATTTGGAACATTGACAATAATCGATGTCAATAGAACAGCCCAAGAGAAAAATTTTGGCTAAAACAACAAAATACAAAAAAAGACAACTTATTTATTGTTATGGTTTAGATGTGTTGTGTCCCTCACAAGCTCCTGGGTGAGACAATGCAGGACAATGCAAGACATTTAGAAGAAAAATGATTTGATTTAAGAGAGCCTTAACCTAATCAGTGTATTAATACACTGATAGGGATTAATTCGGTGATAACTATAGGCAGGTAGGGTATGGCTGGAGGAAGTGGGTCCCTAGGGGTGGGGCATGTCTTTGGGGTATACATTTTGTCCATGTTGATCGGAGTTCTCTCTCTGCTTTCTGGTGCCTCTTCCCAGCTTCTTTCCTTTGCCACACATTTCCACCAGAATGTTCTGCCTCATCTCAGGCCCTGAGGAATGGAGCCAGCCATCTATGGACTGAGACCTCTGATCCATGAAGTCATGAGTCCCAAATAAACATTTCCTCCCCTATTTGTTCTTGTTAGGTCTTTTAGTTACAACATTGAAAAAAGCTAACCAAATTATTATAGGAAAATACAGTCAAGAAACCCTGGATAATACTCATTACCCTCACAACATATTTTACCACAGCTGGTGAACAGCATTTATACATATTAGGATTTATGATGCTCCAGGATAAAGTCAGTGGCTAAAATAATAATAAAAAAATTGAAGAGGACAGCAGCATCAAAAAAGACCAGTACCTGCTGTAATATTTATGTGGAAACTGCCCAAAAGTAAATCAAATTAGAAAGTTGGCCACTGACAGGCCAACTATACCAATGATCCATGAGGAATAACACAGTAAGAACATTCATAAGCAAGGATTGCCATATATATGGAATTCTTCATAATTGCTGGACTAGAAGTAGACATTTTTCATAAACTGAGCTCTAGCTTAAGTTATCTGAATAGAAACAGAAAAATAAAACGTTGGTTAGTGAGGAAAAAGAAGCAAGGAGAATTTACACAGCTTTGAGAAAGCAATCAGTTCTCCATCAAATATGAATAAGTAAACATGTACATACATAAGGACAAACACACATCTATGTGTATGTGTGTGTGCTTATATATATATGTGTGTGTGTGTGTGTGTGTGTGTGTGTGTATATATACACACACACAAACAAACATATATATGATGTACCTGTACAAAATTGCAGCAGAAGGGGAAGATCATACATAATACAGGAAAAATGTGTATGTATTAGTAAAAGCAGAATAGCATTACAGAAATGGTCTCTTTTCTATTTTATAAAAATTCAATAAAACCAATGGAAATCACTTTGAAAAAGAGAGAAAAACTTAGATTAAAACAGAAAATTGAAATAAAACAGAATGCTGAATACAACATAGGCTACAAGGCCAAAGTGATTTTGCTTTTAAATAAATCAAAGGCTAAATAACCACTCCTAAAAATATTAACAGTAATGGGGAAGGAAAATATGTAATTTAATTTATAATGAAGTGAAAAGAGTCAGAAATTAGATGTTACACTACTAAACAAATCAATAGCTAGTGAATAAAATATTTTATGTTTTCAAATAAAAAACAAAAGAATATAATGATGGTATAATTATTTCATTTTTATTTTCGCTTGTAATATGATATAGATCATTTGAATATTATTAGCAAATTTCTTCTAAACTACAAAAATATTTTGTATTAATTTCAATGACCAATAATAGGACGAAATACAAAACGCTGCTTTCACATTTTTATCACGATTTCACCCATAAAACCCTATATGTCACATGTGTGATGAAATAGATATGTATAGATGACATTTCTTTTTCTACAATTTATAAAAATTAAGCAAACTATACACATAGTTAATTTGCAACTTGCTTTTTGATTAACATACTAAAGACATTTTTTTCAGGACAAAACTTTTTCCATAGGTTCTGTTCAAAAAAACTTGGTAGCAAGTTGGATATACATGAGAGATTTTCCAAATCTATATGTCCTGATAAGACCCGGGTAAATTAAGTCGGAATCTTGATGGTAATACAGAAGTTATCACTGTAAGTATTTTTCCAAGTGAGTCTTGTACATAGACAATGTTAAAAAAACAACTTGATATAGAGCAAATACATTTAATTTTAAAAGTAGTAAAGTATACATGCACTCACTATGATTTAGTCATTAATGAATAGATTACCTCTCAATTAGTCAGCAACTTGACAGACCTTACTCTTTTTACCAGTTTCAGCTCAGGGTTAGTAATAATATAGTTTTTAAAATAATGTTCCCATATTCCCAGCTATATGAATATGTGCTACTTGAATGATTATATTTTAGGTGTGTGCCATCTGTTTCCTGTAGGGACCTTGAAGCAGATGTTATGGATGATTTTTGCCTTATTTCCTATATAAAGCTGATCTGCTTGTGCATCGCTTCCCACTTCCCCTCCCTTCTTGCCTTCTTAAGAATGTTGATCGAATAATTGTCCCCACTGTCCCTTGGGTCATAATTTTTTTTGTCTTTCATTTTATATTTATTGCAGCTATGGGAAAATTTATATATGAATTGACAATAATCAGTCCTTTCTTAAGAAAATATTTCCTTTCATACCCAATTATCTTTAACTATCCCTTTATTCCTTTATTTCTTTCACAACAGGGGCTCTTCTCCCCTCCTAACCTGACCCCCATCTCCCTCCCCAGCCAAAAACAAGAGAACAGCAATCTCTAGTGCTCTTGCTCTTGTACACTTCCACATCTCCTCCCCCAATAAGGCTCTTATTCTCACATTACTTTCACATAGCTCTTAGGAAAGGAACTAACAACTTCCAAATTATCAAATTTCGTATTCCTTTTGCAGACTTTATTCTGTAATTTTTTTTGTGGGGGGGTGGGAAGTACCTGGGATTCAACTCAGAGGCACTCAACTGCTGGGCCACATCCCCAGCCCTAGTTTGTAGACACAGGGTCTCACTGAGTTGCTTCCAGCCTCACTTTTGCAGAGGCTGGCTTTGAACTAGAGATTCTTCTGCCTCAGGCTCCAGAGCAGCTGGGATTACAGGCCTGGACCACAGTGCTGGTCCAGGACCTTATTCTATTAAGTCATCAAAGTAATTGGAAACATTTCAACTATTTCCTCCCTGAAGCACTTTTCTTGCTTGGTATCTTGGGATGGCTGTGTCTTTTGACATTTATCTCACATTATTCCTACTGTATCTACCTTAGTCTCTTTTGATAGTGTCTTCACTGACTTCTAAAAGTTGTAGTGTCCCAGATCTCAGTGTTCTTTTCTATAGTCACAATTTCTGGGTCTTAAAATAATTCCGAACAGAAGCCAGGTGGACCATGCATGTAATCCTGGTGGCTCTGGAGGCTGAGGTAGGAGGATTGCCACTCCAAAGGTACCTCATCAATTTAACGAGATCCTGTCTCAAAATAAAATATAAATAAAGGGCTGGGGATGCGGCTCAGTGGTTGAGCATGACTAGGTTTAATCCCTGGTACCCTTCACCACCACTCCCCCCCCCAACAATTTTATGTCCTTAACTGATAACTGTATGCTGCCTCTGTTCAGAAACTCTCCCAATCTTTTTGTGTCAGGAAAAGTGAGGGCCAGAGGCTTAAAATGGCTTACAATGATTTCCATTCCCCATGTTCATTCTCTTCCTGCTACAATGTACAATTATGATCACACCTTGAGGCTTTTGTACACTGTTAGTCAGATTTTATCACAGTGACAAAACACATGAGATAATAAACTTATCAGCAGGAGAGACTTCTGTTAGCTCAGTTTGAGATATTTCAGTCTACAGTTGGTTGCTTTGTTACCTTTGGGCCTTTGGCAAGGCAGCACTACATGGAATTAGGGAGCTTCTGATAGATCAATATTCTCACTTCATTGCATGTGGGAAACAAAGGGAGAAAATAAGGGCCTGAAGTCCAAATATCCCTCTTAAGAGCATGATCCCAATGACCTAACTCTATCCCACTAGACCCCACCTCTTAAAAGTTCTACTACCCTCCAATAGTGCCACATAATAGACTATTAAGTATTTACCTGACTTTTTGTTGAATTTTTTTCTTATTAGTTTTACATGACAATAGAAAGTGCTTCAAATCATTGTATACAAATGGAGCAGAATTTTTCACTTCTCTGGTTATACATGAAGTAGAGTTGTACCATTTGTACATTCATACATGTGATTTTTAATAATAAAGTTTGTCATAAATTTATGGGGAAGAAAAAATGTATTAGTTTTTATTATATGTTATGTATAATATATGTGTATATGTGTGTGTGTGTGTGTGTGTGTGTATCTTAATTTGAACTTTTCAGTTAGGTTTGTAAGTTTCCAAAATATTGAAATTTCAGAGAACATGTTCATGTGCTTATTTACTGATTAGCATATAAGGCTAACATTTACTAACAATATTAACTTTAATATATAATGTAATTTAAATATTTCATTTCTCATTTTAAAAAATTCTAAGAGATTAAATGATTTTTCAGGGCATTTTGAATGCCATACAATCTAGTTCTCTCCTAGATTTTATTTATAACTTCCTTACAAAATTGTATACACTGAAAATTTTTCTGGTGTCTTCTTCCAAATTCTGTGTATGATTGCTACCAAAACATGCAATTTAACAGGTTCTAGAAGATATTTTTGTTTGTTTCATAACTGCAGTTCCTGACATATTTTTGTTAACACTCAAATAAAGGTTTACTCTCTTTCATGATCTGGTGTTTTTCCCTACTAGGCAATAAGGATCAAAGGTTTGATCATTATTATTTTTTATTCTATTTGTCTAAAAGAAGCTCAAATACAAATTTGCAGAGCTGGGGTTGGAATTGTGATAGTAATCCTATTTATGAATGCTTAGGTTTAATAATTACAATCATTCAAATATATATACACATATATATATTTAAATGTATCATTTTGAAGTTGCAGTCCTATTTATAATATTTAGGTATTAATGTTGCTAACATATGAGATGATGAAGCATGGCTTTCTAATAACATACAACTAGATATTATGTTTTTCTTTTTATTTAAATTCACAAATCATAATTATTGTTTCATAAACTATATCCTGTGTGTATTATATGTGTGTGTTTTTAAGCCTTTGTCAGTGTCACACATCTGCTATTAGAATTTTCATAACTCTGCCATGGTATATCAATATTTGTATAGTTTATTAGTTTTTCCAAGAAATATTTCTAATTTTTAAATATTCAGCTTTCACTTAGAAAAACTATTAAATATTGGACTATTTATATCTGATAGATATATTAAGTTTTTTAGAATAAAGGTAAATACCATTAGCACAAATAAAAAATGCATAAAGAAAAAAGATATCAAAGTTGAAAGCATATTGAGGAAAATGGTAGGTCACTAGCAGAAACTTCTTGTGATGATTCACTTAAGACTTAATGGTTAGAAATAAAAACTCTTTGCCTGAAGACACTTCTCATTAAGGAAAAAACCTACTGAATTTTAATTTCCTGCAACAATCTTCTCAGAGCACTAATTAAAATGAAACCTCCAATTAATTTAATTTTAAATAATTCCTCTTGAAGCCTTGAATTTTCCAGCTACAATTGACGTGCCAAACTTACAAGAATATATTTTCCCAAAATACAAATTTTCTATATTACTGGAAAGATTTTGATAGCATAATCTCATAAGTCTAAGTCTGGTAAATTGGAAAGTTATATCACCTTTGCATATATTAAAGTTAGAATACATAGAAATGAATTTAGTTATGTTAGGAAGAATGGACATTATCTGTGGCAAATTAATTGCCTGTGGCCATGCCAGCAAGATTGAATAACAAGGTCAGTATTCTGAACTTTGTAAATGTTAAAACAATGGAAACTGATAGATTTATTGATTTATTCAGGTCAAAAATTTCTATGCAAATTAAAATGTGCAATCCAAAAATGAAAATGTTTCACACATGTTTTCTAAAATCTTCTTTCTAAAATCTGTTTGGTTTGCTTCATTATACTGTGGCCTATTTGCTTATGACATACTAGAATTTATCTGTTGAGTTATTGACAAAGTATTTAAATAAATTACCTCCAATGTGCATCCTATTTACAATAGCACAACCATACCAGGTTTAACTTTTCTGGGCTCTGCCCAGGGTTCAGACTGTTACTTTCATAGTAATTGACAAAAATATGATTCATGATTCAACAAAATCATATTGGGAAAATGTTATTTTAACTAATTTGTGTTAAACAGACTCTACAGTCACATTTACAGATTGGAAAATTCAAGCAATAACACTTCCAACTTTGTGACCTTAGGAAATGACCCTAATATCTTCAAGCTTATGTGTCCTTACAAGCAAATAATAGCTGGGTTTGAGGCTCAGTGGTAGAGAACTTACTTAGTATATGTGAGAAAAATAAGTTGTGGAAAAAATAAGTGTAAATACAAAAATGAATGGTAATAACATGGTTATATGATGCTCTCATGAGACTCACGGGACAATTGGTGTAATAATCTGGATTGCATTTCTATGGAGGGGGTGATAAGGCTATCTGGGAATTCTTGATTCAAGATGCCCATGAGAGGAGACCTCAATGTCCCAGGAACAGATTTGTCTCAGTACCGTGCCACACTCAGTCATTTGCTAGGAATATATTGTAGGAAGTATGGGAAGAAAATCAATGGATTTTAGAGCACATCTGTGGAAACTCTTGATCAATTGCATTCCTTGGAGTGAGAGACTTGAGGAGCTCATTCAATGATCACTAAATTTTTTTCTTTGAATCACACAGATCTGTTTCCCCATACAAGTTTAGAAAGCCAGTCCTGTATGGTTCTGCTAGATCTCTCTCTCTTTTTTTTTTTTTTTAAGAAAAACAGAAGTACATCAATAAATAACTAACTTGCTGCAGCTGATTTCAGACCCTGTTACTCATCTTTTTCTCTCCAATAGATACTCTGTGGCTTTCAGGGAAATCACAAATATAGCTCTAGTGCAACTATTATTGCTTTTCAACTTGACCATACATACCAAATAGATCAATTTGTAAATCAAATGAAGAATGATTTCTGCTATTTCAGATGGTCATACTAAACAAAAGGAATGGTAAAATGCTTAGGTAAATTATGAACAAAATAATCAGCATCAATCTGTAGTAGGTTTTGTATCTACATTTAAATGACCTGTTCATGATATTTTGGAGTTCAAATTATAATATAATTATCCTGTAACTTCTTAGGTACTTAGTTCTACATTTAAGCTCCACCCCACCCCACCTCACCCCACCCTCGCCCCCGTGGTTATTAGTAGTAATCAATGCATTCTAGAACTACCCTTTAATAGGACAAAAATAACCCCATTGAACTTAGAGAAAACAAAATATATTCAAAGATGATGGATCATATTTTATCCAGTGGTGACTAAAAGGCATATATTTGACTTTTTCTGAGAGCATGTTTGCACTTTGAAGCTTATATGATTATCTTTCAACAATGAACTTAAAATCTCATAATCTGGAAAAAGGATCCAAACACTAAAATATTTTTCTTAAAATATGAACTAGTTGAAATTGAAAAAAATAAATAACATCTGCATTAATCTTGGGATTATTATAGAAACTAAATGATTGATGTTTTATATAGATCTCTAAAATTTGTTATAAAGCTTATATGTTACTCTTTGTAATGTGATATGGTATCTTTAAGTTCATTATCTATAATTATTTAGAAAAGCAGTTTTAACAAACATACTATTACAATGATTCTGCTTCATTCTATCATTAAATCATTTGCTATCATTTAAAATAATTTAAATTATTAGCATTAAAATTTATTCTTAGACTAGATGCTTCTAATATTTAACTTACATATTGTAATACGTGCTAGACTTTAGAAGTAGAATCATTAAATGATCTGAAAATTTTGAGTAAGTGACTAAAGTCCAAAACTACCTAGGACTAGAATACCTATAGTATAGGGATTAGTGACCCTAATATATCTGAAGAAGTCATTTTCAAGGACATTCCCAGAATAAGACATAAATAACAGCAAGGGATCCTGGGGAGATTAGAGTATCTTTGGAACAAATGTTTTGTTTTGTTTTCCTGAGGTGTTAATCTTGGTAAGATCTTGAATATAGCTGTCATAAATATCCATTAAGTCTAACTAGCCTGTGACAGAGGTACAGTTATTTTTTCCAGAATTAGTTTTGCTATAGTCTTATTTTGAAAGAGGTGTTGCAAGACAAAAACCTTACTTACTAGTACAATCAAATTAATTCTCTCAAAACAGAAGGAATAATTCAATAGTCTGATACTCTTTGACACTGAGATTTTATTAATAAAGAAATATATCCACCTTTTTTGGTCCTATATTTTAATTGTATAATTCAATGTATGCTAACTTCCAGTAAAATATTTCATTCTCCTAAACAGATTTAGTCTATCCAAGGGCACTGTTGTTGTGAAATAACAAAGTGAGACAATTTTCTGGTAATATTGAAAAATTTAAATACTGGTATGTAGGCAAACTGAAGCAAAATATGACCAAGGATAAGATTGTAATATGTAAATCCTTGCTATAAATTAAGGATATTATAAGAAAGATTGCAATAGTTAAAATTGATGTTGGCATAAGCCAGGCCCACTAGGGTTCACACACCAACTCAAAAGGTGTAGAGAATCATGGGAATCATATCCTGATTCAAAAAGGAAGATTTGAAGATGACATTGACTCTTCAAAATTATAGTATTGGTAATCTTCTAAGCAGTAAGAATGACTGAGATGACCTATATACTTATATTAAATCTATATAGTTTTCTGACTTGTAGAAATTACAAGGAGGAACAAAGTTTATTGGATGAATTGACCAAAAAGAAATGCAGATTTACCAAACTGCCTTTTGCTTACACACTAGAAAAGTACTATTTCGTTTTGGAAAAAAAACTGATCATCTCAATGAAAATTTCTTAATAATACATAAATCAATTAAACCTACTGATGCTATGTTAACTCTTTCCAAGGTTTTTGTGCTTTGCTCCAGTGTTAAGATGGTGCCAGAATATGTAAAGCTTCTTTAACATAATTCTAGAGAAACTGGAAGCACTTTGGGTGGGGACATTGTTACAGGAGGTTTTGTGAGCCTTGGATATCATATGTCACCTGCACTTTGCATTTGTAGAAATTACAAGGAAAAAAAATTAAGAAACTAGGAGAGAAGATACAAAGCATGTTACATGCATGTATGGAAATTTCACAATGAAATACATCATTTCGTACAATTCAAATATGCTAATAATTATAAAATCATAAAAAACAAAGTTAAGACTTATTTTTAATCTAACTAATGTTTCTGCAGAACTACTGGTTTAATAATAAAAACAAATCTGTTTATTCCAAAGATTTAGTGTTGAGATGAACACAGAGGGCATAGGTCCTCTGAGCTTTCTGAACCAAGACATTACCTAAGATGCAGACATTGCTCAATCTCCCCTGGGTTACACTGTCAGAGTAACAGCATGACACCCTGACATAATGGTACTCTAGGGGAAGAACATCTTAGTTTTAAAGAATTGCTTTATCCACATGACATGTTGCCTTGTCAAATTCTGACCTCTAGTTATTTCTCAAATATGCTTTTTATGCTTGCATTTGGGGGTCTGAAATGAATGTAAGAAGAGGAAGGAGATTCATTTTTGTTTTGGTATGATCTTGTTGAGACAATACCTCTATATAAAGTCTGAACAATTGTATGACTTTTTAATATTTAAGGGGTTTTAAACTATATTTTATTAATTTCTTGCTGGAGATTTAATAATGGAATAATTTTTATAGTGGCCCAATATTTGTCATAGCATTTTGACATATCATTAAGATTAATTTTGTAAGGTTTTTATTAATTACTATGTAATATCCAGTGAATTATAATTGACTCTGTTTTGAGTAAAATAGCCAAGATGTGAATGGAAAAATTGATGATTTTGAAATAGGAAATAACATGTTGGATTCCTATTACTAATACCTATTGCTAATATATCTGCCTAAGCCATTTCAAGTATTTCTGGGGCAAAAAAATTAAATATATTGTTCCTAAAACAATACATATTAAATCAGACAACAAGAATTACACAATAGTAATAAATTTATACTCACCTTCCCTAAAGACCATGCATGCACTGGAGTCATTGACCTTTTATGCCCAGTGGTTAAGAATACAAAGTAAGAGGCAGCTGTATGGATTGTTCAGTTCCCTCTTGTTCCATAGGTTCCTGACAATAAAATCCTCTTCTAACAAAGCTATACATCTGAAATAATTAATAAGTAGTCCCTTTATTTGTTGCATCCCCATGGGAGGAGTGAGGATTTATCCAAATAGTACAGATGTTTTGTTATTACTACATTGAAACAGAATAGACCTATCATTCAAAATTTTGTTTGGATGTCAAGACTGATGATTACACACACACACACACACACACACACACACACACACACACACATCTCAAGAGTTTATGGAATAGTTTATTACTCACAAAATGAGAATTTCTTGAAGTGCAGGACAAGCAGGAAACAGGTCCAAAAATAGCTTCAGAGCATTCAGAAAATTGATTGGTTTGGCTTTTATTAGAGAGTAGCCTGTGGCCCCAATTCCCACACACAAGCCCGGCAGGACTTGTTTGGCTTAAATTTCTGGCACCCAAAGTGACAAGTACCTGGACTTTCTTATAAACATGACCAAAGGAGCACAAAGGGAAGAGAGAAGTAAAATTGAAGTTTGTTGCAGTTAAATATAAAAAATTCAACAAACATCCTTATTATAAGGTGGAAGTAAATTCTCTTGGGAATAAATATTTTTTAGAGCTTAAAGGCTCCGTGTCAAAAAAAAAAAAAAAAAAAACATGTGTCTAAGAGATTTGAAGTAAAATTCATCATCTATATAAGCAAAAGTTTTGAAAGATAAAATGGAAATTCTGTTTTTAAATGATTGAGTGAGATTGAACTTTAGTGTATAAGCTATTTCAGGGAAGAGAAATTTAAACTTCTTTAAATAGTCATATAAGAAAGTTAAGCTGGGAACAAAAGACTTATGAAATATTGTATTTTTGGTTTGTCCCTGTTTTATTTCCTTCCAATCTTCCATCCTTTCAATGAAATTTCCTCAATACTTTGGATAGTTTTAGTTCTTCTTTCAGTATTTATCTTTTTGCATTTGTCATGTTGATACTTCAACCCAAACAATATTTTAAAGTCTATGGTTTCACTGTCTACTGTTTTTAAAGTCCTATTTCTTTTCCACTGAAGTTTCCATAGTTTTTCTTTTAACAATATTAAATCATTATCTTTATTTGTTTTTTAATCTTCTATCTTGGGTTTGTTCAAACAATTGTAACTCTTCTTTGATACCGCATTTAGTGAAATAACACCACCATCCCAGTTATCCCTGGAGAAATCCCAACTAGAACCATAAATTCGATTTTATGTTCATGAGATTTGGTATGGAAAAATAATTATTCTTGAATTATTGTTACTTCTTCAAATAAAACAATCTTATAAAGATGTAACTTAAAATTAAAAGCTTGTTTTTATTACAATCCAAGGAGGAAATATGATAATAGATACTTCTTAAAATATAATTAGTAGTGCTTTTTTATGGGCTTGGAGATTTATATTTCAAATCATAAGATTGTATTAGGAAATGAAATAAATGTATTAGCTTGGTAAATTTCCTTTTAACTTGCTTAATAGATGCATGTAAAAACACCCTGTGTTACTTAAACTGAAAATATTCTCGGAAAGCCTACAGTCCAACTGTCTTATGAGCTTCAATGTTTGTGAAGATAAAGTCTTGACAATGGTAACTAGTCTGATAAGAGCTGGCCTTTCTAAATGTGGAGTACCAGTGACTGAAAAGATGAGGAGACAACTTTACACTTATACCAATAGAGTTTGGATGACTACATAATATTGATGTTAATAAGATATAAATGTGGTTAAGTTGCTAAAAAAATAACTATTTTGACTGCTCTTATGTAAATATGGGAAGCAAAACTAAGAGATGGCTTCATGATTCCATGTGGAGAAGGCCATGGGGGCAATAATCAGTTGATTGTGGAAAGAATTTTCTTAGGTTAAGTTCAAAAAATAAAAAAAATAAAAATAATTATTTCTGGGTGGAAAAAGAATTTAAGTGTTAGAAGAGAGGAGAGTGGAGGATGTAGCAGGAGATCAAACACATAACAGGTGGCTTGAATCAGGGGATAAGATTTGAAAACTGGAAATTCTCACATAAGCAAGTGAAGATTGTCAAATTACTTTTTAAAAAATGAAGGTCAATATATCTAAATTTATTTTTGTCTTATATGCTGGGCTGTAATAGGTCTAGTAGTACTATTTCTGTTTTTAACCCAGAGATCATTTTGTAAGTGATGCCTAGAGGAACTGAAGACAATTGATAATTTTTCTCTCACATTTGAGTTGCAAATAAAAAAATAAGTTTAGGTAGCAAGATGTGAGAAAGTTCTAGAAGGTGGGACAAGCCAAAAATCCACTCAAAAATGACCAGATAAAATGAAATTCCCCTAATATCTCTGACAGGCATTGATAGGATACAGGATTTCCAACTATAAAAGAAATAAGATTGGAACCAATTGTCCTACAAAATCAAAAGAGTAAAATAAACTGTCATCAGTTACCTACTATCATTATAATGAACTCTTTATTGTAAATGTAGTTCCCAAATGGTTGTTTGCAGGCTAATAACTACATTTTATAGACAAACTGATAAATTTTATAAATTATAAAAAAACATTAGTTTTGGATAACAGATTTTTTTATACAAACCTTTGATTGTACTGATAATGTTAATTTCTTTTGGAAGAAAAATATATAATACAATTCGAATGTAACAGAAAATAAGCTACATAAAATTTTGCCATATTATGGATGTCACCACATAATTTTAGTTATATAACATACTCTAATTAATATTATTAAATATACTACATATTCTTTTTAATGTATTGAAACTTCTGTACATTTTAGTAAATAATCTTAAAATATTTTCTTTACATAAATTGTATCATAATTTACATATTCTTGCTCTTTCACTTAATACTAGATCATAAGGAAGTTTCATGTCACTTTGTGTAGCTGATATATATATATATATATATCATATATCATATACACACACACACACACATATGTAATTCGTAGATTTGGTTTACAATATGTAATGGTAGCAAAATATATAATAAAAAAAATGTAGTCTAGGTCTCTTGCTCTATTTTTATTCCATCATTTCCAAGTCAGATAAATTACTATGTGACACTGAACAAATGAATTGACCTCTTTAAGTCTAAGGGGGTTTGGGGGTTTGTTTGTTTGTCTGTTTTTGGTGTGTAGAAAGAAAGAGCTATAATACTAAACAAAGGGTTCAACTGATTGTTTTTAAAAATTAAGAGAGACAATATACCAAGAGCTCTGTGTGTGGTTCAGCATATATTTGTTGTTCAGAATGTTTAGGTCTTACTAAATACCTTCATCAAGTCTAAATAACAATTGTTTTACAATTCACATTTTAGCATCTGCAAAAATAATCCAATGTTTTTTCTTCTTTGACATATTGATATGAATTATGTTAATTTCTTTCCTAGTAATACTAAAACCTAAGAGGTACTTATTAACTTATGAAATTACCTAGTCAGGTAAAACTTTCTAAATTAGCTAATTCTGTATTTGATCTTATACCTTTTCATTTTGTTTGCCTTTTTGTTCAAGAGGGGAGGAGGAAATGTCATTGATAGTATTATTATTAAAAATTAGTTACTTATAATTCTCTAATAAAGTTGTTTTGAAATAGATAATTTTATTTAGAACAAATCACTAACATTGACTATTAGCGAAGACAGAAACTTAAATTGATTAAAAAAAAGTTCCCAAATGGTAATTTCTAAGAGATATAGTAAACCAAAATATTTATACAAGATTATCCAAAACATGTATAATGTAGTATATTGTTTGTTAAGATAATTTAGCTTATTAAAAATATAGCCTTAATACATGCATTCAGGTAGCCAGCAAGTAGCTACAAAGTCTAAAGGATTTTCAGTTTTGTTTACACAAAAGTTAGAGTTATCATATATCTTAGTTTTAGTAAATAGCTATTCAGCTACTGCCAAATATTTACATTGAGTTACTCTCATATTCTATTTTTTAAAGCAGGTTTACTGCTTTAAAAAATATTTAAAATATTTAAAAATATTTATAAGTACCTCAATTGTTCCTAATGATTACTTACTTCAAGATGTCTCAAAAAAGCTAGATCAAATTTGATTTCTCACTGTATATATATATATATATATATATATATATATATATATATATATACATGAACCAATGTATGTAAATAAGATTATTAAATAATACTACATATTATTTTAATATATTAAAACTTCTTTTCATTTTATAAATAATCTTAAAATATTTTCTTTAGATACATTGTATTATACTTTATATTTTCCTTACTCTTTCACTTAATATTAGGTCCTAAGAAGTTATATAGATAGATAACTCTAGTACAAGATATAGAATAAGCATTTTTTATGTATTCAAAGAAGCAACTCTTGGGCTTCAAAATAAATAATAAATAATTCTACATTTTTAATTAATGCATTACTATTTTCTTCTTTTTATTTTTTTCTAAATCCTTTTTTATTTTTACTTTTTAATTAAACAAATTCACCTCATGTTATGGATTTGATTTTAATTTCTACTTTGACTTCCTCTCACACTTTATGATATGTAATAGTCTCAATATCATTATTTTCTAGGCATTATGTCACAGCAATACTACTTGTTCTTTGACTCAAAAAATTAATTAGTAGATTTTTTTCAGTTTATGTTAATTGACTAATTAGTTGACTAACCATCTAATAACTTCTTATTGGCTTATGGATTTATGAATATCTGTAATATTTACATCTTAGTGATGCATTCTCCTTTTCCTTCAATTTTTTTTTTTTTTTGTACCAGGGATTGAACTTAGGGGCACCTGACCACTGAGCCACATCCTCAGCCCTATTTTGTATTTTATTTATAGACAGGGTCCAACTGAGTTGCTTAGCACCTCGATATTGCTGAGGCTAGCTTCAAACTCGCATTTCTCCTGTCTCAGCCTCCTAAGATGCTGAGATTACAGGGGTGCACCACCCTGCCCAGCTCCTTCCCTTGTTTTTTAGACTTATTTATATTTATCTGGAGGCCTACTGTATACTAATTTTTATACATGATTTCCAGATATTTAAAGGCAAGTAGACACATCACTTAAGATGTCAAAATGAAGAGTTTTTACCAGTTTCGTTAAAGGATTTACAGTTGCCTAAATAGACTTGCAAAGAGGCCAAAAACATGAAAATAACCCAGCAGGGAGATACGGATTTTTCTCCTGTTGAGAAAGTGGTTTTGGCAAAATATTGTGCCAGACTTGGCTTGGTTGGCTGCCATTTCTGACACTGAAATGGCTTTCCCTTTTCCATCCAACTTCACCAGACTGCCAACCACAGTGTAAGAACAAATATGCTCTACATGCCTTGTGGCAATTGGTGGCCCATTCTTTAACAAATTTGGCCTAATTGAGCTTGGCAGAAATTTGCCTCTTTTTTCTCAAGCATAGGTGGCAAATTGATGTTTTAAGAGAAGAGTGATCATAAAATTCATTTACTGCCTAAACTGGCATACATTCAAGAGGGAAAGAGATTCTATTAGTGCTTACTCCAGGGCACATGTCTCAGGAAAGTTGTGAATTATGATCTGTGATCTAAATGTAGCCTGAAGCTATGTTGATGGAAAGAGTATTTAAATTTGCTGGCAACCGTTAAAAATAAGCAGAGCTCACATAAGAATTCACATTGCTGGTTTCTCTTGAAAAATCATCATGTGATATAACACTGAATGTCATAGGTTTAGCTCTCTGGGAAGCAGACTTTTTGACTTTAGTGGGCAGAGTGTTAACTAGAAAGCACAGCACACTTAGGATAAACACCTGTTGCTGGGGGAGGCCAGCAAGGAGGTCGAAGGAAGGCGATCCCAATGACAGCCTGGGATGACATCAGGAGGGACTCTAGAGTTCAAACAGCTCATTCATACTAACACTTTCCCTCAACCTGGCATTGGTTATGCAATGCCTAGGAAGAGATCACACTGGGGAAGGCAGCAGTGTGCAATGGAAGCTGCTCTTGAAGGGGCTGATTGTTGAAGATACCAGAGCTGAATACTAATTTCTTGATATGGCATCTTGGTGGTATCAATGTGCTCATGACGATGAACTTTTATCTTCCAGAACAACACCAAATGGAGAGGGAAAGAGCTTGATCCATGTTATCAGACAGCATTTCCAATAACCCAATATTTTCTATTAGTTCAGGTCATCCCTGCCTACTAACTGCTTAATTTCTATATGCATTTGGACCATGGATCTCTGATCTAGAGCTTTACTATGCCAGCATTCCCAAATAGATACTTTGTTCCTTAGCCTCTTTTGTGATAACAGTTTTGCCAATACAACAATGCTTATAAATTCTTCAAAATATCTAAAAAGCCAGTAATTTAAACACAGAACAATTTACCATTTTTAAACTTATATATTATGATTTCCCTTAACTATCCTAAAAAAATTCTGAATCAAAAAAAATAATATATTGCCCTATGTGTATTGTAAAAGTGAAATAAAAGATAATTTATACTAAAATAATGCATTTTTATACCTAAGAACTTGAAGACAGTTTCTCCCAATGGAAATACTGAAGGAGCCAGATACTTACATGTGAATGTAGAAAACCATAATGAATGTAATTATGTGGGAGAGCCATTATGTGGGAGAACCCACTGAAATATCACACACACATACACAAAAATCTCTAAAGTGAAGAATGACTCATTCTGTATCTCAAAAAGCTCTGGTCTTTTCTTGATCTATCCAAACATTACATTAAATTTATTAAGATTTATAATGGTTCAAAAATACTTTTTATTTATATGAAAAATGGAGTTAAAATTCTGCTTTCAGTTCCTGTCAAACTGATTTTTACACACATGAATCAATTAATCATACAACTTATGGAAGATGCAGGATATGAGACAAATCTTTTTTTATGCAGGTTTGTTGAGAACACTGTAAAATTTCTATGATCTCTGGTAAAATTTGGTAGTTATCAATAGCATTTTTTAATCAATAATGCCCTCACACTGGAATACCCATGTTAAAAAAATATATTGGACCAAAAAAGCGTTAATGAAATTTACCCATCATGTCAGTCCTTTCCCCATTGTACCTCATCCCCAAGTGGCCTTCCCATTAAGCCACACTCTTACAGGAAGATGATTTAGCCATCTGTCCCAGAGCCTCAACTAACCTGTATTTATCAAACATTCTTCAGTGTCCGGTATTTAGAAAGTGACTTATCCTACCTCCCAGGAATGATACAGCTTAAATCCCATTTCACATTTCCCCATTCTTAGACTATTTCTTATAAACTGGAAAGGAAATATTCAAACATGTGAACTCATGCCAACACATTTCTGGGAAGCTCTAAATATTTAATTCAGCAAATGGAACCATTCATTTTCTAAAGATCTTGTTATCCTAATCTGATATTGAGTATTTCCTTCAGGAGAAAGTATTCTCTGGGCATATATGAAAGACAATTTTGACAGTCATTGTTCCAATACAATTACAGAAACTTTGTTAAAAATGATTGGGGACTCTGGTATTATATTTACAGTGCAGTCTTAATGTCTGCAATACATACACAGGATTTTAAAAATTGACTAGGGTGAGAGTGGCAACATGGTAATAAAATACTGGTGAAAGGCTTACATTTCAGGCCCACTTTTGTCAGTAACTAGCAATGTGAGCTTAGGTGAAATGTTTAACTTCTTCTGGCTCCATTTTCCATCTGTGAAATTACTGAGTTGGAAAACATGATCTCTACGGGCCCTTTCAGTCAAAAATTCACTGACTCTATTTTCATGATTACCTTTTCTACATTTTTCAGATGTTAAATTGGCAAGAAATTAAAGTTTGAGAATTTTTTTGGAAAGCTTTCAGCTCTATTTTGCAAATGCAGATGTTTGGTTACATATAGAATTTCCCTGATGCCTAATGATATATGACCTCCACTGCCTTCAAGCAGATTATCCATCTGCTATCTTATGTTGACTATGAAAAGATAATTTAAAAATGTCTTCAAGAGTGTAGTTCCATGAAATATGACATATCTTGAGACACATTGTGGCATGACCCATTTCACCATTGATGGAAGGGATCTGGAACCTAATCTACCTAATGATGTGGGGCAAATACCAAGTGGCTGACCCATCTACAGATTTTTTTCCCCCTTGGGAGAAATCTGCATGAGCAGGCAGAACATAATATCCACAGAGTACACTACAGATGATAGGTAGCAATTGCAGCAGACATGTCATTGTTTTCTGAAAGTAGTATAAAACAATAGATCAAATAAATCAATGTTGACTAAATTAAATAACATTATTTTTCATTGACCAATTTACCATTTACCTGTCATGTTGCTCTGAATAACAAAGTAAAAGTTTATATGTGCACATACTGTATTATATAAGTTAGTCAATGTAGCATAGAGTTTTAGAAACCAAACTAAACTTGAGCAGAGAAAAATAAGGAAAAAAGAGGACAAACTTTAGGAAACTGTAATATTACTCAGATCAGAGGTGAGGGATCATAAAGATTCAGAGAAATGAAAATTCTATGTATGATTTTTAATCAGGAATAATGTAAATGTGTATTTTACTTTAAGGCATTGATTAAAGGTAAGCCTTAGTGTCCAGAGTGCATAACTTATGTCTGAATATTTTCTTTAAATTTTGGTTTCCGAAAGTCTTCTGTATTCTCAGGAAAGATTATACTTGTATAGTTAAGACTTTAAGACATCCATAGTCATTCTGATTTTCAAAGACAACAACCCATAGCACAAATATATTAAATAACTGCATATTCCACATTAAACTTAAAAATTTATTTGAAAAGATGAAATGATATTTTAATTTTCTGTTTTATAACTTATGACACTCCAACTTTTATGTAATTATATTTCATACACATTGTTTTGCTTTTCAGTAATTCGAAGAATATTTAGGTTTTGTGCCTCAATGTAACTTTAAGCTGTCCAGTGGAAGAGATAATTCCTCTACTTCTGGAAGATTGGTTTGATCATTCTAAGATAATAGAATTTCTACAATAATTTTATTTCAAGAAAACAACTTCATTTATCAAATTAGAACATTTACTCCTATGCAATAATCAAAACTATGAATGTGTTTTAAATTTGTAAGTGAACCCATCCTCTCCTAATACTAGGTTTGCTACAGAAAAAAAGAGAGAAATGAAATGATAATTTCTTCCAATTCATCTAATTTCATCTTCTCCATGACCACTCCAAGATACAGAAGGATGAAGAAGAAATGAATTATTATAAATAATAGAGCACAAAAATAATCTCTTAAGTGGTATTGATACAAGTTCATGTTTATATCATGATACTTCTATGTTTAACCTTTAGAGTATCTACTAGCTGTTTTTCCAGAGTGAATGTTACTTTTTATATTCTCATTGGCATTATATGCATATTCTTATTTCTTTGTATCCTCACCAACTGTTGTTATGAACTGAATTTTCAATGACTACTACTTAAAGTTTATGTGGTGGTATCACATAATTGTCTGGATTTCCATTTTTCTGTGGTTAATGAGGTTGAGTATATTTTCATGAGCTTATTAATCACTTATATGAGTAGACAAGTTTTGAAAAATTAAGGGAGGTATTTAGGAGGTGCTAAAATTGTCTATACATATTAATAAATCAAAAACATTTATTTTACCTAATTTCCATTTAATTTTTTCAAAACTTCTTTATACAATAGCTATAGGATCTACAATAATTATCTTAAAGATGATAAAGAAAAGAGGGAGAGAAGCAGTTTATCTGAACTCATATGAATGTCATGAGAGAAGTCAGTATTTCCAGTATAGAATTCATACATTTTACTTTGACTGTAATCATTGAGAAGTCATTCATAATCTGCCATGGTTTAAATATATCTCTAAAAGTTCACTTGTTGAAATATAATCCCCAAGCTCATATGTTGCCGATATTGGAGATGAATCCTTCAAGAGATAATTAGGATTAAATTAATGACAGTAGGGGCCCCCTTTTTGGAATTGATGACTTTAAAAGAAGAGGAAGACCTGAGTTAGAAGCATATCTGTCTCATTCTGTGATATGTATAATCCTCTGCCATGTTGCAATGCATCAAAAAGACTTTCCTCAGATGCAGAGAGGACATCAACTTCATACTTTCAGATTTGCCAGTCTTCAGAATCATGAGCCAAATGAAATTCTATTCTTTAAATTATATACTCACAAGTACTTTGTTGTAATAAAGGAAAACAAACTAAGAAAGGACTTGATAAATATTTTAGGAGAATGTCTGAGAGAAGGCTGATTTGAAGTAAAAGGATAATAGTAATATAGGGTTGAATAGCTTGAGAAGTTTGGTTATTAAATGAATATTTTTACAGATGAAAGTGATAAGTAATGTTTATATTGTTAAAGAATTAAGTGAATAAGAAGAAAATAATAAAATTAAAGAAGCTGTACTACACCTCGTACATGCATCAGTCAAGACAAAGGATCAAAGCCAGGAAGTGGAAGCATCAACCTTCACTAGTAGTGGTGGAAGGAGAGTTTAATTCTTCTCCTGAGCTTGGGAAAAGGAAATAAAGATTTAAATAATAAGCTTTGTTATATAAAAAAAGTTAATCATTTCTAAAACTTTGTTTTGGAGATTTTTTTTCTTTTTTGCTTTGTTTCTAAATCTAAAATTTGCCTTTTTTCTCTTACTGAAGATAATTTGTTCCCCAAATTACTGTTAACTGAAGTCTCTGATAAGGTGGCTTTAAGCTAATCAGGCTTTTATCTATGTTGTTTTCTCACTGACAGATTAATTGCTTAAATTGTCTTTTTATTTTTAAGCCGTCCTGAGAAGGAAATTTAGCAATTAAAATGATTTAGACTTTGTCGCTTATGTAGCAGTTCAAATGACATTTGAAAGATAGTGGAAGAAATTAATAAATGATTGTACAAAATAATGTAGCAGAAATATGCTTGTTGCTGTAATTAAAAGTGTATAACTTAGTGATCCAGTTCAATTTTTATAAAGAATCAACCAGTAGTGCTTTTCAAATAGCTTTAAAAATGGATTGCTTCTAATCAGTCATATTTTAACTTCAGACATGGATTTGAATATTTAATTAACTGATTTTTGAAGTAATATGTTATGCACTTCATTTTTATGTAGTTGATAAGTACCTTCTTGTAAAAATATAGTGAGTATTCATAAAAGTTTAATTAACTAGAAACTTCAAATTAAGAACACATTTTCATCTTTTTAATTTTTAAAGAAAATGTACCAATACTGATTATTATTTTTCCTCTTTATTTCAAGTATAGCTCTACATATTCAATATAGAAAAATAAATAGTAAGAATACAAAATCTGTGAAACATTTAAGTATCAGAAATTATCCCTACAAGTAATACAGTTAAAATGCTAAAGCATATATTTTAGACTTGCTCCTATGAAAGGTATGAATATCATATGCAAATATGTACATGTTATTTCACAAAATGGATTCTTTGTACTATGTAAGTTTTCTATTTTAAAATATGTTGAATATATTTTAGTGAAAATAAATACCTATTTTATAAACATATAATTGACTGTATAGCATTTCATGGTATGGTGATAACAAAATCTATTTTATCACTTTTAAATTTTGGGTATTAAAAATGGCATGTGAGAGAGATCCAACATGGCGGCCGGCGAGGAAGCAGCGTCTCCAACGTCTCCACTTTAACGGGATATGAAAGACTCATCGAAACAGCTGCAGCCTAGCTACGGAGGAACTTCTACCATAACTTCCTTAAGAGGAGAGCTGCCGTGAACTGGTAGGTTTACTCGAAGTGACAGGTTGCCCCAGAGAAGTGGATCTTGGAAGGCCACGCGGGCACAGAGGTCTAGTCCCCCAACCATCAGCCGCTCCGGCAGGCGGCTCCCCCTGGAGGCCTAGCTCTCGCCCTGGGAGAAGCGGCCCCACCCGCCCGCTTCCTAACCTGGCAGCCACAGCTACTCAGCGATAAAGGTGCCCACGTGGCGGGTGCAGAAGTTAAGTCCTGCGGACGCCAACCGCCTTTGCAACCCGCGGGATCCCTGGGCGGCTTGGCCCGCCCCGCCCGAACCGGCAGTCCTCCGCCATACGGGCTCCCCCGGGAGGCCTAGCTCTCGCCCCGGGAGAAGCGGCCCCACCCGCCCGGTTTCTAACCAGGTGGCCTCAGCTACTTGGAGATAAAGGTGCCCTCGTGGTGGGTGCAGAAGTTAAGTCCTGCAGACGCCAGCCACCTTTGCAACCCGCGGGATCCCTGAGTGGCTTGGCCCGCCCCGCCGGAACCGGCAGTCCTCCGACATACAGGCTCCCCCGGGAGGCCTAGCTCTCGCCCTGGGAAAAGCGGCCCCACCCGCCCGGTTCCTAACCAGGCAGCCACAGCTACTCGGCAATAAAGGTGCCCACGTGGCGGGTGCAGAAGTTAAGTCCTGCAGACGCCAGCCACCTTTGCAACCCGCGGGATCCCTGGGCGGCTTGGCCCGCCCCGCCCGAACCGGCAGTCCTCCGCCATACGGGCTCCCCCGGGAGGCCTAGCTCTCGCCCTGGGAGAAGCGGCCCCACCCGCCCGGTTCCTAACCAGGCAGCCACAGCTACTCGGCAATAAAGGTGCCCACGTGGCGAGTGCAGAAGTTAAGTCCTGTAGACGCCAGCCGCCTTTGCAACCCGCGGGAACCCTGAGCGGCTTAGCCCGCCCCGCCCGAACCGGCGGGTGCAGAAGTTAAGTCCTGCGGACGCCAACCGCCTTTGCAACCCGCGGGATCCCTGGGCGGCTTGGCCCGCCCCGCCCGAACTGGCAGTCCTCCGCCATACGGGCTCCCCCGGGAGGCCTAGCTCTCGCCCCGGGAGAAGCGGCCCCACCCGCCCGGTTTCTAACCAGGTGGCCTCAGCTACTTGGAGATAAAGGTGCCCTCCTGGTGGGTGCAGAAGTTAAGTCCTGCAGACGCCAGCCACCTTTGCAACCCGCGGGATCCCTGAGTGGCTTGGCCCGCCCCGCCGGAACCGGCAGTCCTCCGACATACAGGCTCCCCCGGGAGGCCTAGCTGTCGCCCAGGGAAAAGCGGCCCCACCCGCCCGGTTCCTAACCAGGCAGCCACAGCTACTCGGCAATAAAGGTGCCCTCGTGGGGGGTGCAGAAGTTAAGTCCTGCAGACGCCAGCCACCTTTGCAACCCGCGGGATCCCGGAGCGGCTTGGCCCGCCCCGCCTGAACCGGCAGTCCTCCGCCATCCGGGCTCCCCCGGGAGGCCCAGCTCTCGCCCTGGGAGAAGCGGCCCCACCCGCCCGGGTCCCAACCACGCGACCGCAGCTACTCGGCGATAAAGGTGCCCCCGCAGCGGGTGCAGGAGTTAAGTCCTGCTGATACCAGCCGCGTTTGCAAGCCGCCGGCACCCAGTGCGGCTTGGCCCACCCCGCCTGAACCGGCAGTCGGCCTCCACCATCCGGGCTCCCCCGGGAGGCCTAGCTCTCGCTCCGGGAGCAGCCCCCTGCAAGCTAGGGGAACCTTTGACCCATCGGGAGGTTAGGCCCAGCAACCTGCGGAGTGATAGAGGTGCCCCTCGTACCTGCTGGGTAGGCGGACCTTTGACCGACCAGCAGAGCAGACCTAGGGCCTCCCAGCGTGGTAGACGGATCACACCAATTGGAGGAGGATCACAGCCACTACATGCCCTGCAAGGGTGATTATTCAACTATACAAGAGCAATATAAATAAATAGAGGGAAAATTTCAAAACACAACAGTTTCACCAAGCAGAAAGAAACGCCAGCAGTATGAAAAGACAAGGAAAGAAAGGACCACAGGCAATGCAGGTCAACTCAACTTTAGAAGAGGTAATAGGTGCAACAGATGGAATGTCAGATAGAGAGATCAGGATATACATGCTTCAGATGATCTGGAGTCTCAAGGAAGACATGAGACAGCAAAATCAGATAATGAAAGATCACATTGACAAACAAATCCAGGAAGTAAAAGATCAATTTCACAGGGAGATAGAGGAAATAAAAAACAAACAAATAGAAATACTAGAATTGCAGGAAAAAATAAACCAACTTAAAAACTCAATTGAGAATACTACCAGCAGAGTAGATCACTTAGAAGAGAGAACATCAGACAATGAAGACAAAGTATTTCAACTGGAAAAGAACATAGACAGCTCAGCAAGTCTGCTAAGAAACCATGAACAGAACATCCAAGAAATATGGGACAATATCAAAAGACCAAATTTAAGAGTCATTGGGATACAGGAAGGCACAGAGCTCCAAACCAGAGGAATACACAGCCTATTCAATGAAATAATACGAGAAAACTTCCCAGACTTGAAGAATGAGACAGAATCCCAAATCCTAGAAGCCTACAGGACGCCGAATGTACAAAACCATAAGAGATCCACACCTAGACACATTATAGTGAAGATGTCCAACATACAGAATAAGGAAAGAATTTTAAAAGCTACAAGGGAAAGGAAGCAGATTACATTTAGGGGTAAACCAATCAGGATAACAGCTGATCTCTCAACACAGACTCTGAAAGCTAGAAGATCCTGGAATAACATATTTCAAACACTGAAAGAAAATGGGTTCCAACCAAGAATCGTGTATCCGGCAAAATTAAGCTTCAGGTTAGAAGATGAAATTAAAACCTTCCATGATAAACAAAAGTTAAAAGAATTCGCAGCTAGAAAACCATCTCTTCAAAAAATCCTTGGCAAAACATTGCAGGAAGAGGAAATGGAAAATAACATTGAAAACCAACAATGGGAGGTAGGACAGTAAAGGGGGGAAAGTAGTCAAAGAGGATAACAAATCAGGTTTAGTAACATTAACAAACAAATATGGATAGAAGTACAAACCATATCTCAATAATAACCCTAAATGTCAATGGCTTAAACTCACCAATTAAGAGACACAGGCTAGTAGAATGGATCACAAAACAAGACCCAACAATATGCTGTCTACAGGAGACGCATCTGATAGAAAAAGATATCCATAGACTGAAGGTGAAAGGTTGGGAAAAATCATACCACTCATATGGACAGCGGAAACAAGCAGGCGTGTCCATACTCATATCTAATAAAATAGATTTCAAGCCAAAGCTAATCAAAAGGGATAAAGAAGGACACTTCATACTGCTCAAGGGAACCATAAACCAACAAGACATAACAATCATAAATATATATGCCCCAAATAATGGTGCAGCGGTGTTCATCCAGCAAACTCTTCTCAAGTTCAAGAGTCTGATAGACCACCATACAATCATCATGGGAGACTTCAACACACCTCTCTCACCACTGGACAGATCTTCCAAACAAAAGTTAAACAAGGAAACTATAGAACTCAACAACACAATTAATAACCTAGACTTAATTGACATATATAGACTTTACCACCCAACATCAAGTAGTTACACTTTTTTTTCAGCAGCACATGGAACCTTCTCAAAAATAGACCATATATTATGTCACAGGGCAACTCTTAGACAATATAAAGGGGTAGAGATAATACCATGCATCTTATCTGATCATAATGGAATGAAACTGAAAATCAATGATAAAAGAAGAAAGGAAAAATCAAGCATCACTTGGAGAATGAACAACAGGTTGCTGAGTGACATATGGGTTATTGAAGACATCAAGGAGGAAATTAAAAAATTCCTAGAGTTAAATGAAAACACGGACACAACATATCGGAATCTATGGGACACATTGAAAGCAGTCCTAAGAGGAAAATTCATTGCTTGGAGTTCATTCCTCAAAAAAAGAAAAAACCAACAAATAAATGATCTCATACTTCATCTCAAAATCCTAGAAAAAGAGGAGCAAAACAACAGCAAAAGAAGTAGAAGGCAAGAAATAATCAAAATCAGAGCTGAAATTAATGAAATTGAAACAAAAGAAACAATTGAAAAAATTGACAAAACTAAAAGCTGGTTCTTTGAAAAAATAAATAAAATTGACAGACCCTTAGCCATGCTAACGAAGAGAAGAAGAGAGAGAACCCAGATTACTAGCATACGGGATGAAAAAGGCAATATCACAACAGACACTTCAGAAATACAGAAGATAATCAGAGACTATTTTGAAGCCTTATACTCCAATAAAATAGAAGATAGTGAAGGCATAGATAAATTCCTTAAGTCTTACGATCTGCCCAGATTGAACCAGGAGGATATAGACAACCTAAACAGACCAATAACAATAGAAGAAATAGAAGAAACCATCAAAAGACTACCAACTAAGAAAAGCCCAGGACCGGATGGGTATACAGCAGAGTTTTACAAAACCTTTAAAGAGGAACTAACACCAATACTTTTCAAGCTATTTCAGGAAATAGAAAAAGAGGGAGAACTTCCAAATTCATTCTACGAGGCCAACATCACCCTGATTCCGAAACCAGACAAAGACACTTCAAAGAAAGAAAACTACAGACCAATATCTCTAATGAACCTTGACGCAAAAATTCTCAATAAAATTCTGGCGAACCGGATTCAAATACATATCAAAAAAATTATACACCATGATCAAGTAGGATTCATCCATGGGATGCAAGGCTGGTTCAATATACGGAAATCAATAAATGTTATCCACCACATCAATAGACTAAAAAATAAGAACCATATGATAGTCTCGATAGACGCAGAAAAAGCATTCGACAAAGTACAGCATCCCTTTATGTTCAAAACTCTAGAAAAATTAGGGATAACAGGATCATACCTCAACATTGTAAAAGCAATATATGATAAGCCACAGGCCAGCATCATTCTGAATGGAGAAAAATTGAAGGCATTCCCTCTAAGATCTGGTACAAGACAGGGATGCCCTCTCTCACCACTTCTGTTCAACATAGTCCTCGAAACACTGGCAAGAGCAATTAGACAGACGAAAGAAATTAAAGGGATAAAAATTGGAAAAGAAGAACTTAAATTATCACTATTTGCAGATGATATGATTCTATACCTAGCAGACCCAAAAGGGTCTACAGAGAAGCTATTAGAGCTAATAAATGAATTCAGCAAAGTGGCAGGATATAAAATCAACACGCATAAATCAAAGGCATTCCTGTATATCAGCGACAAATCCTCTGAAACGGAAATGAGGACAACTACTCCATTCACAATATCCCCCCAAAAAATAAAATACTTGGGAATCAACCTAACAAAAGAGGTGAAAGATTTATACAATGAAAATTACAAAACCCTAAAGAAAGACATAGAAGAAGACCTTAGAAGATGGAAAAATATACCCTGCTCATGGATAGGCAGATCCAACATCATCAAAATGGCGATATTACCAAAAGTTCTCTATAAGTTCAATGCAATGCCAATCAAAATCCCAGCTGCATTTCTTGTAGAAATAGATAAAAGAATCATGAAATTCATATGGAATAATAAAAGACCCAGAATAGCAAAAACAATACTAAGCAGGAAGTGTGAATCAGGCGGTATAGCGATACCAGACTTCAAACTATACTACAGAGCAATAGTAACGAAAACAGCATGGTACTGGTACCAAAACAGGCGGGTGGACCAATGGTATAGAATAGAGGACACAGTAACCAATCCACAAAACTACAACTATCTTATATTTGATAAAGGGGCTAAAAGCATGCAATGGAGGAAGGATAGCATCTTCAACAAATGGTGCTGGGAAAACTGGAAATCCATTTGCATCAAAATGAATCTGAATCCCTATCTCTCGCCTTGCACAAAAGTTAACTCAAAATGGATCAAGGAGCTTGATATTAAATCAGAGACACGGCATCTGATAGAAGAAAAAGTTGGTTATGATCTACATACTGTGGGAGCAGGCTCCAAATTCCTCAATAGGACACCCATAGCGCAAGAGTTAACAACTAGAATCAACAAATGGGACTTACTCAAACTAAAAAGTTTTTTCTCAGCAAAAGAAACAATAAGAGAGATAAACAGGGAGCCTACATCCTGGGAACAAATCTTTACTCCACACACTTCAGATAGAGCCCTAATAACCAGAATATACAAAGAACTCAAAAAATTAGACAATAAGACAACAAGTAACCCAATCAATAAATGGGCAAAGGACCTGAACAGACACTTCTCAGAAGAGGACATACAATCAATCAATAAGTACATGAAAAAATGCTCACCATCGCTAGCAGTCAGAGAAATGCAAATCAAAACTACCCTAAGATACCATCTCACTCCAGTAAGATTGGCAGCCATTAGGAAGTCAAACAACAATAAGTGCTGGAGAGGATGTGGGGAAAAGGGCACTCTTGTTCATTGCTGGTGGGACTGCAAATTGGTGCAGCCAATTTGGAAAGCAGTATGGAGATTTCTTGGAAAGCTGGGAATGGAACCACCATTTGATCCAGCTATTCCCCTTCTCGGTCTATTCCCTAAAGACCTAATAAGAGCATGCTACAGGGACACTGCTACATCGATGTTCATAGCAGCACAATTCACGATAGCAAGATTGTGGAATCAGCCTAGATGCCCTTCAATAGATGAATGGATTAAAAAAATGTGGCATTTATACACAATGGAGTATTACTCTGCATTTAAAAATGATAAAATCATAGAATTTGGAGGGAAATGGATGGCATTAGAGCAGATTATGCTAAGTGAAGCTAGTCAATCTTTAAAAAACAAATACCAAATGACTCCTCTGATATAAGGGGAGGAAACAAGGACAGGGTAGGGACGAAGAGCTTGAGACGAAGATTTTCATTAACAGGGTTGAGAGGTGGGAGGGAAAGGAAACGAGAAGGGGAATCGCATGGAAATGGAAGGCGATCCTCAGGGTTATACAAAATGACATATAAGAGGAAAGGAGGGGTAAGACAAGATAATTCAAATGGAAGAAGTGATTTACAGTAGAAGGGGTAGAGAGAGAAAAGGGGAGGGGAGGGGAGGGGAGGGGGGATAGTAGAGAATAATACAGACAGCAGAATACATCAGACACTAGAAAGGCAATATGTCAATCAATGGAAGGGTAACTGATGTGATACAGCAATCTGTATACGGGATAAAATTGGGAGTTCATAACTCATTTGAATCAAACTGTGAAATATGATGTATGAGGAACTATGTAATGTTTTGAATGACTAACAATAAAAAAAAATAAATAAAATAAAAAAAAAAAAAAAAAAAAAAAAAAAAAAATGGCATGTGAGTATATATAATACTGATACATATGATAAATCTGTTATATATACACATATGGTATATATGATGTTGAAGATATTAATTTTTTAAAAAAATATTTTTATATAATTTACATAACATAAAATTAATTTTTTAAAAAAGGTATGATCTAAATTTTAACAAATTTGTAGTTATACTGCCATTATTACAATACACTTTTAGAATGTCGGCATCTTTCAACAAGATGCCTAAAAGTCATTTGCAGCAAATCTGTTTGTAATCATAGTCTTGTATAACCACTATTTTCAATATAATTTCTTTCACTGTATAATTGTCCTTTGGGGATCTTTTCTGTAAACACAATCATAAAATATGTACTCTACACTGAAATATTTGCATGTTTTCATGCACAAATGGATGGGCCTTTGAAATGATTCCACTTTAGAGCTTTTTAAATAAATTCTGCTCTAGACATTTGTGTACAAATCTTTGTGTAGATACACATTTATAGCACTTTGGGTAAATGCCTAGAATTAGAGTTGTTGGATTATACTGTACATTTATGTGTAACTTATTAAAAAGTTGCCAAATTGTATGTGAAGTAGTCAACAGTATTGAACATTAGTACTGAAAATGTTTGAATGTTCCAGTGTCTATGCATAACCCTGTGGTAGTTTTTTTAAAGACAGACATTCTAGTAGGTCTGAAGTAATAGTTCATTGTGATTTTAATCTGAATTTCTTTAATAAACAACAATACAGAACACCTTTCCATGTGTTTCCTGTCTGTCTTTAAACTCTGGAGAAATTTCTATTCAAAACTACTTGAAAACTGAAAATTGAAACTACTATTCAATTTTCTACTTGGCCTACATTTATTCTTCATTAAATTCTGTATACAAATTCTTTACCATACATATTTCTCCTCTTTTTTCATATTTTCTTCTGTTGTGAATTATCTTTTCACTCTTAAATTTTAAAAAAATTTTTAAGAATAAAAGTTTTTAATTTTTAACACTTTTGTTTTTGATGTCATATTTAAAAACTTACTTCCAAACTCATTACCATGAAAATTTGTACCTATGTTTTCTATGAATTTTTAAACTTTTGCTCATTTAATTAGGTGTCTGATCCATTTGGAATTACTTTTTTGTATATAATTGGATATATAACAAAATAGAATAAGAAAATCAGAAGCTACAAAGAGATAAATTGAAATCCACTGAATATGCTCTGCCTGTACTTCTTGATTTTTACACCTTAGGATTTGATTGCTGTTTCAAAGAATAAAAAATCTTTATAAAAGAACTGCATACATTTATGTGAAAATAGCATAATGTCATTATAGATAGATAGATAGATAGATAGACAGACAGACAGACACATAGATAAAAATGATGTTACTGCTTCACATTTTTACATGAAAGCACATTCTAGTTCTGTCATCATTGAAAATAGTAAGAATCTTTTCCATGGTTACTTGAAATCTCTAGAAAACATGGAACGGAACTATTATTTGACAGCTATTAAAAGCAAGGAACTGAATTATGAAAGGTACTAAAACTAAAGTATAATCCTGGGCTCAACTCTTCCACAGAACCTAAGGAATCCAGATAATATCTATATTAGTTAATGCCAAGAAGCATTTCTGTAAGATTGTGTTCTGGAGGGAATTTACTTTTTTATCCTTGGCTGTTTAGTTTGGCATTGCATTTAAAGGAAAATATTTAATATGCTTAACTGCCAAGCCGGTTAACATTTGGGGTGTTACCCTGTTATATCTTGTCCCATGAACGACTTATCTGTGGTATGACACTTTTTTTTATACACATCAAGAAAACAAAGATAAAAATATCCTGTTTTCTTAAGGAATTACAACCAACATAACACAAAGAAAGCAAGGATGGAGGAAAAATACCCTGGCACAGCTACATTTTGCAAGAATTTCACCAACAACTTTGATTGTACCAATTTGTACTTAATTGTACTTAATGCTTTTTAAAAATTTTATTATAAATATGAATCTTAGATGCAGTTAGTTATGAAGCATTTGTTAAGTATGTTCTTTACTTCACCCAGGCATTTGAGAAACTTTCATTATTGATAGGTGTGGATGAAAAACTTTATATAGATGTTGACACATTTAGGAAAATATTAAGATAACTATCAATAAATGTTGATGTCTGTATTATCATTAGAAGTATGATGAACTTTTCTGTCTTATGCATTAAAAATTAAATCTTTGAATCAATTGTATAACTGGAACAGTGATAGTAAGAAAATATTTTATAATAATTATGACACAATACTGGGAAAAGACACAGGATTTAAGGAACAAGGATGGTTGAACCCAGGAGATAAATATGAACTCAGGAACATATTGTGAACATACTGAACACACATAAGGGGAATCTTACATAAATGATGCATAATATACAAACCTAAGATTACAATAAAGCTAGTGCATGAATTATCACATTTAGAATTCTCCAGAATAAATTATTGTTAATGCTATTAATAATTGATCCAAATAGACTTTTCCAATATCTTGAGATTAATGATAATAAATATGTAGGTATTTAGTTATACTTAAAGAAACAACTGGAATGTTAAATGCTGTGGAATGCCTAAAATCTGTTAATAAGAAATAGTAATAAAAATAGCAGTAAAAAAATGTCTAAGCTTGCCATGAATTTGGATATATTATATACTTATAAGAAAAATAAACCCAATTTAATAAAAAGCGGAATTTATAGAAAAAATATGTTCAGATACAGTTATTTTCTCCATGATACTCTATCTTGGCCCAATTAAATGTGAAATGTATCAATTTGTTCTCCTTGAAATCATTTTAAAGTTAATATTTATAAGCTATAATATGTGAAACATAAGATTGGCCTTAAGATAAAAGGGTCTTGAAACTGTATGATATGAAGAAATAGTAAAAAAAAGTTGAAATATTCCAATTATATAAGGCAAGACTTAAGAAATACAGATGTACCTTCAGATAGTTGATATAATATGATGAGAACTAGGGAATAGTGTCCAGTGGATTGTTGTACGTGACAAAAATGATTTCAGAGGAATTTTTTAGTTCAATTCACAGTGGTATGCCCCCTTAACAATTAGAACTAGACAAGGGAATGGACTGTCTCTCAAAGTGATCAGCTTCTGTCACTGGAAGTGTTCTAGGTGAACTTGAAGGAACACAGGTTGTGGATATCATAGGTTGTTTTCCCTTTCAGAATGAAGGTAATAAGCTGAACTTTGAGCCTGCTTCTTCTTTCCATAGTCTCATTTTATGATCAGTCTGACACATTTCAATGTTAGTAATTGTCATTTCAATCCTTAACATGAGGCCGATACCATGCGAAACAGTAAGCCAGTTGACAATATTTCATAACGGATATCTCCTCGGATTCTGAAAGACAATGTATTTTTCTACACACAAATCATTTCACTTTTGCTTCACCAAGGTTGGTAACTTGTTCTATCCCACCGTCTTCAGGATCTCACTCTCCACAATAATGTATATTATATCAAGAAAAATGTGTGAATGTTTGTATACATGTATAGGTAATTATCAATATATATTACAGAATTTTAAAAATTGTGGCTTTAATTTTCTTTTTTTTCAATTATGTATTCCACTTTAAAGATTAAATTCTTTGCTGTTTTAAACTCTTAAAACAGCTTATTTTCTGGAACCAGTGGATGATTTCTCTTCCTCCCTTTTCTCTTCCTCTTTGTGCCTGTCTTCCTCTTCTACCTAGTCCATCTCCTTCTTTAATGGAGAACCCAAACTTCCAAAATGCTAGCTTTATGCAGAATTCTGTTTCATCAGTATATATTATGCAAACAAAAGATCATGTTTGGTGTGTTCTGGTGAGATTTAACTTTATACATCTTAATCCACAGAGGCAATAAGTAGGATTCTTTTACCATCTCACACCTATGACAATTCATAATGGATTGAATTATTTTGGTGGTTTTCATTTCAATGTTTCACTTTTTGCATGGGGTGAACTAATTTATTTCTGTTGAGCTCACCTATGCATTTTATTAATGCATTATATTTTAATACTTCAGAAAAGAAAAGCTCTCAAGTGAATCTTTAATGCTTCTAGTAAACTGGAGAATTTTATCTCATTTATTAAGGAATTTGAAAAAGTCTCAATCTCCCTATGAAGCAATCTCACTATTCTTTTATTTTCAGTTGGTGTATGCTAATATTGTGCTATTTCTTTTTCTTTCCAAACACACAGGAAAAGGCACAAGTTAAATGAGTACTGAGCCTACCACAATCTCTCCTATTAACCAAGTATTATTTTAAAATTTCACCAACCAATTTAATTCCATAGATTCTTTACTGACTTTAATAATATTAAAGCAATCATTGTGTGCTACTGTTTAATTAAAAAATAACTGGCATTAAAGAATATGCCAATAAGTTTCTGAAATTCCACCAAAAGTTCACTGT
This sequence comes from Urocitellus parryii, assembly GCF_045843805.1. Classification (NCBI taxonomy): domain Eukaryota; kingdom Metazoa; phylum Chordata; class Mammalia; order Rodentia; family Sciuridae; genus Urocitellus; species Urocitellus parryii. The sequence goes on along the minus strand of NC_135531.1, from coordinate 235,769,353 downwards.
TTAAAACTGTTAATATTTTTCTACCAAATCTTAAAAAGCCTGTTAATTCAGGAATTTAAATATGTACAACTATATACATAAATGTATGAATATGTTGTAGACATATGTAGACAGTTACTTATACATGTACTAGATAATTTTCAACCATGTAAAGTATGTGTATTTGTGTTTATACCTGTAAAGTTTCATGAGCAGTAGATAATCTATTATTACATTAAAAAATTCATCTTCTAAATCTTAAATTTTTCATATAATCAAAACATGAAAATTCATTATATTTTAGCTTGAATAATATGTTGTTTTTGAAAATATCCTTCAGTTATCAATTATTAATAATGTGTGCAAAAATTACAAATAAATTTTCCAAAGACTGTGATATTTTCATTCAAAGACATGAGAAAATTAAAAGAAAATCCCTGTGTATATATATATATATATATATATATATATATATATATATATATATATATCACACACTAAATGGTAGAATTTTTTTAATCTGGTACTTAACTCCTAGCAGTCTCTGGATAACCCAGGAAGAAATCAGAAAAATGTTTGTAGATTTATGCTATTTTTTATTTTATTTAAGTTGAACCAATTTTTAAGTAAATATTATTTTTAGATATGAAATGTTACTCAGAAAATAGACTCAAAGCCCACAAATGATTCAGATTGCAAAACTGAATCATACATCCCTTGGAGGATGTTCTTGTAAATATTGTTTTACTTCACACTATGATACTCTAGTCCTTTAAAAAAAAAGTAGTAGTAGAAGGAAGAAGGAAGACATATAGACTCTTTTTTTTTAATATTTATTTTTTAGTTCTCGGGGGACACAACATCTTTGTTGGTATGTGGTGCTGAGGATGGAACCCGGGCCGCACGCATGCCAGGAGAGCGCGCTACCGCTTGAGCCACATCCCCAGCCCCGACATATAGACTCTTAAATCTCTAGACTTTGCAGATGACTAGACTGTAAACTACAGAAAACTATAGATGACAAGATCTATATCTTCCATCTACACACAGAATGTTACACACTGTATTTATCACAGCATCTGATAGTAGTGGGTGACACTAAATATTTTCTTAATATTTTGGAAAAATATATAACCCTAGACAAATATAGCTATTTTAGAAATTAAATCATAATCAAAAACCTTTGCAAAATAGACCTACTAGTAAACCAAATCTAACAGTATAGTAAAAGAATTTATATTCAATACCAAATGAAATACATCTGGGGAATACAAGTACGGTTAAATCAAAGAAAACCAATCAGTATAGTACACTGCATTAATAGAATAAAGAAAACACCACATAATCATCTATATTGGTGCAGAAGAGGTATTGGGGGGGGGAAACTCATCATCTTATGATTTCAGTATCCTCAAAGGGATCTAATGGAAGAAAAGGAAAGATGGAGACATGGGGGAGGAAGAATGGAAATAGTCAGAGGAGAGGGGGAGAATGGGGGACAGAGGAGCAAAGAGAGAAAGGATATTAAATTTAGAGTTGAAAGGCTAAATTTAACAATGCCTTCATAAAATATGATAAATAGAGAAAATGATAACACACATCAGGAACTAACACTTAGAGGCTAAGTGTCTCATTTTGTCACAATATATAAATAGCTTTTTACAACAAGCATTTAAAAAAAGAAAATTTCTCGGGGCATCTGGCAATTTCAGATGTTTCTCATCGGTTTCTCAGAGGTTGAAAACGGCCAAGGACATTTTAATCTTTGAGATTTCCAATACATTATAAATGATAAAATTGAAAAGCAAGTTTGTTAAAATCAGGATAGATTTTAAATGATAAATTATCACAGTCAGCCATTTGCTACTTTTAACTCATAGAAATACACTGATTTTATGAATAATCTTAGATTTTAGCATTAGAAGTCTCATTGCTGTGTCTTGCATGACTGAGAGACTCAGGGCCTCCATGAAGCCGGTAGGACTATTTCATATAATTTCCACAAATTGGACATAACCTGTGAATGACAGAACTACTTTTTCTTTAATTTTAGTCATTGTGGTAGAAACTTTTATGAAAATAAATATGACACATTTCTTTCCTCTTGAAAACACAATTTAATTTACTTAATGTTACAATGCATGAAAAAAATAAAACCATCTAGCACTACTATTTACAGTTTTTAATAACACCATAAAATAATTCTGTCCCTTTAGAATATGATCCTGCCTAGGATAATTTGGATGTCCCCTACTTATTCAGTGTAAAACACCAAGCGCTATTATAAGCTGTAAAGATACATCAAAAAAGAAATACACATGCATAAACACAGAGACTTTATTATTAGGTAGAATTCATGGCAGAGGACTCAGTCCCACATAGCTTTGAATATGGAGGAAGGGTACCATGAATCAAGAAATGTGGAAGCCATTAGAAGCTGGGAATGGCCCTCAGCTGTCAGCAAGAAACAAAAATGGGGACCTTGGTTCCTATAAATATGTGTTTCAGAATTGCAGGGATCATCCTATCCTACCTTAATCTTTAAAGCAATAAAGAAATAAAAGGAGAAAAATAATGAGCCTTAGATATGTGTTTTGTACCAAAGTCTAAACACTTTTTATATATGCTTATTCATGATTGTATCATATTCATTCACTAGTTAAAGGTATTTTTTGATTAACAGGAGACTTTGACTATATACAAATCTCACAACTGTATTATTGAAAATATGCACCATAGGGCAATATTGGAACCACACTCCATCTCTAAACGCATTTAATTGTATAATCACTATTTCTCTCAATAAATAAAATAGGCCTACATAATTTTCAAGCATATAAAATTGGTATGCACGAATCATATTGTTATTAGTTCAGTTACTTTCTCCAATTTATCACATTATTCTTCATAATATGTTCCTTTTCAACACTCAAGATTTGAGTTCTAACATGATATACAAAAAAGATGTGTCAAGCTGAAAATCAATATTGTTGGATTCTTGGACCAATACCACCTTTGGTAGTCACAACTTGTTGACTAGCTTCCTAACTTCTCTAGATTTCATCTTTTTTTTTTAAATTTGGCAAATGATAAAAATGTAAAAAATAGTTACTTATTTGATCATTTCACAAACATTAATTAAAAGGGATTGCTCAGATCTTGAATGCTTGAAACTTAGAGCTGTTCACTTGTGATCTCCTGTTATGATACAAATGCCCTATTTAAGTAAGGTTTGGGGGAAGAGATAATATCCTTACTTTTTATCACACTTAATATTCTTTGAGCTTGCTGCATCTATGGTTTGATTGCAGTCTTTAAGTAAGCCTGCTGCCTGTTCCCTGTGCTTCAGAAGGGTTTTCACCCTATGTAAGACAGAACATGTACTAGGAGCTGGAATTGGATGTTTTTATTCCCCAGTATCAGGCTCTAGTAAAACTCAAGAATGTTAGGTTCTGGTCAAACAGTTTGCTTTGAGGAAAGAGGTTTTGAAGAATAGAATGGTCTGCTATTTCAAAGTGGTTACTTTTTCTCTTCCAGAAACACAAGGGGGAATTTTCTCAGATCTTTATCCTGAGAACTTGATGAAGCTCCTGAAGGTCAAACACATGGAAAGGATGATTACCTACAAGGCTGAACTGCCTCCTCCCTGATAGTTTTTAATTCTCTAGCTTTTTCGCAGCATGCTTCCAGCAATACTTACAGTTTAAGTTTTCCTACTCTTATGCCATCTCCAGCAGCAGACCCCTGCTGCTTGGCTTCCTAATAGTAACCTATAATTCTACGTATTTGCATATATCCCCAGTTTGGAAGATAGCAATTTGTGTTTGGAGAATCTAACAAAAGTTATTGATATTCAAGTTTCTCTGTTTTCTTGAGAGGAAGGGAGAGATGACTAGTAAGCTTCTTAAATGTCTGACCCCAAATTCTTAATATTATGAGATTTGCATGTTTTGTGATGGTTCCATGGATTTATTTATTTACTTATGGGCTACATTTCCAAAATCATGTGGATTTATATTCATTCCTCATCATCCTCAGTGAACTTTTTGTTCATACACTGTAACAAGATTAAATTCTGTCACATTCCTGTGATCCCTTGACCTCCTAAAATATTTTGTATTTATTTGTATATATTAAATTTTCTTCTTTGTCCTGTAAATGCTGTTGGATTACATAACCATATTTATGTGTCCACTATTGTAGCATTAAACAGACTAGGTTCACTACCCTTTAGATTTCCTCTGCTTTACTTATTCAACCCTTCTCCATCTAAATGCCTTTCAATTACTAACCTGTTCATAATTTGTCTGTAATTTTGCCTTTTCAAGAATGCCATATAGTTCTGGGGTTGTGGCTCAGTGATAGGATGCTTGTTAGCACCTGTGAGGCCCTGGGGTTCAATCCTCAGCACCATATTAAAATAAATAAAAATAAAGGTATTTTGTCCAACTACAACTGAAAAATATTTTTTTTAAAAAAGAATGCAATATGATTAAAATTATACTTTATGTAGCCTTTTCAAGCAGGCTTCTTTTGTTTATAAATATGTAGTTAAAATTTATCCATGTCTTTTGATGACAATTGATCAGTAACTTTTGGCACTAAATAATATTTTATTGTTTGGTGACAGCACAGTTTATCAGTTCATTTAACAAAGAATTTCTTTTTTTTTTATTGATTGTTCAAAACATTACAGAGCTCATGATATATCATCTTTCATACATTTGACTCAATTGGGTTTTGAACTCCCATTTTTACGCCAAATACAAATTTCAAAATCACATCGGTTAGACACTCACATTTTTACATAATGGCATATTAGTGACTGTTGTATTCTGCTACCATTCCTATCCCCTACTATCCCCCCTCCCCTCCCCTCCCATCTTCCCTCTCTACCTCCTCTGCTGTTGTTCAATTCTCTCCCCTTTTTTTCCCTCCCCCTTGCCCCTCACAACCTCTTATAATTTTGTGTATCATTGAAGGTCTCCTACCATTTCCATGAAAAACAAATGCCAAATGTCTTCTTTGATATAAAGAGAGCAACTAAGAACAGGACAGGAAGGAAGAGCATGAGGAAAAGACTAAAAGTAAACAAAGACGAATGGGGGGAGAGAAAGAGAAAGAAAGAATTTCATTATTGCTTCTAGTTTGTGGTTTTATGACTGAAGTATATGTTATGTAAGGAAGTTTTTGTTTGAAGATAAGTTTTACTATCGGTTGAGTAACTCTCTAGGAATGTGAACAATAACTCATATATTTGCATTGCCCTATCAGCATGTGATGCTGACCATCCTTTCATAGTCTTAGTTTTATCTGTGCATCTTCTTTAATAAGGTGTTTGGTTGGATCCTATGTCCAGTTTTTCATTGCATTTTTTATTGAGTTTTAGTATTCTTTGTCTATTTGATAAGACATGAGTTTTGCAAATATTTTCTCTTATATAGTTTATAGTTCCTTTTATCTTAAAACAAATAGGATGCCTTGTTTAAAATTTTGTAATATGTCTGAGCACTTGCTGAAATCCTTTGGGGTTACCTTATATCTTTTTGAAAACATTTTAAAGGCAGTAGCAATATGTATTTTAGAAGAATAAAAAATTTCTAGAGAGTGCTATTTGCTGTTCATTCTACCATTTGCTTTTTTACTTACCTTAGGTTATTTTTCCTTTTTATTTCCTTTCTCTTTAAAATTAGAATATTTTCTGCTCATTAAAAATTAGTTCACAGATAAAATAAAAATTCTCCAATTATCACTTGTGAATGAGTTTTTATACTATGTGCACATCAGTTCTTCTCAAGAGGAGGCATACCTATTTCAAGACTTCTTTTAAATTACAATTTAGGCAGTTCTTATTGTTTAGTCTGAATTGCCCCAAGAAAAAATATGCTAAGGAGGCTTTTTAAAAGGAAAGCTTGTTGTTATTCAACTCATATGTTCCTCCTGAGTTTTTTTTTAAACACATCTATTTTAAGAACCTGTGCGAAAATTTACATTTTATCCAGCGGTATTGTAAACAACAAATATAAAAGAGATTCAAATAGAGTTGCTGAAGCAGGAGTGTTTTGACTTACTCGAGTAATCCTTTGGTGTCTATTTATATATGTTTCTAATATTTCCCTCTGAAACATTTACAGAGGAAAGAAATAGAATGTTAGAAGCAAGAAAACTGTGGTCTACATACATGTTTTAGCACACAAACTACAGTAACACAATGCAAATAGAAATATAGCTAAGTGCTCTCGACCTGCACTGTGTTAATAATAAATAAATAACTTCAATTATCAGATTACTTTCATAGCAAGTAGATACATAACTATAGGTCCTCACCTATAGTAGTTATTAATACATATTTTTAATTAAAGGAATGAAGGTAGAAGGTGTGTAGTTGTTATGAAAATGGAAAAGGACCTAAGTACATTATAAATGTGTTATGCACATGTGTAAATGTCATATATGTATGATAAATATGTATATTGTATACATACATGCACATGTGTATATACATTTGTACATATTTTTAATCTCAGGAATTTATGTGTGTGTGTGTGTGTGTATATATATATATATGTATATATATACATTATGTATATATTTACACACATATATAATGACTTGTGATTTATATTCTGATATATTTGATATAAACACTATATGCACTTATTACTTTCAGTAACAAAGCATGGACATTCTTTTCCAGTTTATAGTTTGATAGTAAAACATATTGCCTATCTTGACAAAGTTGGACATCAGATCTGAGATCGTGTGATGACATTCAAGATGAAAAACGCTTGTCTCTCTAAGTATCTAGATATAGAAGAACCCTAACCAACCCATATTGGTAGACTCATACCCCCATGCCTAGGAGGTATCTATCATACCACTCAGTGCTTTACTAATATACTTGATGATATTGTTCTTTAGATGACTTATTCTGTTTAGCCTATTAAATTCAATTGAATATTTGAGCATATGCCTGTGATTGGAAAGAAACATCATATTTTGAATAATAGGTCTTCATGTAGACACAGCTTAATATTGATTTTCATTATTGGCACTGAATGTATGTTGTGAGCTAGAATTAGATTAATATTTCATTTAATTTTAGGTATATGCACTCTGAGAATATAATACTAGATAATCATATTGTACTATGCATTTGCCTATATGAGCCAGTTTTCATACTACAGGGAGAAAAGACATCATTTCCAATGAACCATAATGAATTCTGATCATGAAATTTCCTTATTGGGAAGCATCTTTTAGATATCAAATATCCTCAGAAAACATAGTATTTTAGCTCTGAGTACTTGAAGATCAGTAAGCAATGTTTGTGTATACGATCCAATGTAATCCATATTCTATTGTATTCTGATCTTCCTCACAGTGCTAAAGTCAAATATGGCTAAAAGTATTGTACCTTAGAGTTCAAAAGAAATATAAAAATTCTTTTTTATCAAAGCATCAAGCGAAATAATAAGTCATCTTAGAACTAATATTCTAATCACAACTGCCACAGTCTGGCTGGGCACAAATCAGGAGCCACTTGAAGATTCAAGCAGGAATGAACTTTATTTTTAGAACCCACGCTGCATGCTGCCCACCAGAACTCTCCAGGAATTCCCAGAGAGCTCCACCAGAACTTCAGGTGGGAACTTTTGAGAGAGAGAGAGAGAGAGAGAGAGAGAGAGAGAGAGAGAGAGAGAGAATTTTTAATATTTATTTTTTAGTTTTCGGCGGACACAACATCTTTGTTTTGCATGTGGTGCTGAGGATCGAACCCGGGCCACAGGCATGCCAGGCGAGCGTGTTACAGCTTGAGCCACATCCCCAGCCCTCAGGCGGGAACTTTGCGACCACTCAACCAGAACTCAACCCTGGAACTCTACCCACAGGAACTCTCTAGGAACTCCTTGAGAGCTCAAAAATAGCGGGCACTGGAGGCAGCAGGAACCGCTCCTTCTGGCAAATTGCCAGGCACCATCTTGACCTGGCCGTGGCTCTCAACACATAACTATCCAGAGCTACTCATATCATTCATTGCAAACATAAGGCTCCACCATAGTTTCCCTCAAAGTTGTCTTTACTGTCTCCTTATTTACCTTAACTTGGAAGTGTTAATTTTTTCAGAGAAGATTCAAAATGTTGAATAATTATGATTATTATGATTAATTATGATTATTCACATGCAGAAGGGTAAGAAAGATTATTCACATGCAGAAGGGTAAGAAAGGGTAAGAAAGATTTCTGGAGTAGGGGTTGAATAAGGGAAAACTCCAGCACCTGCTTTTGGGTAAAATTGAAAACATGTCAGTGGAGATAATAACCTTTTGACATTCTAAAAGTTGTGACTGTAAACAAACACATAACACATACTTTCTAAATTTTGATTCATAGGGAATGATTTCAGCTTTACTAGTTTTATCATTAATTTTACTTGCTCATAAAATGTCCATAATCATAATTTGACCTTATAAAGTTTTAGTAAAATCCAGTCTTTTAAAAAATAAATTGTCCTGGGATTAACATGTGGAGTTTCCTACGTCACTTATAAACAAAAACAAATCAAAGATGGCAAAATGACTAGCAATGCTTTAGTAAGCAGTAATATATTTGTGGTTGTGTTATATTGTATTGTTTTGTTTCACTCTATGGAATTGGTAATATAATTCTAAAGTAATATTTTTAGTTGAAATGTCAATTATGACTTATCCTAATACTATGAAGCAGTAAGAATATTTGACATAAGGTAACATTTTAAAGAATATAGACTACAAATAACAATCTAGGGATTCTTATCTTCCCTTGTATTAAAGGAACTTAAGTGAAACTTCAAATTATCTTATTATTAATTATTTCAGAATGGACTAAAATGTACACTGCTAATTGATTGTACTTGTTTTGGGGATTCTTTAAGTACAGAACATCAAGACTTTTAAATGGATGTCTATTCTACCTACCTGCACTACATAAAACTACTCCTGCCAAATAAGGATTTAGTCTGCCTTAAATTACTATCAGAGAAATCAATGTGCAATTTTCCCACATCATAATCAATTGCATTTATTAATTCTCTAGGACTGTGCTGTTCTGTGTATTTTAAATATGTTGCATGTAGTTCAGTCTAGCCTTAACCAAAAAGAAAAAAAGAAAGAGTCTTCTTTGTGTTAAAACTAATAATCATAGATACTAATAATGCCCTAAATTCATCTTTTAAGAAATAGTTGCTCTAAAGAATGATTTTAGCTCCCCAATGAAAAATATGTATTTTTATTTCTCTCTTATTGCCCAATTCTGCATCCAATTCTGAATATCATAACAATTTTCTTTTAGGATATTATATATCCCATCCTAAGTATGGTCTAGGTGAAACTCAATAGGCTGCACTTCCCTCCTTTATCCTGGGAATTTTGTTTATAGTTGCACAGTACATGTGATCTTTTTTTAAAGGATTAATCGCTATAGTAGATATTCTCTGTTACTGTCAACCTCTTACTTTACAATGCTAGAACAATGGGACCTTTCTCTATCTTTACTAAAAAGATTGTCACAAGGCAGATCATGCTCCTGAGTATTGGGCTTTGAAACTTGATCTACCACTTTGCCCCTCACTTGAGAGAGAAACACTGGTTCAATGAGATATATACTTACTGGACAAAGTCCCCTGATAACATTGAACCTCAACTTTCTTCCTACAAAACAGGAATGTATAAATTCTGGTTTACTAAATAGTGATGCTGATTTCCTTGCAAATGCTTTAATATTTAAGAAGAAAATACTTTTATCATAGTGATTTCCCACATCTGTATTGTTCTAATGGAAAATTTGGAAAATTCAATAACATTAGGTGAACTTATGAAATAATCATATTATGAATATTTATGGATATAAAGAAGCAAATTAAAGACCTTAGAGCCTAAGATATTAAGTATCTATTCAGTGCCTTTGAGATTCAATTAGAAAATGACATGAGAAAAACATTTTAAAAGAATAATAAAAGGTGCAAGTAAAATAGACTCTTTTAAAACTTATCTAACAAGCACAAAACCCTAACATCAACAATGTTTTTATGTCATTTTTTTTCTCATTAATACAAACATGAAGGTGTAACTGGATACAAAGACTTCTAATTTATGCAAAAATTCTCATTTTAACTGAGAGTCATGTTTAAACAAGCAAGCATGAGGCTATAAATGTATATAGGGGATTATTTCTAACATTTTATTATGAAAAATTTTAAATGTATAGCACAGTTGAAAGAGTTTTATAGTGATTACTTATATATTCACAATCATTATTATTTTGCTTTATTTTAATATTTGTTTAAACATATATTGATCAAATATTTGATCTTATATTGTCCTTATTGATGCATGATTTTTTCTATAAAGTTATATTTATCAAGGAATCAACCAATTAAATATCTACATGGAAATAATTAAAATGGAAACAGTAAAATTTTAAGGTATTTTTCCTTTGTATGTAAAACTTGCATATAAGCAAATGCATAAATTCACTGAATTTTGACAGGTACATTCATGTTTGTAACCACAAATATTTACTGAGATATAAAATATTACCCTCAGTGAGGCATCTCCAGCTCCTTCAGTCTTTCCCCTATCTTTTAGATCGCAACTTCTGATCTTTCACCTTTGGCTAGATTTGCTGATTTTAGAAAATCATATTATTTGAATTATATAGGATACAGTCATTATGTATTCTTTCAAAAAACACGTTCAGAGATCTTGTATATATCAGCATTTTCTTCCTCCTGTCAGCAGAATTCATTTTTATCAATAAAAAGTGTTGTGTAGCCATTTCTTCTGATGGTCACCTGGACTCCTTTTAGTTTGGGCTATTTACCATAAAAACAGCTACAGACATTTTTGTATAAGGCTTTTTCTGTATATTTTCAGTTCTCTTTGGTAAATAAACTAATAAGGATAATTTCTGGGTCACAGAATACATGCATGACTAGTTTTATAAGAAACTGTCAAATTTCTTTTACAAAAAAGTGCATGATGTTACTTACAGCCCCATAGAATGTGGATAAGAGTTCACATTCTCCAATTCTTGGCAACATTGGGTGCTTCAGGACTTTTTAAATTATACTTGTTTTAGGGGTTAGGTAGTTTTATCTTACCAAGGTTTTGAATTATAATTCCCTGAGGATTGTTAATGTTGGAAATTTTTTTCAAGTGCTTGTTTTTATTTATTTCATTTTTATTGAGAGAGAGAGAGAGAGCGAGAGAGAGAGAGAGAGAGAGAGAGAGAAAGTTTTGTTGGGGACTGAACCCAGGGCATGTGCCTGCTAGGTAAGTGCTCTACCACTGAGCTCCACCCAATCAAGGGTTGCTTTTTCTTTTTAAATTTATTTCTTAAGTGTCTGTTCACACATTTTCCATTTTTAAAATTAATTTATAGAAATTCTTTATATATCCTGGATTCCAATACTTGCTCAGATATGTAATTTGGAAATATTTTATTTCAGACTGTGCTTTGCAAATTCATTTTTTCATGATGCATTTTAATGGACAGAAGTATACGATATTTAAGAAGTCTTTATCAGTTTTGTATGATTATTTTTTCTGTGACCTATCTTTGCTTTTTAAAAGTTTTGCATACATCAAGTCATGGCGATAGTCTTCAATATTTACTTTTAAGGGCTTTGTCATTGACAGATTTTTCGTATACAGTAAAAGGTAGGGTTTTCAATTCCCAGCCCTCTTCTAAAGGGTTATTCCACTAGGCATGAGGCAGTCTTGGACCATGAGCAAAACTGATGGGTGACACTATTAAGCAGATGTGCTTCTACACCATCTCTTTGCCTAACTGCCATCTGGGTGTAGATCAATATTATCATATTAGAAGACACATTATGGCAAATCACAATATATAACAAAATTAATTTTCCCTTAGGAAAAAACAACTACCAATCTGGAATATTCATGATTGAGAAATAATCTATACAATGTTCTATCCATTAGGTTTATTCATTACAATATGCCCTAACTCTACTTTTAATTTCTTATCCTAATAGTTGGAATTGATGACTCACATAGGAGTTTTGATGCAGCTTTCACATATTAGTTAGTAGCTTAGAAGTAAAATCATGTGTTTTTAATGGTGAAATTGTTATGTCCTTTATAAAAATACTTATGGCAAAAGAGGCATACAATTATTACTAGCATAAGAGATAAGTTAAGATAGTATCATCTGAAAGGCCTTATTACAACTTTGTATAACTTCACAAGGCAACTTTTCTCTATATCTGTTGAACAGTTGAGGTCAGAGACAAATTTAGTTTGGCCACTGCAATGATGACACAGGGTATTCAATTTCCCTGTTAAAGAAAATATTATAGCCTGGCCAAAAAAAAAAAATATGCTTCATGCTCTTTTCTCAATAGTTATTCCCAGGTGCTTGAGTGAGCATATTGTGCAAGGAGTAACCTACTGTTAAACCTACTGTTAAGAATTCTAAACATAATGTGTAATTAAACATTCTATATTAGTAATCTCTGAATGTCCAACACTTTATACACACTGTTACATGTGTTCTGAAACAGTATGTGTTCTCAAGTTATCAGTTCCATAAGACACGAATAGTTCTATCAGAAAAAAAAATTAAATTAAAATTATATTACAGTTTTTCAACTTGAATATAGTAAAGGTTTATTCAGGAAAGTATATTTACTCTTCCCAATTATACTTCATCTATGCTTAAAATTATTCCCCTGGGCAGGGAACATACAGCAACTGGCAGGGAATGTGATCAAGGAAACATATGGCCAAGGTCAGTTCCCTCTCGCCCAGTCTGTTGCTAGCTTAAATGTCACATCTTCATTGATGCTTTCTCCCATTTCAAAATGCTAATTTCCTTCATTTTCGTTCCACTGTGTTTTTTTAATAACACTTACAATAATTTAAAAGTATTTAATCAATTATTGGTGTCCTTTTTCCTCAAATAGAAAAAAAGTTGCATTTGAAAAGGAAACTTATGTTTCTTATACATAACTCCACATCTATATTTTGCTCTCATCAATGTCCCTCTTCTCATGATTTCCTTAACTCATACCAAGGAGGCTCCATCTTTGTACTCTCCAAAAATATGTCTTATCAAGAATATCTATGATTTACCTCTTGTGGAACACACTGTAGTCTCTCCTTAGGTGAGCTCCCTCAGTCACATTTCTTGGCATATCTTTGTTTGCTGACTATACAGCTATGTTTCTACTGTCCGCTCTGGTATTTCATACTCATATCCAGCCACTTGTTTTACATTTCCCTATACATGTCAAAAAAATAGAAAAAAAAGAATAGAGGTGATTTTTTCTGCCACCCATACTGCTCAGTTTTTCAAATCATGATCGTGCTTTTTCCAAAATACAGCATCAATCGAATTGTTAAAAATAACCATACCTAATACACAAGTCAAAGGCACTATCACTCCCTCCTGTTGTGCTTTGACACTTTCCTCTTCAGCCTCCTGCTCCTAGTCTTGCCCCTGAGTGCTCTAATTGATTGTTTTTCACAGAGCAGTCATTAACTGCCAAAGGAAACACCAGATACTTGCTTCCCTGGTTATATCTACATTGAATTGAAATCCAATGGAAACATTTTATACAAATCAAAACAAATGCTTATTAGTATTTTAATAAGAATGATTTCAAATGAGTAAGCATGAGCATGTTGAAATAAAGAGGGAATGAGTATTAACAAAATATGAACTATATGAAGAGCCTGACTGGTAGAAACAGCGAAGGTTTGAAAGGAAGGTTAGGAAGAATTAATATTTCACATTTTCATTAAGAGCAGTTAAAGAGGAAGGAAAAAGTCAGAGGCTGAAGATGAAAGGGAATGAGAGGGTAACTGATTGTGAAGGTTGCAGGTAGGACACGAGGTGGGGCTTCCACTATGCTGGCTTCTGTTATTGATATATGCAATTTATAAATGACTCCCAGGAAGAAAACTAAAGATTTGAGTAAACTGTATCATTGAGAAGTACAGGTACAGACCTGGAATAAAATTTCCTATCACTTGTCTCTTCAATTAAAGTGAATTTTTAACTCTTCAAGTGGATGTCTATTGTAAATGTTACCTTGGCCTATGAAATAAGCATATTCTAAGATATTAAGTATATTCTGCTGGGGAAAAGATGGTGTAGACTAACATAGGACACAAAAACAATTAAATTAAAAAAAAAAAAACATCCCAAATAACAAAGAATCAACAACAGTGAAAGCTTTGGCCAGGAAAAAAAAAAAAACAAAAACAAAACAATACTGAGCACAGATTCTGTTAGAAATACCAACAAAATAAACATTTCTATCCAAAAATTGAAGATACATATAATAAGCATAAAACACTATATACTGAAAATGTTTTACTATTAACAAAAGATTATGCAGCACTGGTTAATAAAAATATGTTTTTGGGTTTTATCCTCTCTTCTGAAACCACAGTGCTTTGCATGGTTAATGGAAGAGAGTTTACTATAGTTTCTTGGACATAACTGGCCTTTTTCACATCTAAATATAGTTTGAAAGGAAATCTTGGAGAGATTTATCCTGTGGATCTGAACATACTGAAATAATATTTGTTTCAAAAGAGGAAGCTGTGACTCTACAGTTTTATCCTATTCTTTGAATATTGACAAATATTTTTGTCAAGTTAAATAGCTTTTTCTTATTGACTTCAGAACGAACAGGAATGTCACTTTAGTGATTCTAGTATACTCTGAAATCCACACCTGCAGCATAATGAATGCATTCAAATATAACTACATTTTTCATCATTACTCCTCTAGTCATTTGATGTTTTTAAATCTTATTTTAAATGTGTGTATTATGGCTCCCCAAATAAAAAGTCTTTCTAATGAAAATTTTTAAAATTAAAATTTTCTTACATTATTACATTTACCAATGAATTGTTATTGATTTAGTGACTCCAATCTAATTATATTTGCCTCATTCTCTACTTGGCCTTTATAAAAGTTTAATAGAAAAGATATTTAATACAAGGAATATTTTTCCATCCTTGATGTCAATTTTGAATTGTATTTCCAGGTGTTTTATTTACTCTATCAATCTGAGAACAAAGAGTCATGCTGTCTTAGAATCATGGAACATAATTTGGAAATTCTGTGTATATGATAAAAAATAAAACATGGTACAATATATATATTTATTTAATATGAAAATAAATCCTGGAAATTACCTCATTCAATTAGGGATATTGTTAGCAATGACTATCATTTATACTTTTTATACGTCATGAAATCACTGGTCCTAGGAACTATTTTTCATGTTCCAAAGTAAATGCCCTGTATTAATTTTTTTATATTTTGGAGGGGATAACTTCAAAAAATATTCTATGTGCAGAAATAGGACATTGCAAATATTTTCTTTTTACAAGTGTTTTGTGTGTGTGTGTTGGATTTTTTTTTTCAATGAATCAAACCCAGTGCCCCATGCATGCTAGGCAAGCCCTCTACCACTGAGTTATATCCCCAGCCCTACAAGTATGATTTTTAGTTTTATAAAGTATTATTTTTTAAAAAAATTATTTGTTTTAATTAGTTATACATGCAGTAGAATGCACTTATATAATTTGATATATCATACATAGATGGGATATAATTGCATCACTATACAAAGTACATGTATGAAGACTTGAATTGGGTGTCAACATACTTCATATACAAACATAGATACAAAAATTGTGGTATATATGTGTATTAAGAATTATAATGCAAATTTAAAAAAAGAATATCATTACCTTAGATTAGGTAGAGGAGGTGAAAGGAGGGGAAGGCAGGGTATGTGGGGATAAGAAAGATATTAGAATGAAACATATATTATTACTTTATGTATGTATGTGACTGTATGACCAATGTGATTCAAAATGTATAATCAGATAAAGTGTTCTCTAAACCATTACATGTTTAAGATATGATTCCTTTTCAAAATGAAAAATTCAAACTAATTTAAGCTTAAAAGTATGAGTATTAATGATATGCAAATACAACTAAGATCAGTTAGCTATCCTCATCCTGTTTTATAATCTTAAGTCCCAGCATTTAACACAACTATCTTGCTTTTCTATGCACATTTATCTTAACTCCTCTGTTCATTTTAGCCATTGACATCTCTCACCTGAATTAATGCACGTGTATTCAAACAAGTCCTTCACCACTCTGTTCACAGCATCTCCACTCCACACACACCTGGTACCAAGAGAGCAGGGAGAATAATCCCTTTAAACCTAAAATGATCTTGCCACCCCTCTATTCACAGTGCTGTAGTGACTCCCCATTTATTTCAAAGCTAAAAGCATTTGTCCTCAACATGCTTTATAAGACCTTATATAATAAAGTTTTCTGTTAATCACCTATTGCATTTATATTAGGCCCTGTTCTCAGCTCTTGGCATACCACCCTCCTTGTTGTATTTCAAATAAACCAGGAAACTCCCACTTTCAGGCTTGCTATATCTATTTCTTCTTCTAGAATGTTCTTCCCTTACACATCTACTTGGCTAATTTGCCCATTTCCATATGTCTTGCTTGAAGGTACCCTTTCAATGAGGTTGAATCTGACCACAATATTAAATACTGCAACCCGGGCTTCCCCTACATGGATTGCTTCTTTGTTTATTTATTTTGGGGTACTGGGGATTGAACTCTAGGGCACTTAACTACTGAGCCACATCTCCAGCCCTTTTTTGTGTGTTATTTTCAGGCAGGGTGTCATTAAGTTGCTTAGGGACTAGCTCAAGTAATGAGGCTGTTTTTGAAATTCCAATCTTCCTGCCTCAGCCTCCACAGAACCTGGGATTACAGGCATGTATCACTGCCTCCAGCATCCTCTGCATCATTAAGTTCTCTTAAGTTGCTCTAATTTTACTTTTCTCCTTGTAAATTAGTACCTACTAATATACTTTTGAATTTTATTATTTGTTCCATATACCCTGCCCCACAGAAATGTGACCTCCATGAAGACAGAAAATTTTGGTCTTGTTTGTTTACATGTTGCAAAGACCTATAAAATAAGGGTGCTAGGAAAAATAGAAAATATGAGTCAAAATGATTAAACAAACAAATGCTTTCATTTAATTAATGCATCAACTTGTCTAGGTGTAAAATTGGCAATTTCCCCATCATATAAACTTTAAAATTTAAATATAACATATAGGGTGGATAGCATAGTTTAGTATAATTAATCAACTTACCTCTTTAGTAAGAGGTAAACTTTAACCTTCACTTTATTAAAAAAATATATGATTATGGAAAAACTCTGTAAGGAAAAAAGATGATGTAGTATCACCATTCACTGGAAAACAATGATGCAAAATTAACAAGTTTACTTAAAGTGACTTACTTGTCCTCTAGGTGAAAGAGATAAAGGTGTTTCTCTCTACATACATATGTAACCATGAATTGCCTTTTTTTAAACCTTTGATATTTTGCACTTAGAGTTCAGTTTTCTATTTTTAAATTTTCTTTTGTAACATAGCAGTGTACAGTGAATTAAAGCCTAATATTTGACTTCAGCTGCTTATTGTAGCCTAAATATTAAAAAATGGAATATTTCCTTTTTTACATCAATGATTACCCATTTATTAAAAAGAACTATAAGAATACATGCCCTAGGAAATATAAGGAGATAAAATAAGTTAATGCAAGTTAATCATTTAGCAGTGATCTTGACATTTAATAAATGTTAAATTTTTTGACTTTTATTTTTATAATAATACTAATATAATTTCAAAACAAATAAAGTTCATAGGTGTATTTCATTCTCTATTCTTTGATTTTTCAAACATAGTACAGTTGACCACTATTACAATTAGAAAGATAGTAAAATTTAACATATTAATCATCTTATTAGAAGGGAAAGATGCATTTTTATAACTGAATGCATAATTATCACACTTCAGTAAAGTTAATTATCTTACAAGATATATTTGGAATTTATAAAGTTCCATGGTATATTTTAAAAGGTTCATATTTTATCACTGATTGGATTTTATCACCAATCATATTTTGAAAACCTGAAATAGAGTGAGGGATATATTTGAACATAGTCTTACACATATAGAGCTTCCACATTCTGAATTAGTTTAAATATATATAAATATATATAAATTATATATTAAATGTATATATTAGTCTATATAAATTAATATACTTGCCCCACACATGTGAGGCACTGGGTTTCATCCTCAGCACCACATAAAAAAGTAAATAAAATACAGATATTGTGTCCATCTATAACTAAAAATATTAAAAGAAAAGAAAATATTTATATTCTTTATACTGGAGGTAATTAGAAATTTACATAATATAACTTTTTGAGAAGTTCCTAAAATAGTTTAATAATATGGGCAAAACATAGAAAAGCTAAATATTAGCACTTAATGAATTTTATAGTACCATTGTTTTAGAATCATAATAAACAAAGACATAAAGAATGAGAGAAGTAACTTCTGATTTATTTGTCTTATGTAAGCCTTATTGAATCTCATATTGATCCATGAGTAAGATTATTTTCAAAATAGTTTCAATGCTTTTAAGGTAACTAGTTTTTTTTTATTTTTTACCTTTCTTATGTAATAATAACACATTCTAATTAAAATTCCAGTAATTTTTAATTTAAAAAATATCTTATGCAAAGTAAAAATTACTGTAAGAAGGTTTTATATAACTTAGCATGAATCACAAAGAAATATACACCAAAATGTATGTTTTTAAATAGTTATCCCGATAAAATGTTTAAGTAAAAAGAAGAACATAATTTTTCTTTTGAAATAACTATTGATTCAGAGGAAACTCAGAAATAGTGCAGAGAGCTTGTGTGTACCCTTCACCCAGTTTTCCCTCTTTCCTTGTATTTTAAATACAGTACATTTTTAAAACCAGAAATTCTGCACTGGTGCAATAAAGTATGCACTAGTTCTACTCCTTGGAGACATAAATATTTTTTCAGTGGGTTTAACCTTTTTTCCTTGTAATAAATGGGAGGTTAGATGATATTCTCATTGTATAAGAAAAAAATATATAAACAAACCAACAAACAGATATAGCTTTTTTTTTTTTTACAAATTATTTGTTATCATGATCTTGTGTAATCTTCTGTTAAACTTTTCTTTCTAGATATTAAAATAATTCTAATCTCAGTTCCATGTGAGAACTTGTACTGTCCTGGGCCTCATACTTCAGGCAATTGTTAGGCTATATTGCAGTGGTTTTTCAGAAGTCCAGAATGGTTCAAGTTACTCGGAAAATGTCTAAGAACAATCAGTGCCACCCATTTTGTTGAAATTGACCTCACCCCTTGAAAAGGATATAAAAATGTACATTTTTTACATTTATAAACACAATTAGGCATGATACAATAAAAATATATTCATGGTATTATTACTGGTAAAAGCTTTAGTCACATTTTTATAGAAATTATTTGTTGTAGAAAAACACAGTATCTCTAAATATTCATGGATAAAAATCTTTAAAAATATTTTAACAGTAGGATGAATTCTATATTACTTTGTTCCCACCACTGTTGAGGAAATACACAAGGTATCATCTTCATGGACATTCATACACTTATTAGTCTATTGAGTAACCTGGTTTGAGAGCCAGGAATGTATTTGGCTTTAAGGAGAATAACCCAAAGTATTTGTTTCCAATATAAACTAATAAGAAATAATCAAAATCCAGACATTGATATTTTTTAAGTTTTGGAAGATTATATAACATAGAATGCAGAAGTATTGAAATGAGAGATTAAGCTTTTAGAAAAAAATTAATTTTGTTATTTAAGAAGCACAAGGAAGCAGAGGAAGAAAATCCAGTATCACACGATAAGATGGTTCAAATTGAAATGCCTAAGAGTGTGGATTTCGAAAAATATATACCAAGAAAGAATGTTAAACTTCAGTGATATGTAGGAATATCTGAACACACACACACACACACACACACACACACACACACACACACTCTTAATGTGTATATTTGTAATTATATACAAGTTTATATATTAGTGGATCAAAATGGAAAATAAATAAATTTTTCCAACAGATTCTGAATAGCTCTGGAAAACCTCAAGAACAATTTCTGAAATTATGTCTTTATATAATGGGAAAGGATAGCTTTTTTTCATTAATCCAACTTTGACATTTTATTAATTTTATGAAACATATGTTTTATCCCCAAAATTATCATCAGATTTAAAGACACAATAGAAGTATTATCATCATATTCAAGAAACTGAAACAAAAGATCAGTAGTTGCCATGAGCTAGGGGTGAAAAAGGGATGAATAGGAAGAGCATAGAGAATTTTTAGGGCAGTAAAACTATTCATATGATAGCACAATGATGGCACTTATCATTATACCATTGTTAAAACACAGAATGTACAATATGAAGAGTGAGCCCTAATACGAAATGCATACTTTGGATAATAATAATTTGTCAATGTAGGTTTATTTATTTTTATAAATATACCCTGTGGCTCATGATATTGATAGTGGGGAATTTTTGTGAGTTCTGGGGGAATTGCTATAGTTTGGATGTGAGGTATCCCCCAAATTCCCATGTGTGACACAATCAAGAAGATTTGGAGGTGAAATGGTTGGGTTATAAGAGACTTAATCCAACCAGTAATTTTTTTTTTAAGAGAGAGAGAAGAGAGAGAGAGAGAGAGAGAGAGAGAGAGAGAGAGAGAGAGAGAGAGAGAAACTTTTTAATATTCACTTTTCAGTTTTTGGTGGACACAACATCTTTATTTTATTTTTATGTCGTGCTGAGGACCGAACCCAGCGCCCCGAGCATGCCAGGTGAGCGCATTACTGCTTGAGCCACATCCCAGCCCCCTAATCAGTAAATTAATCTGATAGGGATTAATTGAGTGGTAACTGAAGGCAGGTAGGGTGGGGCTGAATAATGTGAGTCATGAGGTGAATCCATTTGGAGTATGTTTTGTATCTGTTGAGTGGAGGCTCCCTATATCTACTTTCTTTTGTCATATTCCTAGATGCTTCCCTCCAACACACTCTTCTACCATGATATTCTGCCTCATCTCAAGACGTTAGGTATGGAGCTGGCTGTTTATGGACAGAGACTTCTAAAATTATGAGTCTCAAAATATCTTTTCCTCATCTAAAATTGTTCTTGTCAGGTCTATTGGTCACAGCAGGGAAAAAATAAATAAGTCCGACTAAAACAGGGGTATATGGAAATTCTCCATACATTTTTCATAATTTTTCTGTGAACATAAAAATACATAAAAATAAAGGTTATTAATTTTTTAAAAGCAGTGGGCTGTTAATATAGGCAATAACTTGTTTAATCTTATCTGAATTATTCCATGTAAAAAATAATAAGAAATAATAATTCTAAGTAAAATTTGATGAGGATATGATATATACATAGTCACAGAGCATTTCTACATGCTGCTTAATGTGTTGATAAAGAGGATACAACCTTACTAAAATATTTCAAAATAACACCCCCAAATTGTGGGCCTCATAGACATTGTGACCTTCTGGGATTTTGTACTTGGCAAAACAAAAAATTTGTTATATGGGATTCTTAAAGAAATGCACAATCTAAATCTGATAATGAGAAAATAATAAGACAAATCCATGCAGTCTTCAAAAATTAACACCATCATGAGATACAAAAAAAAAAAAGCATAGGAACAGTTTGTGGTTAAAGTTGTGGCTAAAGACACATGCAACTAAATAAAATAAATGATCCTGAATTTTATCATTGAATGAAAAGAATATTTAAAGAGTACTATTAGAACAATTTAAAAATTAGAGATAGTATATTAGATGTAATTATTAAACCCATGATAAATTTTCTTAATACATTTATTTTACCATGGAACTGTGATAGAATGTTCTTGTTCTTTGGAGACACAAGCTGGATTAATTATTTAAAACCAGTGGAACATTATGTCTGTAACTGTCAATATGGTTTAGCCAAAGTATGAATGTATCAGACAGATGAGGAAGAAAGAGAATAAATTTAAGAGGATGGAAGATAGGGAGAGTGGGAGAGACTGATGGAGAGAGAACGGAAGAGACAAAAAAAGGATAAAATATAGTAAACATGTCAGAATGATGAAAATCAGCAAATGCACGATATCCAATGGACAGTTCTTGCAACTTTTATATAACTTTCAATTTTAAAACAGCAAATATTATTAGTGCTTTTCAGTTATGCATTACATTAGGATTAATTTTGACCTAATTATAAAAGCATAGAATATAATTTGCTCTAATTCAGTCCCTAATACCTCCTCTTTCCCTCTTCTCCCCACCTCTTTCCCATCCCTTTAGTCTACTGATCTTTCTGCTATTTACTTATGATGTTTTTTTAATCAGTGGCTTGTGAATATATATAAATGTGAGACTCACTATAGTATATATGCACACGGGAAATTGAACTGAGATGATTTCAGTGTTCTTCCCTTATCCTATCCCTTCTCCATCCCCTTCAATTCCCTTCCTCTACTCCACAGAAACCTTCCCCATCTTTTATTTTCTTATTTTTTCCTTTATTTTGAAAAAGTTTCAGCAAATCAGGGAAAACATTTAACCTTTGAATTTCTGCATCTACCTTATTTCATTTAGCATATTGGTTTCTACTTCCATCAATTTGCTGGCAAATGCCATAATTTCTTTCTCAGCAGTGGCATTATTGGACTATAAGAAAGTAATTGATTTATGTATGTTGATCTCTTATCCTTCCTGAATTCATTTATGAGCTTTAGAAGACTTCTAGTAGGGATTCTGGGGGTCTTCTAATTATAAGATCATGTCATCAGCAAACAGATGATTTGAGCTTTCTTTTTGCAATTGTATCCCTATAATTTCCTTTCCTTGCCTAATTGCTCTGGCTAGAGTTTTAAGGACTATATTGAATACAAATAGTGAAAGTGGAAAGTAGAAATTGTTTTCTTGTTCTTTTTCTTAGAGGAAATACTTTTTTTCTCCATTCAGAATAATATTGACCTTGTGTTAATAATGTTGAGATACATTATTAACATTATTAACAATGTTGTGATACATTACTTTTATACCAGTTTTTCTAATGTTTTGAACATAAATGGGGGCTACACTTTGTCAAATGCTTTTTCTCTATCTATTGGGATAATCTTATGATTCTTTTAAGTCTATTTATGTGGCAAATTACATTTATTGATTTCCATATGTTGAACAAACCTTGAATCCTTGAGATGAAACCTACTTGATCATTGTATACTATCTTTTAAATATGTTTTAGTATGCAGTTATCTAATATTGTATCAAGAATTTTTCTTTGCTTGATGTATCTTTGTCTGGTTTTGGTATCAGGGTTATACTTGCTTTGTAGAATGAGTTTGGCAGAGTTACCTCCTTTTCTATTTTGTGGAATAATTTGAGGAAGATTTATGTTCTTCTTTAAGGGTCTGATAGAACTCAGAGAGAATCCATCCAGTCCTTGGCTTTTCTTTGTTGTAAAGCTTTGTTAGCAGCTACAATTTTATTACTTAATATTGATCTGTTTAAAATTTCTATCTACTCATGATTCAATTTGAATAGATCAAAAGTCTCTAGAAATTTGTCAATTTTATCAAGATTTTGTAGCTTATTACAGTATAAATTTTCAAAATAATTTCTAATTATCCTCTGTATTTCAGTAGTGTCTGTAGTGATATTTTCTTCTTGATCTCTAATTTTGTTAATTTGTGTCTTCTCCCTCTGTCTTTTGCTTAGTTTGGCCAAATGTTTGTCCTTTCAAAACACAAACTATTTTTTTTTCATTTATCCTTTGAATTGTTTTTTAATTTTTAATTTTCTTGATTTTTTCCTCTGATTTTAATGATTTTTGTCTCCTAATAATTTTGGTGTTAGTTTGTTCTTTTTCTAGAGCTTTGAAGTGTAATATTATATATTTTTATTTTGTATTTTTTACTGTTTAATTTTATAAGTCAGTGCTATAAATTTTCTCTTAGAAGTGCCTTCACCCTTTCCCAGAGAATTTTGATGTTTTATCACTAATCTCATTGTTTCTAAGATTTTTTTCATTTCTTCCTCAATTTATTCTGCTATCAATTCAGCATTCACAAGTGTATTATTTATTTAATCTCTAGGTTTATAGAGTGGTTTTTTAAATCTTATCATTAATTTCTAATTTAATTCCATTATAATCCAACAGGATCCAAGGCATTCTCTACAATCATTTGTTCTTGCTAATGTTTGTGTTGTGACCTAAAATATTATCTACAATACAAAGTTGTTATGGTTTGGATGAGGTTGAGGTATCCCACAAAAGCTCATGTGTGAGATGATGCAAGAAGTTTCAAAGGAGAAATGATTGATCTGTGAGAGTCTTAACACAATTAGTGAATTAATCACCTGATAGGGATTAACTGAGTGGTAACTGAAGTGGTAGGGTGTGGATGGAAGAGTTGGGAACTGGGATATGGCTTTGGGCATATATTTGTATTTGGCAAGTGGAGACCTCTCTATGCTTTCTGATCATGCTGTGAGATGCTTCGCTCTGTCACACTCTTTCATCATAATGTTTAGCCTCACCTGGAGCCCTGAGGAATGGAGCCAGACTTCTATGGACTAGGACGTCTGAAACCATGAGCCCTCAAATAAATTATTCCTCCTCTATAATTGTGCTGGTCAGATTCTTTAGTCAGAGTAGTGAGAAAATCTGACTAAAACAAAAGAGTTCTATATGATGCTGAGAAGAAAGTGAATTTAGTAGTCAATGGATGAACTACTCTATGAATGTCTGTTATGTTTACTTGATTAATAGTAGTTTTAATTCTGAAGAAACTTGTGTTGATGTCTGACAATCTATAAGAGAGGTAGCTTTAAATCACTCAATATTTTATTGTTGTGATGTATTTGATTTTTAATATTGAGAATTTGTTTTTTTAATGTATGTAGATATACTATTGTTTGGAACAAAAATATTTATAATTATTGTATGTTGGTATTGAGTAATTCCCTTTACCAGTATGAAGTGACCTTCTCTGTCTCTTCTGATTGATTTTGGCTTGAAGTCCACTTTGTCTGATAAGAGAGTAGCTACCCTTCCTTGCTTTTCATTACCATTTGCATGGTATGCCTTTTCCGATGCTTTCCCCTTCAGTGTGGAAATGTATTTGTCTCTAAGGTGACTCTTTTGTGAACAATACATTTTTGGGTCTTGTTTTTTTTAATTCTATCTGCCAATCTATAACTTTTAATTAAAGAGTTTAGATCATTTATATTCAATGTTATTATCAAAAATATTATTTTATTTCTTGCCATTTTTATTTATCCTAAGGATTTATTCAGACTTGATTCTCCTTTAATTGACTACTCCTTATAGTATAATTCAAACATGTGCTGCTTTCATCTTTATTTTTTATTTCTTCTGCATGAAACATTTCATCAAGTATGTTTTATAGTGCAGGACTTGTGGTTATGATTCTTTTCAATTCTGATTATTATTGATGATTTTCATTTCATCTTCAATTCTTAAGGATAACTTTGCTGGGTACAGTATTATTGGTTGACATCTATTTTGTTTCAGAGCTTAGTATATATTATTTCAAGCCCTTCTGGCATTTAAGGCCTAAATTAGAAATTAGTTTAAATTCAAATTAGTTTACTTCCATATATGACCTGTTATCTTTCTCTTGCAGTTTTAAAATTCTATCCTTCTCTACATTAGTCATTTTATTTATAATGTGTATTGGAGAATTTTTTTATCCTGTCTACACAGAGAATCAAAAATTATGTTCTATATGCATCTTGCATTTAAATTTTCATCTCATTTCTAAAAATTTGTACATTTTCTAATATTATTTCATTGAAAATATTGTGCTTTCATTTTGTTTAAATTTTAGAGCCATCGCTATGCCAATGATTTTTAATTTTGAATTTTGATGTCATCCCAAATTTCTGGGATATTCTGGCCATGCTCTCTCCTTAATTTTTATTGGTTCTGTTTACTTATACTTGACAATAGAATCCATTGAGCCATAATTATACAAGCACGGAGTATACCTTATTCAAATTAAGACTCCTTGTGGATGTACATGATGGTTGGATTATCTGTGGTTTATTCATATGTGTACATAGGAAAATTATGTCAGAATCATTAAACTGTCTTTCCATTTCAGTTTCACCCTTTCCTTCATTCCAGTTTGTCTAATCTATTGAACTTTTATATCCCCCATTATAAATTAGCTTCCACAGATCAGGAAAAATATTCTACCTTTGGTTTTCTGGGATTATTTCACATAGCCTCATAGGTTCCAGATTCATGGATTTACTGGCAAATATCATAAAGTCATTTTTCTTAATCGCTGAATAATACTCCATTGTATAAACATATTACATTTTCTTTATCCATTCATTTGTTAAAGGGCACCAACTTTGATATGGCTGTGTCAGTATAATATATTGATTTAAAATCCATTGGATACATATGAGGAGTAGGATTACTCAGTCATACAGTGGTTCCACTCCTAGTTTTTTTGAGGAATCTACATACTGCTTTAATTTTGGTTGCACAATTAAATTTAAAGTGGTTGCACCAATTTGCAGTTCCACCAGGAATGTATGAGTGTACCCTTTCACCCACATCCTTGCCAACATTTATTATTACTTATATTCTTAATAATTGACATTCCAAATGGAGTGAACTGAAATCGCAGTGTAGTTTTAATTTGCATTCTCTAATTGCTATAGATATTGAACATTTTTTTCATGTATTGGCTAACCATTTTTATTTCTTCTTTTGAGAAGTGTCTGTTCACTTCTTTTGCCCATTTATTAATTGCATTATTTATTTTATTTAGTGTTAAGTTCTTTTAGTTCTTTATATATCTTAGAAGTTAACATGCTATCTGAGGTGAAAGTGGCAAAGATTTTATCCCATTCTGCAGGCTCTCTCTTCATACTCTTGATTGTTTAATTCGCTGTGAAAAATCTTTGCAAGCCAGGGAATCCCACTATCACCATTTCTATGCAATACAGTCCTTGAAACTCTACCCAGAGCAATTAGGCTAAAGAAAGAAATTAAAGAGATATAGGAAAAAAGAGCTCAAACTCTCTTGTTTGCTGATGAAATGATTCTGTATTTAGAAGACCCAAAAAAACTCCACCAGAAAACTTCTAGAACTCATAAATGAATTTGACAAAGTATCAAGATACAACATTAATACCCAGAAATCAATTGTGTCCCTATACTCCAATGACATGTCATCTGAAGGAGAAATTAGTCAGACCATTCCATTTTCAATAGCCTCAAAAAACAAAATAAAATACTTTTAAATTAATTTACCAAACGGGGTAAAAGACCTCTACAATTAAAAACTAAAAAAAAAAAAAAACTAAAAAAAAAACAAAAAAACAAAAAAACTAAACAAAGAAATTGAGGAAGACTTTAGAAGATGGAAAAATGTCCCATGTACTTAGATACACAGAATTAATATTGTGAAAATGGCCATACTAATAATGGGCGGGCTACTCAATTCCCACAAGAATTCCAAAGATGTTCATAGAAATAGAAAATGCAATTTATTTAAAAAAATAAGAAATCCAGAATACCCAAAGAAATTCTTAGCAAGACAAATGAAGCAGCAGGCATCACAATACAGACTTTAACTGATGCTAAAGAGTGATAGTAACTAAAACAGCATTTATTGGCACCAAAACAGGCAAGAAATCTAATAGAATGGACAGAACAGAAGACACAGACATACCCACATAAATACAGTTATCTCATACTAGACAAACGTGCCAAAAAACACACTGGAGAAAAGAGTGGCTCTTTAAATGGCTCTGGAAAAAGTGAATTCATATGTAGTAGGACAAAATTTAACTCTCTCAGTCTGCACCAAAAACTCAACACAAAGTGGATTGAATACCTAGGAACTAGACCAGAAATTCTGCACATACTAGAAGAAAATGAATGCCCAACACTCTAACATATTGGGTCATGCTCTCTTAACACATTTTCTTAATGGTCAAGTTTATGCATTTTGAGGACTGAAAATCTATCTTCATAGTGGTCTAATCCATTGCTGATGTTTTCCTTTTCAATTATTTTTTGTACTAGGGATTAAAACCAAGGATGCTAAACAACTGAGCCACATACCTAGCCATTTTTAAGGTATGTTGTTGTTGTTGTTTAATTTGGAGACAAGGTCTCACTAAATTGTTGAGTCTGGCTTTGAACTTGTGATCTTCCTGTATTAGTTTCCTGAGCTGCTGGGATTATTGGCATGTGCCACCAAACCCAGCTCCTTTTAAACTTTAATTTGGTTTATTGAGTCTTTCATTTCTGTGATTTACCTTTGTTTCTTTTTCAGAATCTCTCTTTATTGAAACAATATTTAATTTTCTGTGTTTTCTAATTTCACTCGTGTGTGTGTGTGTGTGTGTGTGTGTGTGTGTGTGTTATTATACATCTTAACAATGAGTTTTCTAAATTCTGTTTCTCACATTCCTTTACTGGTATCAATGAAGTCAGTTGTTGAAGTGTTATGGGCTGCTTGCAAGCCAGGGAATCCCACTGTCACCATTTCTATGCAATACAGTCCTTGAAACCCTACCCAGAGAAATTAGGCTAAAGAAAAAAATTAAAGAAATATAAATAGGAATAAAGAGCTCAAACTATCTTGTTTGCTGATGAAATGAGTCTTGCTTTGTTTACTTGCTTTTTAAAATTGCTCTACCCAGCCATTAGAATAGTTATTGTTTTCTCTTTTATCCAAGAGACTACTTTGTGAACTTCTTTCTCTTAAGAGTCCTAGGCTGGATGAATGGATATTCAGGTATTGATATTTTAACTCAGTGTGTAATCTCTGCTGTTCCCAGTATCAACACTACTTTGAGAGACAACACTAAACGCTATTTACTACAATCATTTCAGAACAAAATCTTGTACTTTTCAACCTTATGAAAAGTGAAAACTTGTTGATACTATTCTCTACGGTACCTCTAATCCAGGAACAAACTTGGAGGAAAGTTTATTTCCTGACTTTCAAGGTACTCATGATTCTCCCTATGGTTCTTTCAGCACCTATGTAGTCCAGAAACCTGGACCTCCTGAACATATGAGAGGATGCCTAGAAATGGGTCAACATAGCACACCTTTAAGTAAATTCAGTTTAGGAAATATTTCTCATATGCATGGTATATTAATCAAAATGAAGCTAAACACATTTTACACAATATTAAACATAGAATATATTTACTGAGACAGAACTGTTTGGATAACTGTGTGTAATTTTCATGTTTTTTTTAATTATGTCAAATTAGAAAGTAAAAATGTTAAACTATCACCTAGCAAAATTATATAAAAAGTTATTAAAAGATTAAGCTTTGTAATTATCTCTTAAATTATTTTATTGCTTTTATATTAGTAGCATTTACTTTTATGATGTGCAAAGCTGACTCACTGATTATACAGGAAGTCTTACTGGGACATGGGGCTTTTGTCATTACAAGGTCTAAAGAGGGCCCTTAAAAAGTTGAATTTTAAATCCTTCTCTTGGCATTTCTAGGTATGGTCATTCTGTATCAGGTCTGATATCTATGGATGTATAGACAGGTCATAGAGAATGTACAAGATTGTCCTGTTCTTAGATGGTAAATTTAATTCTCTTCTCATTAACTTCTTTGTGGATCTTTGTAACCAGAGACTAGCACACATTAAATAGGCTCCTCAGACAAGCACAGAGAGTGCCAGAAATCAGTTTTACTACCTTTCATAAATCTTGATAGAAACCTGAAAACAAATATTTCAACATTTTAAAATTTATTATACTCTCATGTGCCCTAAGATTTCTCACCCAAAATGCTCCATATAGAAGAGAGCCAAATGACACAGAAAGGAAAATGAGAAATTTTCTTGCCAGAGTCAGAAAGGGAATGTGTTGGTGATAGAGCATCTGTTAGGGATGAGGGCACCTCCATTGAGGGTCATGTCCATTCAGGACTAGTAGATCTCAATTTGGCCTGCTGCCCTGCCTTGATTCTGGTATCTGGCCTCAAAGAATACAGAAGATGTACACCATCACGTTATGTCATGTTTGCAGGCTCAATTTTCTGTTTCTAAATTCTCCACATTACACTTGGGATGTTTAAGAAGCTTACAATATTCACATTACACATCATGCCTTTTTTTTTCTTTTTACTTTTGAAATAATTTTTACTTTTGTAATGAAGCTTTTCTATATCATGCTTTACGAGAACATGTAACTCTCTTCCTCTTCTCTTGTGTATAGGGAATTTTAATCAGTCGCCAAGAATCTCAGAGAATTCACTTTGTAAGCAAAATAAGTGAGCAGGTCAGGCTGTCTCAGCACCCCAGCCACACCCACCACACCATATACACATGGTTGGATGAGTAACAACAGCCACACCAAGAGCTTTAAAACAAAGCAAAGCCTCACATCCCAATGATATATTTACTGACAAAAGCCAGCTCTCCTCTAAGATTTAAATCCCAGTTTATTTCTAAATACAGTGAAGATTATTTTAAGGCCATAGGTGCAGATAACTAAACAAAATTATGAGAACCCTATTTTGAAAAAAGTCGCATGAATTTATCATAAAATGGCTTTATTTGTACAATATTTACCAATTAGAAACTTTTTACTATATGTAGGGAAAGGCAAATATGTTTACTTTTATGTATTTTCAATAACTAAATGTATATGTAATCCACAACAATGGGTTTTTCAGGTAGCTTTTTAAAAAATATATAAATCTTTAATGTAATCAAGTAACTTGTTTAGCACACTAAGTCCTTAGCAATATGTTATAAAACATACTTTTATTGGGGGGCTTAATCTGTATTAACACTAAATATCAAAAGGCAATTTCCATTGATTATAGGGCAAATGTTTATGTAAGAAACAAATGTTTCTTATAAAATGATTAATTCGAAAATATCAGTGTTTTAACAGGGGCAAGGATAGAGATGGAATGTGGGAAAGCTCTTCCAAAGATACAAGTTTGCAGTTCTGTAAATATGAGTAAGTCAATACATTTAACATTCAGCATGAGTCAATAATTTGCATTATATATTGAAAACTAGCTAAAAGAGTAGATTTTGGGTGTTTACCAGGAAAAGGAACTATTGAAGACAATGAACACATTAATTTGTTTGACTGTCATAGTCATTTCACTACGTATGTGTATCAAAACTTCCAGTTCTATATCTTAAATATATGCAATGAAAATAAAATTTAAAGTATAAATGTTTTTCCAAACATAAAGTACTGGGGAAAAGCTATTATTTTTTTTTTTTTTTTTTTTTTTTTAGAATTTAATTCAATTCCTTTGCTTTAAAGAATATTTTAAAATAATACAATGGAAAGTTTGGAAACTAAAAAACTTGTTTGAAAACTTTAATACAACAAAATGAATATGTGTTAAGATAATATTCTAACTACTGATATAAAAATGATGGCCAGTATAACAATCTTACTTTAAAAATAACTATAGTTCTTTTATTTTTCTCATTTTAATCTTCATAGTAATTGAGTTCTTTTCAGAAAATCATTTCTGGGAATCTAGGTGCTGAGTTAATGCTTCTTTAGTTTTATCTACTTACACATAATAAAATATCAGAAAATTAAGTGAAAAATAGTATTCTTCCATATTTAACCACACAAATCTGAAGTTCCAGCTTTTTATCCACAAACTTTCTACATCTCTCCTAATATAGAATTAGAATAAGAAGCAGCTCTGGACATCTCTAGAATGGTTTCTGTAGATATGTAAAAGTTTCTATTTTACAACTCAAAAAGATAAATAGTGTGATCATGTCGCATCTGTCAATATGTGGCTTTGCATGAAAGGGGTTGAACATTCCTTGTTGAAAGGTAACAGGAATTAGCCTACATTAATAATTTTAAATCAAATCTTTTGCAACTAGTAAACATGCTATCTCTATAAGAAACAGGGGAGAACAAAACATGGCTATCACCAAACCTTTAAAGCAACAAACCGATTTTTTAATGTGAGATAATTATGTAATGCAGAGAGTAATGCAACATGTATAGGTAGTAGTAGCCTAAATATCACTGTTTAAAGATAAACCGATTTGCAACAGTTTACAAGTCTAATTTACCATGTCTTCTATCTTTACCATCTTTGTTCTCTTAATTTTGTTTCTTAGTATACTCATGAAGACCAAATCTATGTGTGTAATATAACGATGTTTCAGTCATATTACTTATTTTTTAAAATTATAAGTCTCCAAAATTTACACTTGTACCATCTAAGAATAGTGCCCGATCTAAGGAATATCTTATAAAAAAGTTGTCATAGCAAATATTGTAACTATACACCTTTTCCAGCACTGATACGGAGTATTTTGCCACAACTGAAAATACTTAGAAAGCAACTTATTCATCTCAGTAAGATGAATTCTTCGCAAAAGGAAAAAGTAAACATTATGAAAAATGTCACACCCAATTACACTTTATTACTTTAGGAATATAAATTATGTCAGAATTATAGGTATATCAAGATAGCTATTTGTAATCATTTAAAAAAAGAGAATCTATGTATCTATAACAAGGGCATCCAAAACAAAATGGATTGTTTTTGTGTGAAAACAAAGACAACCATGCTGAGAAATTTTAGATGCATTGTTAATGATACTCTATTTCCATAAGTGCTGAGACTTGTTCTTAATCTTTTTTCGCCTGCTCTTGCATCCTAAAACAAAACAAAATTAACCAACAGTTCATTTTAGACTTTCCCATAAACCCTACACATCTATATTAGTATTTCATCAAATTACTTAATTCTCCTAGGTTTGTATTCCTCAAACATTGTTTTCAGCCAAATGCACATAGCTATTGTCAAAGTAAAAATTGCATCAGACAAAGTTAAAACAAACAAAATGACTTTATTTCAGGTTATTACAACAGGGGTGAGAGGCCAAAACTCAGTCTGAACTCGACTCTGCTTAAATAGAGAGCTAAAGAGTTTTTAAGAGCTAGAGTGGGGTGTAAGGTTATGACCACCGTCAGTGTTTTCTTACTGCCTTTACCCAAGCAAAGACTAAAATTTCCCTTTTTTTCTTTTTTTCTTTTTTTTAATACTGGGAAATGATCCCAGGGGGTGCTAAGTGACATTCTCAGCCCCTTTTCTTTTTTAATGTTTTATTTTGAAGCCAGTTCTCGCTAAGTAGCTTATGTCTTGACTAAATTGCTGAGGCTGGCCTCAAACTTGTGATCTTTCTGCCTCAGCCTCCCGATTTGTGGGGATAACAGGTGTGGGCCAGCAAGCTCACCTAAACTTTCTTTGGATAGCAAAAGGCAGTTTTATAATTTGGAGGCAACAGCCTGCAGAAGCTAGGTCCCTATCTTCTCAGAGGAATCAGGAGTGGAAGGCTAACAATCTAGATGTTTGCATTTCAAAGGGATGACTCTAGGTGTTTGAGAAAGGCATTTCTGGGCTGTAAACTAATTACATGCCCAAAAGATTAGAGCACTAATTTACAATCACAGGGTTTCTAAAATCAATGCTCTAATAAAACAGAGGTTAAGGGTCTCGAGAGAGCAAGAAGGCCTTCTGAAGTTTGGCTCAACTGAAAGAAACAGTAAACCTTCTTGATCATTATCATTTGACTTATAATTAAAACTTAGTCCCTAATGCTAGTAACTAAAGCTGCTGAAAAGATTCTGGAGCAATAGCCATAGTATGTGAAAATCACTTATTACTATAGCTCTGGATTTCATTTCTCTTACACAAAATGAGGATGTTATACAAAAATATTTTTCAAATTCATTCCAATGGTCCAATCCCATTTTTCCCAGATTCCTGTTTCTTGATATTTTTTTAATGTGAAAATAAAGGAGAAAGGGAAAGTAGGAAGGAACATCACTGATTGCTCTGTTTAGTAAAAGTATAGCTGGAAAGAGAAAAATATAAATCAAAACAAGAGCAACAAACATGATTTTGAGTCTTAAATGAAAAAGGAAAATTTAACTATCTAAAATACTACAGTTCACAGCAAACTTGGCTGTAATTATATGGAAATTAAGTAAAATATATAGAGAGAACTTGATTGTATTCTTAATGGCAGTCTTTTTCCATAAGTGCTATGACATTGTCTTACTCCCTTTTTTATATTTCGCCAGATTCTCAAATCTCACCCAGGATATTTTCGGTGATAATTTATGTGGGATAATCTATATCTTGATTAATCATGAGACTTAAATGTTTCCAACCTAACTAGACTATCACTAATTAAATGCCCTTTCAAGGTTTTGTGCTCTTTCTAATTAAGTCTTGCACCAATGGTACCCAGGTATATCAGAAGCAATCTTCTCCCAATTTTTATAGGCATTTCATTTAGACATGCTAAGTTTATTTTCAATGTAAATAAATCATTTGAAGATCTACCCTTTAAAACTAAATAATAAAAGCTAAGCATTTCTTTTTATTATTGATAGATTTTAATATGAATAGACAACATTTTAGTTTGGAGAGATGCTTTGGGGTTTTTTGTTTGTTTGTTTGTTTATCTTGCCTTAAACAAATAGCAGTTTACTTGTACCCAGTTCCCTTTCTTAACATTTTATTAAACTGTGGTTTCTAGTGGAGCAAAGAATAATGGGAAAGGCTAAGAAATTTAAGGTTTATATTCACATTCAAATGCCAACTCAATTCTTAGAGCTCAGAAAGTTACAGCTGCTACAAGAGATAAGGAATTAAATGATACCTCATGTTATCCATTAAAACTATGATTAAAATTTAAATGCTCAAAACCTGAAACATCAAAAAATGTTATTTAAAAAAGTTAAAGTAGTAAATGTAATATTTTAAAAATGCATAATATGAACAATGTGAATATATACCTGACAATTTCTGTAAGAGGCATTTCAGTCAACGAATCTCTATTTAATTTCAAGTTGCATTCTATTTTTAATAGTCAAAATGGTTTTGTGAAAATTTTTCAAAAACATTCTTAAAAACCAAAGGAGAAGATGAGGAAAAAGCAAAGGTAAAAGAATGAGATTGATCAAATTATGTTATGTGCATGTACAAATATGGCATAATGAATCCAACTATTATATGTAACAATGCACCTATAAAACAAAAACAAGAAGCAACAAAACCTGAGTAAAAGTCCCACCTATAAATCAGATGAAAACAGAGCTGTGCTACTAATTGGATGAGAATGTATATATTCTGATCTGCACTGTCTTCTTCTGTAATTCCTCAGTCTCATCCACTGAAAGTTCTCATAATACACAGTCATGCTTGATGCACTGTTGGCATAAGTAATAACTCTAAGGCAATAATAGCATAATAATTCTCAGAATTTTATGAGTGATCCTGACACAAATATCTTCTGCCTTAGTCTCCTCAGATATCTTTGCCTTTGCAAATATACAAAAATAAATTAACTAAGGAATGTACAGAAACCTTTGTTACTCTACTTCTGGTACAAAAACAGGCACAACAGTACTCATAATCCCAAACATATTCCTTGTTGCTAATAACTTTCATTTTCCAGTGTACTTCATTTCCTATCCCTTGTTCTATTTCCTTGGAAAGCAGGGTGGTTGGGGTTAAGGTGGTGTTTTGTGGGTTGAACCTGCAATGACATTGAAACAGGCAAGAATTAGGGGCAAAGGGAAACATAATTTAATTAGGAGAATTTAGTAAGTGAGAAGTCAAAATATTTGGTCAAATCCTTTTTAATGAGATTGCAATAGATTCTTCCATAAGAAAGTATTATTTCTTAATAATAAATATAATATTTTTGCTTATGTCTGTTCATGACCAAGTTGTTCTTCTAGATGAAATCAAGAATTCATATGGCATTCATAGGATTGTATATCAATCAATTCTAAGTATTCTCATATTTATAATAATTAGGTCTAGTTTAAAAGACATGTACATGATGGTGGAATGAGTTAGACATCATTACCCTAAGTACATGTATAAAGACATGAGTGGTGGGAAAATACTTTGTGTACAATCAGTGACTTGAAAAATTGTGCTTTATATATGTGTATGATGAAATGAATTGCATTCTGCCATCATGTATAACAAGTTAGAATAAATAAATAACTTTTAAAAAGAGACATACAAAGTACTAATAGCTTTCTACATTGACAAGGCAATGGAATCAAATGATATTTATATATATTTCTTAAGACATATGTACTTTTTCTCAAAATCTAATGTATAATCCAAATGTATTTACATGTTTGATTTAAATTTAACATTTGCTATTTTAATTCTTATTTCATTTATTTATTCTTAATTGCAATATATAAATTAGGAAAATAATGAATATTGAAGCTTACAATGAAATAAGTTTTGAAAAATGTACATAAATAATTTTAAAACACATCCAACTTTCTTCAAAAAACAAACTTTTTAGAAAAAGTAATACACTAAGTTTTACACATTTTAAGTACCATCAAATTTTCTATTAGGATAATCCTTCTAATAATTAAGAATAAGTAAAAATCAATATCACTGTAGATAGAAACTGAAAATAGAAACTGAAAACACCAAAGCACAGTTTAGGTAAGAAAAGAAATATTGTTGTTATAAAATCACACAAGCTAAGATAGATAGCATGTTTATTTAACATTTATTACCTTCGTTTAAAACTTTTAAATGTTGAGGCCTATGCTAAGTGGCCCCCATTCATATTTTTCTTCTAGGCATTACACATTCTAAGGGTGCCCCTGAATACCTAGGTTTTCACATACGTCTAATTACATCATCTGAAAATTACACACCATATACTGGACACTTTATTTCATCTTTTAAGGTTTTCTTTTTCTGAGAATACTTTCTGCATTCCACCAAGTCAAGTAAAAGACTCTGAAAAGGAGATGAGAGTGATTAACCGTGACAGATGATGCTCCAAATAACATGATCATTAAATTAGCAACATGGAGGTTATTGCTAATATTTAACCAGAATGTTTTGAGAAAGTTAGAATTAGGACAGATAAAAGCACTAGACAGTGTGAATTTGATTAAGTTTTGTTTGAAAATGAAGTAAATAAATGGAAAAGTACCTTGCTGGATAATCGGGATAAAGATGAGGAAAAGAGCAGCAGTGTGGCTGGATGCTAGTGCAAATGTTAGCTGAGCACAAAAACTGGGACAAAAGAAGAGACAGGACTGCAAAGCCTTAGACACACTTGGAAGGCTGTGATACTTTTATGAAGAAGAGAGGGTTTATCTATGAACACCAATGGGGAAAATTAGTTTAAAGAGATGAAAGCTGATATATTGGTTAATGTGTATCACCTGTTTTTTGATTACTTCACTGCAATAGGAAGCAGGGTCTTAATCTAAGAATAATAAATTAGTTTTAGCTTTGCCAATTTTCTATAGTTGTTGACACGTTTAAGTGAGTCATGCTGATAGCAAACTTAGAATAAAATATAGAATATTGTTATCATCTTACGTTAATAGACATTAATTCCCCCATCCCCTATAAATATGCCAGGGAGGGATTTAACCAAATTATTTTAAAATAGCACATTTTTTTCAAATTATTTTTAAGGGAATGATTAAAAAAAATTAAGTGAGGGGCATTACAAATTAATTACTTCTCTACTGTGAATAATAGAATACATTGTTCTCTCCTTTGTGTGTCTTCTAACTTCTCATGCTTGATCTTTACATTCTTTTTCAGTCATACATCATCTCCTTTCCTTATTACATGTTTTTTTTTCCTAAGTGGTGATGCCCTTTTGTTGCCTCACTAAAATGGTATAACTGTGCAAAATTAAAACATGTAGTAGTGATATCTTTAAATAAAACCAACACATTCTTGGACTCAAATGCAATTGAATTCTTGATAGTTTTTAAGATATATAGAAATTTGAAACAATGTTGATGCCTTCTCTTGGCTCTTATTCATCTGTCATACCATAAATAAATGTATCCACCTAAATATTACTTCCATTAATAAAAATGGCAATTGTACCACACTTAGTCAGTTAGAATTGTATAAACTGGATCTTGTTGGTGAAGGGGTTGTAGTAACTAGTATTTTACCAACACTAGCTACTCTACTTTCCTCTAACAGGAAGCAATGATCACCATGGCTGTGACCATGAACACTTCAGCAGGAGCCCACAAGTTGAGAGGCCCTTGCAGGTGTGTAATCAGCATTTTGCTTGAATGCTTCACTATCTCTGTGGGAAGACTATCAAATGAGCAGATTTGTCATTAATCATGACTGGTATAGAGGTGCTGGCTTTGAATTTAATACATATATATTTTTTTCTGGCTTGACATTTAATTTTAAATAAAATAAGAATTAAGAAACTCTAAGACTATTTTACCTTCTATTATTTGACATATGATGTTATTTTCCCTTTGTATGAGACTAAATTGGAGATAACTCTCCTGTGTTAGTCAGCTTTCTGTTATTATAACAAATACCTGAAGTCATCGTTGTATAAAAAGAGGACATTTATTCGGGCTCACAGTTTAGGATGTTCTATTCCATGATGGATGAGGTAGCACATCATGGTAAGAGTGCATGACACAGCAAAACCATTCATCTCCTTAACACAGACTAAAGAGAGCATGGAGGAGGCTGGGTACCCTGTGCAGGGGCACACCTCCTCAGACCTAAGAAAGTCTCAGAGGCCCCACTTCTTAAAGGTTCCTTCATATCCCAACATCACTACCCAGGGGATCAAGCCTTTAACACATGGGTCTTTGGGGAAACACTCAAGATCTATAAACACTCGTATCATAACCTGGATGTTTTAATAGATATTTTCTTTAGTCTATAAATAATTTTCAACAAAATAGGAAAGAAAGACATTTCTACTTACAGAAATCAAAAAGTTTAGAATAGTATTATGTTGGTAACAGTAGGCATACATTTATTAATTTATACTCTTGGCAATTGGTAAACATACACCTTCTGTTTCTAGATGATTAAATATGTCTCAGGGTTTGATTCATTTGATATGATTAAAATTTGAGCTGATTAAAATTTTATATGGTTTTACTTATTGTTTAATGCTACTTACAACTTAAAAAGTCTGCCTATTCAAACTCAACCTGACATCTCAGATCATTTAAAACCCACCTCCTGCCTGAATGTGTGGTTTCCCACTGGGGTACAGTCATCTAGACTAAGTGAATGTAGGAACACATTACTTACTGCTGGCACTCATTCCAACTTTTCTACTTGGTCATCACTATCTAAGCTTGGAAAAGCTGAAATAGCAGATTCCTCCTGATTTTATTCCCTGCAGGTTTTTCTTATACTTAATGAAACTCTTAGGAAAAGAGGTAGTATTCTGCTGATAAGCTCCCCAAAAGACCTAATTCCTTAATCAGAGATAAATGATCATGTCTCCGTGTTTATTCTTTTTGTATATTCATATTGCTAATTATTTTGTTCCATGTGTAGCCAAAATTATTGATTATTCCTTCTTTGTGTTTAATGTGCTGCATATGCTATATAACTTAGAATCAGTAATTATCTAGCTCTTACATTAACCTAAAATCATTTTGTTTCCAAGGAAATTTTTTACTAAACCAGTTTGTAAATTTATTGCTAAATGACGAATGACTTAAATGTAATGAGAAGGTTTCAATTGTCTAGGGAAGGAGAATAGAGAAGTGAAATATATGATAATAAAAATCATGTTTGAGGGCTGGAGCTGTGGCTCAGTAGAGTGCTCACCTGGCACTGTGAGGCACTGGGTTTGATCCCCAGCACCACATAAAATTAAAATAAAGGTATTGTGTCCACCTACAACAACAACAAAAAACACATATTAAAAGTCATGTTTGAAATATATATTTAAAACAGGAAAACTAAAATGACATTGCAGATTAAACTTTTTATTTTTTTTAATTTGTTTTAATTAGTTATACATGACAGTAGAATGCATTTATGCACTTTGATATATCATACATTGATGGGATATAATTCCTAATTTGTCTGAGTGTACATGTTGCAGAATTATATTGGTGATGTAGACAGACATATACATACAGTAATAGTGTCTGTTTCATTCTACTATCTTTCCTATTCCCACATCCCCTCCCTTCCCCTCCCATCACTTCCCTCTACCTAATCTAAGGTAACGTTATTCTTCCCTAGTGCCCCCCCCACTGCCTTATTGTGAATTAGCATCTTCATATTAGGAAAAAAACATTTGGCCTTTGGTTTTGTGGGATTGGCTTGTTTTGTTTAGCATGATATTCTCCAACTCCAACCATTAACTGGCAAATGCCATAATTTCATTCTTCTTTAAAACTGAGTAATATTACATTGAGTATATATGCCACATTTTCTTTATTCATTCATCTATTGAGGGACACCTAGGTTGGTTCCATAGTCTAGCTATTGTGAATTGAGCTGCTATAAACATTTATATGGCTGTGTCATTATAGTATGCTGATTTTAAGTCCTTTGGTTATAAACCAAGGAATGGATAGTTGGGTCAAATGGTGGTTCCATTCCCAATTTTCTAAGGAATCTCCATACTGCTTTCCATAGTGGTTGCACCAATTAGCAGTCCCAGCAGCAATGTATGAGTATACATTTTTCACCACATCCTTGCCAATACTTACTGTTGCCTGTATTCTTGATGATTGCCATTCTGACAGGAGTGAGATGAAATCTTAGAGTGGTTTTGATTTGCATTTCTCTAATTGCTAGAGATGTTGAACACATACAACAGTGGTACATACATATTTTTTCATATATTTATTGATCAATTGTATTTCTTCTGTTAAGTGTCTGTTTAGTTCCTTAGCCCATTTATTGATTGGGTTATTTGTTTGTTTGTTTTAATTTTAAGTATTTTGAATTCTTTATATATCCTAGAGATTAATGCTTTATTGGAGGTAAAGATAAGATTTTCTCCCAATCTGTAGGCTCTCAGGGTTTGATCCTCACATTATTAATTATTTCCTTTGCTGAGAAGAAGATTTTTAATTTGAATCCATTCCATTTTTGATTCTTGATTTTACTTCTTGTGCTTTAAGAGTCTTGAGTAACCTTTTGATAAAGACATTTTAATATGGATAATAGATGTTACATAGTATAATTTTGGTTTTTACATAATTTTCAGATCTTTTATTTTCAGGTCTAGAAATGTAGCTCAGTAGTAGAGAACTTGCCAAACATGTACAAAGCCCTGAGATCAATATGTGGCACTTCTCCTGCCAAACAATAGTTGTTTTCTTCCTGACTATCTTAAACTTCTTGTATGTTATTCTGTATCTCAAGAAGATCTCAGATTGGTATCTGCATAACAGAGGAGTATTTTTGGAAGTAGAGACATCTTAAGGATCATTTAGACTGAGACAATGTAAGGACAAAAGAACTGAGGCTCAAACAGGGTAACTTACCACTTTAAACTTTTAGTGGCTTGTTAGATCTAAAATTCAAGATTCTGTATATTCTCCATCATGCTTCTTTCCCACAAATAGCAATAAATATAAAGTAATAGCAGGATGAGTTTTGGGAGAAACTAATATTAAATAAAAAGTGCTTAATAGAAATTAAAACATTTTGATGACCATATTTTTAAAAAGCAGAATATAATTTAATTCAGCTGTCTACTGTATCTCAACTTATAAGAACATTATAAAAACAAAATATACTTTGATTTACATAACTGTCAATTTTTATATATTAAACACTTATTATATATACCATGATTTTATTAAACTAAAAGTTATAGCAATTTTTGTCAATGTGACAAGTATGTTAATCCAAATTTTCAGCACTTGAAGAAGGAGATAGAGAAGTGAAATACATGGTAATAAATCAATACCTTTGTTTTATTTATAATGGAAAATCAAATTCTTATGTGTGGCCTTATTTTTGAGTGATCTTATATTACCATACTCTCAGTTAGATGTTTAGATGACTAATAAGAAGACATAGAAGAGAAGTGACAGGTCACAATCAGACCATAACTGGAATAATCTTTCCTCAAATTTTCATAAAATCCTTATTTTGATCATATACAACAATGGTACATACAGCAGTGGCATGCTATTTCACATACAACAGTTCTTTTTTCAGAGAGGTTATTAACAAAGAATTGCCTTGTCATCTGTTCATCAGGCATATTTAAAACCAAAATACTGAATCAGTCCTTTCATTACATTAAAGTGAAAAATCAACAAAATTTTGCACAGTGTAATAGTTGTATTCATATCAGTGCTAGATATTCAATTTTCAGCCCCATGAACACTGTAGAAATGGCAAATTTTGGAAGATGGGATTGTGTCTTATCAGTCATGTTCTCATGCAATAAAACAATTATGAAGGTAGAGTGGACACATTTGATGCAAGGTTATTTGATGAAGCAAGCCTATAAGTAAGAATTTAAGATATTAAAATTAATATTGTAAACACAGACAAAATAAGATGTTCATAGTTTTGTTTGTAAAACCCTATTGTAAATCTTGTGGACATAAGATTTGAGCGTCAATGAGCGAAATTAAGAATATTAAAATGCAAATATCCACTCTGCCTTCATAATATCTGTCACAATCAAGTGGAGTGTTTGTGTATGCACACTTGTTTTTCTGGAAATAGGATGTGCAGTGGTTGTTAAATAGAAAACTAAAATTCTTTTTCACTGCAAGATTTAATCTATTCTATTTTCTTACATTTATATGACTTGGATATATTAACTAATGCTTGTTATGAAATATAAGAGAAATGATATATGTTGAAAATATCTCATAGAACTTGTCAAACAATTCTAGGTATTTATTAGATTTGAATCAGTCATAACCCTTGCTTGATCTGACTCCTATGCACTATGTCTTTGATAACTCTAAATAACTCATTAGCAATGGGAAAGGGTAAAAGTCCAGGCTCAGGCATTTCAGTATATGCCTCCACCCTTCGGGAACCACTGTTGGGAAGGGATGGAAGTTTGCTTTTTTTTTTTTTTTATTGGTTGTTCAAAACCTTACAAAGTTCTTGACATATCATATTTCAAACATTAGTTTCAAGTGAGTTATGAACTCCCATTTTTATCCCAAATACAGATTGCAGAATCACATCTGTTACACATTCACATTTTTACATAATGCCATACTAGTGACTGTTGTATTCTGCTACCTTTCCTATCCTCTACTATCCCCCTCCCCCCCATCTTCTCTTTCTATCCCATCTACTGTAATTCATCTCTCTCCTTATTTTTCTTCCAATTCCCCTCACAACCTCTTTTATGTAGTTTTTTATAACAATGAGGGTCTCTTTCCATTTCCATGCAATTCTCACTCCAGTAAGATTGGCAGCCATTATGAAGTCAAACAATAACATGTGCTGGAGAGGATGTGGGGAAAAGGGTACTCTTGTACATTGCTGGTGGGACTGCAAATTGGTTCGGCCAATTTGGAAAGC
Source organism: Urocitellus parryii (assembly GCF_045843805.1). NCBI lineage: Eukaryota > Metazoa > Chordata > Mammalia > Rodentia > Sciuridae > Urocitellus > Urocitellus parryii. The sequence goes on along the minus strand of NC_135531.1, from coordinate 235,725,953 downwards.
AGTATGGAGATTCCTGGGAAAGCTAGGAATGGAACCACCATTTGACCCAGTTATTGCCCTTCTTGGTCTATTCCCTGAAGACCTTAAAAGAGCGTACTACAGGGATACTGCCACATAGATGTTCATAGCAGCACAATTCACAATAGCTAGACTGTGGAACCAACCCAGATGCCCTTCAATGGATGAATGGATTAAAAATGTGGCATTTATACACTATGGAGTATTACGCAGCACTAAAAAATGACAAAATCATGGAATTTGCGGGGAAATGGATGGCACTAGAGCAGATTATGCTTAGTGAAGCTAGCCAATCCCTAAAAAACAAATACCAAATGTCTTCTTTGATATAATGAGAGCAACTAAGAATAGAGAAGGGAGAAAGAGCAGGAAGAAAAGATTGACATTAAACAGAGGCACGAGATGGGAGGGAAAGAGAGAGAAAAGGGAAATTGCATGGAAATGGAAAGGAAGTTTGCTTTTGTTGGAGGTGCTGGAGATTAATCTGGGAAGGGATGAAAGTTTGATTTCTTTCCCTAGAGGACCATTGTTACTGGGAAAGGATTTAATGGGAGAGGAGTAATGATTGCCTTCATCCTCCCTCTTCCACTGGGTCAGACAGTTTTGAGGGGTTGTCATTTCTCTGTCCCAGGGGTTCTCATTTTCCAGATCCTCAGTCTCACTAAATTACTTTGGACCTTGCTAAGCTGCTGAGGCTGGCTTTGAATTTAGGATCCTCCTGCCTCAGCTTCCTAAACTGCTGAGATTACAAGTATGTGCCACCATGCCTGGCTCAAAATATATATATATATATATATATTTGTGGTGGTGCTGGGGATTGAACCCAGGGCTTTGTGCATGCAAGGGAAATACTCTACCAACTGAGCTATCCTCAGCCCTATAATATATTAATTTTTAATCTCTTTCTCTTACATCTGCTTTCCTTTTTTTCCTATTTTATTTTAAATTCATTTTATTCTTTTCCCCTTTTCAAAACTTTTGGTTTCAATTATCTTTTTAACTTTTGTTTTAATCTATATTACTTTTTCCAGTATTGTTCCAATAACTGTTATTGGTTGTATTTCATTTTTATTTTCTTATTTGTATTTTTTTTCCTTTCTTTGTAACCTGGAGATCACTCCCAGGATTTCTTGCAGGTTGTGAGGGTTCTCTGCCAATGAATTACACTCCCAGCTTAACTGAAAGGAACTGGACCTGCCAACAGTCACAATCTAATCCCATTCAAACTTTGGCAGAAACTTCAACTTCAAGACAGGAGGGTGGATATGTTACCCTATTAGGTTGCACAATGGTGACAAGCCTGGTGGGGAGTGCAATAGAGGACCCTGGCCCAATATATCTCCTGTGAAATATCAGGGTCTTCACCAATGACTAAACAGAGGATAAAAGCTTTAGGTTATCCACCATGAATAGAACAGCTAGTACCAGCACTGCTTTCAAGTAATAATAAAACCAATATTAATCACTTGAGGAGCCTCTTATCAGGTGTTTCCTCAATCACTGTAGGAGTAACAACAGAAAGTTCCCCACCTCCACACATCAGAACTTCAGAGGGTACTGCATTATAAACTCCAATTAGAACTAAACGACATTACAGAACAAACCGATACCTCAAGCAGTATCATTAGGACAAATTATTAAGTAATTCTTCATATAAAAAAGGAAGAATTATCCATTCCAATAGATGCATGAATCTCAACATATAAATAAAAAAAATATGAAAAAGGCAACATGACACCCCTTAAATTTAATAACTCCATAGAAGCAGACTTATAACATATTAAAGATGATGAAAAGCTGAACAAAAATATCAAAACAATGACATTTATAAAGGTCAATGACATCTAGAACACAAACATTTAAATGAATTAAGGAAGACAATGTAGGATATAAATGAGCATTTCAATAAAAAGATTTTGAAAAAATACTGTATAAACATATTGGAAATGAAAACTTAAATAGATCAGATAAATTAGTCATTGGAAAGTCTCAACAACAGAGTATACTAAGCAGGAAAATGACAGTCTGCTCTTGAAGATGATTCTACCAAAATATTGCATTCAGAGAGCAATAGAGAAAAAAAGGGGGTGGAGAGAATTAAGAGAATGTACAAGATCTCTGGAAACCATTAACAGATTATACATCTGTATACTGAAGGGAGAAGAGCTAAATGCTCAGTTTAATATATATATATATATATATTTCTCCAGTGAAATAAATGAAAAAAAATTACCCAAATATTGAGAAAGATCTGGATATTCAAGTACAGGAGGCTTTTAGAACTCCAAATAGAAATGACCAGAAAAGAATTTCTCCACAGCATATTGAAGTTAAAAATACTAGAAGTATAAAACAAGGAAAGAATATTAAAAGTTTCAAAAGAGAAGTGCCAGGTTACAATTAAAGGCAAATCAGTTAGAGTAACAGCAGATAGCTCTGTAGAAACTTTAAAAGCCTCAAAGGCATGGAATAAAGTACTTCAAGTGCTGAAAGAAATAGCTATGCACAGCAAGGTCATCCTTCAGAATCAAATAAGAAATACGGACCTTCTAACATAAGCATAAACTAAGAACATTTCTAACCACTTGAATAGTATTACCAAAAATACTTAAGCCAGTCCTATACCCATAAGAGAAGAAGAGATAATATAATTGTGAGAGAATAAGAAATAATAAATTTCAGATAAGAAACAGGAAAGAATGAAACATTATCAATGCAGTAAACTACCAAATGCCTGAGATTAAATAAGAGAAAAATAAATATAGATCATTCAAAACAACCCGTAAAAAATCAACATGATATGAAAAACAACACATCCTTCAGTAATAGCCCAGAATGTAAATGATCTTAATTCTTTAGTTAAAAGATAAAGAGTAGCTTATTAGATAAAAAATAAAACCCAACACTCATCTACTTGGAAGAAACTTACTTGATCGTCAAAGACATATATAGTCTAAAAGTGAACAGATGAAAAATGGTGTGTTAAACGAATGGAATAAAAAAACAAACAGAAATATTTATACTTCCGGTAAAATAGATTTTAATACAAAATCAGCAAGAAAAGTTAAAGGTCAATATATTGATCAAGGGGAAATGTTATTGAGAATATTATAAGTACACATTCACCAAACATCATAGCACCCAATTTTATAAAACCAACACTACTAGGTATAATGGGATAGTTAGGATTCAATGCAACAATAATGGGTGGTTTTAATATACCATTCTAACCAATAGATGGAAAATTCAGACAAAAAATATTAACAAAGAACCATGAGACTTAAATTCCATACCAGATCAAATAGACTTAGCAAACATTCACAAAATATTCCATATAACAGCTGCAGAAAACACACTTTTTATCATAGCATGGGAAGTTTTTCAAAATAGACCATATGTTAGGCCATAAAGCAAGTCTTAACAATTTAAACAAAAACTTTAAATGATTTATTGTTGTTTATCTAATCACAGTAAAATGAAACCACAAACCAATTAGCAAGAGAAACCACAGAAATTAGACCCTGGGTCATTAAAGAAATCAGCAGAAAATTTAAAAAATTCATGGAATAAAAATGGAAATACAGTTTATATGATGTTGCGGTTTGTATGTAAGGTGTCCTGCAAAATCTCACATATGAGATAACTCAAGAAAGTTCAGAGGGGAAATGATTTGGGTAGTGAGAGTCTTAACCCAATCAGTGAATTAATCCCCTGATAGGGAACTGAAGTGGTAGGATGTGGCTGGAGGAAATGAGAATTGGGGACATGGCTTTGGAGTGTATATTTGTATTTGGCAACAAGTGGAGTCCTCTTTCTGATTACTGATCATCATGTGAGCCACTTCACTCTGTCACACTCTTCTGTGGTGTTGTTGTCTCACTTCAAGTCACAAGGAATAGAGCCAACATTCTATGGACTAAGTAAGACCTCTGAAACTGTGAGCCCTCAAATAAACAAACTTTTTCTCCTTTAAAATTGTTCTGGTCAGATTTTTTTAGTCACAGCAGTGAAAAAGATGACTAAAAGATAACTAAAATACCTGAATCTGTGGGATACAGTAAAAACAGTAGTAAGAAGTAAATCTTTAACAATGAGTTAATACATCAAAGAATGAGAGAGAAAGATGGGGGAATGGAGAAAGAGACAGAAGGAGATCTCAAATAACTTAATGATACATCTCAAGGCCTAATAAAACAAGAACAAACAAAATCCAAAATCAGTTGACAGAAAATAATAATAAAGATCAAATATATATATATAAATGAAATAGAGAAAATAATCAAGAGACAGGTTTAGTGAAACAAATAGTTCTCTGAGAAGATGAATCTCTACTTAAACTAACCAAAAGAAAAACAGAGAAAACCCAAATACATAAAATTAGAGCCAAAAAAGGAGATTGTACCACATATTGAACTGAAATTTGAAGGGTCACTATGGAATATTTTGAAAAATTATATGCTACTAAATTGTAAAACTCCAGACTAAACTGAAAAATTCTGGACACATGTAGTCTATCAACATTGAAATAAGGGGATATAAAAAACCTAAATAGATCAATAATAAGTAATTATATTTATTGAATAGTAAAAGGTCTCCAAACAATGAAAAAATCTAGGACCAGATGGACTCAGTACAAATTATATCGGACTTCAAAGAACTAACACCAATGTTACACACACTATTCCATAAAATAGAAAGTAAAGATATCCTTCAGGTCACTGCTACCAAAATCTTATAAGGACACAAAAACAACAGTAGCACAAAAAATAAAGAAAAGAAAAAGAATAAACAGAAAGAAAATACCAATACCAATATTGGTATAATATATAATATATACCAATATCCCTAAAAATATAGATACAATGATCCTCAATAAAATAATTACAAATAAAATTCAAGAGCACATTAAAAATATCAAACAACATGATCAACTTTATTTCATTTAGACAATGTAAGGAGGATTCAAAACATGCAAATTAGTAAATGTAAAACAACACACAAATAGAGTAAAGAATAAATATCATGTAATCGAAAATGTAGATACAGCAAAAGCCCTCAATATAATTTAACATCCTTTCATGGTTAAAGCACTGAATATATTTGACATAGCAGGATCATACCACAACATGTAAAACGTTTAGAAGATAAATCTATAGCCAGCATCATACATGTTGGGGAAAATCTTGAAGCATTTCCTCTAAAATTAGAAACAAGACAAATATGTCTACTTTTATAACTCATATTTAATATGGTACCAGAAGCCAGATTGGTCAGGCAAGAGAAATAAAAGGGATATAAATAAGAAAGGAAGAAGTAAAATTATCCCTTTTTGTAATATCTAAAGACTCCAAGAAAAGATGCAGAACTGATAAATTCAGTAAATTAGCAGGATACAAAAGTCATACAAAGTCAGTAGTTTTTCTAGACACCAATAATGAAATATAATTGAGAAAGAAAACTGGACAGTAGTCCATTCAAGATAGCTTCAAAAGCAAAGCAAAACAAAAATTTTAGTTTGATATAATCCATTTGTTACTGCTTGCTTTTGTTTGATATAATCCATTTGTTGAATGCTTTATCTAATAGATTATATCAAACTAAAATCTAAGGGTAGACAAAACCTGAGCAAAAATAACAGTACTAGAAGTATTAAAATACTTGATTTCAAAACACGCTACTGAGCCACAATAACGGAAAAAAAAAAAAAAAAAGATGGTACTGGCATAAAAACAGACACACAGACCAATGGATCATAACTGAGAATCCCCAAAGTTCTGCACCTCTACAAACAAATGATTTTTGACAAAAAAAAATGCAGAGAGGAAAGACAGATTCTGCAATAAAAGATAATGGATATTCACATATAGAAGACTGGAAGTAGACACCTATACTTTACCTTTTACAAAAAAAGCAATTAGGGCTGGTGTTGTGGCTCAGTGGTAGTGAGCTCGCCTAGCAAGCGCAAGGCCCTGGGTTTGATCCTCAGCAGCACATAAAAACAAGTAAAGGTATTGTGTTCAACTACAACAACAACCAAAAAAATGTAAAAAAAAATTTAAAAAGCAATTAAATGTGGAAACTTCTAGGAAAAAAAACCAATGGAAATAATTTAGAAAATTATTTCCTGAATAGAAATACAATAGAAATATCCCAGGAAACAAAAGCAAGCATTAACAAACGGATTATATCAAACTAAAAGCTCTCTGCACAGTAAAGGAAACAATCAACACTGTGAAGAAATGGTAGCCCACAGAATGGGAGTAAATCTTTGTCAGATATCTATCTCACAGCATTAATGTACAGAATATATACAGAACTATAATATCTCAATGACAACAACAACAAAACAAGTAATCCAATCATGAAATGGGCAAGTGATCTGAGTCAATACTCCTCAAAAGAAGAAACAAATGGCCAAGAAATATATGCCTAAGTACTCACTATCATTCACCATCAGAGAAATTAAAATCAAAACTACCTTGAGATTCCATCCCACCTCCAGTTAAAGTGTCTATTGTCAAAAATATAAAAGTACCAAATGATGGCAAAGATATACTGAAAAAGGACCCCTAGACACTGTTCATGGGAATGTACATTTGTACATTTACTCTGGAAAACATTATGGAGATTCCTCAAAAAACTAAAACAGGAAATACCTTCGGATTCAACAATACCAGTTCCTGTGTATATATTCAAAGAAAATGAAGTCAGTATACATGAGAAACCTACATATGCATATTTATTGCATATTGTAGCATTATTCACAATAGCTAAGATATGCAATCAGCCTAGGAGATGCCTGTCAACAGACAAAGAAAAAATGTACACACAGATAATGGAGTATTATTCAGCCATAAGCAATAAAATTATATCATTTGCAGGGAAAATGATAGAACTACAGGACATCATTTTAAATGAAATAAGCCAGACACAGAAAGACCAGAAGATGACCTGAAAGTAGAAGAGGGACTATTACACAAGAGACTTGGAGTATACCTGAGAGAGGTAAAGGAGGTGAGAATGGAGAGCAAAGGTATCCAAGGCACTGCACCTGCATGCATGAAAATAACACAGTGAAAATTATTAATCTGTATTATTAATATGTACTAATAAAAAGGAAAACCCTCAATAGTTTCTTATGTATTATAATGTCTTGTTATCACTGGATTAAATATATTATATTCATTCATTTGTAAGCAAAATTAGTACTATAAAGGTACCTCAGGTACCTCAAATCTCCTGAGTATTTCTTTTTTTAGAAAAAAACAGCAGAGATTCTAATAGCCCTCATTGAGTACTTTTCACATAGAGTTACATCTCACTGTTTATTTCTGTTTCCCAGACAGACTAATATCATATTCATGTTTCAAGAGAAACTCTAAATTTGTTAGCACACTGTATAATGCCTTATGGAACCTGACACAATCTACCTTTTTAAGTAACATCTCCTCTCCTTACATTCCCACGACACAAATTTATTTAAAATATTTATATTTTCCCACAAGATTGTGTTCACTTGCAATGTTCTTTCTATAATTGTCTTCTAACACCTTTTAAAATAATGCATTGTGAAATAGTTGCAGACTCACTAGAAATTTTAAAAATAGTACAGAGAAGCCCCGTGTATCTGACATCTAGTTTCTTTCTATAGTATCTTACATAACTGTCAAAATATCATACCAATACCAAGAAATAAAAATCAGTATAATTCACACAACTTATTTAGCATCTACCATTTTTACATGTACTCAAATGTGTGTCTATTTGTGAGCATAATTCGGTACAATTTTATTTCATATATATCGTTGTGTAATCCCTACTTCACAAGGTAGAACAGTTCTATCAGCAGAAATATTTTTCTTGTCATTATTTTTCCAATTTTTTCCCAAGTTTAATAGCTGTATGATGATCAAGAGATGGCTTACCTTCTCTTCTTTTAGAAGCCATCCCTATTGACACTAGGTTTGGCTTGTCCCTGTGTTCTCAGAGTCCTCTGTGTGGGCTGCTTTACAACCTTTACATTATATTCTAGTTACTTTTAAGTGTTTATCTTACCAACCAGATTGAAATTTTTTGAAGCTAGAAAATCTTCCGTGTGTGTGTGTGTGTGTGTGTGTGTGTGAGAGAGAGAGAGAGAGAGAGAGAGAGAGAGAGAGAGAGAGAGAGAGAGAGGAGAGAGAGAGAGTGAGTGAGTCGGGAGGGGCAAATAAATGATTGCTTTGAACTCCATAGCCTTGGACAGCATGACTGCTGCATCTGGGAATCTTTCCATGCAGTGTGTGGAAAGACACACCCATTTGCAGGCAGCCGCTATTGATGGAGCTGATTCTATGCTGGGCATGGAATTTATGAGTTCTATAGCTTTGAATTTAGATGCCTACTAGCCTTGGGTGAAAGAGATACCAGTGCACCTAAACGGCTTCGAGGTGCCAGCTGCCTGGAGGAGGAATAACTATTTAGCATTTATCATTTTTTACATGTGAGAGGCCCAGACCAGGCCAATTTTCCACAGCCTCTGGCCTCTTGTTATCTTAAAGAACTCTTCCTAACAATGAATCCCTTTCATGTGTTCCCCTATTAAATAAAGGTTGGTGAGCTTTCTCTCTTTGCTAGGGATCAGACCCATCAGGTCTTTGCCACCAGTCAAGCCCCTGCTTCAACTACATTTCTTGCATCTTTTGTTTTTATTTGTTAATGCTACTTTTTCAGCCATTTATATCAAGCTGGCCCATACCTCCATCAAGTTTACTTGTTCCCTCCCCCCCCCCAGGATGGGTTCCTTGTGTTCTTGCTATTATTTAATAGGTTCCCTGTCCTCCTGCTATTATTTAAAAGTGTGTTGCTGGGGATCCAACCCAGGGTCTTGCCTGAGCTAAACACACAACCCAGAAGAGTTGTCTTTTTAAGTAATGGATGTTAAATGGACTAAATGATTATGATGAAAATAAAATTTGCCCAAAATGGGTATGAAAATCAAATCATCTCAAATAGTAATTTACTGAACCTATGATTTTAAAATAATATCCCTGTATTATTAGTATGTGGATTGACTAATATATAAATGGTTTGCATCCATTTTTATGCCAATTTATTATAAGATCTAGAATAATCAGAAAAAAAGAAGTAATTAAATATATAACTGCAGATAGACTGGTCTGGTTTTGTTGCTAAAGATGCCATAATTGTCTTAATTTTTGTCTTAATTACTACATAAAGGTGTTTTGTTGTTGTTGTTGTTGTTGTCTTGTTTTGTAAAGAGAACCACTAATTGCTTAAATGGACAAGGTGTTCATCAGTAAACCTGGTGTATGTGTTTGGAGGTAGGTGGCTATTCCAAAATTCCTAGTAGTCAAGCAACCTCTAAAACATCTAATTTGAAATTTCAAATTCCTAGAGGTGTTTGCACAACAATCTAACATAAATTTAATTGTGACACCATTGCCCCAAGATATCTACAACTTGAGACTTTAGATGCAATTTCCTAAAGTATCAAAGAATATATAAAAAGGAAATTAAAAAGTGTCATTATTTCAATTAATTGTGAATGTAGGTACTACATCACCTGACTTTATTGTGTTGAATCATTCCCTTTCCTCTGGCTATTATCTAAAAGAATAGTTTTATACATTTCACACTATTAACTTCTTTCAATACTTTTTTGGTAGCACTACCTAAAATATCAATTATAAACTAACTATTCATATCAAAAAGGGAAATATTAGTGTTTAAAATAGGATTAGATTCTTTTTTAATAATTATAAAATTAAACCATTCAAGTTTTATTTTTGATAAATCACTATATCATAAACATAACTTTTAGAGTCAATGCAATCCTTAATATAAACACTAATCACCCCCATGACATTTTACATTAATTGTATGACCCATTCTTAAACTGGCATGTTAGAAACTAGAAGTATGAATTTCATTAGCACAATAAAAGAAAATATTGCAATCTGTGTGTTATGTATAGCAATGCCTTTAAATATCTGATTTTTCTTAAGATTCAAACAAGACTCAATTTTTATCTAATTATTTTTTAAATTTATTCTTTTTAGATACACATGACATGGAATATAGCTTATTCTAATTAGATTCCCATTCTTGTGGTTGTATATGATGTGGAGTTTCACTCGAAATATATTTATATAGAAACATAGGATATATATTTATGTCTGATTCATTCTACGATCTTTCCTATTCCCATCTACCCTCCCTTCCCTTAGTTTCCCTTTGTATAATCCAATAACCTTATATTCTTCCCTCTACCTATCTCCTTATTGTGCGTCAGTATCCACATATCAGAGAGAACATTTGGCCTTTGGTTTTTGGGAATTGGCTTATTTCACTTAGCATGCTAGTTTCCAGATTCATCCATTTACTGGCAAATGCCATAATTTTATTCTTCTTTGTGGTTAAGTAACATTCCATTGTGTATATATATCACATTTTCTTTATCCATTCACCTGTTGAAGGGCACCTAGGTTGATTCCATAGCTTTGCTATTGTGAATTGAGTTTCTATAAATAATGATGTGGCTGTGTCACTGTAGTATGCTGATTTTAAGTCCTTTTCACACCTTAAAGTCTTAGGCTTCTGTATAAACAATGCTTATTACATACTTGGATTATCCTCTGATACATATTTTTATATATCAAATATATGTATTACATTAAACACTGTTTTTACAAGAAATAGTAAAAGAGAAACTTAAAAGACAATTTAAGTATATAGAGAAATTTATATAAAATACATTTTTAAAGTGTATAAAGTAAATGTGGAAATATATTTGTTGAATATGGTCTTTGTCAATTAAACAAAAAAGTCATAATAATTAAGAAAAATTTTTGACTTTTCAGATAATTTGATCCTGAAATCTAATAAGTCATTTTTATTGTCTACTTCATAACCTTTAAAACTTCACCTTTCATTTTCCTAATTTCAGTACAGAGCAGTAGCTTTAAAAATAACCATGAATATTGAAAGTAACCATGAAAGATTTTTGAGATAGAATAATTTTTAAATTATATTTTATTAAACCCTATGATATTAATTCTTCACTCAACCAATACTTTGCAATATAAATAGGTCTTATGCATATGTGGAACCTAAAATATATTAATGTCATAAAATTAGAGGGTAGAATGACATTTATGAGTCTGGGCTGCAGGTGAGGGTGGTAGGAATAAGTTAGTCAAGAGATAAAATATCAGGGTAAATAAATTCAAGAGAATTATTGTAAAATTGATGAACTTAATTAGTAAGAATATATTGTAGGGCTGTGGCTATATAGCTCAGTGGCTAGCACATGTGAGGCACTGGGTTCAATCCTTAGCATCTCATAAAAATGAATAAATTAATTAAATAATTATTTAAAATATTATATACTAAAAAATATCAATGTGTGGTGTTATGATAAACTCATGTACCTTTATCTATCAAGTAAATAAATATAGCCCAGTATGGTAGTGCATGTCTGTAATCCCAATGACTCCAGAGGCTGAGGTAGAAGGACTGCAAGATTGAAGCCAGTCTCAGTAATTTAGTGAGACCTTCAACAATTTAGAGAGGCTCTGTCTCAAAATAAAACATAAAAAAGAAAGAACTGAAGGAAAGTAACAAGGGTTCAATCCAGGTACCAATTAAAAAAAAAATTCAAATACACATGGAGAAAATTACACATTTCCAACTAAGTAGTTCATCCTCCACTGCAATTTCCAATAAACTTATGGAAACTTTTTCAGAAACAATGACAGTGTGTGCAGTACTAATTTGGATGCTTGGACATTGCAGTGTTGTAATAGATTTTAATTCTACAAAAGTTATTAACACCCCGGTATGTTGGTATTATTTTTAAAAGTTTAAGAAAAAGATGAGAAAATTACATTTTAGATTTCTTTGGGTAAGTCAAATTTTCTGAGTTATCATTGCCCTTCTGACTGAAGAAAATCCTTTAATATTGTTTGTAGTTCAATTAGATCTCCTAATGACAAATCTTTTCATCACAAAGAGGAAAAAACAACAATAATATAATAATGTCTTCCTTTTCTAAAAAGGGTCTCACTGTGTTTCCCAGATTGGTATTTAATTCCTGGGCTCAAGTGATCCTTCTGCCTCAGCCTTCTGTGTAGATGGGATTAAAGACAAGCACCACCATGCTCAGTTTTCTTAAAATATTTTATAAAATAAAATAATACTAAATGTATAATTAATCTTATTATTTTAGCTACATGAATTAAGAATTTTTATTGTGATTGGGCTGGTGTTAGAAAGCAAGCAATATGAAATCTACCTTTTTAACCAATTTTTAATGTAAAGGAAGTACAGAATTTACTATGAGCAAAATGTTGTGTGGCAAACCTATAGAAGTTTATCATAATCCCATACCTCCTCCTACCCCTTCCACCCCTCTGCCCTATCTAGAGTTCATCTATTCCTCCTATGCTCCCTCTCCCTATCCCACTATGAATCAGCCTCCTTATATTAGAGAAAACATTTGGCATTTGTTTTTTGGGGGGATTGGCTAACTTCACTTAGCATTATATTCTCCAACTCCATTCATTTACCTGAAAATCCCGTGATTTTATTCTCTTTTATTGCTGAGTAATATCCCATTGTGTATATATGCCACATTGTTTTATTCATTCATCTGTTGAAGGGCATCTAGGTTGTTTCCATAGTTTAGCTATTGTGAATTGTGCTGCTATAAACTGATGTGGTTGTGTCCCTGTAGTATGCTGTTTTTAAGTTTTTTGGGTATAGACTGAGGAAAGGAATAGTTGGGTCAAATGGTGGTTCCATTCCCAATTTTCCAAGAAATCTCCATACTGCTTTCCATTATTAGCCGAATCAATTTGCAGTACCACCAGCAGTGTATGAGTGAACCTTTTTCCCTACATTCTTGTCAACACTATTGTTGTTTGTATTCATAATAGCTGCCATTCTGACTGGAGTGAGATGATATCTTAGAGTAGTTTTGAAAGAAAAGGCATGATTTTGGCACCAGAATAGTAGAGATTTTTAAAGCATCATGTTTTTAAAAAGTGTCTATTTCATTTGTGACATTATACAAGAAATCTGTGATGGTAACTTTACTTTTTCTCCATAAGAAAAGTAACATTGAGTCTAATTGTGCAGAGATCAATAGCCATACTATTACCCACTTCTCTATCATTAGTGTTGTATGGTTTCAGATGACCATACACAAAATTTAACAAGCTGATTTATATACAGAAACCAAGATTATATATATATATATATATATATATATATATATATATATATATATATTGCACTGATAATGTACTATCATGGAAAAAAAATATAAAAGAGTTCCTTAACTTTGGCTCTATCTTAGGAAAATGAAGAAGCCTATAAAACCCACTTAGAGTACTTTTCTAAAGGCCTGCAACCTTAACCCATAAATTGTACTTGTGTATCAATTAATAATCTTTGAATCAAAAAAAAACCAAAATAAATTATATTTACACAAAGCTTTTTAAAGGAATCATTTGAAAGTATATTGGGCTGTCCATAAATCAAAAGAGAAGCTTAACAATCAGACTCCAAGAAGAATAGGAGACAGTATCTGGGTATTTGTATTACTTAAGAAAACACTCATAATCTAGAGCCTATTTAATAGAATATTTTATTTTTGTTAACTTAGAAGTAATAAGATTTTGTTCACTTAGAATTAATAAGTCTTATAATAAAACAGTGAAAACATTATAACTAATCTACATTCTTGTCTTACTTGGCTCAGTACGCAAATTGCCAGGATGACAGTCTGACTGGTCTGTATTTTCTCATGAGCCTGCTTGTTCACTCTTGACTGACTGGCTCAAGAGGATTGTGCATCAAGCAAGAAGAACAGGTAACTCCTCAAAGAAATACTTGACCCTGAAGAAGTTAGTAAATGTTACTAGTTGAGGAAAAAAATCTTTTTAATCAAATATTTTCAAGACATACTGGATTAGATAAACATGTTTCTTCAATAGCACTTCAGGACTTTCGTCCATGTTTTTAATATGTGTTCACTGAACTGGATTCCAGGACTGCATGTTGGAACTTATTTTGAGAAATTCCTCATTTAAAGAAAAATTAGAAATGAAAAAGAGTCCTTTATATAGAGAACTCCCACTTTTACTCTAGGAAAAAGCTTCAGTTGACATTTAGATAAGAGAAGAAATGAGGCACAATCATTTAGGAAACACTGAGTGTGGGTTAGAATCACCTGGACAGCTTATGTTAACGCAGATTTCCAGATCCTATTCTCAGAGTTTCTGATTTAAGAAGTGGTAGGTTCCAAGAATTTTCATCTCTAGCAGTTCCCTGGTGATACTGATAATACTGGTTCTGGAATGGCTTTGGAACCCCACTGTTATAGTACTTGCAGGAATCAGTGAGTGAAACTAATTGTTTAGTCTTTAAATCAGTTGTATACTCATGAGCCTGGAGAGGCTCATGGTGCAGAGTAGCATACACTGTTTGCATAAATCCTTTAAACTTATTGTCCAGAAAACTAAATTTACCTTGCCATGCTAAATAATCTGAAGGTAGTGTGAACTCAAGGACCCTCAGTTTTCTCTGCTTTCATTAGGTATAAAATTAATATTATGTAGGGATACCTCATAGAAATTTCTCAGAAGAATGCAACCATTCTCAAAATAGTTTCCAACATAGACATCTTCTCTACCAGATGGAATATATGGGTACTTCAGAAATCAGATTGTATTTCCCTGAGAATACTGGCCTCTGGTTCGTTTTGTCAAAAACAAAACAAAACAAAAAGAAAATTACAAGAAAAGAAAAAGTAAATAGTAGCATTTCTTCATGAAATGAGGAAACCCTTTTGAATAGTCTGTTCTCCATAAGCACAGAAATAAATAGGCATTCAAAAGAATGATAAAACTATGATTCAATACTTTATCCACTTAGATGATTACAAGATCTCACTATGATATATAAGCAAGCATTTAATTTTCTTGGAACATATAATATTTTCTGATTGTTAAATTGTATTTTCATATTTCTCAAGGATTGACGTAATGATTTATCATGTTAATTTAATTAGGTGAAAAAGCTATCTGATGTTCACAAATTGGTCAGCTGAAATTAAGCAATTTAATCAATGTAAATCACCAAACTAGACTAAAAAAACATCACTCTTTGTTATGGACTGATTTGTGTCCTCAAAACCTCTAACCTCTAATGTGCATGTATTTGGAAATAAGGCCTTTAAGGAGATAATTAGTTTAATGGTGTCATAAGGGCAATGTTCCAATCCAGTGAAACTGGTATCCTTTAGAACAGTAAAAAACACCAATAATATGTGTGCAAAAATAAAAAGGCCTTGTGGAGCCCAGAGGATAAAAATGATGATCTAAAAGCCCGGGAGAGAGGCTTGAGGAGAAATTCTGTTGGCACTTGGATGGTGCACTACCAGACACCAGAAGACAAACCAAATTTCTGTGGTTTAAGCCACCCAATCTGTGGCATTTCTCTATGACAGCCCAAATTGACTTATACACTTCTTATTGTCTGTCATTCAGTGCTTTATATCAGTATTTACTAAACACACACACACACACACACACACACACACACACACACAGAGAGAGAGAGAGAGAGAGAGAGAGAGAGAGAGAGAGAGAGAGAGATGTACCATAAAAGATTTCATAGTCCAATGAGCTTACGAACCCCTGAATCAAGTAAAGTCAAAACAGTCATGTTCACTGCAAGGGTTAAAGTCAAACAACTGTCTTTACTCAAAGATTTCTCATACTTGTAGTATTTTAATATGCATCATGAATCTGATGTGAAGGTTATTCAATGCAACATTTTCCAGCTTCATAGGCCCAATATTTTATTTCTTTTTCATTATGCTATTTGAGCACTATCATATGGGAAGACTATTTTCAAATATCATCCTATGTAACTTAAGTTAATTAATGATACTTCATTATTGGAACCAGTGTTTATTCTTCTTATTGACTGAAGTAATTTTAATTGCTTCCTTTTGTATTAGAACTTTACACAATTGTTTAGATTATTACTTTGGGCCCCTGCATTAAATTTTCAGAGAAATTGCCAATAAAATGTGTTTGTAAATATATATTTAAATGTAAATATATATGTGTGTAAATATGTGTATATATATAATTTATAAATATATTTATAAAAATGCATATAGATGTATATATATATACACATATATACACACATATGTGTGTGTGTGTGTGTGTGTGTGTGTGTGTGTGTGTGTGTGTATAAGAGAGAGAGAGAGAGAGATTTTAAGGAAATGGCATACTGGCAGGCTAGGGACCCAGAGAAAATTTGATCTCTAATCCAAAGACTGTCTGAAGATGTAATTCCTTCTTTTGGGGACCTTGGCCACTTCTCTTAATACCTTCAACTGACTGGATGAAGCCTACCTGAATTATGAAGAATAATCAGAATGTATTCTGTCCACTGTTTTAAATATTAATTCCATCTTAAAAGTAACATCACAGCAACATCTAGACTGGTGTTAGGCTAAACACTTTGTACTATGGCCCAGCCAAACTGACATATAAAATGAACAGTCCTCATAATATCTATCCCCTAATTTGCTTTTATTACACTTTGCTACTTTTAAAACCCAAGTCCTCAAGCTCAGTCTTTTCTCTTTCCTGGTATTTAAGTGGTACACATCACAAATACCTTGGTAGCATTTGTTAGACTAGTCAGGACTCCTCTGCACACAGCTGGTATGGGGTTGCTTACTACACTGTGATCACCAGGTGACACCAAAGAGGGAAATTGCTGCTCCTTTCCCTGTTTGTAGTTTTCTCCAGTTACCAGTCCTGAGAAATTAGGGTTACACAACTCATTCTGTGTTCCACTAACATCATTGCAATCTGTTCATCCCTCACTTGCAGTCATTTCTGTAACTTGCATTCTTAATTGTCTTTTTTTTTTTTTTGCTGTTTTTTTTTCCAAATAGAAAAGATCATGAAACTTCTAATATGTCTTTTCTAGGCAGAGTCCAAGAATCTGTTAATTTACATTGACTTATTTTTAGTCATCTAAAGGATAATGTTTTTTGTTTATTCATGACTTTTTCATTGGTGTTCTTTTCATTCTGGTTTTTTATAAAATATGTTATAACTTACTATGGAAATTGTCACATTTAGTTTATGGAATTCTATGCTTGAGTTTCTTTCTCACTTGGTACTGGGGATTGAACCCAGGGTCTCTTTACCACTGGGTCACATTCCAGTTCTTTTTATTTTTATTTTGAAACACAACCTTGCTAAGTTGTTGAGGGTCTCATTAAGTGCTGGGCTGACTTTGAATTTACAATCCTCCTGTCTCAGCCTCCTGGGTTGCTGGGTGTTTGCCACTATGCCCAGCTTCTTGTTCAAAATTATTAACTGTTCTGAAAACTCTGTCTCACCTTTCCTAAGCTGGAAAATAATTACACCTTGTACTTCAAAAAGATCAAGCCATCTGAAAGATGACTTCTCTATCTCGCTCTTCTTATCACTATAGATTTCTTACTGTTCCTATACATTGCTTTTAAGAAAAACTATATAAATTTCTATTCTCTGAAACTAAACTACTTGACATTTAACAAAATTGTTTGGATATAGATACATACATACCATTTTCTGATTTTTAAACATGTTAGCTCAACTCATATTAAGTGTTTTTTAAAGACATTAATAAATAGTTTTATGGCAGGAAAAATCAGAAGATAAAATGCCATCTTAATTAATTTTAGGTGCACAGTTCAGTAATATTAATACATTCAGACTTTTTTTCAACCATTACTACCATCCACCTCCAGAACTTTACTCTTCTTGCAAAACTGAAATGGTACCAATAAACCCTGGCTCTCCATCTTTTCCTTTGCGTAATCCATTGTAACCACCATTCTACTTTCTGTTTGTATGAATTTAACTTCTCTAGAAGCCTTACCTAGGTATAATCTTATGGTCATTTTCCTTTTTGTGACTGGCTTATTTCACTCAGTGCAGTGTTTTCAAGATTCAATCTATTCATTTCTAAATTAATTTTGTTTCAGGAATACATACACATTTCTATAGCCTACATATTTCTGTTGCCTACTTATTATTTAGATTTGTTTATCTTCATCATTCCTTCAACTTCTATTTTGGTTAAATTCATCTGTATTTTTTTTTTACCTATTTTAGTTGTAGATGAACACAATACCTTTGTTTTATCTATCTATCTAATCTATTTATTTATTTATTTTTCTGTGGTGCTGAGGATGTAACCCAGTGACTCACACATGCATGCTAGACAAGTGTTCTTTCACTGAGCCACACTCACAGCCCATAATTAACTTCTATAAAATAGCCACCTAATAGTTTCCCCAAGGTATTCTGGCCATTTATAGTTCATCATCCACAACTGACAATTAAGTATTTATGTTGTTGTTATTGTTGTTATATTATTGTATCTCATATTAGAAATCTATTCATATTATTCTTTGCTTAAAATGTTACTGTTTGATTATCTCAACTTCTTTAACAAGCAGATATGTGAGACTCTATTTTGACACTAACTATAAAAAACATTAAAGTAATTACTTTTATATTCTCCGAAGTTCATTTATATATATATAATATTTTTATTATAAGAAGCATGGAATTTGTGCTTTTGTTTTTAAAACAAATGTGGACTTGCACAGTGTTTTATTACAGTATAACTTTTGTTGACCATTTGTGAGGAAGCCTAATGATTTCAGGATATTTCACAGGTATGCAGGAAAATTTCCTCAATGTCTATTATGTAAGGCTCCTAAGGGTGCTACAGAAAAGTATGGGGTTCTGATCATATGTTATGCTTCATAAATATTATTTTGAAGTTAGAATTTTATTATATTTCATACAAGTTTGCTCAAAAGATATCCATAAATGTGTGGTGTATTATGATTATGCATATGCTTTTGGTGAATCACTAGCTAAGAATATGATGTTATTCTAAATATGGTAAATGAAAAGTCATAATTTCCTGTCAAATTATTAGTTGAATTTGAATAATTCTTACACGTTCATTGCTTCTATAAAAATAACAATGCAATTATATTTACATAGTCTTATCATTATTCACAAGGGAACTGGAAAAGGTCTTGGTAGGTAGCAGTTGAGAACTAGGCTATAATTATTTCAAATAAGTGTAAACAACTTCCTATATAATAACAGTACGGATAGATGGCCAATATATTACTATGCATAAGTATCAAAAAAGTAAATCAAGAAACTTTGAAAGCACAAAATTATCAAAATTCTTTATTTACATATAAGTGAATAAATATTCTTTTACTAATGTCCACTAGAACCTTGCTTTTGTCTTCCAAACTTCTAGATTAAAAAAAAAAAAAGGATATCCTTCAGTGAATTACTCTACTCCTTGACTACAACAACGTATTGTGCCTTTAAATCTACGAAGTATTGTGCCTTTAGAATCATCCACCAGATAACCAATCTCCCAACTCTGATTATGATACCTCACAGTTCTTGGCCTGTGTCCTTTGCCTTTTAGTATGCTGTAGCAGACTAAAACAGCTAAATTTGACTTTAGTGTTTTGAGGGTATGTGTGATGGTAGACTTCAATACTAATGACAGATGTTCAGTATACTTATTGTCACCTGCTGTTATCTTCTAATCACATCTTTACTTGTGCATTTTGCATTCATAGCTTAATTTATTACAATTCAAATAAAATTTCATGATCGCAATGTTCTGGAAATCATGCTATAATGAACCTCATAATTTTATCTGTATTTTACTTGCTTAAACAGAGAGGAGAACATAAAGAGTGGAGAGAAGGAGAAAAAAAAGAGAAGGTTTATTATGTTATTTTTTTTTTTTTATGTTGGACCTTAGTGTCAAAAACCTTCTCAGTGAAAGGACAATTGCTTGAGTCACCATGAGCCTCTTAGGTCACTTTTTGTTATAGACAACTATAAAATCTTCTGGAAAGAGATACCTTTCTAAAAATTGTTCCCAGAGTATATACTAGTCAATCATAGAGTTTTCTTGAAAAAAAGAAATTTAGCTTCAAGAGTTTCCTTATATCACTTCCTAGGAGAAATATACAGGCATGTCATGTGTCACCAGTTTTCCTACTATGAGAACTATTCCACGATGCTGTAGAACATCTCTAAACTAAAAAAAAATGATCTTCAGAAACACTGCAGGAAAGGGAAATAGAACCATTAGGAATCTATTATTTGTGTGAGTTTTTAAAACAATATATGTAAACAGAAAGAAAATATTTTATCTGTAGTATATATTTAATTTTAAGTTTGATTTTAAATTTTAAGTTTAAGTTTTAAATCCATTTATGTTTGTATATTTAGGCTTCATGCTTATGGGAAAAAATAATCATGGGACTTATAAAACAAATCAAAATTTTAAAAAGTAAAGATTAAAATCAGTCAATAATGGATAAATTTCAACAAATAATTAATAACATACAAAGTACATTAATGAGCAATAACTATCAACAACAGAAAGATTAAAAAATTATCAAATATTTGAAAATTAAGCAACATCTAAGACACACTGGATCAAATAGAAAATTATAAAGTAATTTAGAAATGATTTTAAATTGAAAGAGAATAAATACATAACATCTAGAACTTACGCAATATCACTAAAGCAGTGATAAAGACAGAAACATATATCATATCATATGTTTACAATGGAAGAAAAGTCTCCAGGAAATGATTGAAGTTTCCCCAACCAGAAGAACAAATTAAACTTTTGCAAAAAAGAAGAAAATAATAAGATTAGAAATCAATAATATTCAACATATTTAGCAATTAGAGAAATGCAAATTAAAATTACACTGAGATTTTATCTCATTCCAATCAGAATGGTGATTGTCAAGAATACAAGTAACAATAAATGTTGGCACAGATGTGTGGGGAAAAGTACACACATGCATTGCTACTGAGTCTGCAAATTGGCACAACCACTCTAGAAAGTAGTATGGAGATTCCTCAGTAAACTTGGAGTGGCCCCACCATTTGACCCAGTTATCCCACTTCTCAGTATATATCCAAAGGCCATAAAATCAGTATACAACAGTGACAAAGCCACATCAAGGTTTATAGAAACTCAATGAACAATAAATAAGCTATGGTATTAACATAGGTGCCCTTCAACAAATGAATGGATATAGAAAAAGTTGTATATATACACAATGAAGTATTACTCAGCCATAAAAAAGAATGACTTTATGATTTGCCAGTAAATGGATGGATCTGGAGACTATCATGCTAAGTGAAATAAGTGAATCTCCAAAACCCAAAGGTCAAATGTTTTCTTTGATATGTGGTTGCTAATACACAATAAGGGCAGAGGGGGATAATAGAAATTCACTGGGTTTGACAAAGGGGAATGAAGGCAAGGAAGGCGGGAATATGAAAGACAGTAGAATGAATCAGACATAACTTATTTACATATGAATATATGACCTTTGCATCCACTTCATGTACAACTACAAATATGGAATTCTAATTAGAATAAATTATACTCCTTGTATGTATAATATGTCAAAATACACTCTATTGTCATGTATATCTAAAAAGAACAAAGGAAAAAAGTCAATGAAAATGGATATGAGAAGTAAAGTGATTTCAAGCTTTTAAAAAAAAACAATAAAATCATAAACTTTTAACCTGACTTTTCAAGACAAAAAGGTACAAATTACAGACCTTTTGTTGTTGTTATTGTTACCAGGAATTGAATCCAGGGGCACTTCCCCACAGAGCCATATCCTAAGCCCCCCCCCACCACCACCACCTTTTAACATTTTATTCAGAGACAGAGTCTAGGGACTTGCTAAGTTTTTCAGGCTGGCTTTGAACTTGCAATTCTCTTGCCTCAGCCTCCCAAAAAGCTTGGATTACAAGCATGTGCCACAATGCCCAGACAGACCTTACTGACTTTAAAATGCCAACATATTAAAGAGCTCAGCGGCAATGAGTCACAAAACTACCAAAGCTCACTTAAAAAGAAATGTCAGTTGTTCTACATCTATTTAACAAATGAATCTGTATTAAAATCATTTCTACAAAGAACACTTAAATAAATCTGTAGTAAAATAATTTCCATAAAGAATGCTACATGAAATGAAGAAACAATAGGAATTATATAATATTTTTCAAATAAAATGAAGATGGGAGAATATCACCAAAGTAACTTAAGAAAAACCATTTATTCTGAAACAAAAGACATTATAAAAGTAGAAAATAATGCACTCATGATATGAACTCAAAATTTATTCATCTAAATACTATACACCCACATATATTCATTTGATTACTTATTCAATGATGTTTTACAGGCACTGAGTAAGGAGGAAGGAGTTATTCTTTTCAACATAATAGGATAACAGTAGAAGTTTTATATGCAAAATGACCTTTGCATCACACATAAAAATTAACTAAAAATTCATAAAACAATACTAAAACCAATAAACAAATTCTTTGCCTTAAATGCCTTATTGAACTGAAAGATTACTTTTTTTAACCTTCCTTACAAGTTATATATCATAGATTTTGCAAATGGTTCTTCCAGAACACAGATTTTCTTTTAATTAACAGTGACCTTTAAAAGATTTTAGTTTCAAAAAAGTTGAATTGACACTTTCCTTCTTATATAAATCATACTTTCTGTTTCTGTAGAAGAAACATTTCCATAATGCAATATTCAAAAGATTTATCTCCTATATTTCCTTACACTAGAATTCTAGTCTTATCTCATATATAGGCTTAGTCAATTCTTTGATAATGCATTTATTCCCCATCCAGCACATGTAATGTCATATTTAGCCATCTTGTTATATATCTGAGTTTCCTTAGTATTTTCAGATTGTCAGAGAAGAGCTCAGTGGAAAAAATATTGTTATCAACTCTATACTCTATGCATATTGTTCAAAAAACAATGAAATAGATTATTTTTAGATTATTAATAAGATTATTCAAAATTCCATAAAAGGGCATGAAAGTCCCACCTCTCTGTCTAGTAAATTTTCCAAGGAGGAGGAAATGTAAGCATTGACACAACACAGTGAGGCTCAGGTGGAATATTCTGATCTCAGCTTGTGTGGTAGACAAGTGGAAAGGTAACCCCTTTGCTCCTGCATATGGTAATGTCCAGACAACATGTTGTTCATGAGAAATAGTTATTTTAAAGAAAAGTAGAGGGAATTAATCTGACAATTGGATCCTTAAACTTCCTAAAGCCATATTGTTTATGATCCTGTTTTAAAATATAACTGGAATTTGGGAAAGACTATCCTATTTTTCAAGACATACTGAGTAAAACTTGCAGATATGAAATGCATGTGTTCTTATGATTGTGTATGCAAATTTTAAAGTATATATACATCAAGTTAATCCAACAATACTAGAAAATATTCAAATAATTAAATCTCAAATTACTTTATCTTTTGCAATGCTTAAATACATTGAATTCTAGACCAATTGATTTGTATCACTTTATAACTTTTATCATTAAATTGACAAAAATAATTTAGTTGTGATATTTAGCAAAATTAGAGTTAAATACTTATGTTGTTTACATATATTTTGTCTTTTTCAGTTATGAGTAAAATTCAAACACCAGAGTCGTATACATACACATGGGTTTATCAAAGAATACACTTACTTCTATTATACTCCTAATTGAGGAAATAATAGCTTTAGTTTTTAATTTTATTTATCAGAAATTATGAGGAGCAACATTATTTTATGTTTCATAGCCTTTTAAATTAATAAAAACTATTATTTAATAAATTAATTCAATCATATGTACAGATTTTAAAACTTACATTAATAATATGTATTACAAAATGTATCCTCTACTTTTTCTCAGTGTACTTCTATAAGAGTTCTCAAAACATATATTGATATTGATTAGAATTGAAAAATGAAATTAGATAATCTGAATGATTTTTTTTCTTAGTCCATTGGATTAAAGAGGATTAAACAATTGTAGACTTGATTTCAGAAATGAGACTTATCCATTTCACCTGAAATTTCTTCACACCTGGCTGAATCTGGAACATTGGGGGCATGCAGGATCACGATGCTACATTTTGACCTGTTAATGCTATTTCATTTCTACTCACACTGTCTTTAAATACTATGAGACTAATTAAGTGACTTTGATCCTAACATCTGTTGGTTAGATTAAAAATCACAATGATCAACAAAGTTACATTCTCATTTGAAAATTTGAATTTGGCCAAGAGTTGAAGGACATCAGGTTGTTGAATGTTAGGTTGAAGAATGGATTGTTAAATAAAAATAAATCTTTCTTTCTCTTGGTATAATAGTTGTAAAATCTCCCAAGCTCTATATTCTTTGCATACATTGCAATCCACTGGATGAACAAGCTTCCATCTCAGCTAACCTATGTCACCCCCTATCCTCCTCTCCTCTATAGACTTGGAAGGCCTGGGGAACAGATTTAGTTATGTCATGTTTCATGAGTATAAATTCCTTGGCCTCCGACCCAGGAATCTCATATCTTTTGCCACATCTGTGAAGCAGTCGTGGCTAAAATTTTCGATTATTAGTATCATATAATCCCAGAAATTTTATACCTCTTGACAGTCTTCTGATAAAATGATATATATTCCAGTTGAGCCTAAATAAACAAGAGTACTGTGAAATTAAATTTCTTGCATCAATACTGTTTAACAGTCAGTACTAAAAATCAAGACAACGTATGTCAACATAACTTTACTATTTGCTCCAATTTTTTTGCTCAAAAATAAATTTATGTGAACAAATGAAAAATTTCATTGGATGTGACAATAATTTTTCAAAATGGACTGACCATATTAGCCTTATTTTCAGGCACGCTTTGCCTTAATTAAGAAAAGTATGTTCTTATTAAATAACTCTAATTATCCAGATTTCTTCTAAGATCCTAAACTTCTGGCATCCTCCAATCTGAAGCATATTATAAAGCATATTATATATATACATATATATAAACAATAAGTAAATGAACACAACTCAGTTACTTTTGTTTCAATTAAACTGATGTAAATTTTTAAAGGGTTTTAAATGATTAATTGAACTTCTTTTACCAATTTTTTTTATAACTGCCCATCCAATTCATGTACATAAAATTCAAACTTTGAGAAAAATGTATTGAAGAATTCTGGCTTTCTTTCACTTCATCTTTAGTAATAGGAAACTGTAATATCCAATGCTGAAGAATTATATCATTTAACAATATCTCTCCACTCTAATTTTTTATTTACAAAGTCTTCAGTGTTTTCCAAGTTGGCATATTACATAAAATCTACTTGCCAATTTATATTGTTATTGAAGTTACTGGTAGTAGAAGGACGATTTCATTATTTTCTCAATGTGCAATAAAACAAAAAGTCTCTTCATGTAAATATTGCAGGCCAGATTTTCTTCACAATATCCAAGCAGCCTTTAAGACAAATAATGTTGTTGTAGCACTCTAAGTATTTTCAGGTTTGATTACATGCTACAGCAAAAAAAAAAATGACTTCAGCTAATACAGGAAAAATGTGCAAATACATTTTGAAATATCTTCAATAATGTTAAGTAGGAAATATATCTGCTACCTTGTAGCTTGCAGACTTTAAAGAAACATTCAAATGTTAGATAGAATTTACATATGTTGATCTTCACGTTCATTTTATGCTTAATAGTTAGATATAAGAATTTCTTAATGAAGGGAAAAAAAGCTATAAAGAGACTTCAATAATTTTCTTCCTACTTTGGAAAACAGTAACAATTTTATCATCTGATGTCTAAAGAATAATAATAAATATGTGGTAAAAAATAAATTTCCATTTAGCACTAGTACCAAAAAAAGAAAACAATTAAACATGAAAAACAAAATTATCTAACAACATCATTAATTGAATAACTAGACTATTAAATAAGGTTTTGTTATTCTACATCCATCAAGAAATATCCTGTTTTTAGAAAAAAAGAGGGAAAATGATAAGTTTCAGTGGTAAATATTTTGTACCAGTTTCTAAGGTGTATGTGCTGCAAATAACTATTTCCAAGCAAAATCATGTTGCAGTAATGAATGATAACATGATCAGGTCATCAGGAAAGAAGCAAGCCCATTATTCTGTTAAAGAAACGAATTTATAGATGGTTGATGATACAGATAGTTTAATATAGCTGATCAAGTAAGAAATAGGCTGTATCAACACAAATACAAATGGAAAGACTGTCCAAATTCAAGGAGTCAGTAAAGTGGGCCAGACTCAAACAAACAGGTATATTTGAAGTACTCAGATCAAGTAAGAATTTTTAATAGCAGTGGAAGTTTGAAAAGCCAAAGATATAGTAGCTTTCCATGTAAGAAACTCTAGACAGAAGTGCAGAAGGTGAAGGGTACACAGATTATAGTCAAGCTTTATAGCTTTTATCCAGAAACAGAGAGAGTTGATAAGAAGATTTGGAAATGCAATATTCTTTCTTTAGTGCTAGGATTATAACTATACTTAAAGATAATAAGCACATATTAATTTCATATACACATATCTTCTTTAAAGAAGATGAATCATGGGATAATAAGAAACTTTTTCCAAAGATGCAGCTATCAGGCATAAGATGCAGGAAAAGCAATGGTTATAGAAACTTCATTGATGTCTCTTGAAGCAGGAGATTATTACATAATCTCCTCAAGATTTCTAGAACCATGGTTAGAGTAGAAATGGGAATATAAGTATTGGCAGTGGGCATGCCTGCTAGGTAAATATCACAGAATGGAAGTTGGAAATTTGCTAATCAATTGGCCATTCATAGTAGTTTCCTGATTTCCACCTATGAGTCAAGCTGTGATGTTTAGTTGTTTAAATATCATTTTGATAAAATATAAATAATGGAAATATATCTAGGTCTATTTATAAATCTAAGGTTGGCTCAGCAGAATTATTTCCTATTATGGGATAAATTGTAGTGTATCATCCCAAGACTAAAGAAATTATCCTCGGATTAGTAAAGTCAGGAGAATTGAGTGAAAATTCTATATTACATACCGTGAGTAATATAGGTCATAATTGGTAAAGTGAACCTGAATGTCAGAAGCATGGGCTGAAAAAATTGACACTAAAATATAAATCAAGAAGACAGGGACTCTGAATGTGGAGAACAATTCAGGATGAACTGTAAGAAAAAGGTTAAGCAAGTGGTTTATGAGTAAGCACAAGGAAAATGTCAGAGGTCCATTTTTAGATTTGTCAGCTACATGGTGTAGGAGTGTGCCAGATAGATCAAAGGAATCATGCAGAACTGGTCAGACGTATGGCAGAATGTCAAACTTATATTTTAGAAAATGGTAGCATGTTGGATCCTCACTTTTAGATTACCCATTCCTGGAGGCCAGGTTATAAGATATCTTAGACTTGACGTTTCCAATAATTATGTTACTCCAAAATTAAACTCATTTTGAATTCTAAAAGATGTCTATGTATACACATGAGAATATAATTACTGCATACTTATTTTAAGTCAACAACTATGTACAGAATACGATATGAATTTTGAATTTTCTAGTTTAATACTTATCAACTTTGAAGTAACATCATCACCCCACTATAAAGACAAAGAAATTAATCATTAAAAAGATCAAAACACTTTGTAAATTCAAAGAGCTAATAAATAGCATATATGGAATTCTAAGCGAGGACTGTCAGAATCAGCTCCTAACTTCCATACAGTGGTATAATTTTATGATGGAATCCTATTCTATTTTTATCTCCATTTTCTTTGGCTGGGAAAGATAAATTTAGGGATGTAATAATCATAGTGAAAGGAACCCTTTTGTTTCAGCCAATGAAATATTTTTGTTATCTTAAAAATGTGAATGAGTGGAGGTCACTTTAAATTACTTGACACTGGAATGATCAAAAAAAAATGTATCATTTAAAGTAATTTCATGTATTATCTATATTTTTTCTCAAAGACTTGGTGAGCCAAGTTAATATTACTGCTATAAAAAGCAATATGAAACAATAGAAAACCACAAGCATACATTTTTGGGTTCAAAGAACTACTCAAGTTCACTAAATTAGCATCAAGAATATTGTGCTTCTGAGCTTTACAAATTCAAACTCAAAATTAAATTTATTTTAAATAATTACAATTAAGGAAGATTTTTTTATATTCAAAGTTTTATTTTCTCTCCTATTGTGCACAAAGACTTGAACATGAGGAATTATATGAACAGATGAAAATTCTACTTCCTTTGTTAGATTCTCATTTCACATAAATGTACCAAAGAGATGTTAGAATGCATGTATGCATGTCAAAAGGTAAGTAAAGAATAATTCTACACACATAAGTTGATCAGAAAGAGTCTGCCTGCTTTAGTCATAAATTTTGCTGCTATGATAGCATATGATAATTAAGGAATAAGGAATTCATAAATTATTTTTAAATTTACAGTATTATTTGCATTTTTATATTGTAATCAGAATATGGACCAAAAACTTATTGTCATATGCAAAATAAACATATTTCACATATGAATTTTGTGATCCCCTTGAGAAGTTCATTTCTAGTTTTTTCCAAAGCCTCTAGGGTTTGAACTACTCTGGTTTTGCATTAGCTATAATTTGTGGAGTGTGTATTATGTGTTATGAACATTTCATATCTTACTTCATTTAACCCTAACCAAAATCCTGTGAGAGAAGTATTATTTTTTCTTATTCTAGAGATGATGTTGATGAAAAGATTACTCATGTCCCATAGTAAAAATACATCAATAGAATTAAAATGGATCTGTTGTATTCCATTTTCTAGCCTTCCATATCTTCATTCATTGCCTGCTGAAAGCACATAAGATACTATCCTCTTAAAAAATATTTATTTATGAAATGGTTTCCTTCTTTTATCCCATAAGGATTTTTGTCCACAAGATTCTAAAATAGCCAATTTAATCAAATACACATAGCAGAATTTATTTTTTTCAAAGATTCAAACAATGTATCTGTAGGTGAACATATTTTATAATAGAAACAGCTATTAAGTTACATAAACAACATAGTCTTTATTAAGCTATTAAGTTACATAAACAATATAGTCTTTATTAATTGAAAATCTCCCTTTATTTTCATTTTACTTCATTGAATCAATTTATTTTCTACTTAGATTTCTATGGTGATAATTATCTAAACCTTTGAATTTGGAATCAGACCAAAAGTAGAAACCAGATCCAATTCTAGGCATTGGAAAAAAGGTAGGGTGTAAAGTGACACCTTTGTTCCAAACCATTACCTCACACATATTAAATCTCAATAATGTGGTCAGAGAATAATGGACCCCAATTCTACCCTCAGAAAGCAAGCTTACTCATTGACACTCTCTCAGAAACTGATTTTAAGAAGCATCCTCAAAGAACAATATGACAGCCCATTCTGCAAGCCTATCTAAAAAAGATGCCATAAAGACACCAGGAACTTTGTCATGAATTAGTTAAAGAACTGAGCTGGGTGTCAGTTGTAAATCAACACAAGTCACTTAGTGAAAGCAGTTAATTAGCCTTATGTCAAATTATCCTGAACTCACTCTTCCAATGATCTGCCTCTATTCATTCTTTGAGCAAATATTTATTCATCTTCTAATGTGTGCCACGCACTTGGGACTATTCTTTGGATGAAACAACGAAAACAACAACAAATAAAAACTTTGCAATTTTTAAAGTTGCAGGTACATTGTCCTCCTTTCCACCATTTTCCAGTTTACTCTGCTTAAGTTCAGGATATGGTATTATCTTTCTTTCTTAAACATAAAGCATAGTTTTCTATTTATACATCTATATAGTTAAAAATAAACATATTCCACAAATTTCATTGAATTTTTATCATTGGTAAATTTGTCTATTTTTCCTTGATTAATCGGTATTATCCCATGAATGTTGCATTTGGTTAAACTTATTCCCAAATTCAAAGTGTTTGAATAATGTTAATAGCTTTATAAATTATATTTGTACCAAGAGAATAAAAGAATTAATTTGAACTATTTAATTACTGTTACAGATTATAAATTCCTAGGGTATATTTTCATTAAAATGAACTTTTGTGTATAAAAAGGTTTATTTATTAATTTACAAAGGTAAATTTGCCAAACTTTTCTAAATATGTCTGAATTCATGTTAACATTAAAATCATTAATTTTCTCTAATTGCATATTTAAGAGGATATAATATTGTATAACATTTATTATCTTTTTCTTGAGAAAATAAATACAAATTTTTTGAGGTGAAAACAGACATTTAAATTCTCAACAAATAATTTCTTGTTATACTTTTGTATAGTAGAAAATAATTAATCATTTTGATTAATATTCTAGACATAACTGGTCAGAACTGAAATGTAATCAATTAGTACTGTTCTTGTTCTTATTTTTTATTCTAAGGATATTACATTATTTTGTTAAACTTATGTAAACATTTTAGTTGAGGAGAACACTGTAGCTAATTTCTTTTCTATGAATTTTTTTTCAGATGTTAGATGTGCTGCAAAAAAAGGCTAAAAGAAAATAAAATGAGTGGTAGATTCAGAAAGGAAACTAAAGGTGAAAATAGAAACTATTCAAAGCTTAAACCAGCATTCCAAGTGAATTAATGAATGTTCAAAATCTGTATCATATTCTAGATAAAAATGTATAACAAGCTATTCTTAGTCGAGACTGAATGTTTTTATGAAGTACAAAAATGTCTTTAAAATCCTATCAACGTTATAATAAAATTGGGTAAAATGCCTCTTACTGAACTCTGCCAAAACCCTGTATAACCCTGAACTTAGTCTTGACAAAACTACTGAAAATAAGTGTTTTTTATTTTCAGAATGGAAAAACTTAAACCCAGAGAGATTGTGAATTGGGGTTAGTTGCAGAACCATTACAAGAGGTTGAATGTTCTTAATTTTTTGTGGGATGGGGGGTGGGAAGGATTGAACTCAGGGGCACTGGATCATTGAGCCACATCTCCAGCCATATTTTATATTTTATTTAGAAGCAGGGACTCACTGAGTTGCTTAGCACCTTGCTGGTTGCTGAGGCTGGCTTTGAACCTGTGATCCTTCTGCCTGAGCTTCCCCACTGGGATTACAGGTACGCACCACTGTGCCTTGCAAACTTTCTGAATTTTAATCATCCCCTTTATATGAAGGTATGTTAATATTTTGAGATTTTCAAAACCCAATGTATTCACCACATGTTGCAAAAATAACAAATTCTAAAAAAAAATAAATAAATAAACAAGAGTAAGAGTAAGCACACTAGGATAAATGCTAATGTAAAGAGCAGAACAGATAAATTAAGAAATGAATAATAATGTATTTTTTTTCTTGCTCTGATATTGCATATTTTACAGAATGTACTCTGGGTCTTTTAAAAACAGTAGCAGAAAAATAAATTTCAATTAAACATAAAAGTTAACAAAGAAAATAAGAAAATTTTGCAAAATGTCATTCCCTCTTCTATGCTCCCACAGCACACTTCATACAACTATTAAAGGGATCATCATTTTTATTGTAATTATCCTTACAGCATAGCTCTCTCGATAACGAGCCTCAAGAGGGCAAGTGCTATATTTTATTCATTTCTGTGTCACAAGTTTCTGGTATAGTGACAGTATATAATTAGGCATTAAATAAATACTTTTGGATAAATTAAGGAGTGCATTGCTTTAAAAAATGCGTGAATGTATCTCTTTCAAAAACATATGTGTGATTTATAATATAAGATCTTAGAGTATGGCAGGATTAATTTTAAAAGTAACTTTTCTAGCTGTGTTTATGCTGCTGTAACGAGTGAAATGGCACTGTTTCAAGGTCTCTATTGCATCCTAGAAATAATAAATTGTTCTCCTACTGAGTTTAAGCTTTAAAGTTGGTAGTTGAAAACCCAAGAACAATTACATTTTTTAAATGGGTAAATGAATTCCTGGGGTCATCTCACCCAGATCCTTAAACACACTTGTGAAGTGAATGGCAAGTTTTCTTCACAGAAGACTGGCAGCACTAGAGTTTACCTTGTGGATATTCAATTACCAGGTTCAGCAGACGGATGTCCAAAGAAATTGGCATTGCTGTTGTTGTTATAAATAAGTTCTAGTTAGGTTAGCCAAGTTAGGGCTAACCTAACTAGAACTTATTTATAAAGTGGAGTTTATTTACAGGGACTGATTCAACAAGTGTTTGTTTTGTGCTGTTTCCTGAGCTGAGAGCATGAGGGGCTAAATTCAGTAACCTGCAGTATATAAGTTCAATGAATTATCAACCTTGGAACAAATAATTTACCATAGTCATTAGTATAGTATTAAAGTGCAGTATTACAGTATGTTAAGAATGTCATTATGTTTTTTCTTATTGCAATAATCAAGACATGTTTGAAAAAAAACAAATAATTTGTTCTGTACATTTATTCCTTCTCTAAACTCTTAGGTTAGTTTTGCTCAATTTTTAGAAAGTGTTTTTCCATAATTAGTCATGCAAAGTAATACCTAAGAACAATCATGAGATTTTTTTTCACTTGTCTAAATAAACTTTTAAATTCATTCATAGCTTCTCAATATGGCCATTTTTATTAGAAATGTGTATCTTTGCTTCATTCTAAAAACAGACTAAGGCAAGAGCTAGACACAACTAAGCTATTTCAGGAAGTGATCTTGAGGAACTATGTGGGTTATTGGGAAGTTTAAAACAGAAAGAACAAAAAGTCTACTCAAAAGATTTTCAAGTTGGCCACCATTTAGGAAAAGAGCTCATTCCCACTAAGGGAACTCTGAGAATCTTTACACAGGCTAAGAATTATCTGCCCAAGGAACAAAAGAAGTGAGTGCCCTCTAGATCTAATAGTCCAAGGCAACCCCATGAGATATTGACATTTTCACTGTTCTTGACTTGTATAAACAGCAGAACTGCTTGCATCTTCCTATGGTAACCTCATAGGGCAGCGAACAGAACTTCCATACCAGAAGTTAGAGATAATCATACAGCTAAGCGAGTTACAGTTAAGATAATTTCTGCGTACAGCTGGGAATTGGCCTAAGTGGTACCTGATATGGTCAGTGATGTTTTCACTTTACATTTAAGGGATACCATCACACAGCTGATCCTGCTTATTGATGTTGCTGCAGAAGCAGAATGTTGGTTTCTGGTGATGAAAGATTCCTTTTTCATAAAATAACAGAACTGGATCCCTTTTAAGTGATGGAGGCACAAATATAGTATTTAATCCTTTCTCATATGTACACATATACATTCTCCCCCAAATGCTTTGCAAGTAAAAAGGCAGGAACATATTTTATTCTTAGCTCTATTTATACATACTT
Source organism: Urocitellus parryii (assembly GCF_045843805.1). Lineage (NCBI taxonomy): Eukaryota > Metazoa > Chordata > Mammalia > Rodentia > Sciuridae > Urocitellus > Urocitellus parryii. The sequence continues at coordinate 235,692,563 of NC_135531.1, read as the reverse complement.
ATGTGCCAGACATACAACACTAAAGTAATGTTGGTTAAGGAAGCCATACAATCCATCTTCAGTTCTTTTGTGTCTGAATCTCCAGCATATAGCCAGCAACTACTTACATAAACCCAACAATATTTAGGGGCAAGAAGCCTCCTATATCCAGGGAAGGTGGCAATAATATACTGAAATAACTTTGCTGAGGAGATGTTTTTACACAATTTTCCTTCAATTGTTAGAAATTTCAATTTTACCTTCACAACAAGAAGCACTCTCTAGAATTTATATGAAAACCTTCTCTATTCCCGATCCATATGATAAATTGTAGCAGAGAGCAATTCCCTTTTCAAATTGTTTTCTTGGTGTCCTCTGTGGAGTGACAGACTTACTAATAAGCCCTTGGGAGGATTTGAAAATAATGTGCCACAATTGGTCATAAATTAAAATAGTGTTGTAGAAACCACATCAATTCTGGCAGACACCAAGTATTCAATAGAAAATTCTACTCATATTCCATCCTTATCCAATATGTTATTAATCTGGGGGTAGCCATGACGCTGACTCAAGTATTATTTATACACATGCATGTATTTATAAAATTTACCTTATTAAAGAGTAGTATTGAAAATTATAATTAGTTTGAAGTCCAAGATTGCATTTGTAATGAGAAAGTTAAAGTTAAAATCCCCCTTTCCTTATGTGTCCAATCACCTGGTTGCCCTTCAGTTTCAAAAATTCAACTAAAAACTTAGGGATATTTTTACATTAAATTTGTCATTTATACAGCAATAAATTTTATTATTCCTCATATCTTCTGAAAACTACTCATACATAATTATTCTTGACCCTTAACAGTAATGCGGAGACCTCAGAGTTACTGTTAAGCATACTCAATTGCTAGTTGAGGACTATTGCTCTACCAATAGTGCTATAATTTAAAAATGTATTAAAATTGATTGCAGATTGCTGGTTTATACAAATGAAGCCCACATAACTAATCCAATCTTTAATCTACTAAAAAGTATTTTAAGAGTCTCTATATATAGCACATAATACATGCTTTGGAAGAACCAAATTAAGAAATTAAGTGGCTTCTATTTTGATGTAGTTATCATTCTGATGAAATGTTGTCAAATGGGAAAGAGTGACAAAATCACACAATTTTGTACTGATTCTGACTACAAAGATGGTTTCAAAATCATAAAGAACTCTGAGCTTGAGAAGTATCACATGCAGGTAGAGATTAATCAGGGACTTAGAGAATGAATAATGTTTCAGTCTTGGAAAGAAAACATCTACAGGCTTAATAATAAAAAATGCAAATGTCCTGTAAATGAGGAATCTATATACTGAAAAAAAAAGAGATGAGTTCCTGAGTAATGGCTTTCCCAAAAGGCCATTCCAATGCAACAATGAATACAGGAGAATAAATGCCAAGGAATAAATTTATAGAGTCTTAAAAGCCAAGCAGTGAGTTCATCTATCTTTAAAAATAAAATAATAGGATTAAAGTATGTTTTAAGAAGAATGTTTTGCTAGCAGCTTCAGATAAATTAGCCTCAGAAAGTTCTATTGGAGGGCTTGTTTTAATAACCTTAGGATGAAATTATGAAACTGAAGGCTAGGAGTGGGAAAAGAAACAAGACGAATAGCAATTAATTGGCAACCCCAAATCAGAAGTCTCAGTGAACCCTCTCATATCTGTATACTTTCAAAGTGGAAAAAAATCTTAAATGAAGTTATTGCCATCTCCACTTCCCAGATTCCACCTTAAATTCCAGGATAATTTGCTGTGGCAGACAATAAATGAGGATTCAGAGCTTGATTGAAATGTTTCTTAATAAAGTGTGTGGTGTCATTATTGAGTCTAATTCTCAACTACATGGTATGTTTGCATCTCATAAACCCTATCCTTACCAATAATCAAGCACAGAATTAAAAAAATACAGTGTGGAATCAGCATTAATGGAAACATGTGGACTATAAGCAACTGAGCAAGTTTTCTTAAAGCCATGGGGGGAAAAAAAAACAGATTAGAGTTTTAGAGACTAGCAAGGAAAGCTGTGTTCCTACATTCACATTTACTGGATTTGGCTCACCAGAGTTTTAATCTCAGGCAAACAGCTTGCTGCATCTTTGCTTAATACCTTCTGGGTGGAAACTAATTTTACTGTTGATTAGTTAGGAACATATTTGAGCTTGTACCACTACTTTAAAGGCACAGAATCCAACTATCACTTTTTTTTCACTTTACCAATAATTTAATACTCAGAAATAAGCAAGTACATGGACCTCTGGAAATGAAAATAAATGCCTATGTAGGTTGTTATATATGTAGAAATAACAATTTTTTAAATAAAAATATATATGTATATATTCATTTTATTTGAAAGAATTGTGATTATAGATAGATAGATAGATAGATTCAATAATAATTAAAGAAATAAACCTATTTGAAATTACACAGCATCAAAGTTCAAACCTTTCTCCTTCACACACAGTTGTTATATTTCCACAGTCAACCTGAATGACTATTCCCACAGAAGTGCTTCCACTTCTCTTTTCATCCCTTCATGCTTCACATCTCTATCCCTTCTTCTAAGTTAGATAGCTCTGAAAAGCACCTATCCAACCATTTCCACGTAATTACCAAATTTTTACAATGTGCTATGCACCTATACAACACATTTTGTCAATGCAAGCTTTGCTGCTGTTTATCAGAGTGTTGAATGTTTATTTAAAAAAAATCATAAAAGAAAGAAATGCTGCACCATGTGCCATCCCCCACCAAAAAAGAAGGTAACAGCATCAAATTACTTTTTTGAGTCACTGTGTTTCTCCCCAACCAAAAAAACAAAAGTTCACAGGAAAGAAAAAGACAAACTGATGAAGAAGCTTTTGACATATCCTTCTATAAAGGTCATCTCTACTTTTAATTTTTTCACTAAACTGTTACCTCAGGAATATGAAAAACTCCTTCACTGCAAAGACTCTCTTTTGATGCTTTTTATAATTCAGCATGCAAACCAAACTTCTGATTACAGAGAACGAGAATGTGCTAAACACATATTTTCAGATTTAATATGACAAATTTAGAAATTTAAAATGTTTTTAAAAAGATATTTAACTTAGTTTTCATATTTAATGTTGAATAAATAATAGCTGAAAAGCTAACAGACTAAATAAGAAAATTTGTAATGAGCTGACAACTTTATTTTTATATTTTTTACCTTATTTAAATTAGGCTTTTTATAAATATACTTTGTAAATATCCAAACTGAAGTTATGGGCCCTGAAACAGAGAGTCTCTGTCCTTCAGGGTAAATCATCCAATTACTAGACTATTTTAGATCAATTCATAAAATAAAACTCAACAATATTCCTGGGCATGTACTTTGGTGTGTTTTGGAGAACTATAAAGCAGGACTATTTAATGTCTCTAAAATCTTTATCCTTACCACATAGTAAAGTTTTGTTAGTTCGATTACAATGATTTACATTTGTGTTGAATTTTTTTTGTTTTGTTTTGAGGTCCTTTTATCCCTGATTTGGTAACCATATTACATTGTGTGCCTAGTTCACAGTTTATTCATCCTTTCATCCATCAATGAACACTTGAATTGCTTCCACCTTCACTTGTTGTAAATAATGCTGCTAAGAACATGGGTGCACATGTGTCGTTTCAAGTTCCTGTTTTTGTTTCTTTTTTTTAGTACACACCTAGAAGTACAATTTCTAGATCACTTGATAGTTCTATAATTAATTTTTTGAGTAAGCACCATACCATTTGCAACAGCAGCTTTATCATTTCACATTTCCACCAGAGACATACACAAGTGTTTTGATTTTCCTAAGCACATCTTACAATTAAACACTTTTTTCTTTTTAAAACAAATTCAGTATACCTTTAGAAAGCTACATGTAGTGTAAGTGGACATTTTGCTAAATTTTCACAAAATGAACACAGTGCTATAATCAGTATGCAGATGAAGACAGGCTATTGCCCTTCTCCAGAAGCCTATCTGGTATGTCCTCCCAGCCACTGGCCTCTCCCTTGAGGAAACTTTAGCACAAAAACTACTTACATGTATTTATTATCTCTTTAGGATTTTTGCAGAATATACTCATTTATATCTTATTTATTTTGTTGGAAATTATGGTTGTGGTATTCACTTATTTGGTTGAATGTCATAGTAACCTCTTTATTTGTGTTGATATACACATATACACATGTATAATATTTTACATATTTACTCCATATATCAATGGATAAAGCTATGTGTGCACATATATACATATACACACAATTTTAGCAACATACCAAAATATGTTCACCCATTCGAATGTAACCTAAATATTTGCTTTATTTACACTTTGTATCAACTATGAACATTCTTAATTCATCCTTTGTTGAACATATACATGAGTTTTCTACCATCAATTATTGTATATTTATTTATGTAAATAATTTATCTTAAAAAATGTCTAAGTAGGCAAATTTTGAACTTTATACTTTGAAGAGCTTTATAAAACAGATAGTTGTGTCAACTTTGTTCTTAAGATATGTTAGTGTTGCAGTTATTCTAGATCTTTGACAATACAAGGTGTTATTTATGTAATTTTTGTTTATAATTTAATTTATCAGATGACAAATGAAGTATGAAATCTTTTGAAAGTATTCATTTACTCTCTTTTTGGAGTAAATATCAGTTCCCTGATCATTAATAAGTAATGTCTTATTTTTTGAATTTTTTGTGAATATCAATCCTTTTGTGTTCACTAGAATCTATAATTTATGTTTTCCCATTCTTAACTGTGTCTTTTGAGTAACAGGTGTTTTTTTTTTGGGGGGGGGGAGTTGGAATAACATATGCATTTTTTGCGATGAAAGATTTAGTGAATTTTCCATTCTATTTGACAAATCTTCTCTTACAGAAGAAGTCCACATGATAGATTTCTACAGATTCTAGGGGAAAAAAGTGTTTTGTGTGCATGAGTGTGTGTGTGTTTCCCGCGTTTTTTATACGCCATAAGAATTAAATACATTTCTCTCCCATGGGATATACAGCTGATCTAGCAAAGTGAATTGAATAGAGTTTCTTCTCTTTCAATGGTTCTAACCTCATCATAAGTGAGAACAACATATGTCTATAAGTTCTCTTTTGGACTCCTTATTTGGTATTTATCATTGCAATAATACCATACTGTTTTCATTATTGCACTTTTTATTGTCTTAACATAAAAAGTGCTCATTATAGATTATCTTACCTATCATTGATCCTAATCATTTATATATATTTTTAGAATATATATATATATATATATATATATATATTTAGAATCAGTTTAGAAATTTTCTGAATATTTCTAGACTTCTATTGAAGTTGTTTTATTATATAAATCCATTTTACATTTTTATTATTAATTTCAAGCCCCCCCCAAAATATAGTATATGCCTGAATCTAATTTATCTCAATCTTAGTTCATCTCAATGATTTTTTTTCCTGTGTAGAGCTCTCGAACATATTTTGTTAGATTTCTAGGTTTGGGTGCATATTACTGCTATAATAAATGCCATATTTAAATATTCATTTATATTTCTCTCTGTAGTTCTAGTCCATGACTTCTAGAAACATGTAAATCAAAATGTGTCATGTGTACATCCACTGTATTTTACCTGTCCATGGTCCCAGTTTAATAAAGTTGTCTCCAAATTGGAGCCTTTGATTCAACTCCAGTAAATACTCTTGTGTATATACCTTTAAAAATTCAAGTAAGTTTTTTCTTAATATTTCTATGTAGATTTTGGATATTATAACACAAGACATGTGTAGATTCGTTTTCCCAAGAGGTTAAAAATGATATACAGAGATTACATCCACGTACAAGAAGAAAAATATGAAGTTTGAAAGTCTTTCCTCTTCTCTGCCTTAATTTAGTGATAATCTGTCTTTTAGTTTCAGTAAAAGGATTTAGTTAGCATTTCTTTGAAAACTAAGCATTACTATGAATAGCTACTCATTTTCTTTTAGTTTATATTCTTTCTTTTATAAACTTTATGCATAAATCTTTCACCTGATATTTTCATCGATTTCCCTTTTCGCATTATTTGTAAGTTTCTCATATAGGCTATACATTATTCTATTGGAAACACTGGAAATATTCTTCTGAGTACAATATATCACCTATGAAACATATACAATGTCCTTCAATGATAAATGTGTGCCATTAGAAAGTACTTAAAATCTTAACTGCTCAAGTCTAGTGACCTTTCATTGGTTCTACACTCGATCCAACTTTCCAAATATTTAGATAATTTATAGGTCTATAGTGCTCTTTTCTAATATTCTGTGACAGGCACTCTAATGATCTAAATTTTATGTTTCACAGAATCTTTGTGAGGAGGGTTGATAATGTGGAAAGGGATAAGTTTTATAAACCTAGCTGTAGACAGGGGCCTTCTTTTGAATATAAGATAACTTTCATAATATAAGTACTCAGAATGTTATAAAAAGTTTATAGTAAAGAAAAATCTTATTATACAAAATGTATATGGCCATATACCTATACTCTAATATTATATAGTCCACATGACATAATAGAAGGATATTAAAAATAAATTGCTTACATGTGAAATGTATTAGAGTTTCAGCTCCTTTTTAGAACTATTCCCAAGGTATTGGTTATAGAATATAATTTATGAAAATTACATCAGAGAAATGCATAAAGCAAGCTAAGAATAAATTGCATTAAAAATCTACTGGATTACAGAGTGTGTGCATGAAAAAAGATTAACTGTCTATTCTTCTCTGTAAGACCGAAATCCACATATCGATCTCTAACTCTCCTTGACTGAAAAATGTTCCAGGTAACCATAGACAATAGTTGACTTCATGTTCAGTTTTGCAAAAATTCACATTTTAATAAAAGAAAATAAATATTACTAAAATATTTTGAAGTTATTTTGAATAAAACTAGTTTGTTCTGAAAAACAAAAAGCAAAAGTGGACTCTGTTGTTGATTTTAAATAATTTTAAAATATATGGAGCCATTTTAGTTTCATTCAAATATGTTTTTCATGTTATTATATTTAATCATATATTCAGGATGAGTAAGTGTGTCTATCACAAAGTCTTAACAATATTTTATGGTGAATTCTGATCCAAAGTTTGAGGCCATTGTATTCATCACAAGTAAAAGGCATGCTCATTTTACTGGATGAATGGCATTGTGTGAGTCCGGAAGGTATAGCAGATTTGTCAGATTATACATGTCACCAAATGATAAAATCCATCGAAATGAAATTAAAATAAACTTTAAAAATAGCAATTGAAACACAAACTCAAATGCATTTGTCTTTCCCATAGATTTTATGAGAATGATATTTAGACTATAATTTTAGAAAAATGAAAGTCCCTTATGAATTAAATTACTAAGCAGGTTTTTCTGATCTCTATTACCAGTCCTTCTTTCATACCCAAAATATGCTATCTAATGTTTTGCAAATATTATAAATAATGACATACCTACATACAACAAAGAATGGTAGTCATGTGTATCACACAACTTTCAAAATAATCTGAATGAATCATTTAAATTTAATGAGTGTAGTTTGAATTCACATCAATGATGCAGCAGAAGAAAATATGTCTAGTATGGAGAAAGGAGCCATAGTGGAACTTATTTATTGCTAACATAATAAGGCATCATGCTTTTCTGAAGAAAGGTATGCAGAGGGCCTATATACTGGGACTAATCGTTTCTACTCTGGAGCACAGAGGACAGTCAGAAGGGAGGACTAATCAAGGAAATGCTTACTTTACTACCTCAGTTGGGAAGCATAAGCCACTGCAAGTTAACAAGGTGACAGATAATATAAAAGAAAAATTAAGAAATATAAAGAATAGAAGTAGTTACATAAAATTATATTATAATTAAATATTAAAATAAAATTTTAAAATAAATAGTAGAAATAAATATTTGATAGAATGACAGAATAAAAGGGCAATGGAATCTCAAACTTAATAGCAAAAACAAAAAAAAAAAATCAAAATAGACAAACAAAACTTCTAGGCCTATAGAGTTTATATATTTTCACAGACATGAAAGATAAGAAATTTTTTTTTTGTTTTAGAGAGAGAGAGAGAGAGAGAGAGAGAGAGAGACAGAGAGAGCATTTTAAATATTTATTTTTCAGTTTTCGGTGGACACAACATCTTTATTTTATTTTATGTGGTGCTGAAGATCGAACCCAGAATCCAGTGCATGCCAGGTGAGCACGTTACCACTTGAGCCACATCCCCAGGCTCAAAAGATGAAAAATTTTTAAAAAATATCTTTGAGAGAAAGTATGTGTTACCTACAAAAAATAAGAATCTGACATCAAAATTTATAAAAATAACATTAGAATAAAGAAACAAATAAAATATGAAGAAGTTATGAAGTTCAATGACTTTGGACTTAGAGTTTTATACCTATCTAAATTATAATATAATTAGCAATTTATATTAAAGGTATTCCAAAGCATACACACATTCAAAGCCTTTATCAAACTGAAACCTTCAATTAGCAGTTCTCTTTTATAAAAGAAAAAAAAATATCAAGGGGATTCTATGAAGTATTTTAAGTTGATAACTTATAAAACTGTTTTTTCATATGGGAAAAAGTAGTGTTAATGCCTTTCACATAAAAAAATTTAAAAGTAAAAAGAGGAAATCCCCAAGCCCAAACAAAACAAAACAAAAATACAAAAATACAAGGCTGAAGTGTACCTGGCAAGGGTTGCATGTTTGTGGGTGGGTGTGGGGTAATGGCTGGAGAGGTTGGGGAAAAGCAGTCCAAAAGGAAATGAAGAGAAAAAAACAATGCTTAATACTTGTCTTATTCTTCTTTCACATTTGTTTAATCAGAACAGTTCAAATGTTATTCAATAATGCAAAGTTGATTGAGGAAAATAATTAAAAGTAAAATATATTTATAAATATAAATCAATGAGGTGTTAATCACAGATAATGAAAATTAGAAAACACATCTTTCATAAGTATAGAAGCATATTATAAAAATATAACTGAAGATAAGCCATAGTCATAGGTAGTCCTGGAGCAGCTATAATACTTACACAAAGTATCTCCTTTTGGACTGAAAAATTCAGATGATAGATACCTTCAACAGCCATTAACGAGATTGAAGTACCAAAAAGAAGAAAACAAGGGATATGATTATTTAAATTCAGTGTATAAGGTCTTTCCAGTTTCCAGTTGATTCCTCAACCATGCATGCACAGGGCAGACTAAAATCAGCCTGAAGTTTTAATTTAAAACACTGAAATGGGATTTGAGCTGCCATCCATCATAGAAAAGATAAAGTTTGCAAACTGATTCTATCAAAGTTAGCTGCCTAGTGAAAAAAGTATAAAAACTCCTCAAAACAACATTCAGAGTTTTCCCAACATAAAATTTACAACATTTAGTGTGCTTGATATTCAAACAAATCACTATGTAAATAATATTAAGGAAAAAAATCAACAGAGCTCAACATCAAACCTAACATGACTTAAATGTTGGATTATCAGGCAAGAATATTAACTTGTTATTATAATGAATCTCAATAAGATAAAGACATGGTCATAATATTATTGTAGAAATTTTGGAATAAATAGAAAATGAAAAACATAAAACTTCTGAAATAAAACAAATTATTGGATAAGTTTAATAGTACAATAGAAATGACAGGAGATTTGGAAGTAGATGTGTACTACTCAACTGAAAAGAGCTAGTAAACAGATGTGTAGGACTTAGTTGTTGTGAGCCAGTCATGGACTTTGTGTGTGAGCTATGCACATTTGAGCATATGCAGGAACTGGACTGGTATTTCTGGTCTGACTGGGCTGTGTGACATAAGTGTCCTTTTCACTTGCTCTGCCTAAGATCCCCACATAGCACCTGACATGGGAGTGACTTTCCAAGATGTCATCAAACTGCTGACCACAAGACATCACCAAGCAAGACTCCACCCTCTGAAATCAAACTCTTTGCCCTATTTGGATAGAATATTCTATCAACAGATCTCCCCAATAAAAAATAGGATTCTGGGCATAGTCACTCTCGTTTTTGCCTGCCTCTCTGGTCTCCCTTGTGGGAACTGAGGAGCCACCACTGAACCAGAAAAAAAAAGGGTTCTGTCTGTGTAGTTATTTAGTAGCCAGCCCAATTCACTCGGAGTGACCCTGACTGATTCAGCTGTATGTCATGACCTTGACTGATTCAGCTGTGTGTCGTGGCACTTAGTGATTGTGAGCCATAATAAAAATCCTGACATATATTTAGTCAAAGTCCCAGAAAGAACAAGAGAGAATAGGAAACAAAAAGTAGTTAAAAACTAATGGTGTGGCTGCATATATCTGGAATCCCTGGGATTCAGGAGGCTAAAGCAGGGAGATCACAAATTCAAAGCAAGTCTCAGCAATTGAGCAAGGCCCTACTCAACTTAGTGAGACTCTGACTCAAACAAACAAACAAACAAAAAAAGGAGGGTGGGGTGGGGGTAGGTGCTGGGGATGTGGCTCAGTGGTTAAGTGCCTCTGGGTTTAATTCCTAGTACAAAACAAAACTAACTAATGGCATATAATTTCCTAAATATGGTAAAAGTTACAATTGCAAATTCTAAAATCTGCAAACTTAACTTTAAGAAAACTATGCAAAAGTAGATCAAAGTCCAATGGCTACAAACCATAGATCAAGGAAAACTCTTGAAAGTAACCAGAGGAAAATGGCATTTTACATGCAAAGAAACAGCAATTCAAATCACCAAAAAAATTTCACCAGAAACTATGAGAGGTATAAGACAGTGGAATGACACCTTTAAAGTGCTGAAATAAAAAGAAAAACCCTTTATTCTGTGAAAGGATTTTTCAAAAATAAAGGTGAAGGAAATGCACTTTCAGATAAATGATCTAAGGGAATTTGCTGTCAACACACTTGCACTACAAAATATACTGACGCAATTTTTTCACACTGAATTAAAATGATACCGTAATCAAGTTCTGGTATCTAAAGAATGAAAAACTTCAAAAAAATGAATATCTAGGTAAGTTCACAAAAAACTTTATTTCTTAATTTCCTTAAAAATCCATGACTATGGAAAGCAAAAGTGGCAACAAATTACAACTTTATCATAAAGAATTCGAACAGTAAATGCAAGATTTCTATCTTTTAAATGTTAAGTAATTTTTCAAATTATAGAAACTTTAAAGCAAGCATGTGAAAATAACACAAGGAAGTATAACTGCAATCTAAGAAAGTTAAGTACTCTTTTCTTTCTTGAGTTTCAGCTTATTTTGTCTTTTTTGTTCCCAATGCTCTCCAGTGTCTTAAAATGTGAGGCTAGTAATTCAGTTTCCTTTTTTTTTTTTTTTAACAGTTTATTTGGAAAGAAGCACCCTTGAAGTACATTGACAATGCTATTTGACTTAATTGCTCATTATTTGAAAGTAGTTAGAACAGTTGTATCACTAAAGGCTAATTTTGATACAAATGGTGATGTTAGTGAAAATATGACTATAAAATCTAAATACTAAAGAAAGTATGCAAGGTCAATATTAGAGCACTCTGAATTGTTACTATGTTCCCTTGAACCTTTGACTTTGGACATACACACCCTTACCCAACCTAAATTGTAGACTTAAAAAGACTTTGAAGTATTGCTTAAGTTTTTCTTATGTTTTCTTTCTAATAATTCTTAACTTATATTTTACTGATAGTTTGTCTTACATCAAGAGTTAGTTGTAATTAGGGAAATTATTTCATTTAGATCCATTTTTAATGTAGTTACAAAGTTGGATTAGGCTACACTGAAATTAAGAAACTTTACTGCTATGGGTGATAACAAGGCATGAGTATCTCCAGAACCAAGTGTCCATTAACACAAGAAATGGCACTGTGATTGTGTAACTCTCAGAGTCCTGCCATAGGATTCTTGAAGTTTCTCTTGAATCCCATAAGAGTGAGGAGTAGCTATGGAAAACAAAAGGACAGATTTCAAAGACCATAAGAATGTTTTTACTACTACTAGAGGATGTAGGGGACAAGATAGGAGTCTATTGGCCACCTGAAACATGCATAATTAAGCCATTTAAAGGAACTGGAAGTCTGTCAACTACTGGTTCTCTTAAAACAGGCAGATAATTAAAATAGTAGATTAACTAGTAATATAGGAATCCACCTAAAAGAAAGGAGACCACACTTTTTGGAGCAAAGAAAAATAAACAAAATTGGTAGAATGATTATATTAAAAGCATAAAATATTTTAGCCAATTTTTAGCCTTTAGTAGTTTCTCAAAATAGTAGTCAAGACATGAAGAAAAGCTGATGAAAAAGCTCAGATCAGACTTCAGAAACCTGGGAATAGAATACACTGGTACAAGACTAGTCTAAGATTTGTTTTATTTTATTATTCTTACTGTTTGGATTTTTATAAATATTTTCTAATTGACAAATAATAATTGTATGTTTTATGGAGTGCAATGTGTTTTACCATGTGTATACAATGTGGAATGATTAAATTGAGCTAATTAACATGGAAATTTGGGATATAAGCCAAAGAACTGCTAGAAATGAACTTCAGATTTTGAAGACAAAAATCAAACAAAAATAATCTCAACATTTTACTGTCCCTTTTGGTTATTTAGACAGAACATTCAGTATCTGGGAATGTTAAATAGGCACTATTATCAAATAACCTTAGAGATGTCTAAAGTTGACATGAGAACATCTGTTGTAAGATGAGCTAAAATCTATCCAGACAATATTAAATCAAGACTTGCACTAGAGTTTTCTTTTTCCTGCATGTCCCAAGTAATTACAAATAATGTACAGAAAAACTCACAAGCGATCAGAAACATTGGGTTAAAACTTTGTAAGTGTTCCTTGCCCTCTGGACTTTTTGTGAACTATTGATGAGTTATCTCATTAAACAGGTTATCTCATTAAAAACGAAGTCATGACCTCCAGCCTGACAATCTTAAATGAGTCATTTTTTACTTAAAATGTTATGAGAAGGGACAACTCAATAAATTTCACTGAAAAAGGACAATAGCATCCTCAATTAAGAGCTCAGCACAGGTCCTGGATACAATGCTTTAATCTCTTTCATACATTCATCCATTATACAGTGAAAATTTTACCTATTGTTTGACCCAACCTAATGGCCCTAAGAGGGACTCATACACAAAACTTGGCACTTCTACAAATATCTTGGTCTAGTAGTAAATTGACATGCCTCCAAAGTGGACAAATCCAATAAAATGCTACATTAATTAATCATGATTATAATAAATTGGTGATAATACAGAATATTTGATGTTTAATGGTGGCATTTCTGGGAATATATATATATATGTATATATATACATATATATTATATACATATATATTATATACACATATGTGTGTATGTATGTGTGTATATATATGTATTACATATATATATATATATATATATTATATATATATATAAAATATATAATTTTTTAACACAGACTCAGAAACCAGCACTACATTATCCTTGCTCTAAGGACAAACTTTTGGGCTTTCTATGGATAAATTCTATATATGCATCCTTGTAGGACACATTCTTAAGGAAAAAATATAAAACTAGCTCAATAATTTTTAATGTTATAACAGTTAAATAAGCTAATATTAAATTATTAAATATTATATCACATATAGACAAGTATATCTGAAGAGATTCATCTAGACTAGTTAAACAAATGAAGTCCATGAAGAAAACTATAACTTTTACTATAGTCTGCTATAATCATGTTCAATTTCTCAGTGCTAACAAATTACAAAAAAGGATTGGGCTGCCCAATAAAAAAATGCACATAAATGCCTCTTTTAAAATTTAAGAAAATTACCTGGAAATAACTACCTCTGGCTTAGCTGAGTTTCTGCATTCCCAGGAGTTGTGAAATTGAAAAAAAAAATGAAGAAGAAATCCTTTTCTTACTCCTTTTTCTCAGAAAGTAGCATTATATTTGCCTGCTATTTTGCTGCATGCGTTGGTTTCATGAATGTATAAACATGAACAGTAAATATGATTCCAGCTTCAAATAATGAATGTTGTTGATGGACAGTGTATATGATTTTACATATGGATGAACATATGGCTCAGAAAGGGGACACAGGGAGAGAAATGAACAAGATATTATGCCAGGTCATTCTAGGTCTACCCAACTCTACCACAGGTGTTGCTCAGTATTATAAAAAAATAATCCTAGGATCCACGTGGGAAATTATATACACTGTCCATCAACAAACTTTATTTGAAGTTGGAATCATATTTACTGTTTATGAACTCTAGAAAAATAATAGATAGCCTGACTTATGTTCAATAAGCCAGTCATTTGAATCCTAGAACCAAATCAAGGAGAAAGGTGGAGATCTAACTGGATTTTGTTATCGACAAACATCTTACAAGAAGATTTTTACAGCATCCCTGAGAAGTGGCTTATAATGCCAATTTCTCCCAACTGAACATATAACTTTCCAAATGAATAGAATCTGACTGATACCCCATTTCCAGAACAGGATTCAATCAAATTATGCACATACTCCTATTTAATACAAAAGAAATGTGGGTGGCTCTTAAAGCTCATTCTCCATCACTACTGCCATTCCTCCTTTCAGTACCTAACCTGGGATGTGGCTTGGCAGGTCAGAGTGACTTGGAAGGTCAGAGTTCTTTCAGCAGAACATGATGATATCAGTTATATGCTCCGGAAGTTCTTACTTCTAATAAGGTCAGTTTTCTAATCAAGAAACTTGTATAGTTGAAAGTCACAAATATGTTCCTTGCCATCTTTTTCTATGAAACATATAAATATAGAACTCTACGTGGTGGGAGCTACTGTATCCTGAAATATTGGGCATGTTACACATATTGAATAATGGAGATTAATAAATTATATGACTTATTTCTATTAATATATGCTAGATACTATATTAGAATATGTATAACCTTCATTAGAGCTTCTGTTATCTATTTTGAAAGATTTCAACCAATAAAATATTTTTTCTGCCTCACATGACTTCAAAGTGCTAGTGTCCACAGGGTACAAAAATATACTTATTGTTAAAAAAAAACACTCTACATATATAACCACACTCATTTAAAATGTATTCATTATTTGATAGTTATATTGAGAAAGAAATATATAAGATATGTTACATCAAAAATTGTAACTGGGTAGAATATCTTCCACTTTCTCCTTCAGATATATTATCCATCTTCTGCACCCTACTTTCTGCCCAAGGCTGACCTATGTATTAACAGGGCATCTGTGTCTTCTGATTTCTGATCAGGTTCAGTTAAAAATACAACTCTCCTACAAAAATGGAAAGAAAAAAAATCTAATGATATTTTCCAACTCATTAGTTAAATGAATGAAAAACTAGGAAAAATGTCCTACAGAGTGATGATATAAGTATAGGTTGTCTTTGCTACCAGATGCAAACAACTTGATGTCCAGCACACAAAAGTGTGTTTAAGCTCAGCTAGGTGGATGCTGTTAGTAGTAATAAATAGCAAGGTCAAACATAGATCTGTGGTCCCAGTGTAAGAAACTTTTCTCGGGGTGTGTGTGGGGGGGAGCTTGTTAAATAATTGCCCTATAGGATGTTGAAAAGATCTGCAGTTTTCCTCTCAATTAACTGAAAGTTTGGGTAATTTCTCTTAAGAGGAAGAACAAGAAATAGATAAATAAAATGGAGTGAGGACAGTTTCTTTATCTTCTCTGTTCCTTCTCTGTGATGTCACCTGGGATTGACCTTGTCCTTGACAGAATGATTTGGCCTCTCTGAGGTGTCCTCAGCTACCCAAAAGTCTGTCTAGTTTCCTGCAACTCCTCTTTCCCACTCCTGCTGGGCACAGAGGTGGTGACAGATCCGGCTTTTCTTGCTCTCCTCCAGGTTCTCTTGAGGCCGAGCCTTTGTGAATGGTCCTTTGTTAACAAACCCTCATCTAATAATGCTATTTTGAGCGTGCTGTTTTCTACTGGGATCTTACACGACACAAAGCCACTCTTCCCAGGACTGGAAACATTTCATAATAATGTGGCAATAGAAATGTGAGTGATTAGTAACAGAAATTATGAAAAATGTTACTTAATTTGTGCCACCAGTAAAGTAAAACATGCTTATCAAGTTAAAAAATAGAATTGCAAATATAATGGAAAAAAAGTTGAGATATGAATTTTTATTTTTGAAAAAATTGCTGACAAAAAAAGAAAGAAGAGGATGAAGGGGAAAAAATTAACAAGAAATTAATGAAATGAGAATTACATGAAGGAAGCCAACTTTTTCTTTTAATAAGCTACCTTCTTATTTGATTTTTTTAGACTAAGGCCAAAGGTTCAATTTATATGTAGATTTGTTATATGCTATTATTCCTTATTCTCATCACTTACTTCCCACAAGTTTCTTGACACATGTAGATCAAAGATCTTAAAAATGCTGTGGAGATTTTTTTTTCTCTCTCTCTGTCTGAGTTAGTTTCGAGGCATATTAAAACATTATTTTAGATAATCACAATCATAAAATAGTGAGTATATTAAAAATTAATAAGTGTTAAGTACTTAAAATTACTTTGCTGTAAACATACTTATTGTTCTATTTTTTCTTACTTATGTAGTTTTGCACCCCACAACTATAAAATAAATTAGTATAATCATTGCTATTTAAATTTCACATATTTAAAATAAAGTGTTATCAAGAATATCTTAACCAAAATCTATCAAAGATTCATTTCATTGTTTATTTTGTATGTTTTTAATTCTTCAAATATAAAAATAGCTATTTTAATGAAAACATATTTTCTTAATTTTGTAGGAAAACTTGTTATACCATAATTATAAGTACAGACCACATTTAGAAAAAAATATTGACCTACTGGGGTTTTAGAAAATATTTTCTGTTCCCTTTCTGTGTACTCTGATAGGAATAATTACGTTTACATTAATTTCAGAAATCTCAGAAATAAAGTGAAAATGTTAATTTTCTGAGAAATACTTTATTAATATTTATGCCTTTTAGTCACATGTCAGAAACCCAAATTAAAA
This sequence comes from Urocitellus parryii, assembly GCF_045843805.1. Lineage (NCBI taxonomy): Eukaryota > Metazoa > Chordata > Mammalia > Rodentia > Sciuridae > Urocitellus > Urocitellus parryii. The sequence goes on along the minus strand of NC_135531.1, from coordinate 235,675,465 downwards.
AGTTTCCCAATATTTAAATATTCATTTTGTTTTTATATTTGCCTCCAGCCAGAGTCATAGGGTGGTCCCATGGGACCTACAATGGACCCTCACATGGAACACTGCAGCTAACATGGAGGGAAATTTGAGTGAAATGCCTTATTACGCAGAGACTGGCAGATGATCTCACACAAATGCAGTTTTGTTTGGATTTTTCCTCCATCATGGTCAGTCATGCTATCCAGTTTCTCAGCTGCACAATCTTTTATGGGATACAAATTCCCCATTAAAGAATTTTCTCTGTGGCTTAAGAGCATCTGCGCAGCACAGATAATTCCAAAAATATTTTGTAAGTCTCTTGGTGAATACAAAGCTGTCTGATAGCCCAGGATCTAAGGATTATTGTGGGGTGTTTTTGTTGATTTGTTTAACTACTAAGTACTTTTGAGATAAACTGTGGTACATGCACATTCAAAGACACAAATTTCCCTTGGAAATTATGGAAAAAAGGTAAATTATGTTTAAAGCCATAAAGTCTTTTAATATTAGAAATAACATTTAATTGATTAAACAATAGCATGCAGTGTGTCCAACACAACTGTTAAGTATTTTCTAAGTGTTTCCTTCAATATAATAAAATATCTCTACTGAAAATTTTATTCCTTTTCTTTATACACAAATGCTCTTCCCTGAGTTTGAAGTAATAGACTTCTCTGTATTGATTTTTCTCACTCAGAAAATTGTAATACTTTTCCTCTCACATTCAACTTCTCTCCCAATCCCAAACCTTTAAAAGGATAAAAGAATAGTAGTTGTCATCTAAAATCTGTACTTCCACAATTTTTAATGAAGAAGAAAATCTAGCAAAAATTACTGATTTCTGTAATAATTCCATTTATTTTCTATTATCCCACTACTTTTCTGTGGTAAAGAAAGAAAGAAAGTGCATTTAGTTTTTTACAAATTTTAAGAGGAACTGAGATGAATAGTCCATAACAACACTCCTACTTTTTCGGATATCTCCTTCAGGTTAGAAAAATAATACAACTTACTTATATTGTTTGTTTATTTGTCTTTAGTGGTCTAATAAGAGAAAAGTTTCGTATAACAGATTTACTCATGCTCCTTCAACTGCTTGAAAGGACCTAGGTTTTCTCAGAACATAAATAAAATCTACTGATCTCAGAGACCATGCAGTGTTATTTAGTAGGAAGCATAAAAAATAAGAAACTGCTCTACAAAATATTCATCTTATTTGATATAGGGATATAGGACAGACAGGAGAGGAGACAAAATTTCTGTTGCAACACAAAAATGACCACTTGGTTCCTGAGAGAGGCAACAGAGTTTTTATTCCCTTCTTTTCAGGTTCTCCATTTTTCAGATCTTGCCTCCACTTTTCAGGTCCAATTTCAGCTTGTTCTCCGTTTTCCCATTCCATGCTGGCTTTGACATTTTTGCTTCATTTTGTTTTATTTTTTCCTGCTTTTCCTACAACCTGATTTTGCTGGACGGCACTAGACTGAATAATTATGTCTGTCCCCAAATCCATAGGATGAGTCCCAAATTGCTATGTAATGCTCTTTGGGGTTGGGGTCTTTGGGAAGTTATTATGTCATGAGGGTGGATCCTTCATGACTTAGTATCATTATAAGAAGAATCCAGAGAGCTAGATAGCTCTTGTTCTGCTGTGTGAGGATTCAAAAAGAAGTCAGCAGTCTGTGACTTGGAAAAGGCCTTCACCAGAACCTTATCATGTTGGTATCCTGATCTTGGACTTCCACTTCCAGACTGTGAGAAAAAAAAAGAAAATTTATTGTTTGTAAGTAAACCAGTTCATGGTACTATGTTATAGCAGCCCTAAACTGGCTAAGACATGGGTTAATTTAGGTGCCGCTGCAATCCCTTCTTCCTTTTGGGAAAGAGACTTCTTTTCCTGTCAATTAGTTCCAGCTCTGAAAGAAAGAACACCCATTTGTTTACAAGATCTCTCATCCTCATGTAAAACTAGAGATACCTCTCTTGGCTGCCTCTCTCCTTTTCCATGATAGCCATTGTTTTCTGTTTGTTGTCTTTTTAAATCTCTGTGGTACTATTCTGTATTCTAACTACACACCAAAGAAAGGGAAAACCTAATTCTTCAAAGAGTATCTGACTCAGGCTCTGAAATGAAATTGATAATCCAAGAACTAAAGCCTAACCATGCTCTCCCTTTCCTCTCCCTCTGGACTAAAAGCTTACACAGACAGGTAGTAACTATGATGCTGATCTGCATCCAGATAAACTGGAGCCACTGCATCTGCACCTGAAGAGGAACCCAGTCATCACTTTGCCGTTCCCTGATTAGATAGTTAAAATGGATATACTTGAAAGTCATTTTAAGTACTCAGTCGGATCCTTAGCATGTGGGACAAGCCAAGCAGAAATCCAGCTAAGGAAAAATTATTCTTAATGACCTAGAGGATACCTGGTTGGTGACCTCCACAATGTCTCTAACTAATGATCAGAAATAGTTTTATATTTACATCATTCTCTAGGATATCATAGAATATATATTAAAAAAAATATACATGATGTTGTGTCCCCCAATAAGAAGAAAACACAAATTAAATGGTTGAAGAAAGAATAGTTCTGCCTATGATCACAAGTGACCTGCTTGTAGAATGAACATTTCTGTTGGCTGTTAAAGGAGAAACACTTCTATTAGGGAAGCTGACAAGAGTCCTCTTGAATCAGAAACTACACAATCTGCCTGGACACTTTAGACTCCTCATACCAAGACAGCAGCACTAATAAGAAGGGTATTTGACCTTACTGTTAGCAGTTAAGTAAGACTATTATTGTAAGTGGTGGAGGGACAAATATTTTAGCACTCTGTTGATTTTTTACTTCACATTGACAAGTGAGGGCAACCCAGACCTGATCGGAATCTGGCAATGGCTCAGATATCTCAACCATGAGGGTCTGGTTTGGCCTCGTTGTGGTTGGACCACAGAAACCTTTCTCCTCAAAGTTTCTCCCTTGGAAAACAAACAAACAAACAAACAACAAAAAACCCACTAGCCTAAAGTCTAAAATTTCTGCTTGCATTACCTATCTGAATATTTGGATCTGAGTCACACAAGATATAAACTATGCTGATGTGTCAATCAAATCCTCTTTCAGGAACAATGTCATTCCTCAGTAGTCAGAAGTTCTTCCAGGACATTGCACTCAGCTGTTAGCAGTTGTTGTAGTTGAAGATATCTAGTTTTGCCCACTGTTCACACTTTTTTCCCAGGATGGGTGGGTACCCAGTGATTAATCAATAAATTAGTGTAAGTGCTCATTTTCTTGCCCTAACTTGACACAATACCAAAGAGATAACCAAATTACAGAACCCATTGTTAGGTTGACTGTGTCCTTTTTAAAGTCTACATCACAAGCCAGATTCTCTCTCTGCATAACTCTGCTTCCTTCCACATTCTGCTTAATTTTATGCACATTAATCACCATCTCAGAGTCTGTTTCTGGGGAACCTAATTCCAATAGATTAAGAAGCTTCCATGATATAATCAGGATAATGAAAACACTATGGTCTCTCAGACACAGGTGTTATCTTACTCTATTCTTTGAATACAACCAAGGAAACTAGTAGCAAATTTTAAATTGGGGGAGGGGAAATGGGATTTATTATTATTATTATTATTATTATTATTATTATTATTATTATTATTTTGCTTTGGCCTTAAGCCTAAATTGTTAAGAGAAATTTAGGATATAAGGTCACATAATTATTAGTAGCACATTGATTGCCATTTTACTAAAGAGAAGATTGCCAGACAGGATTCAAGAAGTCCTAGATACCTCTTTTTCTTACTATTAAAAATCATCAAATCCAAAACTGATTACAACTAAATAGCGTAAAATAGAAAAAAAGCATTTATTAAATGTTTTTTATTGTACTAAAAGTTATAAAACTTTTGTACTAAAGAACTTTTTGTACTAAAGAAAACTTTTGAACTTTTATACTAAAAGAACTTTGTACTAAAAAGTTTAATACTACTAAATATAATCCTTAATATTATTGCTGTTTCTTTCAAAAAATTAAAATTAGAAAAAGTTTTTCTTAATACAACCACCTTAGGTTGTTAATATTATTATTCTGTTTCACAGATGTGGAAGTAGAAGTTCATAAAGGATTGATCTTATTCAAAAACCCCGTTTCTTACTTATTTTTTCCATCAAGTTCTGTGATGCCTATTCATAAGGAGAATCTATTTCAGTTCAGCTGAATTTATTAGTGCCCTATTCATGTTAGTGTTACCTGAGAAAGAATATGACATCTTAGGATTCCAACTGGTCTAACCAGCTTGATTTATTTAACCAAGTTTGAGGCCATGGTCATCCCAGGTATGCCAAAAGGCTTGCATATACATATATTAATGTTGTTTTCAAATTTGGCATTGCCCTGAGTCCAAGCACAACAAATACGCTATTAGAACATTTCTCTCTATACTCGGACTCAGAAAAAAACACAAAAGGACCTTGAAAAATACTTAACTACTTGCCAAGAAAAACCTAAAGGGATAATTAATTTTGACAGAAAATGAGATAGAAAGTGAATCCATATTAGTGCTCTGGAATATGGAATAGAATAGAACGTTTGTTGGAATATGGAATGGACAACACTAGAATGCAATAAGGACTAGGTATGCAAGATACTAAACTCTGGGAGAATAGTGGTGCACATAAAGCATCTACTCAAGAAGCAAAAATAAAGACTAGAGAAGTCATTTATTTAACTCAAATTGCCACCTAATTTAAGAAAAGTATTTAGACTGATGGGATTGCAATGCATTTCAGAATTCTCTGAGTTCTGCCTTTTAATCTATTTTTGGAAGAGAAAAATCCTAAATGTTTTTTCTGAGAGTTTTTCCTGTTTTGTTTATTCCTCAATAAGCCTGGTCAGGTAGATATGCCTGCATCATTGTGGCCAGACTGCAAAACTAATATGTAGTCTAATATTTGTCTTTGACAAAAAGAAATATGTATGCAAAGCCCTGCCCCCAATAATTCCAGATCCCCAATGTAATCTGAATTTTTCTGGGACTAAAATGATCAAATCATATGATGGTATTATATTCTTAATAGTTTATTTGTCTATTATGATTATAAAGATCTAGAATAAAAAATGTAGAAAAATCAAAGAAATATATATCAGTGTAAAATCTATACAAAAATGTATGGTCCCCAAATGCAGCAAAATGGAACAGCAAGATTATAAGAAATTGATAAAATGTAAGAAAAATAGAACAAGAATTAGCACATTAGAACCCCAGAGAACAAAATAAAGATTTTTATACTTTCTGTTTCAGAAGGCTTTTTTAATTAAAAGTGTATCATGCATATATTTTTTGATTAAATATAAAAATAAGTGTATATTTTAATGTTCTTACTATGTGGAAGAAAAGAAAAAAAAATGTTTGAAATTTCATTTCTTAATTATTGGCACATTATACATATCATTTCATACATCTCACTATTTTTGTATGGTACACTGAAATGTAGATGTTAATACTCTTTCTCAGTTTCTCTCTTTCTCTTGTATATGCACTCAGGTGTACAGATACACAAGCCAATACTCAGAAATAAAACCAATTAGGAAATGTTTCCTATTGTGGACAATTTATCTCAATCTTTTCGTATTCCCCTCATCCTTTCCATTCTCACCTTTTCACCTCCAACAGCTAATCAAAATTTCATGTTGTTGTGGACTCATTATACCCTTTTTAATGATGATGTAATTGTAAATAAATAATACATATTTAGGATTTTTATTACTTGTTTTAGAAACATTGAATCAGTAAAATGTATATTCTTCTGTGTTTGTATGGTTTAGATTTGGTTTGTCCATCAAACCATGTATTAAAACCCTGGTTCTCAGTGTGGCAATATTGGGAGGTGATGGAACCTTTAAGAGGTGTAACCCAGTGGAAAGAATTTGGGTCACTGAAGCACTGTCCCCAGAAACAATTAATGTAGCTCTCCAAGAACTCAGCTCAGTTCTTATCAGAGAGTAATAAAACAGCAAGACTGGCCCCTCCTCAAGCTCTCTTGCTTCTGGTGTCAGCATGTGACTACTCTCTCTCACATGTGCTGTCACCATAATGCAATCATACAAGAGCTGGCACCAACCGATTTGAAATTTCAACCTCCAAACTGTGACCAAAATAAACCTTTCTTCTTTACAAGGTATCCAGACTCTGGTATTTTTTTATAGCAATGGAAATTGAACTAAATGCATCTGATATTGTGCTTTGTTACTTTTTTAAAAGTAAGGTTTTTTAAAAATAAGGTTGTGGAAATCACTCTATTTCAACTGGCATAAATTTGCTTTTAATTTGCTGCAAAATACCCTATAAATAGATGGATAGATATTTATTTCTATAATCTCTATTCAATAACATTCTTATTTTCCTGCTCTTTCACATGTAGATTTTTTTTTACAAAATATTTACTCAAAAAAAATTTTGCCCTAATTTCAATTTGACTATCTATTATTAGATTGACTTTTTTTTTAGAGAGAGAGAGAGAGAGAGAATTTTTAGTATTTATTCTTTAGTTTTTGGCGGTCACAACATCCTTGTCTGTATGTGGTGCCCAGGATCAAACCCAGGCCGCACGCATGCCAGGTGGGCGCGCCACTGCTTGAGCCACATCCCTAGCCCCTAGATTGACTTTTTAAAAAATATATTTAAAAATTACATTTAATTAGCAATGTAATGCTTATGTACATTTTCCTCAACATCACACAGCAGTATATTTATTTATTTAGTTTTATATAGCGATCTTTTGTCAGAAATTATACCTCATTTCTTTACTATAAAATTTAATATCTTATTATGCTTTTCTGCTTTTGATTTCCATTTTTAAAAAAAATGCCTACTAACAGGCTTTTCCACTTTTTCTTGTTCTTCTTTTTTATTTCACAAAATATTTTTAGTATTATAGCCATTATTTTGATCTATCTTTTGTGCTACAAATATTTTTCTAGCATGCCACTTCCATTAATTTTTTGCTTCTGTTTATATTTATTTTTTTTAAATTTTGATTGCTACTCTCATAGTTTTAGGTTTCTTGTTTTGTTTTGAAATTCAATATCTAATATTTTCCTAAAATTGTCATTTGATTTTATTTAAATACACCTATAATTAATAAGCTATGATTTTTTAATACTGATTTTGTAAGCTTAACAATATATGATCATTATAGTCATAAATTAAATTTCTATAAACATTAAGATATATTGCTAGGTACTATTTTAAGCCATATGTCTATTTGTCTGCTCCTGCAAAATATCACTCACATATACATGTATGCATACACACACAAAAATATTATACATACACATATGCACCTATTTATACACAAAAACATGCCTTCCTGGCACAGAATATAATTAATGAAGTTAGTGTTGGGTTAAAATCCTAGATAGATAAGTGCTCTTGTAATCAATCTGGGCTTTGAATTCATTGTAAGGTTTTATTCATATCTCTTTCCAATAACTGTTCAATGGGAGAGTTTACAAGTAGGGTTCCCTTTCCCAACTTACAACAAAAATGGTTATTCTAGCACCAGAGCTCCCTATAGGATCACCTGAGGCACTATTCACTATAGCCAAGGAATGGAAGAACCATAAGTGTCAGGAGCCATCATGGGCTGTGTGTGTGAGCTATGCTCATTGAGCGTAGGGGGAAACTGCTCTGGCATCACATGCTTTTTGGGCTGTGGACACATGTGTGCCTTTTCTCTCACTCTACCTGTGATCCCACATAGCACCTGAGATGGGTGTGGCTTTCCAAGATATCAATCACCCTGCTGACCACAAGACATCACCAAGCAAGACTCCACCCTTTGAAATCCAATGCCTTGTCTTATTTGGATGGAATATTCTATGAATGGCTTCCCCCAATAAAAAGTGGGGTTTAAGGTAGGCTTTCTCTCTTGCCTCTTGTCTCCCTTTCTTACCTTGCTGGCTAGCAGAGTAGCTGATATCTGAGGTCTCAGATGTAAGGTATTTCTATGTTTGTGTGGTTTTTTCAGTTACCAGTCTGGCCAGCTGGTGACAAATCAGTAGCCATGGACGAATGAATGGATGAAGAAAATGTTGTAAATATACACAACAGAGTGCTATTCAGCCATAATAAAGAATTAAATCCTGTCATTTTCAACATGGCTAGAACTGAAGATCACTATGTTAAGTGGAATAAACCAGGCACAGAAAGACAAGTACCACAGGATTCCACTCATATTTAGAACCTAAAACATTTAATTTAATAAATGCCCAGAGTGGAAAAATGGTTATCAGAAGCTCAAGACTATAAAGAATGAAAATGTAATGCAGAAAAAAAGATTACAGTTGAATGTTCTACTTTGCCCATTCATAATTACTTCATTCTACACCCATGTTGGTCCTGGAAATGTGCCTCAACATACTTTCTGCAGGTAAATATCCATCCCCAAATCTGCTGCCCTAGGATTCTGTTCTGGGACAGGTAGTATCTAAATTACTTTACTCAGATATTTTTTAGTTATAAATGTCCAGAATTCTTTAATATATCAAAACGTCTTTTGCCCTAACAGAAGAATGCTCTTTGCTGAATTCATAATTTTTTCTCTTTTTATATTCTATAGATATCCTACTGCCTGGCAGATTTCAATATAATTGATGAGAATTGTGACATATTTTATTATATTTCCTATATTGGTTAGTGTTTCATACTTTCTGGCTGTTTATTGCACATTTTATAATCATCACTAGAATCAGTACAAAAGGGTGTGGATCTGGGTTGTTAGTCTTCCTAAAATCAAATTTTAAGGAATATTTCACTGTTTTTATCTTCTCGAGTTTAACATTTCTGTAGGAAAAAAAAATCTTTTGTTAATTTCTTTTGTTATATCATTTGCCTCATCATTTTTTGTTATTTTAAAATGCTAAATATTTATTAAAATGGCCATATTACCAAAAGCACTTTACAGATTCAATTCAATTCCCATCAAAATCCCAATGGCATTCCTTGCAGAAATAGAAAAAGCAATCATGAAATTCATCTGGAAAAATAAGAGACTCAGAATGGCTAAAGTAATTCTAAGCAGGAAGAGTGAAACTGGTGGTATTAAAATTCCAGATTTTAAACTATACTATAAAGCAATAGTAACAAAAACAGCATGGTACTGGCACCAAAACAGGCTGGTAGACCAATGGTACAGAATAGAGGACACAGAAATGAATCCACAAAATTACAACTACCTTTTATTAGACAAAGGTGATACAAACATGCAATGGAGAAAGGATAGCATCTTCAACAAATGTTGCTGGGATAACTGGAAATCCATATGCAACAAAATGAAATTGAATTCCTTTCTCTCACCATGCACAAAAGTCAACTCAAAATGGATCAAGGAGCTAGGAATCAAAACAGAGACTCTGCGTCTATTAGAAGATTAAGTTGGCCCTAATCTTTATCACGAGGGGGCAGGCCCCAAATTCCTTAATAAGACACTGATAGCACAAGAGTTAAAACCAAGAATCAACAAATGGGACGAACTCAAACTAAAAAGTTTTTTCTCAGCAAGAGAAATAATATGTGAGGTGAATAGGGAGCCTACATCCTGGGAACAAATTTTTAACCCTTCAAACACCAGATAGAGCTCTAATCTCTAGAGTATACAAAGAACTCAAAAAGTTAAACAACAAAAAAACAAATAACCCAATCAACAAATGGGCCAAGGGACCTGAATAGACACTTCTCAGAAGAGGACATACAACCAACAAATACATGAAAAAATGCTCACCATCTCTAGCAATCACAGAAATGCAAATTAAAACTACTCTAAGATACCATCTCACTCCAATAAGAATGGAAGCAATTATGAAGTCAAACAATAATAAGTGCTGGCGAGGATGCAGGGGGGGTGGGGGGGTGGAGGAGGTGGGGGTGGGGGGATGGGAGGTACACTCATACATTGTTGGTGGGACTGCAAATTGGTGCAGCCAATTTGGAAAGCAGTATGGAGATTCCTGGGAAAGCTGGGAATGGAACCACCATTTGACCCAGCTATTCCCCTTCTTGGTCTATTCCCTAAAGACCTAAAAAGAGCATGCTACAGGGACACTGCTACATCGATGTTCATAGCAGCACAATTCACAATAGCAAGACTGTGGAACCAACCTAGATGCCCTTCAATAGGTGAATGAATTATAAAAATGTGGCATTTATACACAATGGGTTATTACTCAGCACTAAAAAATAACAAGATCATGGCATTTGCAGGCAAATGGATGGCATTAGAGTAGATTATGCTAAGTGAAGTCAGCCAATCCCTAAAAAACAAATGCTGAATGTCTTCTTTGATATAAGGAGGGCAACTCAAAATGGGATAGGGAGGAAGAGCATGAGAAGAAGACTACCACTAAATAGGGAAGAAAGGTGGGAGGCAAAAGGAGGGAGAAGGGCAGTTACACGGAAGATGGAAGGAGACCCTCATCGTTATACAGAATACATGTATGATGTTGTGAGGAGAAAAAGAAAAAAAAAATGTGTCATATTAGATTGGATAGAGAGATAGGATGGGAGGGGAAGGGGAGATAGAATAGGCATTATGATTGCTATATGTATATATGTGACTGTATGACCAGTGTGATTCTGCAATCTGTACAATCAGAAAAATGAGAAATTATACCCCAATTGATTCAAATGTATGAATTGCCAAGATCATTGTAATGTCATGTGTAGCTACTAAAAAAAAAGGCTAAATATTTACATACTAAACATCCTGAATATGCCTGACAAATTTTTGTTTTCTCATTACCTTGTATCTGTTTTTCATCAGATATATTTTCAATATCTTTTTTGGGACATCTTTCTCTTTTTAAATCTTTAATCAAAATTCTACGTTTTATTTTCAGATTTAATCTCATTTTATACTGTCATTATATTTTTTTATTTATTTTCTTCTCCCATTAGGACAACATCACAAAAAGTCAAGTATAAAAATATGATGAAAATATTATTATGTAGAAATATATGGTTTCCATCTAAACATTAAAATTGCAAGTTTTTAACCCTACTGATCTCTGTGGAATGGCACTGGGATATGTATTTCAAAATAACAATTTTTCTTCCAAAAATTAATGACAATGTTTTGGTCAAAGAAATCTCGATGAGTAAATTTCAGAAAATGTGGAATCTAAATGGGGAAAATATTAACATATAGGAAATATTTCAATGGCTTCTAAGGCAACCCTTGATTTTAACAATTAAAATTAATATGGATGCATGTGAGAATTACTAGGACCTTTCTTGAATTTAGCTTTGAGTTTTTAAATTTTTAGTTTTTCCCTGAGCATAAAAATAAAATAGAACAAAATTCAATTAAATATATAGTTAGTAAATAAATAACTTTTGCTATGGTTGCTAATTTTTTCTCCAGCTGTATTTTCTATATACAATTTTTGAAAAGTGTTTTCAGGTAATCATAAAAACAAACTCATTAATATAAAAAATTAATCAGCTGTGGGAGACATACAGGAGAAAAGTCTCATGAGTTGGTGTGTTTTCCAAAAAGTCATTCCACTAGGTAAAATTAAATACTGGCAATTGAAACCAAAGTAATGGGTTCATTTTAAAATAAGGAAATAGTTACATTGGAGATAGAAATGAAAGGTGGAATGATGTGTTCACTGTGTAGTTTGATGAATAACCACAGTTGTGGAAATTGCCTGTTGAGTGTGGTGTGTGTGCAAATGGTGCATAGGAAATGGAATTCTGGTTGTGACTATTATAATAATCAGTGGTATATTTTGTAGTTGAGGCAAATGGTTACAAATGATTCACAATCACTCATGGAAACATGAAATCATGTTTCTATGTAGACAGCTATAGACTTAGTAGAAGCACAAACTACCAGTTATTGTTTTTCTTTGTTCCTCTGTTCATATAATCACCTTGTATTTTACTGTTCCAACTACTATGATCTTGACTAACAGTTTTGTAATTTTTTACTATTATTGTTGATTTACTTTTTATAAAGGAAAACTATCATAACTAGATAAATAGGAAAACATAAGACACTGCCTTTGGCAGCTTTCTAGATGAGTGTGTAGTATTTTGTAATAGGCATAAATGAAAGTAACATTGTAAAGATATTTCATATTCCATATTGTCAAGTTCAGAAATTAAAGACGTCCAAATTTACTGACTTCTTGTGAATTGATATTGGAAAAACACATTAAAAGAACAGTGCACCGTGATTAAGAGGGTTTCATCCCAGGAATGTAAGGCTGATTCAACATACTAAAATCAATAAATGTAATTCACCACATAAATAGACATAAAGAAAAGAAGCACATGATTACATCAATAGATTCAGTAAAATAATTTGACGAAATTTAGCATCCAGTCATGCTTAAAACACTAGAAAAACCTGGGAGAGAAGGGATTTATCTTAACATTGTAAAAGCTATATGTGACAAATTCAATGGCAACCTCATTCTGAATGAAGAAAGCCTTCCCTCTAAAAACAGGAACCAGACAAGTATGTCCACTTTACAACTTCTATTCAACATAGTCCTTAAAACTCTAACCAGAGCAATAAGGCAAGGTGCCATGACCTGCACTGTGGTTAATTCAGGTAATTGAACCAGGTGGTAAGGGGATAAAGAAAAGATAAACAGACACAAAAATATAGAAAAAAGCTGGACCCCAGTGGTTCTCTTACAATCCTGGTAGGGAAACAGTGACCATGAACAAGTTCTTCACATTTATTATATAGGTTTTAACATCAAAAGGATTTAAGCCCAATTAGAACTATCAGATTGCACCCATAATTCTCTACCCCTAAGGTTAAGAATGGTAAATCTATGGCTGGCATGAAATTTCCCTTTGAACAGGGCATCAGCCTAGCAAGTAGGCAATCTTCAATCAGTGCCTTCACACCAAAAAGTTCCCAGGAGGGGTATTGCCTCTGTCTTCAAATGGTTCAAGGACCATAATTCATCTGCTGTTCCTGACAGCAAGGGAAAGAAATTAAAGGGATACAAATAGGAAAAGAAGAGCTCAAACTAACTCTGTTTGCTGAAGACACGATCCTATATTTACAAGACTCAATAAACTCCACCAGAAAACTTTTAGAACTCACAAATCAATTTAGTAAAGTGGCAAAATACAAAATCAACACCCATAAAGCAATTGATTTCTTATATTGCAAGGATGAATCTGCTGAAAGAGAAATGAGAAAAACTATTCCATACACAAGAGCTTAAAAAAAATAAAATCATTGGGAATCATTATAATAAAAGAGGTGATGGATCTCTATGATGAAAACTAAAGAATGCTAAAGAAAGTGATTGAAGAAGACCTTAGAAGATGGAAAGCCCCCCTCCATGTCCTTTATAGTTAAAATGGCCATACTACCAAAAGCACTGTACAGATTAAGTGCAATTTACATCAAAATCCCAATGATGTTCTGCATAGAAATAGAAAAAGCAGTCATGAAATTCATTTTCAAGAGGCCCAGAATAGCCAAAGCAGTCCTAAGTGGGAAAAGGAAAGCAGGTGGCATTACATTACCAGACCTTAAATTATACTACAGAACTATAATAACAAAAAGGCATGGCATTGGCACCAAAACAGATATGCAGACTGATGGAACAGAATAGAAGACACAGAGACAAATCCACCAAATGCAGTTATTTCATACTAGACAAAGGTACCAAAAACATACACTGGAAATAAGATTGTCTCTTTAACAAATGGTGCTGGGAAAACTGGAAATTTATAAGTAGTGGAATGAAATTTAACCACTACCTGTCACCCTTCACAAAATTTAATTCAAAATGGATCAAAGACATAGGAGTTGAAATAGAATTTGCTGGTAAGTGGATGGAACTGGAGGATATTCTGCCAAAGTGAATTCAGTCAGTCCCAAAAGTCAAAGGTCAAATGCTTTCTCCTTAGGGTGGTTTTGATTAGCATTTCTCTGACTGCTAGGGATGGTGAGCATTTTTTCATGTACTTGTTGATTGATTGTATGTCCTCCTCTGAGAAGTGTCTGTTCAGGTCCTTGGCCCACTTGTTGATTGGGTTATTTGTTATCTTATTGTCTAGTTTTTTGAGTTCTTTGTATACTCTGGATATTAGGACTCTATCTGAAGTGTGAGGAGTAAGAATTTGTTCCCATGATGTAGGCTCCCTATTTACCTCTCTTATTGTTTCTCTTGCTGAGAAAAAACTTTTTAGTTTAAGTAAGTCCCATTTGTTGATTCTTGTTATTAACTCTTGTGCTATGGGTGTCTTATTAAGGAATTTGGAGCCCGACCCCACAATATGTAGATCGGAGCCAACTTTTTCTTCTATCAGAGGCAGAGTCTCTGATTTGATATCAAGCTCCTTGATCCATTTTGAGTTAACTTTTGTGCATGGCTAGAGGAGGGGATTCAGTTTCATTTTGTTGCATATGGATTTCCAGTTTTCCCAACACCATTTGTTGAAGATGCTATCCTTCCTCCATTGCATGCTTTTAGCCCCTTTATCAAATATAAGATAGTTGTAACTTTGTGGATTAAGATACCATCTCACTCCAGTAAGATTGGCAGCCATTATTCAGTCAAACAACAAGTGCTGGCGAGGATGTGAGGAAAAGGGTACTCTTGTACATTGCTGGTGGGACTGCTAATTGGTGCAGCCAAGTTGGAAAGCAGTATGGAGATTTCTGGGAAAGCTGGGAATGGAACCGCCATTTGACCCAGCTATTGCCCTTCTCGGACTATTCCCTGAAGACCTTAAAAGAGCGCACTACAGGGATACTGCCACAACGATGTTCATAGCAGCACAATTCACAATAGCTAGACTGTGGAACCAACCCAGATGCCCTTCAATAGATGAATGGATAAAAAAAAATGTGGCATTTATACACCATGGAGTATTATGCAGCACTAAAAAATGACAAAATCATGGAATTTGTAGGGAAATGGATGGCACTAGAGCAGATTATGCTTAGTGAACCCAGCCAATACCTAAAAAACAAATACCAAATATCTTCTTTGATACAATGAGAGCAACTAAGAACAGAGCAGGGAGGAAGAGCAGGAAGAAAAGATTAACATTAAACAGAGACATGAGGTGGGAGGGAAAGGGAGAGAAAAGGGAATTTGCATGGAAATGGAGCAAGACCCTCATTTTTATACAAAATTACATGTAAGAAGTTGTGAGGGGAATGGGAAAATAAAGAAGGAGAGAAATGAATTACAGTAGATGGGTAGAGAGAGAAGATGGGAGGGGAGGGGAGGGGGGATAGTAGAGGATAGGAAAGGTAGCAGAATACAACAGTTACTAATAGGGCATCATGTAAAAATGTGGATGTGTAACCGATGTGATTCTGCAATCTGTATATGGGGGAAAAATGTTTTCACCTCTACGTGGAAGGTAACCCACAAAAAAAGGTGGTAAGGAAGAATAGAAAGTTCAGTGGTAGACCAAGCGGAATGAAAGGAATGTAGGGGGCATGGGAAAAGGAAATACACTGGAATGAATCTGACTGAACTTTCCTGTGTACATATATGAATACACAACCATGATTCTCAACATCATGTACATCCACAAGAAATTAATTAAAAAAATAAAACTATGGGTTATGTGGCAGAAAGATCAATAGAGGGAAGGGAACAGGGAGTATGAGATGGAAGGGAAAAGGGAGGTAATGGGTCTAAATTAGAACAAGTTTTATATGTTGCTTATATTATCAAAATAGGTTTTTCAGTTATGTGTAGCTAAAAAGAATAAAATATGAAAATTAACTAATCTCTTGAATACGAATCATCACTTGATCTATGACTCCAATTGCTCAAAATCTCTACACCAAATTTAAAAAGCAATAAACAGTGTTGCCTGGATTTAACATTTGCTCAATGAAATCGAGATAATAAGGAAAAACAAATCATTCCATTTACTACTAATGTCATGGAAAATTTTAAATTAAAACTGTAGAAAAGTATCCAAAAGAATCAAAACTAGTTTTAATCATGAGTATTACATTAATCAGTGACTAAAAGGGAGATTTAGAAAATAATTACATTAAAATCAAATGCTCAGAAACAAGAGTATCTGGCCTAAAAATTTGCCAATTGTGAAGCATTCTTAAATGACTTCTGATTCAAAATGTGTGGGATATATGTACCACACTATCTTCAATAAAATATCTCTCTGAACATTTATCTGTGACCATTCTTTGACTATTTATTGAATTGAAATAATAGCTAATATTGAGGTATTTCTTTAGTCAGAAACTTCCTTAGGTTTTTACCAAAATAAATGAGGAAAATAAAGCATTAGAATCTTCAATCACCTGACTAAGGTTATGGAACTTGCAAGAAGTCAAATTAGTTTTTTAACCTAACCAATCTGACATCAACACTCAGATGCTTACCACTGGATAATTCCTGGAGCCAAAGAGAATTGTTACCTAAATACTGAATTCTATATAGTTTCATTTTTCTCTCTGCAAAAATGCAAACATAGTGTTTATAATTAGGCAACTTATAGAATGAATATTAGTCAAATGCTCATTTAAATGGGAAAATGCTTTTATTTTACAAAAATAAAATGATGTATTCCAAATTTGTCTATTATTTTTCCTGTCATTTGTGTTTTATAAGTGGCTTTCTATTTCTTCTCTCTCTTACATGTGCACACACAAAAACACAATGAAGCAAAAAAAAAGACTGTATCCAATTTAATTGCATTTTTATTATTAAAACTTATAGACAACAGCAGGCATCTCTTTAATTGAGTAAAAGATGATAAGATATTTAGGACATTACAATATTTTAAAGAGTAATTTTCAGGTTAAGCAAAAGCAATATACATATATTTAAGACATTTGTTTTATAGCTGTATATTTTACTTTCAGAATAATCTTAGATGAATTATACATATTTGAGAAAGACTAGACTGATATGTAGGCAGAATAGATCATTATTAAAGTGTTAAATTTGATGGAGTGTACTGAAATCTCTCTCATATGGCCAATGATGCCCTCACTCATCATTCATTAGTATCTACTGTAAACCAAGCACAGGCTTAGGAAGTAGAGTTGGAAAAATTAATAATTAAGTACTTATAAAATAATGTACTTTGGTGAAATGTATTGGAACATAGTGGAAGGAGTGGTTAACATGAGTCAGAATCTAAATCTTTTATGAAAGTGACAGGATTTGATTCAGGCCATAAAGAAATGATAGGAGTTTGCTAGATGGAAAAGTGGGACCAGTGGTGTTGGGGGAAGTGTGTATCTAGAAAGAATGAATAGTATAATCCAAATAGAAGAAAGTATGGATCATTGGCAGGAAGCCCAAGAGAAAGAGACTAATGTTCAAGACAGTCTCAGACAGAGAAACAAAATATCATTCAGAAAAGAGGTGCTCAAAAGAGACAAGCCAGGAAAAATATGACTCGTCCATTTCTAACCAATGCAGTAGTTAATGAATAAATGTAATATAGCCCCAATATCTTTTATCCAAAATGCTTGCAATAAGAAGTGTCCTGGATTTTAGATTACTGTTGGAGTTTGGAATTTTCCACATACATAATAAAGATATATTAGGGATGGGAACAAAGTCCAAACACAAAATTCATTTATGTTTCACATATTCCTTATATATATAGGCTAGAGATAACTTAACACAATATTTTTAGTGTGTCTATGTTTCGACTGTCATGTAAGGTCAAATGCGAGATTTTCCACTTGTGGTACTGATCTGATGCTTAAAGAGTTTTAAATTTTGTAACATTCTGTGTCTAGTATATTTGAATTAGGGAAGTTCAATTTGTATTATCAATGCTGCTGGGTCTACTGCTTGCCAGTTTATGTTGAACAAATAGAAATTTTCTTACATGCTTATTACACTCAAAGAGATCATTATTTCTCTTTAGACAGTAACAATTAAAAGTCAGGGATAAATGTGTTTTTATGAGGAAGTCAGCAACCCATGAGAAATGTCAAAGTGTTATTTACTAAAACAGAGTGACCCTGATTTTTTTGTTGTAGTTCTTGTTCATTTCAGGATACAAAGTGCCACTTCATTCTAACCTTTGGATATGATTTATATGCCTATTCTTAATTGTAACATGGCAGGATAGCAGTTTTGTTTCTGCGGGAGCACAGATTTCTTTTGTATTAAAAAAAATTGAATAACCAGTGATTAGAACAAAGAGGTATGTTGACAGTAAATTATGAAAACTCTAATCAGATTCCCAACTTCTAAATGCCTTATAATTTTCTATTATTAGAATCAGAATCTATCTACACTCTATCGTGAGTTTGCCATCAGGTATCTAGCCTCCTGTATCCAGCAGATCACAATGAATTTGTTTTGCACTTTAGTGAGACATCTTCATACCTGAAGATAACACAGCTGAAAACAAGTGTAGCCTCAGTAAACCTCAAGTTGTACCCCCACAGGAGGTTTTTAGGCTGAGAAGAGCAAACCAAAGAATCATGCTCCCTTTGGGGAGTCTCACAGTACATTTCAGTGTTTTTTTTTTTTTTTTAAGAATATATTTCTTACCAAACAAATGCTTAAATTACACATGAATTCTCATTAAAAACAGCCTTTGAATCTATGTAGTCTTTTGCCCTACTCTCAAATCAGACTTTTGAACAAAAATTAAGATGGCACAAGATATGAGAAAAAAAATGTTTCACTAACAGGTATATATATATATTTTTTTTTCTTTAAGTGCTTTACTAATGTAATGTTCTTAATTCTCTCCACCTATAAGCCTTAGGCAGCTGTTCTTGTAGATTAGTTTTTTCCACAAGAAACAAACGCAAGGTTAAGGCTAGCACAGGTCCTTTCCACACTTACCAAGGTCGTTCTCTGTTAATGGGAACCCCTTATTTTCTCCTACTGATTTTCCTCCCTCCTTTATTGCTAGCAGATCTTCAGGTTTCTGTTTGCCTGAGCACTTGACAAGGCAGTCTTCTTTATTTGCAAGATTTTCAACAAATGTTTCTTATACACTTAGCTGATTTATGAACTTCTGCCTATATTGATCCTTTCTCTTCATATTTTGTTACCAGATTTTCTAAGTCCCATCAGTCTCTACCCTGTCCCCCATACTTCACCACCAAAATATGTTTCTCTGTCCCAGACTATGCTTCTGAATTTTCCCATAAATGCCTGTAAATCGAATGAAGCCAGGATCTAATGCATGTTCTTTAGCCTGGTTAAGTGATAAATAGAGCATTGACATCCAGGAGCTACCACTGATGTTGTAGCAAATATTGTTTGAGGAAAAGGAGGCACTAACAAACCACTTGGAACAAGACAGAGAAAAATAAATGTTATTATTATTCTTTGCATTTATGTGTATTATTTGGTTAGTTTTTGCTATTTTATTTTTGCAGGCTTTTTATTAGGCTTGATACCCAAAGCTACATGATCTCCCTTCTGCACTCCCAAAGGGCCCTGGTGGCACATTTGCTACCTCTGCAGAAAGGCAATAATTAGGCAATTCCCAACTCTCTTTCATTAGAAACTCATCAGTTATTCTGTCTTGAGTTTTCCTGCCTCTGAAGAAATGTCTTCAAATCTCTCTTCACCGTGAGAGCAGTGGCCCCTTTAACTGATCTCTACATGACTGATTCCAACTGAACTACAGACATTGGGGGGGGTGTGTGGAAATAGTGTCACTGCAGCAAGGAGAATAATTCTCTCACAATCAGCAAAGACCTACATTCTTGCCTTAAGTCTACCACCCTTACTGCATAACAAAGTGGTTTAAATTCACCATTAATTATTTTCCCAAATACCTGTATTATCTCTAAAATAGTCAAATGTCATTGTTTTCTCCTTTCTTTCAAATTCAATACATTTTTTAAAATTTAATACATCAGGACCCTTTAAGTACTTCTTCACTTTGCTGTTTCTGCAGAAGTCTTCAAGTTCACATTCACATTTTAATTTCATATTAATTAACTGATCTAATTAAGGATATTAAATACATCAGAAAAAGTCTGCACCATATACATTGAGATGAGAGGCTTTTATTTCCTTTCATATTTAGTCCTTATAATAGAAAATTCTTCTTTTAAATATAGTAAAGGTGATGGGTTGTGATCTCCTGTAGGAAAAAAAACACTCCCTGCAACAATCAACTCCTCACTGTGACAGCAACCCAGTTCCCCTGGTTTCCCACTGTAGCCAAGAATCCAGCCTCCAGGATCAGATTCCAGTTGTGAATTTGTAAAGGTCCCCCATACTCTAAAGTTTGGATAGACATTAATAGTAGAGCTCTTCTTAACCAAGTTAAAGGTAGGAAAGCATAATGCTCTTCATGAAAAGAGGGACCTGGTCAGGCCTTTTGCTGGCACAGTTGAATTTTCACTCCACCAGCTGATCTTTAGGAACAGATGAACCCTAACTCATTTGGCTTGTGCTCTATGTTGAACCATGCCTCTCCAATTTACAAGTTGAAGTACTGATCTCCTCAGATTCTATCTCAGAGTATATACTTTTTTGGAAACAGTTTCTTCAGAGTCATGTATCCATAAAAGAGAAAAATTTGGAAACAGAAACACAAACAGGGAGAACCCCATGTGAACATCAAAGCAGAGATCAGCACGAGGCTTCCTATAAGCCCTGAGACACCAAAAGTTACTGGCATGCCACCAGAAGGTAGAGGAGAGGCCCATAGTCGCCTTACCCAGAAGGAACCAACCTTGTCAACACCTCAGTCTTGGACTTCTAGAGTTTGAAACTGAGAGAAAATAAATGCCTGTTGTGTTAGGCACAAGAATGTGGTACTCTGTGATGGCAGCCCTAGCAAACCAATCCATCTCATCTCCCCATCCCTTTAGTGTTCATTTTCTCAGTGATGT
Organism: Urocitellus parryii; assembly: GCF_045843805.1. Lineage (NCBI taxonomy): Eukaryota > Metazoa > Chordata > Mammalia > Rodentia > Sciuridae > Urocitellus > Urocitellus parryii. The sequence continues at coordinate 235,654,564 of NC_135531.1, read as the reverse complement.
TCCAGCTATCCTGAGACGTTGGCTGCCCAGCCACACATTTCTATATTCAGAGATGGTCTGTATAATGGATAGTTCAGCCTGAATGGTGGTATGTATGTTTTACACCAAGTAACAGGGTCTTATGGAACACAGGAACTGTCTGGCTAAGTCTATAAATCAAGTATGGGATCAATAACACTGAAATTTCACTGACTGCCAAGTGGATTCTACAGCTTTTAGTGATGGCTCATTATTACTCATTGAAATTATTTTTTTTATTTACATTTGAAAGGTATAGAATCCAAATAATGCAAGAGTGTATAACAATTTGTAGATTAGACTCTTTACATGTAATGATTTTATAATTAACCTGAAAACTGGGCTTAAGACATGAGAAGCACGATGAAGTTCCAATTCCCAGAAGAGAAGGTATGGAATGTAAGCATCAATGTATAGCTAAGTGAAGGGAAAGGAAATGAACTTGTGTTAAGAACAAAATTAAACACGTTGTGTCGACTGACATTGTCCAGCATAGAAGTTGTAAGCATAGATTAAATTACTTTGAACACAAAATAAATGTTAGAATAATTTTTCCAATGTTTGCAATGAATTTTTCGAAGTGAATAATAACAAGTTGGTTTGGTTTTTATTTTTGTTTTTGTTTGTGTTTTTTTTTGTGTGTGTGTAATGACTTTGTCTACCACCAACACATGACTTCCCCCTTTGGGCTCTGAAAACCATAATTGCTAATTGGGTACACAGGGAAAGAATCAATTTAAACTAACTGGGTCATAAACCACATACAGGTTTCTAAACCAAGGGAGCAATAATTTAAAATTGCACTCCAAGGAGATGACTAAATCACAGGTACATTAAAGTTGTGCAAATGGTTTTAAGAAATATTCAGATTTAGTACATTTATTACCACACAAAGTATTCATTTGCTACTCTTATGCTGATCCACCCACTGATATGTGTTAATGATAGAGAAGGGACAATGAGCACTAATAGCTTGATCCTAAGGGTCAATTTGTCCCAATTAAAAGTATTATTTGCCCAAAGCATGCTTTTATTTTGAGACTGTGCTTGGGCTTTAGAGGTACAGTTGTTCTTGTTTGCATGGCAACCATTAAAAGTATATAAATTCCAGGCCTCCAGAGCCCTGAAGTAGGCAATCTTTTATAGTTTTAGCAACCAGAACTTCTCAGAAGTTTTCTAAAACATTCCAAGTCATTCCTTTCCTTTTAGCACTGGTTCTCAATCTTTGGTTGTCCAGTAGATCACCTGAAGATTTTTTAAATGTTTTTATTAGTGCATTATAGTTATACATAATAGTGGGCTTCATTTTGATATATTTATACAGTTCAGAATATAATTTGCTTCCTTTCACTCCCCAGTACTTTGTCTTTCTCTTACCTCATCCTGTCCCTTGTTCTCCTTCCTATACTTTACTGGTATTCCTTCTATTTATTGATGGATTTTTTAAAATCAGTGCTTTATAGATATACATGAAGGTGGAATTCACTGTGGTATATTCACATATGTACATAATTTTATCAGTTTCACTCTGCAGTCCCATCCCCATACCCTACCTCTTAATCACTGGGCTCTTCTATTTAGTGGTACCCACACTAATTGTTCCCCCATCTTTAGCTCTAGCTTTCACATTTGAAAGAAAACACTGAATCCTGGACTTTCTGAGTCTGGCTTACATCACTTACTATGATATTTTCCAGTTCCCATCTATTTACAAGCAGATGCTATCATTTCATTCTTCTTTATGGTTGAGTAAAACTCCACTGCCCTTACACACCACTTTTCTTTGTCCATTCATCTGTTTATTGATTGGTTCCATATCTTGGATATTGTGAATTTCATTGCTATAAAAATTGATGTGCCTGTATCATTATGGCATGTTAATTTTAGTTCTTTTGGATAAATACCAAAGAGTGGGATAGCTGGGACAATGGGTGGATCCATTCCTAGTCTTTCGAAGAATCTTCATACTGCTTTACAAAGTGGTTGTACCAATTTTCAGTCCTATCAACAATGGAGGACTGTGCTTTTCATCACAACTTTGCCAACAAAGTTACTCTTTGATATTATAAAATCATCAATACTTGATGATTGCCATTCTAACTGGAGGGAGATAAAATCTTAGTGTAGTTTTCATTTGAATTTCTCTGCTTGCTAAGGATGTTGAATATTTTTTTCATAAATTTGTTGGCCATTTCTATTTCTTCTTTTGAGAAACATCTGTTTAGTTCATTTAAACATCTATTGATCCAGTTATTTGTTCTTTTGGAGATAAGTTTTTAAAATTTTTTCAAATAAGCTGGATATTAATCTCCTATCAGATAAGTAGCTAGAAAGTACTAAAATTCATTTGAAAGGAAAAAAAGACCATGAACACCCAGTGCAATACTGAGAAGAGCCACATTTGATGCATCACAATACCTGATCTCAAATTATACTATAGAGGTGTAGTAATAAAAACAGAATGACATTGATATAAAAAAAAAAGACATGAAGACCAATGGAATAGAATAGAAGACACAGGGAAAGCCCTACATAGATACAGTCATCAGATACTCAAGAAAAGCACCAAAAACATACCTTCAAGGAAAGATCACCTTTTTTAACAAAGGGTGGTAGGAAAACTGGATATTCACATGTAGAAGTATGAAACTAGATTGAAATCTTTCACCTTTCCACAAAAGTCAACTCAAAGTGGATCAAAGATCCAGGAATTTTACACCAGAAAGTTTGCAACTCCCTAAAAAACAAACATAGGGTCAACACTGTAACATATTGGTGCAAGCACTAAACCTTAAGAAATAAAACCAAGAATCAACAAATTGAATGGCATCAACTTTTAAAAGTTTCTGCATAGCAAAGGAAACAATGAAGAGTGTGAAAAGAGAGCCTTTAAATTGGGAAAATATCTTTTTCTGAAGAATTTCCTTAGATACCAATACCAAGCTTTTCCACAAACCTATTATAGCAGAATTGCTAGATGCTTAACATCAGCATTCATAAGCCAATGCATCAGAATCTGAGAGGCAATGCTCTGCAGCGCATAGGTCACTTGGAAATAAAGACCCTCTGGTTCTATCCGGACATATTAAGTTAGCATCTGTTCTTTAATAAAGTCCTCAAGTGATTCATGTGCACATTAAAAATAAAGAGGCCAGATATAGAATAGAGGACCATATAGCAATTTCATTCAAAGACTTCATATGAGTAACCAGAATGCCTCAAATAGCAGTTTCTGTTTACATAAGAGTAAATTTTTTAATGTTTTATTTTGCTCACTGCTTTAGTCAACTTGCTAGAAATGCTCAGATTTTTCAGATATCATGAAAGGTCAAATACTGTCTAACATAAAAATATATTGTCAGATTATAAGGGATTTGATCTAACTGAAAGATTTGACATTGACTTATCTCCAGGGACACTATCAGAATATAGAGATAACTTATATTCCATTGGCAATTTCTAAGCCACTAACACTCTGTATTTTAAGCATGAATTTTCTTTTCATCACCCCAAGCCTAATATACTCCTTTTACTTTACTTACCTATCTGAGGCATGTTCTCATCAATATATACATAAAATATAATAATTGATAAATCCATTTAACTGTAAGACAGAGCCAAGGTAACTGACTGACTGATGGATCCATAATATTTGTCTATGTGAAAGACTGATTAAATAAAAGTGCATTTTCTTGGTGGTCTCATTAATTTTAAGTGTTAAAAAAACTACTGGAGGAATAAAAATGTATAAGCTTTTGGATTGTGTTATTAGAAAACTGACCATCTGATGAGCTTTAATAAATAATTCGTTAGTTCAAAAAGCAATAGTAGAATGGACAAAGGTAATTCATTTTTAATAAAGAACATCAAGGTTGTAATCAGAAGTTTCATGACAACTGCAAATGATTCCTGCTATAATAAAATTTGTCTATGTTCAGCTAACAGAATGTATTTATAAGGTCCCTGTTAGTGTAATTAATAATTTCTGAGAAAAGAACTAGTCACTTTGACAAGTAAATAAAATTATGATTATTTCTTCAGAACACTTAAATTATCCTGTAATTAAATGGTAGTAAAAAACATTAAAAGAATAAAGAAAACTTCTGTGGATGTTCTACTTGTGACAACACATTAAATTCTAATGAAACCAAATGTTAAAAATGAATATTAAAATCCATTATCAAAGGATTAAGAAAAATATTGGCTACAGTTCCTTCCCTCACTAAAATTCTTAAGTGTGCACTTTTGTACCCTGAAAGCTAACTAATACTTAATTTTAAGTTCCTAGGCTATATTAAATATAAGTTATTGTCATATTTCTTTTTTCATATGTCTTAAATTTCCTTTGGGAATCTAAGTAATTGATACACTACTTGCCCCAGGTTCAATCCCAAGCATATAATTAACAACAACAATAACAACAACAACAACAATTCCTTGAACATAATTGAGTTAGTTTTACTACAAAAAAAATTATTGTTTTCTCTCTGAATACAAACTACCAGCATTTTTTGGTATTCTTTCCCTGTCTCAAATTTTTTGTGCAATATAATACAAATATTTTAACAATTTCTTTTTTTTCTATTTACCTTTATCTATTTGTTCCAAATTATCTTTTTACCAATTTAAAAGATCCATAATACTTTTCATATTTCACTCTGTTTCATCAATCTTTTAATCCAGATGAATAATCACATACACATATGCCTACACACACATCATACACACAAACACCTTTGTTCATACACACACATGCACTGAATTTTCTCCTAGAATTAGTAATCTTTGGATGATTCAGCATATTAAATTATTTAGGTTATGTTTTATTGTTATGAATTAGTGGTTCAAAACTAGTATTTTGTTCACTCTTTTAAATAAAATTTTAAAATAAAGGATGCTCAATAACAAAACTTATTGCTTATAAGAGTTATGGTTAAGTTTTACAGACTGATTAATTATTTGGTATCTACTTTATGTCCACAAAGTTTAGGGCCACCAGTGATTCAAACTTTAGAATTGCTCAGATAGTTAGAAATGTTTTAGTATGTTTATACCAAATTACATAGAAACCCCTGTACAATCTGAGATAGCAGTCTAAAATCAACATAATAATATTTCTGTAGAAAAGTACGAACAAATTATTTTAGAAGGGATCAATATGGACTATAAATGTCTTGCCTTGCTATAGTAAAATTAGGATAACAAGTAAGTGTTTTCCATATTTACCAAAAGCTTTCAGCTTTCAGAACTTCTGGATTTTAGAGTTGCAGATAGATATGTGATTTCACATGCTTCTTGGAGTAAAGTCAGGACTTAGAGATTAATGTCTCATTTATAAACGTGTAGGACCTAGAGTATTTATACTTTTTCTTTTGTTATTCTTGATAAATAGTTCATAAAATTTACTAATAATCAGAATTACTCTCATAAGAAAGGTAGAGACACTTTTATAATATTAATTTTGGCATTTTATATTTTGTGTGAGTCTGTAATATATAATCGGTCATAAAAATTTCTTAAAGCAATTGAGCTGGAACATTTGTTTTAATTTCAGATATTTTTGCTAATGATATTATAAAATATTTTTAATATGAGTAAACATGTATAACAATTTTAATTTAAGATTGAGTTTACTCTTTGATATTATAAAGTTTTAAAAAAATTTGTTGATTATATTGCCATGACAGAACATATAATCACATTTCTGGACCTCAACATTTATTTTACCTATTCTTTAAAATTCTCTATGGTATTAGCTTGAATGAAACTAAGCTACAATTCTCAAATAAACAACAAAATTTAACATCATATGCATTAGTATTTACAAGGAATTGTTTTAAAAGTTTAGTAGAGCAAAAGAATTATTAGTCTTTTCTGAAAAGAAAAAAAAATTAAATAAAAATATTAATTTTCATTATTTCTGCATCCCTAAAGTTTTTTACTACTTCATTCACAAACATTAACTTGATGACGTAATAAATAGCAGAAATGGTATTCAGTTTCTCACACTAGTCCACTTAAAATATTAAGGATATGAAAAGTAAAACAAGTTGTGGACTTAACATGTATATATGCACTCAGAAATGAGGAAGGTTGTTTTAATTAGTGAAATTTTAGTTTTCAGATTGGTTTGCATATTTTTTTACTTTTAACTGTATATATTCCACATGGAAATTCATGATTACTAGGGATTGGATGAATGTAGTTTCTCCAAAAGGTCCATATTGTAAAGGCTTGGTCTTTGGGGTATAGCTATTGGGATATACTAAGGGCCTTTAAGAAGTAGGCATTATGGGAAGGATTTTGATAATTGGGGTGTAAACTCTAAGTGGATTATATGACGCCTGTCTTGTCTTTTCTCTCCCTCTGCTGCAGTTTGAGACATGAGCAGCTTCCTCTGATATGCACTCCTCAACACCACCATCCATCACCCTCACTGGCCGTGAGCTGATGCGGGTGCCAAGCCTTTGAACTTGTAGAACACTGAGCCAAAATGAACTTCAGTTTCCTTCATACATAGTGTTTCAGATATTTATCGGAGTACTGCAAAGTTGACTAATATAATGATCACGTAACAGGCAGGCTCTGATTCTGTGGTCACACAGTATAAAATGCCATGTACAAAAATGAGTACACAAAGCCAATCAGAAAATTTTTCACAACTAGAGGAGAAAAGAAATAAAATTAAGTGGACTTGATTAGTTTTCACTCAATTATTATGCAACTATTTATTGGCTATTTTATAGAATTTTATATATACACCTAAATATACATATTTATGAATACATAAATTATATAATAAATACACGGCCTGTGGAACAGCTGAAATACATACTTCCCAAACCCAGTCTCTAATACTTTCCCCACTGATACCAGGATACAATTCTGTATTTAATATCTCTTATACCATATGGTTCTAGGCATAGTCATTCCTTCTTGGCTGAGGGAAATCACCTCTTCCTTAGTATCAACTGGCAGGAAAGCATGTTCCATGACAAAACTAACCAATTCTTCCAACATTACAAATCCCTGGAATTAATCATATGGTAAAATTCCTTGGGACTAATACTGAGGTGGTTGCATTAGGTAAAACCTAGAACCCACAAACTGACTCCTGAAGTACTTTTTTCCAATAACTTTCCTATTTGATTAAAGAAAGTTGCTACAAGAGCTTTTTAGTGCCCTGCTCATTTTTCCTCAAATATTTCACAGACCTTTATTAAAGTTGGACTTTTTCTCCCATTCGTTTATTCTTTGATATTTTCCAAATATCAAAAATGAATGGGGCCAGGTTTGGTGATGCCTACCTGTAATCCTAGCTACTTGGGAGACTGAAGCAGGAGGATTGTAAAGTTCTAGATTGTCCTGAGCAAGTTAGTGAGATCCTACTTAACACAAAAAACAGAAAGGTCTGGGGTATAGCTCAGTGATACAGAATGCCTGGATCACTTCCCAGTATTAAAAAAAATAAATAAACAAATGGTAAAACATAGTAGAGGATCGGTTTATACATATTATATGATAGACTGAACTTTTAAAACAATGTACTTGTAGAATATGTTCTTGAGTCTTTATGTATATTGATCCAGTCTCTTACTGATTTAAGGACAGAAGATAAAGAAACTAGGCAGACATCCAACTTTTAGCTAGTTGTTTAAAAACAAATTCTGCTTAAACAAGTATAATGGGAAAAGCTGAATGAATCAAGTTCTTTCACTGGCATAGTTTTTCTCAATTTTTGCAGAGTACAGAAATGAATAGGGTAAAAAAAATCAGGTCTTTTGCCCACCCGACCTATGATTCAGGCTTATAGTTCCAGGAATATGTATCTTTGTTATCTTTTGCAATTCTAACAGTTATCATAAATCACAGTTGGGGAAAAAAATTCTCCTAGGAAACTAGGAACAAACTGGATAGCAGCATATATGAGCAAAACTTCAGGTTAACAGTGAGAGTCACTAGACAAAGATCCTAAAAAGGGAATATTTTACTGAATTAGGTCCAGGTGGACCTAATGTAAACACAGGTCCTTATAAGATATAGGCAGGAAATCAGTAAGAAGTAAGAAATGAGACTACTGACGCAAAAGGTTTAAGGGATGTTCAGCCATGAGTCAAGCACTGTAGACATAAAAAGTTACAGAAATAGATTATCTCCTAGAATATCCAGAGGGAAGTATCCCTCCTGGCTCCTTGACTTACACCCCATAAGAATCAATCTGGACTACTAATCTCCAGAAATATAAGAGAATAACTTTGTGTTGTTTATACAACAAAATCTGTGGGTAATTTGTTGCAGGTCCAAATTTGTTAAAGATATTCCTTTTGCCTATTAAGTTGAGGATAATGTTATAGGAATAAACATTTTTAAGTTACTTAGATGCTTTGAAGTTTCTTAACTCATTCAAATGCCAAAATATAAATAAATGAAAGAGGACATTTTCTAAAATTTAGTTAGAATTTAGAATCCTGAGATTTGTTTTATTTAAATATTAATTTTGTTTCTTTCAAAGGATTTATAGCATAGGAGATATCAAGAAACAAATATCAGTCTTTCATAGTGGTAAAATTTTAAGAAAAATAGTCTTTTATTGTATTGTATAGTTACTTTCAAAATTTTATTAATTAAAATATAATTACTTACCTGATATTAAAGTCACTTTAAGAGTAAAAGTGATTTCTAATAATAGATCAGAAAATTTAATTAATTTTGTTTATTTAGTATCAATCTGTTTTTAATGTTGTGTAGAAAGTTACATTTTTAAAATTTTGCTAATTTTAATTTGTATTAATATAGTTGCAATAAAACAGTAAATATATCACTTAACACTCAATACCCTGAGTACATACTTCATTATAATTTTAAAGTTATTAGATTTATATGTTCCACATTGTTTTCATCCCATAATTGACTGGACTCTTCCTTATAACACAAGTCCAATATTCTTACTTTTTTTACACAGGAAAAAAAAAAACTTCTAATGTTTAAAGCCTTTATTAAATCATATATCAAAAGGAAAGAAAAATAAAACAGGAGACATTTTCTAATATCCTTGACCAGAACTAATTAGCTCTCCCTTTTGTATTGAACAGATAGACTTTCCTCCTGACAGTTAAGGAATTCTTCACTATTAATCTTGGAATCTATAATAAAAATTTATTTCATTTTTCTTAGATTACTAGAATGCTAAATTTACTTTCTATATTTATGCCATTACATTTATCTGAGTTGCACCAATCAAATCAAAGGTTTCAATCCCAGGGGCATATTCGGAGATTTCAAAGAAAATACTGACGTTTGTACCAGGATACATGAAAAAATTCTCCCAGGAAACTAGGAACAACCTGGATAGCTGCATATGAAAACTGTGAATAATTTTCCTGTGGTTCAGGCATCTGAATGTCATAAGAGTACATCAGGTCATTCTAAGAATCACATGAGATTAGAAGAAATGTGCATTTTATCAACCACATTTATTCATTTTTGAAATATTATTTTTCATGATGTATGCATAATTAAGATAATTATATGTAGAGTTATCTGACTAATTCATTCACTAATATCAATTTTTTAGCCATAGTTTAATCACCAAATAGAGGTACTGGGAAGAAATATGGCAAATTTTATCAGAATAAAAGAGAAGGATATGAAGTATGCAGAATAAAGAATAATTTTCAATGAGAAATCTAGTTTTTAGTCAATGCTGTTGAAGAAATTAAACAATTTTGATTATATTTCTATTTTAAATTATTACAACATAAATACATTTTTCTCCAAATGTATTTTATTCTCTTATGTTCTGAACCAAATTTAATGCAGTCTTATTTACTAATGTCTCATAGTATATACAGAATTATTATTGCACAAATCATTATGAAAAACCTAAAAATTTTGTATGTATAAATACAAATACATAGATAAACATATGTAAAATATGTATACATACACACACACATATAATAGGTAAGCTTCAATATTTGGGGTCATAGGAACTTCTGTGTTTTTTTAAATCAAAATTAGCATTAATCTTCACACTTGTATTTTTTGATACAAACTAAATAACTGTGAATCCAGAATTTTGCATATTCATCACTGATACAAGAGAAAAGGGCAAAATGTGAATAATCTGATTTTTTTAAGTCTATGCCACTTCTGAAATTTTGTTATGTGACTTTTCTTCTATTTTCTTTAACTGACTATAGTGCAACTGAAACCTGTTTTGACCTAAGTTAACCTATTTAAATACACATGATCTGAAACCTGTCATCTCCATCTCTTTGTAGTCTACCATGTCCCAGCTTTACCGCCCCGAATTCTGCTTTAATTTAAAATTTATAATTAAGAGTTTAGTGAATTATTCCATCTACTATGCCTGGCACTGGGTGTTGGATGGTATTCTTAATATTCACATAAATAACTCCATGATTCCCAAAGAAATATGCTTTGATTCAACATTTTTAACATTAGATTTTATTTGTTCTATCATTTAAAAAATGTCTCATACTTGACTGAAAGCTCTAGAATTCACAGGCTTGATTTTTAAAAAAACAACCCTGAATTTATTTTAAATTTACAAAGCTTTATTACCACCTTGTCACTGCCTTCAGTGACATCTGACAAGATAATTATGATCAATGCATCAGTGAAGAGAAAACAAAGTTTTAATAGACTTGCATCCTTAATCAAAATCAAATGTTGCTTCTATTTACATGGTTTTCAAAAAAAAAAAAAACAAGCTTGAAGGAATATATAAATTAAATCAAATGCAATGTTGGTAATTGGGAAATAGAATGAAAAGTGTTTGAAGCTATAAGAAGCATCTTTAATTTTTTTTGCAAATACAGAATTAATATTACAGTACTTCCTTGCAATACCTAATACTAAACAATAGGTAGATTGTGAAAATAGTAACACAACATTTATTGAAAGCTTATTACATGCCAGGCATTTTGTTCAGGACTAAATTTATATTACTAATATACTATTAAACTCTATGTAGGTCACTGTGGTTATGTGTACTTTAGAGAGAAATGTATTGGGCTTAGAAGGAAAGGTTGCTTAAATACACAAAAGTTGTAAATTCGGATTTTATTTTAAGCATATGATTATAAAGCCAGACATCATTATGAGTACTTTCTCCACTATTATTAACTAATATCTATTTATTCTGCCTTGATATTCTTAATAGTAAAGAAATCCCATTTAGCTGAAATTCTATTTTCTTATTTGTAGGAGAAAAATTAAATTCAGAAGATGAGAAAAAACACATTATGTGGAAAGCTTACTTCAATAACTTTCTCCTTTATCAGCTATCAAGTTAATCCTGACATGGTGTCTGATTTTCTAGGGAGTCTGGCAAAGAGGATTTTCCTTTCATACCTAATGCCATTGACCTGCTTTGTTGCTTGGCTTTTTTCCTCCTTAGCAATGTGGTAGTCGTGTGGAGAGAAGTCATACTAAAGATTAATATTAGATTCCCCAACTTGACCTTAGTTGCAAAATAAGAGATGACCTTAAATAAAGGAAAATACAGTGGAAGTGACTGTATAAGTTTGGAAGTTTCCCCACTAAATTTCATAAGGACATTAAACCAATGAAAAGAGGATGAAAATACAGATTATATAGTGTGAGAAAATATACAAATTCACGTACTTCGGATAAGAATAGAATCTTAGCATTTTTAAAATCTTGATAATTCTAAGTTAAAAATATTAATTTTCTCTGTCTATAAAATTTATTTATTCTATATATTTCTTGAAAAACACCATATTAGATTATCAAAAAACACAAATATAAAAATTTATCCCTATATGTGTTTTTTTGGGAGGAATACAATTCAACATTTAAAAGAAAGGAAATGTTCAGATTAAATGCTCAAGAAACCTGTGTTAGCAGAGCTATATCACACCATAGTTATTCTTCTAGAAAAATGTGACTGGAGATTTGATGGCCTATATAAAATGCAATTTAAAGTGAAATTGCCTCTGGAAATAACAGAATAACTTTTATCAGCCCAACCCTCTTGTAGAGAACAACAATAAAACTCAATAAAACACAAAATCAACTACCCAAACAGAAACAGCTACTTGAACACGTCAGGGAAACACAATACTACTAGAAATGAAGTCTACATCCCAGGAAAGACAGGAAGCACATTAAGGTGGAACTACATTTACACCTTGTCCACTCAAGACATTTTCTAAGTCATTGTACTGGGGACAGAGGCAAGGCAGAAAGTGGTTACTCAGAGTTTTCTGGGCTGGACAGACAGGGATTAGACTTCTGCATTCCAAAGAAGTTGGCCTGGGTGGCCAATACACTCTATAGGAAGAAGTTACAGAATATCCATGAACATTCTGCCTGCAATTCGTGGTAATTGCCAATGCTAATGTTTTGTGTGAACTGAAACAAATATAAGAAAGGCGAGTTGAGGAGCCAAGTGTCTTAATGGAAATTCATAAATGCCAAAAAGCTTGTAATCAAAGTCGAATCTGAAAAAGTAGATAGCTGTAGTTAGCATCCCATCCTTTGAAATGAGATCCCTTCAATCCTATGTCTTAGAAATAAAGGCAAACCAGTGAAAGAATATCTCAAAAAAAATTAAACTAAGCCTTGATTGGATTAAAATACATATAGCTCCATATGAAAGTTCTTTCTGGAAGAAAATATCATCATTTAACACCTTAATAATTTTTCATATATAATGTTTACATACTTTTTTAGAAAAAAATATCCCATCACAAAAAATAACCAAAATCCAAAGAATAGGTAGAAAAAAATGAAATAAAACCATAGATGATGCTGATATTCTATATCAGAATACAGTAGTTTTAAATAACTATGCATGAGGACTGAGAATGTAGTTCTGTGGTATGCTTAGCAAGAGCAGAGAACTGGGTTTAATCCCTACAATGGAAAATAAACAAAAAAAACCCCTACATACTCCATTTTGATATGTTCAAGAAAGCTGATAAGATGGAAAATTTAACTAGAAGACGTGAATCTATAAAAGGGAATCAAATAGAATCTAAAACTGGCATATAGACTTAAATTTTGAGTTTAGGAGGTACGTTTGATAACAAATAGGAAAAGAGAAAATTACTGAATTGGAAGAGCTCAGAAAAATAACCAAATTTACATACAATAAAATAAAAATTCTAAAAGATGAAAAACATAAAAGGGAAAAAAGTGACAAATGAATAAATGGCCCAATATACATGGAAATTAGACTTCAAGAATGAAAAGAGGGCTGGGGATGTGGCTCAAGCTGTAGTGCGCTCGCCTGGCATGTGTGCAGCCCGGGTTCGATCCTCAGCACCACATACAAATAAAATGTTGTGTCTGCCGAAAAACTAAAAAATAAATATTAAATTCTTTCTCTCTCTCTCTCTCTTTAAAAAAAAAGAATGAAAAGAGAAATGAAGCAAAATTGTGTAAATATTTAGCTTAGATCTTACAAAGAGACTTGCAAATGTACTTCAAGCCAAGTAATTAAGGTTTATTGCACATTTTATTTATTTATTTATTTTTTACACAGGGGTTTGAACTTGGGGTCACTCAGCCACTAAGCCACATTTGCAGCCCTACTTATGTATTGCTTTTATTTAGACAGAGTCTCACTGAGTTGCTAAGCACTTCCCATTGTTGAGACTGGCTTTGAACTTGAAATCATCCTGACTCAGCCTCCTGAACTGCTGAGATTACAAGCATAGGCCACTGTGTCTGGCTTGTCACACATTTTAAACAGTATAAACTCAAAGAAATAAGATTTTAAAAATCACGATAAAACTGTGAGATGGTGAACCATTGAAGGTTTTCTGTACATTTATACAGCTCTTGTTTGGACAACTGCTAATGGAGGGAGAAAATGGGAGGAAGGAAACCATTTCAAAAATTGCTACGGTCCAGGTAAGGGATATTATTATGGTAACAATAAAGATGGTTAGACTGCAGATATAGTGGGAAGATAAATCTAAAACATCTGCATAAAAAAAAAAAATAAAACATCTGCATAAATATTAGATGTGAGTGAAAAAGAATTGCCTAAGAGAAAACCAAGAATTTTGTCTTGAGAATTAGAATAATTTTAAAGTAAACTGAAGGGAAAACATTCAAGTTTCCTTTTGGATATACTAAGTGTAAGAGATGTACTAGCCTTACTATTTCGTTCAGTTAATAAGCATTGAGCTCCACCACTATGCCCAATAATTTTCTGGGTGTTAGGAGTAAAGTGAGTTATGGGATAGGTAAGGTATTTGCCCTTACTGAAATTCCTAAGCAGAGAGACCTGTAAGTATATAAGTAAAGAAGTTGAAAGCAAATTGGGCAAAGAGCATTGGAGATATGAGATCATCTTTAAATTGATTAAGTCTGATTCATGAGAATGAGTTACCATTTAATTTACTTTTTATGATTGATGTTTTTACTCTTCTTATTTTCCTATATATAACAAAACTATTTCTTAAACATAAAAGAATCAGGTACTGTAGAGCTAATTCTGATCCCCTTCTGACAAATTCCCCATGTTCTCAACTGCATTATTAAAGCCACTATTTTTCTTTTTACTTCTTCCTTGAAGTTTCTCTGCATCAAATTTGATGATTGTCCACAGCTCTATAGTATGCAAACACAAACTGTAAGATATCACTATTTACCATAAATTCATTTGCTACAGAGCTGTGTGTTGACAGTCGGCCCCGTTTAACTTCCTAATTTCCACACTAAGGAAATTAGGAAGTTAAACGGGGATTAACTAAGTTAATCGGTGATTAAGTTAATCGGTGATTGAGCTATTAAAACATAAGACAATATAAAAATTAAAAGATCTAAAAAAATAGACTTTTAATACTTTCTAGTATTTTGACAATAATTGTGTTGTAATTCTACTTTTTCAAAAGGTTATTTTGTAGATTCATTTTAATAATTAAACTTTATGGGCTGGGGATGTGGCTCAAGTGGTAGCATGCTCACCTGGCATGTGTGCGGCCCAGGTTCGATCCTCAGCACCACATACAAACAAAGATGTTGTGTCTGCCAAATACTAAAAAATAAATATTAAAATTCTCTCTCTATCTCTCCCTCTCACTCTCTCTTTAAAAAAATAAAAATAAACTTTATGTTTTTATTTATATGGCTGAAATAATTTATTAATACCTGTAGTATATTCATGTTTATTATTTTAAACTCATAATTTTCTTAGTTTGTTTTATTGACTATATCAGTTCAAAGTGTAGAAGACAACTTACATACCTAAGTAAAAATCTACAAATCCATCACATTCATAGAGATTGTTTATTTTTATCTTTATTAAATGAAAGCTTCCTTTAATAAAAGTAAAACCATACAAAACAAAAATATACACTATTCTTTGTGTAAATGGGTTATTTATATAAAATAGCAACCATATTACTGATAATCTTGCTTGTAAGTACAGAGATTTAGTCTTCTTGGAGAGAAATAAAGTATTATTGGGGATATAGGATATGTTCCAGAAAATGTTTATTCAGTGGTTATCACAATGCCCAGCTCATGCTATAATGTATTCCCCCTCAAATAGTAAACATTATTAGTCAACATTTTCCTCAGAAAATTTCATAATAATTCATAAAACATAAATGTGATCTGTGTATGTCTATACTTTAAGCATGTCCTCCTACCTGTCAACATTATGTGACTCATAAGTAACAGGGTCTACACTGAGGAGGGTTCAATATGAGGCAGCAAGAAATGTTAGGATGCTCGGTTAAAACACATGTTGTCTTAAAACTATAAATTGGAAAGTTAATTATTAAGTGGAAATTTTTAAACCTCTTTCAATATCTTACTACTAAAAAGAAAAGTCAGAGCACTAATCACTAGGATATATAAATAACTCAAAAAACTTAACACTAAAAAAATAATAACTGATCAATAAATGGGCCAAGAAACTGATTCAGAAGATGATAAACAATCAATCAACAAATATATGAAAAAATGTTCATTATCAGTAGCAATTAGAGAAATGAAAATTAGAACAACTCCAAGATTTTATCTCACTCCAGTCAGAATGTCAGCTATTAAGAACACAAACAACAATAATTGTTCACAAGGACATGGAGAAATAGGCACACTCATACATTGCTGGTGGGACTGCAAATTGGTACAGCCAATATGGAAAACAGTATGGAGATTCCTTGGAAGCTGTGAATGGAAACACCATTTGATCCAGCTATCTCCCTCCTTGCTCTATACCCAAAGGACTTTAAAAAAGTATACTACTGTGACACAGCCACATCAATGTTTATAGCAGCACAATTCACAATAGCTTAACTATAGAATCAACCTAGATGCCCCTCAGTAGATGAATGGATAAATAAAATGTGGTATATATACACAATAGAATATTACTCAGCAATAAAAGAGAATAAAATCATGGCATTTTCAGGTAAATGGATGGAGAATATAATGCTAAGAGAAATTAGCCAATCCCCCAAAACCAAATGCCCAATGTTTTCTGATATAAAGATGGTGATTCATAATGGGGATTAGGGGAGCATGGGAGGAATAGACAAACTTTAGATAGGGCAAAGGGGAAGGAAGGGAAGGGAGGAAGCATGGGGGTAGGAAAGATGGTGGAATGAGATGGAAATCATTACCCTAAGTACATGAATAAGGACACAAATGGTGTGACTCTACTTTGTGTACAACCAGAGATATTAAAAATCATGCTATATGTGTGTAATATGAATTGAATTGCATTCTGCTGTCATATATAACAAATTAGAATAAATAAACTAAAATTAAAAATAAGTGCTTTAGAAAGCAAATAATGCTTATCTTCCACCTATTTAGATTTACTTCTTCTCAGGTAAACTGGGGGCATCTGTCAACTCAGAAGCTCAACTTAAAATTAATTCTTCCTTCTTCTGCATAAGTAGAACACATGTCATAGATAGGACTGGAAAGAGTAGGAGGGGTGAAGGGAGACAAGAGATTGTCGCAAGAGTATATTACTTTTCTCATCTCCCATTGCTACTCAAAACTGTCTCTATACCTCTAAACAGAATGGTGTTAGAAACAAAATAAGCAGATAAGCATAAGAAAACAATGCTGAGGCTAAGGACTTCATGTTTACTAATGAGATTCTTAAAGCAGATGGTGATAACTAAGTTGAATGAAAGCAGCATTGGGTTACTCACCAAAATTGACCCAGAATCACCAAAGCTTCCCAGACCCTCTGAGTAAGGAAGATCTCACAAGCTCTTTAGCAGGGCAGAAATGAGATTTCTACTTTATAAGTCACCGTATACAACTGTGTCTACTGTGTGTGTGTGTGTGTGTGTGTGTGTATAATTCTGATTCTCTTTATGTAGTTTTAATTTTTATCAAATATTCAAAAACCCTTTCAAAAATTATTATATATACAAAAAATCAAGGAAAACTACATAACTATAACTAAAAATATTGTGGAACCTCTTGTAACCATGTTACATTATGGAGCTTGTGACCACAGAACAGGGGTGACTCTCTTCCTGACAGGCTTTAAATTAATTAATGGTTCTTTCAAAAAGACATTGAGCTAATGACTCGTGAATTCATAAGAAAACATTAGTCAGATCCTTTCTTCTTGAAAAAATATGAAGTGATAAATATTTATTTCTTCATTAATTTTTAGTCTGTTTTGATCAAACTGCATTCCTACTCCTATGGACACTTACATGAATGTTCTTTGAGGGGTTTGTTACTGCAATAACAACAATACTTCTGCATTAAGCAATACTTCTCAAAGGTGTGCTGAAATGCCAGGTAAATAGCTTTCATTACAGAACAACCATGACAGAACACTGTATTTTGAAATATTCCTTTTTTCTGCATGTCTTCTATAGACCCATACTCATTGACTCAAACATTAGCCTTCTCTTGAAAATATTTTTATTTTTAAATGTTCTGTGTATCTTTAAAAATTACATGAAATCCTGTTTCATTCTTCTATTTTTACATTCACCAATTCAGCATTGGCATTTTGCATCATCATAAATGAATCAACGTGACTGATTTTCTATAAATTTTCTCAGAAAATAGATATAATAATCTTTAGTCTCTAAATTCTGTATCTTCATAGATTCAATAATTAGTGTAAGGCACCATGGCAAGTACTTCTGAACCCAAGTTCAAAACAGCAACTATTTAGAGCTGCTTTCTTAGGAGAGATCTTTTCAGATAATGAAAGGATAAATGAAATACTACTGGAAAACTGGCATAATTTTTAGTGAGTTTATAAAGAATAAATTATTTTATATTTTGGATTTTTTGAGGTACAAATATATATGTATCCACATATATGTAAAATCTGTTTTTAGTATAAAAGTTAAAAAACAAATTTTCTATAAAGCTAGGAAAGTCATGATTCCTCTCTCCTACTTTTTGTTTCACAGTTTCTTAATTCTCTTTTAATTACCTTTTTCATTAGTCTATCACAAGGAAATCTTAAGAGTCAGACAGTTCCTCCCACACGTTCCCTTTTCCCCTCTCTTTCAAAAATAACTTTTTTAAGGATCAATCTTTTGGTTTTCCCTTTTCCTCTCAGAAGTAAACTTACTTTATCACTATGTCTTTTGTTTTAAATAAAATGGAGAATAGCTGGAATTAACCAGATCCACCTCAAATCTGTAATATGATAACATTACATCTGGAATATTAGAAAATTGAAGGGTTAGAGTGTAACCCTTCTTTATCTTTTTGAGTGCAGTTACCAATAGCTGTAAATATTTTTTCTTTTAATTTAAGTGGAAGAACACAATCCTCAACCCAGTGAATGTATAACACGTTTCCTTGTTTCTTCTCCCTGTTTTGACAAGTTTAAAACCTGAAATTTGTTGGGAAGAAAATAGGAAAATTAAGGAAAAACAAAAGATGAAAGACATTATGATATTATGATAAATCGGTAGGAAAACTCCCCTTATTAGGCAAGAATATAGAATTGCAGTAAGCGATAGTAGCACTGTGGAACTCTTCCACCAAGTGCAGTCAGATATCTAGAACAGCAGGTTCTCTTTATGAGAGAACTAGAGTGATATGTGTCTTGGGAAAGGGAGTTTGGTAAGGAATCAGGTGGTATCTTATTAAAAAATAAAAAGTGAACTTTGCAAGAAGAGAGCAATATGAGTCAATTAGAATAAAATAATAAAAATAAGAAAGTAGTTTGGCTTCTAAAACTGAAGCAAAATGCAACAATGTAGTCACCACATTGTCACAAGCTCACAAGATGACAAAATGATGAAAACTGGCCTTCATTTTTGTGGACCTTTGAGCAGGCAGCACTATTTACTTGGATTACTCTAACTCTGAAAAAAATTCATAGCCTAGAGTGGGTCTGTCTACTCTGGCAGCTATTGGCTTAATCATAGGAAATACCTGCAGTACCTGAAAGCCAGACAACATTACAAAAATGTTTGTCCATTGAGGGCATACATTTCTTCTTATAACTCATGATCATGGGAGTTTAGGCTATTTTTCAATTTACTTTTTATGAGTTATTTTCAAATTTTTTATATAGCTATTTATTCTCTGGTCAAAATTTCTACATCTTGTATTTTTTTACTAAGATTTTTTTCCCTTCTGAATCTACAGAAGATTGTTGTAAATTTGTTCAATATTTTCCTCAACTTTGTTATTATAAATACAGAATAACTAAAACTTCTACCCCACACCAGGGAGAATTGCTCTACATGCAGAGACAGTAGTATGTATATATTTTATTTCTCTGTGTATTTAATTTACATCTTGTACATTTAATTGGAAGTTACTTTTAATCCTACAAAAATTAAGATAAACTATCTGGTAGTTATTCCAAGTGTTTTAAGAGAGTTTGCTATGTTTTCTGCTAAAAAAATATGTGGAGTTACATTGTTTAAAACAAACACAAAACAGACTACAATGTTATTTATTATCCTTAATCATGACTACTGAAATATGCAAAATTATTGGTTGTTAATTAAACATAAAAAGTATTGGTTGATAATTAAACATAAAAATTATAGGTGTAATGTTTTGGTTAGTGGAAGTATCAATGAAAATCACTGAACTTTATATTCATTTCTTCATCTCACTAATGTTCATGAAATAAAATTTTGGTCTCTTCATCTGGACATGCATGTGTAACACCATCTGGAAACTGCTATGTTATTTGTACAAACTACTGCAATTTCTCCAAGATAAGTAAATATTTAATAACATAGTAGAACACTTATAATCAAATTAATTGTGATGGTGAAATAACAAATAAACAATCATCATGAGTTATTAAAGAGATATATTTAAAAATTTTTAAATAACTCTAAATCAACCTGCAGGCTTGGTACCTACATAAAAACAGAAAAATCCAAGAGTAAATGTTTAGATTCATAAGATTTCCATATGGGCCATGATAAAAGGAACTATAAAAATTATAAGTCCTAATTTTTAAACACAAATGCAATGAAGATTTAATTCCATAACTTGTTTCTTAGTTGAAAAGACAGATGTGGAAACTCAAAAATTTTGACTTGATATTTTGGCAAAATCACAGTCATTCTGTACTTGAATGATATTTCAGGATAGAGTAACTGATCCTGCTTTATTTTAGCTGGCATATTTTGTTTAATTTTGACTTGTATGAATTGAAATTCAATTTTTCTAATGATAATCATTGCACTATAGCTGAGTTTATTTTATATATTATGAACTCATACAAATCCACACATGTATCTGAAGTGTCTCTTGAATGGGCAAATCGTGACAACATGATGATGAAAATTAAATAAATCTGTAAAGAAAATCATTTAATATTTATTTTACTCACATTATAAAACTAGATGTTTAAGATATGTGCGATATTTATTTTGTGATAAAAAATTTGCTCACATTTATTTTTGTTATTTTGGTAGAATATATATATAATCTTATATAATATAATATATATAATCGTTTAAACTATTTAGAACTTTAATTTCTATTCTTTTTGATCCAAATTTTATCAATAGTTTCTCAAGTTTATATTTTATCTCCTTGTGAATATTTAGGATAGCAAGAGATTATTCAATTCATTGCATAATGAGAAAATAAAGTTCATTGATGATTTATAGAAGGAGCCTATTTATTACAATCTCCTAGCATTTTTACTTGGGCTTTAAAGTGAAGAAAAACTACTGTTAGAATTGAAATACTAAAGTATTAAATTTAAATATTAATCTTTGTTGAAACATATTCCTATTTTGAATGATATACTCAGTATAGGCATACATAGGTATTACAACAGCAGATGTTGACAAGAATACTATGTTGCAAAATCTGTTAGATGTTAATTTTTTTAAAAAAAGAGCTGCATTGGCCTCTGGGGAAAAAAAAAAAAAAAACAAAGTTAATATTCTGTTAGGAACATGTAACACGACCAGAATCTAATTAGTGGCAGTCTAAATAGACTATTCTTTCAATTTTTATGAAGTAGATCTCAGTTATATTTAAAATAATAGAGGATGGGTCATTGGGGAGAATATTTATATTAAAATGTGAAACTTTTCATTCTTTTAAGAAGTATACATGAACACTTGAGATAATATTTATTAAATTATGCAAAACTTTGAATTTTCTTCAAAGTCATTTTAATGTTATTGATAACTATGATATGCATAGAAGTGATGAGACTAAACTGTAATTGTTGAACCGCAAAAGGTACCTGAAGGGATATTTATTATTTGACAGATACGTAACAAAAATGCTATCTGGAAAATAAAAAGGGGTGCTTTAACACGTTTATAAGGTAGTTTCCTAACCTCAGAAATATTTATAAATCATATAAAGGATTTATATGATTTTTTATATAATTATATATAATTATAATTTTTATATAATTATATATATATTTATATAATTATTATATTGCCGCAGTCTGTCTGGGCACAAATCACGAACCACTGAAGCAGGAACAAACTTTATTTTTGAACTGCAAGAAAAAACCTCACACACGCTCCTGGGGAATTCTCCCGAATGCCACATGGCTCCTCCAGGAACCCCCAGCCGGAAATATCTCTCCGGGAAAATCCCTCCTCCTGCACTTCCCCAACCAATGGGAACTCTCGGGGAATCCCCGGAAATCCCCACGAGAACTCCAAAATAGTGGGAGAACTCAAAAGTAGCGGCAGAGGCGGATATTAATGCCTCACCTTTCAATCAATACTGTTGGCAAAATGCCAGGGGCCATACAGACTGGGCTGTGGCTCTCAGCATTATATATTATATATTATTATAGATTATAATTATATAATTTTTATATAATTTATATAATTTTTTTTATATAAAGGATTTATATGATCTTTATTATTAGGTCCAAGAGAAGTGAGTATTCTGCCAAAATACGATGTGCCAGGCAAGCATATTTCATTACCAACACTATATTTCATTACCAACACTATAGATTAGATTACAACAAATTGCACTACAAAATGAGAACTAGACCAGAGAGGACTACCAGGAATGTATACAACATAGAAACTGCAGCCATAGTGGATGTGTCTATGATGGAAAGAGCTTTCATATGATCATGTACATTTTGAGTGCAGAATATCAGCGGATACACCTAAAAATTATGAGACCCCTGATACACTACTGACACAAATCTGGGTAATATCTGTCCTGCTGCTTGCTTATAATTAAGTAAGTTTGTTGGCAGTGGGCCATAAATTGTCCAATAAGATTAAGTCTTAATCTGAACCCGAACCCCCTGCTATTGGTTGAGAATAGTGAGTGGTGTTAGAAACAAGGTGGATTACAGATCCATGACATAACATGTAAGATAGCAAAGTCATTGTAGGCTAAAATAAAGGCTGAAAGGTAAGTCTGGGGGAATTGATGCAGCGCTTGCCAAACAAACACTCAAAAATGAGCATCCTGCCCTGTGTGGTGGTACAACCTGTAATCCCAGCTGCTTGGGAGGCTGAGGCAGGAGGAATGCAAGTTCAAAGCCAGTCTCAGCAACAGTGAGAAGGTAAGCAACTCAGTGAGACCCTGTCTCCAAATAAAATACAAAACACAGGCTGGGCATGTGGCTCAGTGTTTGAGTGCCCCTAAATTCAATCCCTGGTACCCTCCCCACAAGAAATGAACAACCCATGTCCAATCATCAGGTAGAGGGAATTTGAGAGGAAAGTTTTGAACCCTGAGGGACTATATAAATGACTGGCCTTGCCATATCTGTACTACTTCATAAGGATTTGCTTCTTCTCACACAGCTTTGCCACTCATAAAAACAGATTTTTGACTTTCATTTATTAAGAAATTCCAATCATCTTATGGAATTAAATTATTTTTATATCTAGGAAATCTTCAACTTGTTAATGAGTTAAAAACATTGATGATCTGTAGTATATTCATCACTTTTAGATTAGAAATTGCATTATCTTTTGAAAAATTCTAAAGAAGTTCAATTCCCAGAGGTAGAGAGTTTCACTGTTTTTATATTTCAAATTAATTACCCATATAGACTCCCCACTGATGAGCTTTGCTTGGGTATAAGTTATAAAATCAAGTTCATTAATTTTAAATATATAGTTTATTAAGGCTCTCTCTTTCTCTCTCTCTCTCTCTCTCTCTCTCTCTCTCTCTCTCTCTCTCTCTCTCACACACACACACACACACACACACACACACATTAGGTAACCACTACAACAATCTAAAATATTTGTATTCACTTGAAATTTTTCATAATGTCTCTATGTCTCTTCATAGTCAACTAACTTCCTCCAACATCACCACTGACAACCACTAACTTTGTCATTGTAAGTTATCTTTATCTAGAACTTCATATAAATGAAATCATGCAACATGTTGTTTTTTGTGGTTGGCTTCTTAGTATTATGTTACTTAGATTAATCCAAGTTTATAAGCATATTTCTATTCAATTCCTCTTTATCACTGAATAGCACACTTCTATATGAATGTGCTAAAATTTGCTCAGTCATTAACTAATTAATGGGCATTTGTGTAAAGAGTTTATGGTTATTATAAATAAAGCAAGTGTGTTCAAGAATTTGGCTAAATATGTTTTATTACTTTTGTATAAACAACCAGGGAAGTATGGAGTGCTGAATTCTTGAAAAATATATATATATATATATATATATATATATATATATATATATATATATTTGAAAAGTTAATTTCAAAAGGGCTTTACTATTTAGATTTCTAAATGCAATTAAGCTATTCCATATCCATGCCAAATTTGACCTTTTGAACTTTTGTATTTTATCTTTACTATAAAGCATATAATGTTCTCCCATTTTTTAATTTGAATTTTCCAACAATTAATGGTGTTGAGAGCCACAGTTTAGTCAGAATGACACATGGCATTTTGCTAGAGGGAATGGTTGAAAGGTGACCCTGCTCCAGGGATTAGGGTGGATCCTGCTGGGATTAGGGCGGATCCTGCTGCCTAGGGCACCCACTACTTTGAGTTCCCATTGAGTTCTCCTGGGGTTCTGATAGAATTGGCCTGTGGAGCCAGGTGGAGGGAGTGTGTTCCGGGGAAGTGTGTGTAGAGTGCTGGTGAGAGTCCGAGAATAAAGAGTCGCTGTTTGAACCTACAAGGCGGTGTGGCAGCTCCGTTATTTTGTGCCCAGCCAGACTGCGGCATAATGGGGTTGAGTATTTTTAATATAATTATTTTCCATTTTCATATTTTCTCTGGTGAAGTGGTTCAACTCTTTTGTGCATTTTAAACAACTGCTATTTCATATCACTGTATTTTAAAAGTTCACAGCAACATTTTCAGACTTTTTATATACATATTTTCTCACAATCTGTGACTTTTGATTTGTTTTTTGCTTAGCTAAGGAGAATATGCTTAATATTTTCATGAAGTCAAACTAACACTTTTATTTCTTAATTCTTAGCTTTTGTGTCTCACCTAGTAAATCTGAATAAATCATGGAAATAAATATTTGTATGGTGCTTTTAAAATGTTTTATAGATTTAGCTCATAGATTTACATTTATGACTAATTTTCACTTGTTTTATATGATGTGAAATAAGGGTGAAACTCATTTTTATTAACATGAATATTCCTATGTTCTAGCACAATTTTTAAAAATAAAAACTTTATTTTACTTTAATTTTTTGTGCCATTATTAAAACAATAATTTATATTTTTCAGTTATATGTTTTCCCATTGATATATATATATATATATATATATACATATATATATATATATA
This sequence comes from Urocitellus parryii, assembly GCF_045843805.1. Lineage (NCBI taxonomy): Eukaryota > Metazoa > Chordata > Mammalia > Rodentia > Sciuridae > Urocitellus > Urocitellus parryii. The sequence goes on along the minus strand of NC_135531.1, from coordinate 235,629,320 downwards.
CTATATACTATATACTGAATATCTTTTTAAAAATATTTATTTACTTTTATAAACTATTTATTTATTTATTTTTAAACTATTTATTAGTTTTAGGTAGATACAATATCTTTATTTTTTATTTCTATATGGTGCTGAGGATCAAATCCAGTGCCTCATGCATGCTAGGCCAGCATTATACCACTGAGCCACAGTGCAAACCCTAAACTGAATGTTTTATGCTCATGTTTCCTTGTTGTGATAAAGGAAGTCTCATGTTAAGGCTGAAAAATCATGTAATGACAGTTACACTGTGTGGGTTTTTTATTTGTTTATTTGGTTTGAGGTGGTTTTGAATAGTTTAAATAGTTCATACCTTCTCATAATTTGGGGTCAGTTTTTGAGTGTGCACCAAAATATCTGCTTGACTTTTGATTGGAATTTATTGACTCTCTAGATAAATTTGGGGAAAATGGACATATTTCCAATACTTTAATGAGCTCCTTCTTGTCCTTCTTGTATACTTACCCCCTATTTTAAACCCTTTCAAATGCCAGTTTTCTTCTAAAATTTTGCTATTTGGTGAATATTATGTAAATGGAATCATAAAGAGTGTGATCTTTAAAATGAAATGAATAGCTTGGCTTTTTCATTCACCAAAATTACCTGATAGTCACCCAATTTGTTGTGTGAATCAGTAATCTGTTGCTGACATTAAATATTGATGGAATAATCAACCACCATCTGCACTGCTACCACCATTGCTGCATTGCAGCCTCTGATTCTGCTGCTGACAGTCTGAGATTGCCTCAAGGTCTTCTTTCTGGGCTGCTGCAAAAGTCACTGCCCTGCCCAAAGATCTTTTCTCTGAGCATGGCCTCAGTAACCTCAGACATAAATTCTGTGAATTCTGCAATTACCTCTGTGGTCATTGCCATTGAACTAGAGGTCACCTGTCAATCAAACATCGCCTGCACTGCTGCCACCTTTGCTGCTGCCTCTGATTCTGCTGTTGACAGCCTGAGATCCCCTGGAGGTCTTCTTTCTGGGTGCTGCTGCCCCAGAAGAAACCACTGCCCTGGATGCAACTGAGGCCAGCACTGTTGCTGACCCTTGGAGATCACCTGGAGACTATGTCCCCATGTCTGCAGTTGCAGCTGCCACTACAGCTACCACTACTGATGACCTGCTGCCTGCTGCCAACAACCACAGCCACTACTACTGCTACCACAGCTCCTAGAGAGACTGCAGGTTTGGTTGCAGGTAACTGGACTCATTCTGGAACACCAGCCAGGGCCAGGGTGGGGGTGCCAGCACAAAAGCCTCTGTCTATGGACTCCATCTGTAACCTACAGGTCTAATTTGTGGATGGGGGATTCCAGTTGCAACCTGAAGATCCATTTTGGGGGTGCTTGCAGGTTTGGAGGAGCCTGGAGACTTTCTCCTGAGAGTGCTGGTGACCACTGTAATGCTGCTACATTTGGGATTGCTCCTTGGCATGTATGTATCCCTAGTGGTCTCTCTGCAAGTAGGAGCAGCATTGAGATCTGAGACTATAGCATGGCTGAAGCCCAGATCTCTGGGATAGAGACTTGGTTTTCGAGGGATGCTCTGGATTGATTATCCCAAGAGATGTCAGAGACAGGGCTGAGGAACTGTTGAACACTGACAAAGACATTTCTACTTTCCAGCAAGACTTATTTTATTTTTTGATTCACTAATCTCTCTACTACATTTGGAGCAGGATTTTTTTAATGCATCAGTGTGTGGAGACAATGATATATCATTAGTGTTTTGCATTTTTGTTGTATTATGTCTTTAATTTTTTGCTCTTTCTTCATATTCTTCCTCTGTCTTGTCTATTTTCTTGGATTTTCTTTCCAACTTTTCTCCAACCAACAGCCAAACTCTGTAAGATGCTCTTCCACTCTTCCTGTGAATTTTTATTTCTAGCTTCTATCTTCCTCCCTTGGGAATATTGTGTAATACACTACCTCTGTTCTCTCATCCACCATTTGAAATTGTAAATAATTCTAACAAATATTTTGTTTATACTATAGCTAGTTATTGAAATTAATTTTGGTTCAATGCAATAAAGCAGTAGATGACTTAGTGGGAGTTATCAAATTTAAGACTGTATATTGTGTTCAATGGGTGCTGTTGATATTGGTCTTACCAGTGAAGGCAAAGCACTAGAAACCTTCAGGGACACTATAGGTCTACAGGGTATAATGTATTCTGCCAAAGATCTATAGTTTTAGATGGGAAAATACAATAACAACATAAACAAACAAGGGAATAAAGCACTCTAAACAAACCAAGATATGTCAACAACAGAAGCCACTGATAACACAGTAGAAGAAATGTCCAAGAAGGAGTTCAGATTGTACATAGTTATGTGTATAGGAGTGAAATAAGAGTATAAGGAGTGAAATAAAAAAAATACAGGTGTGAAAGATCACTTCAATAAAGAGTTAGAGATTGTGAAACAAAACAAGCAGAAATCCTCAAAATGAAGGAATCAGTAAACCAAATTATAAATTCAATAGAAAGTATCACCAACAGATTAGACTACTTGGAAGACAGAACCACAGACAATGAAGACAATGTATATAACCTTGAAAATATAGTTGAACATGAGGAGAAGATGGTCAGGAACTATGAACAGAACATTTAAGAATTATGGAATAAAATGAAAGACCAAATTTAAGAGTTATTGGAATAGATGAAGGAGCAGAGATATAACCAAAGGAATGCACAATTTTTTCAATGATATAATAGCCAAAAATTTCCCAAACCTAAAGAATGGAATGGAAAATCAAACACAAGAGGCTTACAGGACCCCAAAAGTACAAAATTATAGTAAACACACACCAAGGCACATTATAATGAGAATGACTAACACAGAGAATAAAGATTAAATCTTAAAGGCTGTAAGATAAAAAAATCAAATTACATATAGGGGGAAACCAATTTGTATCTCAACTGATTTCTCAGCCCAGACCAGCCCTCAAAGCTAGGAGGTCCTGGAATAATATAATTCAAGCTCTGAAAGAAAACAGATGCCAATAAAGAATTTTATATCCATCAAAATTAAGTTTACATTTGAAAATGAAATTAAAACATTCCATGATAAACAAAAATTAAAAGAATTCACAACTAGAAAGCCTACACTACAGAGCATTCTCAACAAAATATTCCATGAGGATGAAGTGAAAAAAGAAAAAGTGAAAACCAGCAAAGAGAGGATCTACACTAAAGTGACATTCAACCAAATGAGAAACTAAGACAAATCAAAAACCAAAAATAAATCAAAATGACAGGGAATACAAATCATATCTCAATAATAACCTTGATTGTTAATGGCCTACATTCATCCATCAAAAGACATAGACTGGCAGATTAAATTCAAAAGCAAGACCCAACAATATACTTTTTTCAACAATTCACCTCATGGACAAAGACATCCTCAGGCTGAAGGTGAAAGAATGGGGAAAAATTTATTGCTCATATGGATTGTGTAAACAAGCAGGGGTTTCCATTCTCATTTCAGATAAAGTGGACTTCAAACCAAAGTTAATCAGAAGAGACAAAGAAGGATATTTCATGCTTCTTAAGGGAAGTATACATAGGCAGGACATAACAATTTTATAAATATTTACGCAACAAACAGTGGAGCATCTAGGTACATCAAACAAACCCTTCTCAATTTCAAGAGTCAAATAGACCACAATACAATAATACCAGGTGACTGTAACACATCTATCTCACTATTGGACATATCTAAACAAAAACTAAATAAGGAAACTATAGAACTAAATAATATAATCAATAATTTAGATTAACAGACATATATAGAATATTCCATCAACAAGCAAATATACTTTCTTCTCAGCAGCACATGGCTCCTTCCCTAAAACAGACAATATCTTATGCCACAAAACAACTCCTAGTAAATAAAAAAAGAGAGAGAGATAATACCCTGCATTCTATCAGACCACAAGGGAATGAAATTAGAAATCAATGATAAAATAAAAAAATACAAGCTACTGTAACAAATTGAGACTAAATAATACACAATTAAATGATGAATGGGTAGTAGAAGAAATCAAGGATGAAATAAAAAATCCTTAGAGGTTATGAGAACAATTATATAACATATCAAAATCTCAAGGACACTATGAAGGCAGTACTAAGAGTAAAGTTTATTGCATTGACTGCATTCAAAAAAGAATAAAAAGTCAACAAATAAAGACCTAATACCACATCTCAAAGCCATAGAAAAAGAAGGCAAAATCAACATAAAAAGCAGTAGAAGACAGGAAATAATTAAAATCAGAGATGAAAATGAAACAAAAACAACAAAAAACTATTAAAAATTTGACAAAACAAAAAGTTAGTTCTTTGAAAAAATATCTAAAATAGATAAATCCCTGACCATGCTAACAAAGAGAAAAAGAGAGAAAACTCAAATTACTAAAATATAAGTTAAAGAAGAAAGTATCACAGCAGACATATCTGAAATGCAGAAGATAATTAGAAACTATTTTGAAAATCTGTACTCTAATAAAATAGAAAATATCAAAGACATTGGCAAATTTCTAGAGACATGTGACTTACCCAAACTGAAAGAGGAAGTCATACATTGTTTAAATAGATAAATTTCAAGTAAAAAAATAGAAAATGCCATCAAAAGCTTTTCAACAAAGAAAAGCTAAGGACCAGATGAATTTTCAGCTGAGTTCTATAAGACTTTCAAAAAAGAATTAACACCAGTACTCCTCAAAGTACTCCATGAAATAGAAAATGAGGGAACCCTTCCAAACTCATTCTATGAGGCTAATATCACCCTCATAACAAAACCAGACACATCAAGGAAAGAAAACTTCAGACCAATATTTCTTATGAACATAGATGCAAAAATTATTTTAAAAATTCTGGGAAATCACATACAAGAACATATTTAAATAGATAGTGCACCACATTCAAGTGGGTTTCATCCCAGAGATGTAGGATTGGTTCAACATATGGAAATCAGTAAACATAATACATAATATTAATAGACTTAAAAACAATAATTATATGATCATCTGAATAGATACAGGAAAAGCATTTGACAAAATATAGCACCCATTCATGTTCAAGAGGCTAAAAAATCTAGGGATTATAGTAACATACCTCAATATTGTAAAAGCTATATACGCTAAATTCAAGATGAGCATCATTCTAAATAGAGAAAAATTGAAATCATTCCCTCTAAAAACTGGAACAAGACAAGGATGTCCTCTTTCACCATTTATATTTAACATCATTTTTGAAACTCTAGCCAGAGCAATTAGACAAAAGACAGAAATTAAAGTGATACAAATAGGTAAAGAAAAACTCAAACTATCACTATTTAATGATGACATGATTCTTTATCTAGAAAATCCCAAAAAATGTCACCAGGAAACTTCAAGATCTAATAAATGAATTCAGCAAAGTAGCAAGATATAAAATCAACAACCATAAATCAAACACATTTCTATACATCAGCAATGAATCCACTGAAAGAGAAATTAGGAAAAATACTCCATTCACAATAATAAATAAATAAATAAATAAATAAATAAATAAATAAATAACCTGCAAATCAATCTAACAAAAGAGGTGAAATACCTTTACAATGAAAACAATAGAACACTACAGAAAGAAAACCTCAGAAGATGGAAAGATCTCCCATGTTCCTGGATAGACAGAATTAATATTGTCAAAATGGCCATACTACCAAAAGTGTTATACAGATTTAATGTAATTCCTATTAAAATCCCAATGACATTCTTCACATAAACAGAAAGAGCAATCATGAAATTTATTTGGAAAAATAAGAAACCCAGAATAGCTAAAGCAATCTGTAACAAGAAAAGTGAAGCAGGAGGCATCACAACACCAGACCTTAAACTATACTACAGAACTACAAAATAAAAACAGAATGGTATTGGCACCAAAATACACTTTTAGAACAATGGCATAGAATAGAGGAAACAGAGACAAACCCATATAAACATGATTATGTTATACTAGACAAAGGTGACTAAAACATTCACTGAAGAAAAGACAACCTATTCAACAAATGGTGTGTAGCAAAATGAAATTAAATGTCTATCTCTCACCCTGCAAAAAATCAACTCAGGGTGAATCAAAGACTTAGACATGGAACAGAGACCCTATGCCTAATAGAAGAAAAAATAGGCCCAAATCTTCACAATGTTGGCCTAAGATTTGATTTCCTTAACAAGACTCCTAAAGCGCAAGAAGTAAAATCAAGAATCAATAAATGGAATGGATTCAAATTTAAAAGCTTCTTTTCAGCAAAGGAAACTATTAATAAAGTGAGGAGAGAGCCTACAGATTGGGAGAAAATCTTTACAACGTGCACCTCAAATAAAGCATTAATTTCTAGGATATATAAAAAACTCAAAAAACTCAACACCAAAAAAACAAATAATCCAATCAATAAATGGGCTAAGAAACTGAACAGACATGACATAGGAGAAGAAATACAATTGATCAACAAATGTATGAAAAAGTGTTCAATATTTCTAGCAACTAGAGAAATGCAAATCAAAACTACTCCAAGATTTCATCTCACTCCTGTCAGAATGGCAATCATCAAGAACACAGGCAACAATAAATGCTGTCAAGGATGTGGGGGAAAAGGAACACTCATACATTGCTGATGGGACTGCAAATTGGTATAGCCAATATGAAAAGCAGTATGGAGATTCCTTGGAAAGCTGTGAATGGAAATACCATTTGACCCAGCTATCTCACTGCTTGTTCTATACCCAAAGGACTTAAAAACAGCATACTACAGGGACAGAGCCACATCAATGTTTATAAAAGCTCAATTAACAATAGCTAGACTATGGAAACAATCTAGGTGTCCCTTAATAGATGAATGGATAAAGAAAATGTAGTATATATACAGAAGAGTGAAATTATTGCATTTGCCAGTAAATTGTTGGAGCTGGAGAATATGATGCTAAGTGAAATAAGCCAATCCCACGAAACCAAAGGCCAAATGTTTTCTCTAATACACAGATGCTAATTCACAATAAGGCGGCAGGGAGTGGGGGTGGCGGGGATTGTGATAAATAGCATTACCTAATATTAGGCAGAGGGAAGTGATGGGAGGGAATATGAGGGGATGTAGGTATAGGAAAGATAGTAGAATGAAACAAACATTATTACTGTATGCCTATATGTGACTGTATGATCAACATGATTCTGCAACTTGTACATTCAAAAAATGAGAAATTATATTAATTATATTCCATCTATGTATGATATATCAAAGTGAATAAATGCATTCTACTGTCATGTATAACTAATTAAAACAAATAATTTTTTTAAAAAAAATGATGGAACTATGAGCCAAAGAATGTGAGGAGCCTCCTGTTGTTAAAAATTCTTCTAGATGACAGCAAAGAAACACGTTCCTCAGCTCTACAACCTCAAAAATCCAAGAGCTCAGGGTCAACATCACTGCTGAAATCCAGCTTTTCTCCTTAGTGATAAATATGTCAGTCCAGACTCCCCAATATAGCATATCTGATGCTGATCAACTTTTATAGGCAAATTATAAATTATTTGTCAATGCAACTTTAAAACAATACACAAAATTTAGATATTAAGATGATTTCAAATGGCCTCTAGTCTTGGAAAAAGTCATGGGATTTATATTGGAAATAATGTTTTCTAAAAAATAGAGAAGAGTTATTGTTTCTGTTTAAAGAAATTATTGAAACACCATATGAAAGTTCTGAGTTCAAAACAGAACACATGAATCTCTTACTTTCCTCTCTCTCATTACACACACACCCACACAGTATATGTAATGAAACATGTATGAATCTACAAATTATTCAATTGTTCTTATTCAATTTGTAACTAATTTAATTTATTTCAAATATTTAGATATGTTATTATGGTTAAATTAAGCATAGATTTTGCTTCTGTATATTAAATAATTAAAATATCAAAGAAAGGAAATAAAAAACAAAACCTGTGAGAGAGCAAAAATGCACACATTTGTTGATGGAATACAAAATTCTTTTTATTTCTAATTGAAAATTCCATGGATTTTGGATTAATACTTTCATAAAAATGAGAAATAATTTCAAAAATTCATACCTTTCTAAAATTTTCAGATCCTAACAATTTACAGATACAATAGAAACATGATTATGATTTTTTTGTTTTCCTGATTAACATAAATCATAAGTAAATGAACATTTTCAAGTCAATGGTTGTTTTAAAAACAAGTAGAATATTGTTAGTTTCCACTGGACTTATATGCTTTAAATTAATCTTTAAATAGACACATATGCATATGTATGCACATAGGTACATGCGTGTGAAAGTATAAAAATTTTAAGTGCAATTCTGTGTATATAAATAGATAGCTTTGAAGAAGAATTCATTTCTGCCATGCACAGCCAATCAATCTTTCTTTAATAATAGGGAACACTATGTTCTTAATGACAATTTCTCCACAAGAATTGAGAAAGCTAACAGCTTAAATGTGACAAAAATATCACAAACTTGTTTTCATTTTTTTGTTATTCTTGTTATTGCTATACAACTTTTCTAATAATGTGAAATCTTTCATTTCTCAAGACAACTCAATATTTCTGCTTATCACTCATTCTCATATAATTTGTGAGGGAATTATTTAGGAAAGCTTTGCAAACCCTTATAAAATATGCTCTTGACACAATGTCCTAGGAGGTAATCAGAAACAAATTTTACATATATTTGAACAGGTGAATCTGCAAATTATATTTTAGATGTGGCAAAGTCCTCTTATGTTAGCCTTCCAAACCTTTTTTCTAGAAATATTTCTGTTAATTTTTAATTAATTGTGAAAGAAAACAATGCACTATGTTTGCAAAAGAGCAGCAGGCTGTGAGGCAATATTCTGTCTTTTTTTAGGGTCATAATTAGTGGAAGATGATCTTCAAAACATACTGTATTCAAGTATAATAATACGAATGTTGTGAGTATAACATTAGCTGTTATTTATTTAATAGCTATTATTTATGAAACCAATGGATATGTTCTTTCTGATCATTATATCTTATAATATTTATGGTAACCCTGTGAGGTAGGTAATTTCTACCATCTTCATTGTCAAGAAGAAAAAATTGTGTTTTAAAAAGCTTAACAAATTTGCCAGCATATAGAAAGTAGTTCAATGCATAGATTAAAATCCATATCTCTCTCATTCTAACATCAGATGACATCACTACATTTTTTTTTCTATTAACAGAATTGCATATGGAATGGGTAATATATGCATAATATAATTGGTTGATAAATAAGAAAAAATAAATTATAGATAAACAGAACATTAATGAAGAAAGATTACTAAAAGGTCAAATGAAAAATAATTAATGAAAAATAAACCCTATTAAATCATGATATTGAATCAAATATCAATATTTATTTCTTCCTCTTTATTAAAATAATTTCCCTTACAAAGAATGAGGAAAACTACTTATGGTTTGGATAAGTATTATTTGCAGTGCAACAACCTAGTTGTATTGAAGAAAAATGTAGAAGGAGAAAAATTTGTTTCCAATAACATATTACTACCCATAGTTTTCATATTTTGCATGATGCCTTTACCTGCTGTGCTTTTCTCACATATATTTTGCCAGTTTGATTGATAGTACTTAAAGAGGCTGCAGAATAATAAGCTTTATCTCTCAGTTCAAAACATAAGGGTGTCTGCTTATCCAAAATTACATTTCAAAAATTCTTAAGGCCATAAAGTTGTGTTTGTAGAAAAAAAAAATGTTCAAGCTTGAAAATTACATTTGGAAGCTCATTACACATACCTTTTTATACTCATCTTTATTGATGGATAATCAAACACTGTTAGGAGAAAAATACATCCAGTGACTATTTTTCAACTCTGGTTAGACAAACATGTGAGACACTATTTAATCTTGCAATGTAGAAAAATAGTTATTTCAATATTAGCTGTCTCAGATATTTTATTTTGCCAAATCATTAGATTATTAGGAATGGTGTTTCACGTTTATCAGATTAGCAGTATAATTAATAAACCATTACCAGACATTTTCCACAGAACACTTAAATCAACAATGTAGCATTTTCTACATTCCTGTATTATGGTGTGTGTGTGTGTGTGTGTGTGTGTGTGTGTGTGTGTGTGTGTGTTTCTTTTTTTAAGCTTCAGTTTGGGACACTGTTTTAGACTGATGCTATATATACCAAGAGGCTATGTCACAGAAAATTGGGGATTGGAATTATCTTCATCACCTCTGAGACCCTGAGCTATTTTCTGTCACAGTTCACATTTTCATGAGAGACAAATGGTTGTAGGCATCTTTTAAAGTTCTCTAAGGGATTCAAAAGAACAAAACTGCATTAAATTTGAATTTCCTTTCTGCTCTGTACCTTCTTTTTCTGCTACAAATATATCCATCTTTAATAAACTTTCAGTATATATTCCAATATCTTTGTAATAATATTCTATTTTATTAGAATCAATATTGAATATGTTTAGAATCACTATTTAGTATTTAAAATTAACATATTTGGATATTATACTATATTATTCCAGAATAAAGAATGGTATCAGTCTATGATCAGATACAATGAAGCTTAAATAAAAATTTTCATGCACTAGACACTGGTATTAGAACAAGCAACATAATTGATATGTTACTACTCTTAACTACAATCATCTAATACCATTCCAGCTTGGAGTAATTTTGCATAAACAACTTTTCACCTTGTGCAGAATCTGTCAATCACTTTAATTTTGTCTTACTTGCCCATTTGCAATTGTTGAAAGTAAATCATCTCATCAAATATTTGACTACCTTCCTTTATAAGTCTAAAATCTTAGCCCAAAGAGGGAAGGTAAAGTGAACTCACATTTCTTTTTTATTTTTATTTTTAAAATTCTAATTTGTTGCATATGACAGCAGAATGCATTACAATTCATATTACACATATATAGCATAATTTTCATATCTCTTGTTGTATCCAAAATATATTCACACCATTCATATCTTCATACATCTACTTAGGGTAATGATATCCATCTCATTCCACTATCTTGTTCACCTACATGTCCCCTTCCTTCCTCTCCTACCCCTTTGCCCTATTTAGAGTTTGTATATTCCTTCCTACTCCACTATGAATCATCCTCCTTATATCAGAGAAAACATTGGCATTTGTCTTTTTGGGATTGGCTAACCACTTAGCATTATATTTTCCAACTCCATTCATTTACCTGCAAAAACCACAATGTTATTCTCTTTTATTGCTGAGTAATACTTCATTGTGTATATATACCACATTTTCTTTTTTTAATATTTATTTTTTAGGTATAGATGGACACAACACAATGCCTTTATTTGTATGTGGTGCTAAGGATTGAACCTGGGTCCTGCCTGTGCTAGGCGAGCACTCTATCACTGAGCCACAATCCCATATCCCACATTTTCTTTATTCATTCATCTACTGAAGGGGATCTAGATTGGTTCCATAGCTTAACTATTGTGAATTGTGCTACTATAAACATTGATGTGGCTGTGTCCCTGTAGTATACTTTTCTTAAGTCCTTTGGGTATAGACCAAGGAGTGAGATAGCTGGGTCAAATGGTGGTTCTATTCTCAACTTTCTAAGGATTCTCCATACTGCTTTCCATATTGGCTACACCAATTTGCATTCTACCAGCAATGTATGAGTGTGTCTTTTCCCCCACATCCTCACCAACACTTATTGTTGTTGTTTGTGTTCTTAATACCTGCCATTCTCACTGGAGTGAGATAAAATCTTAGAATGTTTTGATTTGCATTTCTCTAATTAAACATTTTTTTCATATATTTGTTGATTGATTGTATATCATCTTCTGAGAAGAGTCTGTTTAGTTCCTTGCCCCAATTATTGATTAGGTTATCTGTTTTTTTGGTGTTTAGCTTTTTTAGTTCCTCATATACCCTAGATATTAGCTGTTTATACATCTGATCCTGGGCTTTTCTTGGTTGGTAGGCTTCTGATAGTGTCTTCTATTTTATTGCTTGAAATAAATCAGTTTAAATTGTGAATATCATCCTGATTCAAGGTGGGCAAATCATATGACTCTAGGAATTTGTTGATGCCTTCAATATTCTCTATTTTATTGGAGTACAAGATTTTAAAATAATTTCTAATTATCTTCTGTGTTCTGTAGTATCTGTTGTTATATTTCCTTTTTCATCAAGTATGATAGTAATTTGAGTTTTATTTTTCCTTCTCTTTGTTAGCATGGTTAAAGGATTGTCAATTTTATTTATTTTTTTTTTTGAAGAAGCAACTCTTTGTTTTGTCAATTGTTTCAATTTTTTCTTTTGTTTTAATTTCATTGATTTCAGCTCTGATTTCTGTCTTCTACCACTTTTTTGGTGTCGATTTGTTTTAATTTTTCTAGGGCTATAAAATATAATGGTAGGTCATTTATTTGTTGACTTTTTTTTTCTTTTAAGGAATGAATTCCATGCAATGAACTTTCCTCATGGTGCTGCTTCATAGTGTCCCAGAAAATTTGATAGATGTTATATAAGTATTCTCATTTACCTGTAAGAGTTTTTTAATGTCCTCCTTGATGTCTTTTGCAACCCACTATTCATTCAGTAGCATATTATTTAGGTTTCAGGTGTTAGAGTAGTTTTTATTTTTTATTTTATCATGGATTTCTAATTTTATTCTATTATGATATGATAGAATGCAGGGTAGTATCTCTACTTTTTTGTATTTGATAAGAGTTGCTTTGAGGCATAATATATGGTCTATTTTAGAGAAGGATCCATATGCGGCTGAGAAGAAAGTGTATTCACTCATTGAAGGATAAAATATTCTCTATATGTCAGTGAAGTCTAAGTTATTGATTGTATTATTGAGTTCTATAGTTTCTTTGTTTGGCTTTTGTTTGGAAGATCTATATACTGGTGAAAAATATGTGTTAAATTCGACCCAGAATTATTGTGTTGTGACCAGTTTGACTCTTGAATTTAAGAAGAGTTTGTTGATACACAAATATACTCCATTATTTATAATTGCTATGTTGGTTGGTGTATGTTTCCCATGAGCAGTATGAAATATTCTTCTTTATCCCTTTTGGTTAACTTTAGCTTCAAATCAGGATGGGAACCCCTACTTGCTTCCTCAGTCCATTTGAGTGGTATGATGTTTCCCAACCTTTCATCTTCAGTCTGTGGATGTCTTTTTCTATTAAATGAATCTGTTGGAAACAACATATTGTTGAACCATTTTTTTTTTCTTTTTTCTTTTTTTAAATTTTTTTATTCAATTAGCTACAGTCTGTCTTTTGATTGATGAGAAGTTTAGGCCATTAACATTCAAGGTTATTATTGAGACATGATTTGTGTTTTCAACAATTTTTGTTATTTAACTTGACTTGGTTTCTCCTTTGATTAGTTTTTCCTTTAGTGTAATACCTCCCTCTGCTAATTTTCATTGTTGTTTTTCATTTCCTCTTCAGAGAATATTTTGCCAAGGATGCTCTGTAGTGCAGATTTTCTAGCTGTAATTTCCTTAACTTTGGTTTATCATGGAAGTTATTGATTTCATCATCAAATCTAAAGCTTAATTTTGCTGGATATAAGATTCTTGGTGGACACCCATTTTCTTTTAAAGCTTGATATATGTTGTTCCACGATCGTCTAGCTTTCAGGATCTGGGTTGAAAAATCTGTATATAACCTAATTGATTTCCCCCTATATGTAATCTGATTCATTTCTCTTGTGGCTTTTAATATTCTCTCCTTATTTTGTATGTCAGGCATTTTTTTTATAATTTGTTTTGGTATGGATCTGTTATGATTTTGTACATTTGGAATCCTATAAGCTTCTTGTATTTTGATTTTTAATTAGTTCTTCAAGTTTTGAAAATTTTCTGATATTATTTCATTGAATAAGTTGTTCATTCTATGCCTTCCTCTATCCCAATAACTCTTAAATTTGGTCTTCTTATGCTATCCCACATTTTTTGAATGTTCTGCTCATGGTTTCTTACCATTTTCACTGTGTGGTCTACATTCTTTACAAGATTATATATTTTGTCTTCATTGTCTAAAGTCCTGTATTCCAAGTGGTCTAATATGTTGGTGATGCTTTCAATTGAGCCTTTAATTTGGTTTATTGTTTCTTTTATTTTGAAGATTTCTGTTTATTTTTTCTTTAGAACTTCTATTTCCCTGTTGAAGTAATCTTTTGCTTCCTGAATTTGTTTGAGTAGCTCTTCATCAAAATGATCTTTTGCTGCCTGTATTTTCTCTCTTGTATCATCCTTTCATTCACAGAACATTTTTTTATTGGTTGTTCAAAACATTACAATGCTCTTGACATATCGTATTTCATACATTTGATTCAAGTGGGTTATGAACTCCCATTTTTACCACGTGTACAGATTGCAGAATCACATTGGTTACACATCCATATTTATATATACTGCCATACTAGTATCTGTTGTATTTTGCTGCCTTTCCTATCCCCTATTATCCCCCTCCCCTGCCCTCCCATCTTCTCTCTCTACCCCATCTACTGTAATTCATTTTTCTCTCTCACAGAACATTTTAATTATGTACATCTTGAACTCCTTCTCTGTAATTTCATCTGCTGTGCTGGCCATGGATTCTAATAATGTGGTATCTTGATTTGTTTGTAGCACTTTCTTCCCTTGTCTTTCCATATTGCTCCTGTTTCTTCACTGCAAGCACTGTGGATCCAAGGCATTACCATTTTTTACCCTATAGTCTTATAGTGCCACTGTAGGGTTCCAATACCTCTCCTTTGAGGGGTAAGATAATGTTAACAGATCCCAAAATAAACAATATGCCACCTAAAAACAAATAGTTGCTAATAGATGTTTACAGTTTGGTCATAATGAACAGAAATGGCAAACTCAATTATTATCTACAATGTAATCAGTAGGTTTACAAAAGGGTTTACAGTTTCTGATGGAATACAAAGAAGCACAGGCGACATGTAGGACAATATGCTGAGGAGTTAGGATATAGAATTATTATATCTTAGGAAGTGTGAAAGAGAAATCTAAAGAAGAAGGTTTGTAGCAGGCAAGTATAGAGGAAGTAATTTTGGATGGACAGTAAGTGGAAAGATAGTAGAGCACATAGAACAAACATATTGTATTAATTTTGATTTTATGTGCACTGCAAAAATGGATCCTAGCTAACTAAGCAAATTAGAAGCAACTCTTTTTTGTTCACTTTAATTGTCTATACTTAAACCAAAACAGCATCTGAAAACCCACAATGTTTTTCTTTTAATAAGTTAGGCTTATGTAATTTCACAAAAAATTGGATTAATTTAACTTAACTTAAAACTTAATTATCAACATGATAATCTTATATCCATCTTAATTGTTAACAAAATTAAAAAAAAAAAAACATTGTGCACATAATTTTCCTGCAGTTTTGCAAAGGGTGGTGGTGCTTTAAAGAATCAGACAAATCACTCCAGGGAGCCCCTCTCAGTAGAATTCTAAAACAGCTGACTTAGCCAGCTCATTCTAAGCAAGTTTTGATCATTAGACAAATTGAATATTTTTAGTTAGTTTTCTTTTACATTATTTATCTAAGAACTGATATTCCTCTGATCTACTTCCTCTTCCTTCAACCATCAGATACACGTCCTTTTATATCTCTTTTCCCCAACTCTGCACTAGCTCAGAGCAAAGCTAGACCAACACCTCAGTGTTAATTTTCATTTTTGTCTAACAATTGTTTCATAATTCTTCTCCCAGGGTCACAACTACTCTAAAAATCCCTAGTTTTTAGACTTTTTGTATTTTTAATTGAGACTAAAAAATTCTTTCAAAAATTTCATTGTTAAAGGTATTTTCATACATTTATAAATGACAGCTTAAATTTCAAGAATTTGTATTAATTTCTATATTAATTAGATAATGGGGATCTTCTATGTATGTTCTCTGTTGAAAACAGGATAAAACAGAGCCCATCACTTTTGGATACTAAGGTTTTCAATGTTTATTCTTCATTGTTACAGACATTACATTTATTTTTGTTGGCCATGCTTTCTACATTGTCTTAATGTTTGAACCCATTGGTTATACTTGATGTCATTTTAAACAACTAAGTCATAAAACCTATAAAATTATTCTTGTTCAAAATATCAACAGAAATCTCTTATAAATTCCAAAAGTCAAAATTCCCTTCAGGGGCTCATTATTAATTCGACAGTGTTCTATGGCCATTGTTGAATAGTTCATGAGGACATGAATGTCAGCTACTGTGACATGGAAATTAAGCCTAGCCCAGCAACCTATTGAAGAGAATTCCTTACGACACACTACTACACCATCCAACCACAGTGACATGTAGGTACTTTTTGACAGCTCCCATTTCCCCCCCTCTCATCCCTCTGTGAATACTGTAGCTTCACTGGATTGTGTCTGATTACAAAGCCAGCAACTTCATCACTAGGGGTGAAGAATTGGTTTTGAGAAGAGGTGGGGTGACCCTTGGATTTGGGGAACTTATAGGGAGTAGTAAGCTTAGAACCCATAGCTCTGTACTTCAAGTTAGTACAAGTAGGAGAGCAAAGAAAAATTAATAAGATCCTGGAAGTAAGAGTACAATAGAAGTTCTGAAATAAACTCTCCATATATCCCCAACTAACTTTAAATTATATAAACACGTGAGGTAGATCTGAGAGATTCTAGTTAAAAACAAGAGCCAATGGAAACTTGAGAACCGACTGCAACTTTAAATAAATAAATTTCTTCACATAGACACAGTGAAATTGACAAGAATGAAAGTCTTAGAGGAATGAGTGTCTTATCAAAATCTGCCCATATTACTGGTTCATCACCGAATATTTGTGTGATGACTGGCAACTAAAATTAAAAATATTTTCAAAAACTGAACAAAGATATTAATGATAGCATATTTTGAAGGAGGCAGATTTTACAGATTAATAAGGAAACAACTACTCTTATAAATACAAAATAGAATTCAGAGCAACTACAATATATTATATAAAACAACAAATACCACCAGAATTACTATTCAAATAAATAAAAATAAACACACACCATCATTCATTAATTTTTTTAAATGACACATGATGAGATAAAGCAGAAAAATCACAATATAATATTGCTGGGTATTTAAAAATGTTGGGTGAAATATACACGATAATAATAGCACAAAGAAAAAAGGACAAATAGAACTAAGCTAAACATAGTTTCTAAAATTGATGAGCATTAAGGGAATACATACCTAAAATAAACTGTGATTAAATCAAAGATGCACATTACAGTTCCTGGATCAACCTCTAAAAAATACTCAAAGATATGAGTAGAATTTCAACAAAATAAACAAAATTGTATATTTGTCTAACAAAGATTATTTTAAAATAAAGAAGTAAAAGGAATATAAGAAATAGGAATAAAAACACTGTGAGACATGTTATAAATTTGTTTAATATCTTTGCTGCCTTAGCAGTTATTTTTAGGTTTGACATAAATAGTTCAAAACCCAGTCATACCCTCTCACCTTTGACCTAATTAAAACTTTCCCTCCCCACATGTTTGAGATACAGCCTCCTTGCTCTTCAACTTGACCTAAACCAGCACCCCTGAGAATGGTTGTCAGTGACATTGCTGACAGTGATAAACTCTAATCCTCAATATCATATTCATGCAAATTCTCCCTTCATGCTGGAGATTTCTTTCAACTAGCTTATCTACAACTCTCATGGGAAAGGCTAAGGGTTAATGCCCATTGAATTAATGAAGGCATGATCCCACAGGTTTTCACTCTTTCTCCCTACCAGCTAGGGATTTCCTGTCAGCTCCCTGTCAGCATCCTAATCTCTCTGGGATCTGAAAGTAAAAAGTTTCTTCTGTTGCATGTTTATTTTTATCTATTCACTTATCTCAGCCTAACTAATATAGCCAAACCTAACCTTTTTCCACCAGGAGAAGGTTGGCAATCTCTTTTAGAAAAGTACTCTTGGCAAGAATTAACCAGATGTCGAAAAGAGAAGAGTTACAAGAGCATCTGCTAGAATATACAAGTTTTCTGTGAAGGAGACAGCTGGTTATATGTTGAATACTTAGGACATATTCCAGGATAGGCACAATGTAAATGTCCACAGAAAATCCCTTAAGTCTCTAGTTAGGTAAAGTCTAGACCTTACAGGCACTCTAAAAATAAAGACTTTAGGACCAAATTGGAAAGAATATTATAACAGTAGAAATCACATTAAGCCATACAGAACAAAATTGATCAAACTTTGTACATATGTGAATATATCATATTGAATTTGACTTTTATATAAAATTTAATAAAAATATAAATAAATCAAAGGAAGACCAGTAGAACAGAGGAAAGGGAACAATGAATGGAGGAGGGAAAAAAAGGGGGAAGTAGTGGTGACTTAATTGGAGTAAATTATATTCCATGCTTGTATAATTATGTCAAAATTAACCCTGTTATTATATATAACTGTAATGTAATAATAACAGCATATAGTTAAGGAAGAAAAAGACATATAGAAAACACATCAAAAAGGATAAACCTTACTACAAAAAGTATCATAACTATTTTGAATATAAATGTACTATATACTCCAAATAAAAAACAAAAATTGTCAGACTGCATTTTAAAAAGTCAAGATTAAAAACTATAAGCTATATTAATTTCTGGGACACAAATAGGTATAGTGATAGAAAAGATGTTCCATTCAATCATAACCATAGAAACTGGCGAGGATATACTAATATAGACAACACAGAATTTAAGAGAAGGAATAAAGGAAAGAAAGAGAAAAATCACAAACTAATATTATTACTACAAAAGACAAGCAAAATAATGCTAGGAATTTGACATAATTGAAACACAGAAATCCAATAAAAGTATAGAAAACTTGAGAAAATCCAGTTAAAAATGATCTATACAGAAAACTCCATATGAAAATAATGAAGTACCCAGTATTTTCAAGTTTACCTAATACTTTCTCCAGGCTACATCATGTATAGACCCTCAATAAACAGTCATTTGTTGCATAGGCTCTCTCTTGTCCAGCAAGGAGGTCCATGGAACAGGGTAGAGGAGAGCATGGCTGCGGAGTTGCTAATCAAGGCCTCTGTAGACCAAACAGGAAGCAGGTCTGCTTGTATTATGCAGTTACCATGTATATATACTAAGGCAGTAGCTAAGCATATTACAGGCAGCCATCAATGCAATGTCTGCTAACTGTCCTTGCAGCAACCAATCAAGCAGTGGGACATGGAGGAAGCCCAGGGACTGCAACACATGGCTTCAAGCCTAGGGCTGTGCCTGCTGGGTAAGTAGCCTGCTCACACACCTAGCATGAGGGGAGTGGCCTGCCACTCATATGCCCTTAATGTATGCCATGTATGCAGTACTCCATGCACTTGTCCCCACAATTTGTGAGCACTATGAAATTGAGTTAGAAATAAATGACCAATAATATGGAAAATGACAAATGTGAAAGCAAGCAATAGACTTAAATATTCTATGTCAAAGAAGAAATCTTAAGAAAAATTTGAAAAGAACCTTGGAAAATATTAAAATACAGTTTTAATGTATCTGATTATAGTAGCAATATTAGAGGGAAAGCGCTCTAAATAATTATATAGGAAAGAAAAATGAAAATTAGCTATCTGGTAATTTTAATTTATAAAAGTTATTAAAAGATCAGTAAATCAAACATAAAAAAATAAAAGGGGTAAAATTGAATGAACTCTTAGAAACACACAATATGAAAAACTGACTCAAAAGAAAGCAAAAATGAGAAATAGATATCTATCATTTAGCAGAATTAAGTGAATAGTTAAACTCTTATTACATAGTCAAATTATAATACCTAAGAGTTCACTCTAATATCCATTTCTGCACAGATCTTTGAAACAAAAAACAAGAAGTAGAGAAAACTTCTCAATTTCTTCTATTGAGACAATATTATGCAGACACCAAAGTCTGATGGCATATTTTAAGGGGGGAAAAAAGTTAAAATAGAACTTCCCTCATAAACACAAATGCAAGAAGCCTAAACAAAATAGGATAAAAAATTACAACCAATATAAAAGGGATTAAAAATCACAACTACCTAAGATTTACCCCAGGAATGCAAATTGTATTAATATTCATAATCAATATCATAATTCCCCACATAAAAGAATAAAGACCAAATCATATTACAAACCTAATAGTTACAGACAAAATTAGATGAAACCTAACATTTGTGATAAAATCTTTCACCAACAAGAAATATAAGTCCACTATCTCTATCTTATAAAGTGATCAATAAAGAAATCTATAGGCAACATCATATGTACTGGTTTTCTAAAGTGAAATTGGAATAAGACAATGATATATGCTCACACAATTTTTACCATCTTTATACCATGTTATTGAACCACAACCCATTCAATAAAGTAAGAAAAAAATTAAAAGAATATAAATTTAAAAAGAAGCAAAACAGTCATTATTAGAAAATGACAAAATTCTATTATATTACTAATTATTTATAAGAAAGTAACACAAATAAATAAAGTTAACACAACAATAAACCAAATTAATATTTCTGGATGTGAGGCAATAAGCACTAACAATTGTATTTCTACCTGCTAGAATAAGCAATGTGAAAATTAAGTTTAAAAAATTACTCATAATAGTAAAAGAGAAAGAAAAAATATTTAGGAGTGCATCTTACAAAATTAGTATAAGACATAAATATTTGCAACTAAAAAATATACAAAAATATACAAAGAAGACCTGAATAAATGGAGAGAAATGAAATTTTTATGAACTTGAATATTGAATGTTGCTAAGATGGCAATTTTCCTCACACTGATCTGTAGATTCAAGGCAATTGTTATCAGTTTTAGCAAGGTTTTTGATAGATATAGGCAAAATTTTCCTAAGATTTATGTGAAAATGCAAAGTATCTATAGTAAGCAGGGGGAAAATGTGTAAGAAATAAAGCTGAATGATTTTATTACTTCATTATAGAAAGTTTATAAATCAATAATAATAAGACAGTATTGTACGGATATAAAAATAGATTACTGAAATAGAGATCTCAGAAATAGACTCTCATCTATATGGTCAACTGAGTTTCAACAACAACAAAATAACACATTAGAAAGGGAGCTTTTTACAATCTGTGAAACATTGGATATCTGTAGGCATAAATATTTAATCTTAACATCTCTCATAAATAACAAATTAATTCAATATGAAACAAACTTAAAAGTAGTTATTAAAATAGAGAAATCAATAAAAGAAAATGTGATGTTAGGTTAGAAAGAAATTCAATATGACACAAAAAGCACAATGACAAAAGATATATTTGAAAAATTGAACATTTTAAAAACCTTGTTAAACAAATGAAAAGGTAAGCCACAGAAAACAAGAAAATATGATAGAAAATAGAAAGAAATTCATAGATAGATATACATGTATCTATATAGATATTCATAAAAAGATATGTACTTTTAACCAAAAATTTTAAAATTTATACAAAATATATATTTAAAAACACAATTGAAGAAAATGAAAGTGAACAATAAGCAACTTAAAATAAATGGATATTGCTTAAAAATGTATAAATGAGTTGATGTCTCAGGAAATAAAATTCCCATAATGCAAATATGCACATGGAAAAGTGTTTAATTTCAGTAGGTACATGCAAATAAAAACAGTGAGAAAAATCATATCCCATAGAATAGAGAATGAGCAAATGATTAACTCTAGAATATTGAAAAGGATGAGGAATAAATGCAATCTTTACTTATGTCTGGTGGGAATTTTTCCTCCCTCCCTCCATATGACATTCTTTTCTTTTTCCACTTTAGCTCTCTCATGAGAGAAAACATACAGCCCTTGATGTTCTGAGTTTGCCTTGATTCACCTAACATAATGCTCTCAAGTTACTGAATAAAACTTCATTGTGTGTGTGTGTGTGTGTGTGTGTGTGTGTGTGTGTGTGTATCTCCATTTTCTTTATTCATTCACCCATTGATGGAAACCTAGGTTGGTTCCCTAAGTTTGACTATTGTGAATTGTGCGATTATAAATACAGGTATGCATGTATGACTAAAGTATGATGATTTTATTCTTTAAGATAAATACCAAAGAGTTGAATAACTGGATAATATGGTAGTTTCATTCCTAGTCTTTAAAGAAAACTCCATAGTGATTTGCACTAATTTACAATCCCACCAGTAACGTATTTTTTTTCCTTTGCCTCCACATCTTCTCTAGCATTTATTATTTATTGCATTCATTATTATTTGTAATTTTGAGGGCTGCCATTCTAATTGGAGTGCAAAAAAGTCTCAGAGTAGATTTTATTTGTATTTCCCTAATTACTAATGATATTAAATATTTATTTATATATTTGTTGGTCATTTCTGTTTCATCTTTTGAGAAGTGTTTGTTTAGTTTAATTATCCATTTATTAATTTTTTTGGTGTTAAGCTTTTAGTTCTTTAGTGAGGCATGGCGGCACATGCCCGTAATCCCAGTGGCTTTGGAGGCTGAGGCAGGAGGTTCGACAGTTCAAAGCCAGCCTTAGCAAAAGCAAGGTGCTAAGTAACTCAGTAACACCCTGTCTCAAAATAAAATACAAAATAGGCCTGGGAATGTGACTCAGTAGTCAAGTGCCCTTGATTTCAATCTCTGGTACCAAAAGAAAAAAAAAGATTTCATTTTTTTATGTATTCCAGACATTAATCTTCTGTCAAAGAGTAGCTAATAAAGTTTTCTCCTGTTTTTCTTCACATTCTTAATATATTCTTTTGCTATGAAAAAGCTTTAAAAATTTATGACACTCCATTTATTAACCCTTGGCATGATTTTCTGAGTTTTAGGAGTACTATTGAGAAAGTTGTTGCCTGCACCCGTGTGTTGAACCATTGTTCTTTCATTTTCCTCTATGAGTTGCATAGTTTTGGGTCTAATTCCTAGGTCTTTGATCCATTTTAAGTTGACTTTTGTGCAGAGTGAGAGATAAAGATCTAGTCTCATAATTCTACATATGGATAACTGGTTTTTCATGCACCACTTATTTAAAAAGGTTATCTTTTTGCAGTGTATGTTTTTGAAAAATTTTTAAAGGATCAGATGACTCTATCTGGAAGAGTTTGTCTCTCTGTCTTCTATTCTGTACCACTGGTCTATTTATCCATTTTTGTACATGTACCAAACAGTTTTTATTACTATGACTTTGTAGTACAATTTGAAGTCAGTATAATAATTCCTCCAGCATTGCTTTTTTGAGTTTGAATTGATTTGGTTTAGTATTATGGATTCTTTTCATCTTACAAATGAACTTTAGGATATCTTTCTAGTTCTGTAAAGAATGTCATTGGAATTTTGATGGGAATTGGATTGAATCTGATTATGATTTTGTTAGTACAGCTGTTTTAACAATATAAATGCTGCCTAACCATGAACATGGCTAGGGTCTTAACAATTTAGTTTATCTTTTAAAACAGCCAACTGTTTAATTCCACCACTAGATTTTTTATCTCAATTTTATTGGTTTTAGCTCTTAATCATTTCTTTCTTTCTTCTTCTTTTGTAATTGTATTTTTCTTTTAATCAATGAACTTGAGATGCATCATTAGGTTGTTTATTTGGGATCATTCTGATTTTTCTTAATGTCAGTATTCATAGCAATAAAATTTTCTCTTCTCCTAGAACTCCCTTCATGGTTTGCCAGAGGTTCTGGTATGTTGTATCACTATTCTTATTTGATTCTAAAAAAATTTTTTTAATTTCTCCTCTGGTTTTTTCTATTATCCATTTATCATTCAAGTATATTGTTCAATCTCCATATGTTTACATATTTCTGTAAGTTTTTTTGTGTGTGTATTTATCTAGTTCAATATGAGACAATATGTTTATATATTTCTGTAGGGTTTTTTTGTGTGTGTATTTATCTAGTTTCTGTAGGGCTCTTTTGTGTGTGTATTTCTAAATTAACACCATTATGATCAGATAAGATGCAAGAAATTATATCATTTATTTTGTATTTGAGTTGTTTTGTGACCTAAAATATGGTCTATTTTGAAGAAGGTTCCATGAACAGCTGAGAAGAAAGTGTATTCAGCTGACCCACTTGAATCAAATGTATGAAATATGATATGTCAAGAGCTTTGTAATGTTTGGAACAACTAATAATTTAAAAAATAAAATTTAAAAAAAAATTAAAAAATTAAAAAAAAAGAAGTGCGACTCATACTCGGGAAAAAAAGAAGCCAGAATAAATTGTCTCTAACTAGAAAAAAAAATCAGCCATTTTTTGGATGAAATATTCTATAAAGGTTTGTTAAGTTCATTTGATTTGTAATATTTTTTAGATCTGAAGACTTTATGTTTGTATGTATATATATTGGTTAGAAAAGTAGGTCGAAATTACCCATTGTAATTGTACTTTTACCTATCAAAGACATTAATTGAGTAGTGTCTGTTTTATGTAATTAGGTGCATTGACATTTGGGCACAGATTTTACTACTGGTATATCCTTTACAGTAGGAAATGACCTTCTTTGTTGCTTTTGATAAATTTTGAGTTGAAGTATGCTTTTATGAGAGTACCCACTGCTTATTTTGGGGCTCCATTTGCATGGTATATCAATTACCATCCTTTCACTTTCAACATGTGTCTTTTAATTGGAGAGTTGAGACCATTTATATTCAATGTTATTATAAAGAGATGTTTATTAATTACTGTCATGTGAATCTATTTCTAATGCTTAATGTGGTCCTGTTTTTTCATGTCCTTACTCTTCAAATGAAATTTGTACATTTGTTAGCTCTGGGATTTATTTCTTCTGTGTAAATTATTTCTATACGTATTTTTATAGTACTGGCTTAGTAGTCATGCGTTATTTTAGTATATGTTTATCTTGGAAGGTTTTTGTTTCTTCATTTCTGAAAAACATCTTTGCTGGATATAGCAATCTTCATTGATACTTATTTACTTTCAGGTCTTGGAAGACATCATTTCATGCCCTCCTGGATTTTACAGTTTGTGCTGAGAAATCAGAAGTAATTCTGATTGACTTAACTCTAAATGTGAAATGATATTTTTCTCCTGAGAATTCTATCCTTGCTATGTATCTGAGGAATTTAATTATAATGTGTTGTGGAGAAGTTCTTTTTGATCTTGTCTAAATGTGGTTCAGAATACTTTCTGTATCCTGATATATATATAATTCTCATGGTTTGGAAAAACTATCTGTTATTATTTCTGTGGAGCAGTTATGTATTCCTTTGGCCTGAAACTCACAACCTTTTTTTTAATTCCAGTGATTCCTAAATTTGGTTCCATATGTTGTCCCAGAGTTTTTATTTATTTTTGTGATGATTCTTTCTTTTCTTTTGGGGTAGGGTACTGGGGATTAAACTCAGGGTTACTCAACCACTGAGCCACATCCCCAGCCCTATTTATTTATTTATTTATTTTTTTAGAAACAGGGTATCACTAAATTGCTCAGTGCCTCACTGTTGCTGAGGCTGTCTTTGAACTCATGATCCCCCTGTCTTAGCCTCCCAAGCTGCTGGGATTACAGTTGTGTGCCACCATGCCTGGCTTTTCTTTTCTTAATAGTGTCTGAATGTCCAAGGCTGGCCACTTTATCTTCTAGCTCTGAGATTCTGTCTTCAACATTAGTAAGACCTTAAGCTAAAATTTTTATTTGATTTATTGTGTCTTTCATTTGCAAGATATCTGTTTGGGTCATTTTTTATATCTCTATCTCCTTATTGAGTTACTAATTCATTTCAGGTACTGATTTCCTTAATTCATTCAGTTGTTTTCCTGTGTTCTCTTGGAATTCACTCATCACTTTTATATTCATTCTTTTCAATTTCTTTATTTGATATTTCATCCACTTCATTATCTTTGGAGTCAGTTACTAATGAATTATGAGCAACTGACTAGGAGGCATCATGTTGCCTTGTTTCATATTCCTTATATATCTGTGTTAGTTTTAAGTATATATTGAGATGGATTTTTCTTCCACTCTTTTGTGTGGGTCATTTTAGAGCACAACATTCTCCTGCCAAACTGTTCTTGAGTAATCTAGAATAAAACACCTCATGGGTATGGTATCACAGGCTTTGTGTTAATGTTGTCTGTTTTTACTGTAATAGTAGATCACATGAGTGGGGCCTAAGGCTTCCTCGAGCCATTTCTACTGGAGGCTTGATCATTTGTGAAGGGTTTTCGTGTCTTCTATTCTTTGTATTAAAGTATTACTAAAGTTTGAGTGTGGTTAATTTGTGTGTGGATCAAGGTAAGCTGTTTTTATCTCAGTTTAGGTCAGCAGCAGAGTCTCTACACTGTGAACTTTAATACCCCTTTAGATATGCAGCACTTCACAAAAAAATGGGGAAAAAATTATAGTCATAAGCAAACAATGTATAGCATTAAAATAAATACCTGATGCCTACTATGATATCTACAGCACTAATTATCACATAAACAGGAATGGTGGAGTCAGGGATTGCAAACAGCCAAAACAATAAATGACTGTAAACTAGATACAGCATTAAAATAAACAGTAGGTATCAACTATACTACTCATAGTACTAATAACTGCAACAACATTAATGGTTCTGTACGAAGATATATAAATTGAATAGCTGTAACAGATGGTTAAAATATACTGCATTAAAAGAAAATAAACTTTGATAGGAAAGTAAGTTAAAAATGTTCAAAATGTGAATAATGTGAATACAGAAGAGATGCAGCAAGTGATAGCTCTAAATAGGGAGAAGAAAAATAGAAATAAAAGAAAGTTAAAGGAGATATAATAGAATTTGGCTATTAGCAGGAAGAGAAAGAAATACAAGAAAACAAAAACCAAATTAAGCAAACATGGATCCCTAGTCCTCGAAAGATAAGAAAAAGATAACAATTATTAAACATGTTGAAAATAAGAAAAACTGAAATATATCACATATACTATCTCCATGAACCAATTAGCGTAGCCAGAACACAACACACACACACACACACACACACACACACACACACACACACTCTCATACTCAAAGATTCTTAATGAGAAAAGGAAAGCATTTTCTCCACTGAGAAAATGCAAATGAGGATGGGTGGTCAAAACTGCAAATGAGGATGGGTGGTCACTGCCTATAACCAAATGTTCTTCTTTCCATTTCTTATTGGGCTACATACTGATAGAGAAAGCACAAGAGTACATATGGTCAAGAGCTGGAGTTTGTTAACCCCTTCCTCTCTTTGTGTGGCTCATCCAGTTTGAGTCATCTAAGACTAAAGCTGGTTGAAAGAGCTCTCAACTTCTCTTTTCACCAGTAAAAAGTAGAATGGAATGGGAAGTACTGTTAATTTGAGTCTTGTACAGATAGACCAGATAGATGCACTTTCAGGGTGGGGCTGCTGAAGAGTTCTAAGAGAAAAATTCTGGTGTCTGTGGCTTAGATCTAATCAAGCTTTAGGGACTTTTGGGGTGGTATCTTCTGTGGAAACATTGAATCAATCCACACCTAGGGACAGGCAGATGCTGTGTCTTCTGGAAATCTAGATTTCTGAAACCTCCCAAGAATTTTACTCATGTGGCAGGAGAACCAACCCTCCATTGGCCTCACACACTCTGTTGCCCAGGACTACTGTCTTCTGAAGCTTAGTCCCTGAGTCTACTCACACTTGTCCAGTTTTCTGACCCTCTCCTTTGACTTTCCGGAATCAAAGGGAAAGCAAGATGCCCTCCCATCTGTATTTCTGATTCAAATCACTCTGGGTACAATTTCTTTGTGTCAATTTAACTCATTTCTGTCAGGTACACTCTAGAACACATGACAGGTGCTTTCTGAGACCATATATAGGTGTTTGCTACAATTTTCTGAGCTCCCACAGCAGCAATCTGCAGTTTGACCTCCTCAAGATGAATCCTGCTTCAGCTCTCTGATTGACAATTGAAAATGCTGGCACTTTTCGAACACCAGTTCACTGTTAAGACTCCGGATCCACTAAGTTTAAACTTCTTTTCTAATCTGAAGAATTTTCCATGCCAGATTTGTCCAATGCATTTCTCTTCTGTTTGCAGTACCAGAAATGATGATGGGTCACCACAAAGGGTACTACAAACCACTTATCTCCAATGTATTCATTCTTTCTCATTGTTCAACGTACCCAAAAGTCTGAGACTCTGAGACCCTCTGATAGTCTAGTACTGAATTTCAGTGATTTCTCTCTTTCACCTATCTTTGCTAAAAAGCAGTACTTTCTTTGCTTTTTTCCCAAGCCATGGAAAAATTGGGACATTAGCAAGTATTAGCAAGTATTCCTCTAATCTAAATGCTTCACTGGTGGGAATTTAGAATCACATTTTGGAAAACACTTTGGAATTTTTTCATGATTAAACATACACTTACCATAGCCCCAGATTTTTCATTTTTATATATTTTCCATGTAGAAATTAATTCCTATAAACAATGTTTAAAGAAACAGCATTTAAAATAGCCATACACTGCAAATTACCCAATATTCAACCAATACTGAATAAAATAGGCTATACTCATGCATTGTAATACTACTTATCCTAAAGAAGAAATAAACTATCAGTACATGCACCAATATGAATGACTTACACTCCCCCCCCACACACAAACACACAAATATGCTAATTGAAAGAAGCTAGAGACAAATTACTACTTGCTTAAGTTTATTCATATAATTTTTTAGAAAAAGCACAACTACAGCAACAGTAGATGAATATTTATCTGGAATGAGTCATGAGATCAAAGAGATCAAATATAAAAGGTTTAAAGAGCACTTCTGGGCAGGTGATTCAATTTTTCTAAAATAGGTATGGTTTTAGTTGTACAACTTTAAAAATTTACTGAAACTCATTGATTTTTATAAAAACAAAGTTGATGATTTTAGTTGAATGCAAATTAGACTTCAAATACAATGTAAAAAATGTTAAGGGGATGTAGAACAGTTGTAGTTGAGCTTTTTTTATATATATACTATTTGGAAGGAACATTTGATTTCACCGATCTTTCATATAAGTAAAAATAAAACCAGTGTTAAGTGAAGATATTTGAATGAAATATTTTAAGTTCTTTTACCTCATATGAACATTTATGTTGACAGATAAACTCCATTAACTAAAAGTAATTCACATATAAAATAGATTCAGAAGCTTAGTCAACAATGCTTCCAAGTTACATTTCTATGTTTCTTTTTTCCATTACAGCTGCAGTTCAAACTAAAAATAGAGATTGAGCTAAATTCTCTTCTCTAACGCCTTCTTTGGTTATTGCATCTGCCTTCAGTAAAAATTAATATGAATCATATACCAAGAACAAACATTTTGGAGTTCCTGAAAGAAAAATAGAGACATTTTTATAGAATCTATCTTTTCTAAAATCAAGACTTAAAACACGTCTATTGAAACAGAATTAACCCAAACACTGAATCTACCAAAATGGAGATTAATTTTAATAAGAAAAAGAATGACTACTAAAGTCAAACTCTGGTTACCAAAGATTGCTTTTTTACATTTATTTCAAAGAAACAATTTTATGTTTGTATGCCAGTACAATATGTGTATATAACTTCTTGAACAGTTTTCTCTACAAAATGTGAATGTTTAAACCCAACTTAATATACTCTTGTTTGCCAAGTTATGTAATTTATGTTTCAGCATCTCAGCACTATTGTAGCACATGTAGAGGTGTTCAATCTTTCTCCAACAGTTTACTAAAAGAAAGGATGAGTTGATTAATAACAGAAATTAGCATGTTGGTGCTTATGTATATAATATAAAACTGCCACAACTATAGTAACAAAAATATTCAGTATTTATGGGCTGAGTCTTCTATCTGAATAATAATTTAGTTCTCCACCAATTTTTTAGGATAAGTGACAGGATTTACATAGTGAGTTTTCCTAAAATCATGGAATAATCTCAAGATAAAAGCCAATGAAAGCTAAATGAAGAGAGGAGTTTCTCTTGGCAAGTGATTAATAAAAAAGAAACAATTCATCTAGAGTTTCTTCACATTAATAGCAATTGACCCCAATAGTTTCACCTTAAATATATATATATATATATATATATATATATAGAGAGAGAGAGAGAGAGAGAGAGAGAGAGAGAGAGGAGAGAGAGAGGAGAGAGAGAGAGAGAGAGAGAGAGAGAGAGAGGAGAGAGAGAGAGGAGAGAGAGAGAGAGAGAGAGAGAGAGAGAGAGAGAGAGAGAGAGAGAGAGAGAGAGAGAATACCCAATGTTCATTGGGTCAAAATAAAGGGCAGTCTCACTGTCAACTTACAACACCTGAAATATAAGGGTCCTATATTTCCATGTCCGGGGCGGGGGGGTAGGGTGGAAAAAAAGAAACAAAAACAACACAAAAGAGTTGATTGAGACATCATCATGCATCCAGATATCATTTAGCTTGCCCAGTACTTATAAATGCCAAGAATCATCACTGCCACATCCCAAGTCCTCACCCCGACCCCCACACATAGGCAATTGTCAGAGGCGGGTGTCTCTAAACAGAAGCTGACATTCACTGAAAGAGAAAAAATTTCATATTTGCCTTAGGAAATACATTTATTACAGATAATCTTCATTTTAGAGCTTCAAAAAGAAAATATTAAGAACAAAATAATAATAACAAGGGTGGATAACATTTAAGAATATCAAACTATTAAAAGATTAACATCAAATCCATCTGAATAAAAACAACTAAGTACTGAAAAATCAACAGAAGATATTGAAGGATGTGAACATCTGAAACAACTGAGTTCATTCTATATGGATTATATCTCTTCAAAAATGCTGTTACGTAAAAATGAAATTGTTGCAAGTAATGGAAATTAAAAATTCAATTGCCAAAATTTAGGGAAAAAAATCATGGCCAAATGTAATACAAAACACACAACTAGGATTGAAATAATAAATGTGAAAATACAGCTGAGTTTTCCAGAAGTCAATATTTGTACACAAAATATGGGAATCTTCAAAAAACCTTTTAGAAATTTAAGGATTTGATTAATGAACACCACAGTTCAGCAGAAATTCTGGAGTGAAAAAAAAAGAGGAAAGGAAGAATAGAACAA
This sequence comes from Urocitellus parryii, assembly GCF_045843805.1. Taxonomy (NCBI): domain Eukaryota; kingdom Metazoa; phylum Chordata; class Mammalia; order Rodentia; family Sciuridae; genus Urocitellus; species Urocitellus parryii. The sequence goes on along the minus strand of NC_135531.1, from coordinate 235,598,123 downwards.
ATAAAATAAGTGGTATATGGAAACTATCCATTATCAAACAAATAATCTGTTCAATTCTTAAGGCAGTAAATGTCTGAGCCAAAATAAAAAATATTTGAAATACACACACACACACACACACACACACACACACACACACAATTTTTATAAAAGAATTCTCTGATGAAATTTTCCCAGGTGTGTGGATGAGGGTCTCTGTGCCCAGATACACAGCTTTCACTTTCTATTTATCAAACAACTGCTTTCATATCTTCACCAGCTCAACAGGAGTCATGGGTGTTGAAGACCTGAAAACATCAGGATATCTTAATCTAAATAACTGTCAAGGTAAATATTCAACCAAGGCTGGCTAAAAATTTGATGCTCCTTGTAAATTGATTCAATGACTCTTGAGAATTACTGAGAAAAAATATTTTTTACTGAAAAATGGAAATATTATTTGATGCTTAAAGTCAAATGGATATTCACATTCATTTTGCCAGTTGTGGTTTTATGAACTCTTATTTCTCAGCACAATTTTTGAAACAGTAACTGTTTTCATCCTTCAATTGGAATGACTGTTGTTTTTTATTTTGATCGAAATATATGAGACTTCTACTTATTTCACATACTTGCTAACACTTCCTGTTTTAACATTTTGCTTGATTTAAAAATTTTAGCATTTTTTCTAGGTCTGTAATCATACCTTATTATTATTCAACTTCATTTTCCAAATAATTAATAATGTTGCCCATCTTTTCATGTGTTTATATTTGCCACCCATACATATTATTTGATCAATTATCTGTGTAAAACGTTTGCCTATTTTTCTTCTTTGCTATGAATTGAACTTTGAGAATTTCTTATGTATTGTGGATACAAGTACTTCAACAGATACATAATCCTCAATCATCTCTATCTTGGGGCAGCCAGCACTCTGCCAGGGCAGTTTCCTGCACAGGGGATGATAAGCCACCTGAGAGAACGAAAGTCTGAAAAAGTGAAGAATAGTCAGAGTCAGAAAATAGGTTTTAAGGGAGTGCCTGAAGGAAACTTCCTCCAGTCCACATAGGAGCTGGAACAGAACAGCTAGAAAATGTCTCCAGTTTTTTTTTTTATTTTAAAGGGAGTACATCACAGGCAGGGATAGGGTTTCAGTAGAAGGAGTCTTGCTTCTTGGTGTGGCAGGGGACTTGCAGAAAACAGGTCGACTGGCATCTTGATAAGGCACATCCATCTCTGAGAGGCTGAGTCTATGTGGCTCCAGCGGGTCACCCCATCTTGGGTACTGTGTGGAAACTGTGGCAGAGGTGGATAGCAGCAATGCGTACGTGTATTTGAGCAGTCTCATCAGCAGGAGTGATGCTGATACCAGATACCAGATACCAGATACCAGATACCAGATTTTCCTGTTCCATGGCTTCCATGTCGATTTGATTCACACACAATTCACAGATGGCTGCAACACATCCCTCCTAATCTGTGGCATTTTTTGTCATTATCTTAGCTGTATCTTTTGAAGAGCAGAAGTTCTTACTTTTGATGAAATATAACCTTTAACAATTTAATAAAGCATTTATTTAGTATTGTGTCACAGAAACCCTTGTCTAACCAATGTTACAAAGTTTTCTACTAGAAATTTTATATTTCAGTTACTATTTTTTTTATGATCTACTTCTCAAATTTTTTGTATTTCAAACGTAAAACAATATTTTGATTAAAATGTAAGCTTTTTCATTAAGCTTCCTATAACAGGATATCATAAACTGGGTGGTTTTATACAATATTTATTTCTCACAATTCTTGAGGTACCAGTGGATTTGGCTGGGGAAAACCAGTTCCTCATAGATAGCATCTTATCACTGTGCTCACAGTGGAAGGGGCAAGGTAGCTGTGTGTTCTCCTTCATCTGGGCACTAATTGTTCCTCATCAGGGCTCCACCCTTATAATTTAAGATTCCTTCCCAAAGGTCTCCTTCTTTATTCCATCATCTTGGGAACTGGTATTTAAACATATGTATGGGGGGCAGGGAGACACAAACATTTGGACCATAGCAAATAAATATTAATTGCAAAACTGAACTGACAATAAATACCAACTGTAGGAAACTATCAAATGATTGATGTTGGTACAGGGAATAGGGTACACCTGCATCTTTCAGCTTTCGATAGAGACAAGTAGGCACAAAATAAGAGCACTTTTGTATTTTTATTTTAGAGTTGTCTATCTCTGTGGGAATTATCAAGAAACACTGAATAGTGTTTTAGTGTAAAAATTAAATATTAAATTTGCAACTGTGAGTGATACATTAGAAAAGATTTAAGACTGATGATTCTTAGATGTAAATATAGTAGCAAAAAACTGTGGCATTTAAAGATTGTTTTTCCATCTCCCTAACTATGACCCATTATCAAATAGATTTAATCATAGTCATTTGAAGATAATTTACTGGAAAAAAAGTAGAGACAATTCTGAGGAAACAATACAAATACCTCTACAATTTGTTTTGTAAGTTGGATTAGTTTATTGTTTTATACAAGGAACAAATTTTGTTTAAATTTAACTTTGCCAAATTGACTTAAATTACAAATGCAATCATCATCTTTGTATTGTTACAGAATGTCCCTAATTATTGCATTTGTATCAACATTTAATCATGAAATAACTGAAAACTATGGAGGAGGAAAATATTTAAATAGATGCTTTATTTCTCAGATATGCAAGTATAAGACAGATATGAAATACATGAATAAAATTTTGTAATCTTTATAAATTAGATGATTTATTTCCTAATCAACCATGTACATCATGGAAAAAATATGTACAATTTGCTTGACTGTTATTGGTCTAGAAATTTTTTTTAATATTAGAAGCATATGTCTAAAGGGTAAGATAAAGAATATAATATGCTGACATTTTCTGATTCTTTTAATGAGTTTTTTCCTCTAAAGTAACATTGATATTGTGATATATATTCAATTATTTTTATTTAAAATTGTCCTAATCCAAGATGAATTTAGCTTAATTTTTATATGAATATGAACCTTTGGACAACATAGATAAGGCTTTTGATATACTATCTTAGTTTTAGAGCATATGTTTTTTGTATTCCTCTGAAATTATATATTTCACCAATAATTTCTCTCCTTTCTCTTCATTCTTCTCATATACTGAGATATCTCAGCAGTTTAATAATAGTCAAAAAGTGTAACAATCTTGAATCCATAGCAGAAGAAAGGATAACCAAATTATTTCAAATTCATGTCATATAATTTTCACTGAAACTGCATTATATAAAATGATAACCAGAGTAGGTACTGTATGATTGCCTCATGTAAAACTTAAAAACAGGCAAATTTAATTTGTAGGTGGTAGAAATTAAACAAACACACACAAATTTGCCTATGTGGGATATTTCCTGGAATGGGCTGACTGGAATTATTAAGCAGGATAAAAGTTTTTTATTTTCTCAACTTGGGTGAGTACAATTGTCAAATCCATTTAACTTAAGATCAATATATTGTAGCATAGGTAAAATGTACCTCAATTTCAGAAGGAGGGGAATACAGGAAAAGGAGGAATACTGAAGTGCTGTTTCTCCTTTAGTCAACCTTCTTTATTTTCATTATATACCTCACTCTAAGGCAACTTTAGACATTTATTTTCCTTATCTCTGTCCTTATGTCCATGAAATTTTAAAACTACAGATATATATTTTATATATTCCTCAAATATCTTTGATTTAAACTCATTTTCACTTGGGTTGAGGTAATATTGCCCTTATTGAGAATGCATGAATTAGAGTAAGTGGATAACCCAGTAGGTTGTAGGAATTATCAAAGTGATACTTTAAAATTAATTATAACCACCATAATCCAGATTCCCAAATGAGAAATTGAACCAGTAAAGTACTTAGTGAAGAATAAAATTAATTTCCTTAAAATCGATGCAATAAAACTAAGTAAATATTTAAAATGTCATTTAAAGTTTGGGGACAAACACTAAATATAAAATAATGCTTAAACTTTTTGTAGGCAAAATAGATAATTAATTTTATCTTGCAGTAGACTTCTCAATTAAATATTGTGAACATATTCACTGGGAGTTTATACTGTATCAGAAATGATACCTCTAACAAAATGGAAGAGAATTATGTGATCTTGTAATACAAGAAATTTTTTCATTAATTTATTTCACCAGGTATCTCTGTACCCATAATTATTTCCTCTTCTTCTACTGCAAATCTTCTTTTTAAAAAATCCTAAATAAAAAGGCTCTTGTTAATTTTACACGACTGAGAGAGGGATATATTCCTGCAATATAAATGACTTTTTCACCATGTGTTTACAATAAACAGTTTAGCAACTCAGAGGTCATTAGAGTCATATTTGTCTTCTATTATTTAAATATTACATGACTGGCAGAGCTGTACTTTAAAGTTGTAAGCTATATAATGCTGTTTGGTATATCAAGCAAATGAGTGTTTGATGGGGTGTGCTAATATAAACTAAAAATAAAATCCCATCTGTTCACTTTTCAAACCACACTGAATCAGTCCCCTGCATATCTACAACATAAGTAAATGAAACACAAATAAAAATATGCCTATTTCTATCTCTAACAGTAAAATCTAGTTACTTTTAATAAATAGCAACTCATTGTATTATGAGTAATACAATGCATTTGTGTATTTGTCATGATAAAGTGGACTTAAATATAAATAAACGAACCAATTTCTGTTTTAGGTCCAAGACAAATAAAATATTTAAGAATGTATGATATAAATTACATTCAAATGCTTGAATAAGAAAATACATCCTAAAATACATATACACCCATAATTTCTTTTCAAATATAGAATAATTTATTGATTTGAAAATATATTCCTGGCTTAGAAGTTATTGCTTCTTGGTTAATTAAACCCTATTCCTTCACTGTTTTGTGTTTACAATATTCATATTCCCTTCTGCATCAAAATGTTTCCTTCATATTTTCTAGGCCACAAATGTTCTTGTTGGGCTTCACTGAGTGAACAAGCCTTATGATGAATAGAAAAGAAAACATTCTTACCAAATAATGTTTGTACATGTGCTTTTTTAAAAGCATTTTTAAAGTAACATTCATTATTACGATTTGTTTTAGATATTTAATTAGTATGTGATGAGGAAGCAAATTTAAACTCAGGTCATCATGATCTTTTCATCTGTGTGTCATTACCAGTTCTCATAGCATTTATTGAACTTCTGAGACCACAACTACTATTTGACACATTCCATTTTGAGATAGAACACCACTACTCAGTGCTGGTAGGAGAGTCATTTCTGTTTTATATCCAATATTCTTCTAGATGGCAATTTCTATACATTACTTCTCTCAAGGAAAAATTATTTTCCCTTTGAATGTTTACTGTATTCATTTGTCTCTAAAAAGAATAGGTATATCATATTCTCTAGATTTTTTTTTCAATTTGCCTATTCATTCATACACATTATTTTAATCAAAACCCAAATACCCTAAAATGCAACTGCAGCCAATATGATTGAAAATACCAATGCTGTAGTACTACAAAGATTCTGAATCATCTTCTGTTGCCTATGCCTCTGTCTGAGTTCCCCAGTTCCTCATAACATAATGCTTAGATAATATTACTTTGTTTCCATCCCTTACCTAAACCACTTGTCTAATGGCTCATTTGACTCTTTGACAGAGTGCTCATATAATTTATCAATCAAACAGGGCAACAGAAAGAATGAAACAGAATATTAGCATTAAGGAGGTTGAGAAAAGTAGTACAAATCCAGACTTTTCTGCAAAAACTTGGACGAGTGGTAGTTCAGGCTACTATAATAGTTGAATAGGTTTCAGGGTATCTCTTCTTCAATCCCCTATACATTGATGCCATCAGAACCCCAGAAATTCTTACTTGATCCAGGAATATACTAAATAATCCACTTTTAATTTTATGTCCCCACCATGGAGAAGGATACAATGCTTCCCAAAGTCATTTTATGCACTGCTTCAGGTAAATTTGTTCTCTATGTAAGTCATATGCTCTACTCTAATTTTGACTTTCCTACAAGATCTCAGCTCTGTTCAAAACTATGTCTTATCTCTTCACATCTGAACATTTTGAAGAAACATTTGATAAGTCCCTGTATATGCTATAGTTTAATTAAGAGATTCTCAAGTACATCTAAAAGAAAGGGAAATTTTTTTTTTCCTGAGCAAATCATTATAGTTTTACATTAAGAAAAAAATTGCTTACATATCAAAGGAAAAGTCATTATTGAAAAATTTATTATTCAGTACCATGGGATTTAGATTTTTCAAAGTTTTAAGTAAATTATAATTAAACTGTAAACCACCGAAATTGGAATTGATTGAATACCTGAATGGAGACTCTCTCCGAATGTAATTCTAAATATCTGATAAGCATTTAGAAATGATTCCTACCATTGTGCTAATTGCAGCAAAATTTTAAGCCAAGGAATGTTGAAATTAAATCCAGAGGAAAAAATATTTTGGATCTAAATATCATGAAGCAAAATACAAAGAGTTTAATATTTATAATGAAAGAAAAGCAGAAAATTTAGATAAATATTATTCACTGATTGGACTCTATTATTACATAATTATAGCACCATTTGGGAAAATATTCAAGGAAACAATACTGTTTGAGTGGATTTTCTAAATGATTTTAGGAAGTATTAAACTAAATGGAATGGATGTACAGATGAATGAAAGAATAATTATTTTAAAACCATAAAACTTAGCATTCAATATAGAACCTATCATTTTAAAAGTTTAAAGCACAACATTTAAACTTTTGTGAAAGAATGCATATTGCACGTTCACTTTAACATGGTGTTATATGGTGTCCCCCAAAAGCTCATGTGTGAAAACAACACAGAACAGACATCCAGAGGTAAAATAAGATTATTAGAGTTGTAAATTTATCAGTGTACTAATCCACTGTGGATTAGCTGGGTGGTAACTGTAGGCTGGTAGGCTGTGGCTGGAGGAAATTGTCACTGAGGCGTACCTTTGGAGTTTATCTTTTGTTCTTGTGATTGAAGCTCCCTCTGCTTCCCGATAGTCATGTCTTGAGCTACTTTTCTCCTCCATACCCTTCTGCCAATATGTCTGCCTCACCTCCAGCCCAGAGCAATGGAGTTAGCCATCTATGAATTGAGACCTCTGAAACCTTGAGTGCCAAATAAACTTTGCCTCCTCTAAAATTGTTCTCATCTGGTCTTTTGGTCACAGTAGCAAAAAGCTGACTAAAATAGGTGGGTAGATGATACATATTCACAACTTGCCTGAAGAACTTTTAAAGATAAGGTTCATTTATTTTTCATTCATAGATAGCTAGACATGTATGGAGGCCACACTGGCTATTTATAAAATGGTGCTTAATTAAAGGCCAAGCACCAATAGCCAATGCCATCTCATGATAGTCGTTATGTATCAAAGTTAAAGAATTAAATGAAGCATCATTTTCTCTACTTACTAAAAATTTAGAACTTTTTTTTATATAAAATAATTTCAACTGAAGAGGACTGAGTATGTTAAAGGACAAACTTCCTTTATTATGTTTTTTTATTGGGCACAGCCTTTCCCTATTTTATCAGATACATCTTATTTTAACTGTTTTTAAGCAAAATATAAAACAAAGTGTAAACAAGCAAATATATACTAAGTATATCATTTATGGAAACTAATCCCTAGGTGATAAATGGACTGTCCACTTGTTACTGTCAGATCTCTTTTAGCTAATGAGTTGTCTCCAGCCACAAGACTTTATCTATAGGCAAACTTATGTCTTTTTAAAAATTTCTTTACCTTTTCTTCTGGAAGCCATTAAATGGGTATACTCTGCACAACCCAGAAATTATATTGTATTTTGAGAAATCTTACTTTGTATCTTCTATGGTATGGATACAGTTTTCTCCATAGGGTTCATGTGTGGGAAATTTGGTCCAACATTTGAAACCTTAAGAGAAGGCGCATAAAGAAAGGCGGATGAGTTATTGGAGCAACTGCCCTAAGAAGGGATTGATGTAGTTCTCATGGGACCCTGAGTTAGTTCTTGTGAAAGGGAGTGGTTATAAAGACTGAGACTGACCACAATTGTTCTTTGACTTCTTGTCTAGTGATGTTAAATCTCTCTCTCTCTCTCTCCCTCTCTCATGCATGCACATGTACTCCTGCCATTGGGATGCCATTCACCAAATAGTCAAACACAAGCCAGTGTCATCTCCAGAATTGTGAACCAAATAAACCTAATTTCTTTATGAAGTCACCCATCCTATGGTATTTGTGCTAAAAGAACAGAAAAAAGGTAGTAATATTGCATAGTTTCTTTTTTTTGTTATTTGACAAGAGTGAGTAGAATTGTTAGATAATTTTAGTAAAACATTATTTAAGAGCACATTGTTTTTATACAATTTTCACTGTATAAAAAAGAATACACTTATTAAAATGATTATTTATGTTATCTCAATTACATTCAAGACAAAAATACACAAAATTATGTTGTTGGAGCCAATTCATTGGCTAAACAAGATCTGAAAGTAATAATTGGACAGTCTACTTACCACTTAGGGATTATTTTCCATAAAGGGTATATTTAGTTATATAAAAGTACATGTATATTTTCACATATAAATGAAAATCTTCCCACTTTAAAAACAATTTAATTTAAAAGAATAATGCATGTATGTATTAGCATCTTATGTATTTGTGTAGAACTTACATTATGCTAATAACATTTTTTGCTTTTTTGTGTTTCTTCCCTGAATTATTCAGTTAATACTTCTCTTGGTGAACATTTTGGGTAGTAGTAAAATTAAAACTTAAGGCATATATGTTTTATTGTATATGGACAACGGGTAGTATGGCTAACTACCTGTTAGCCATACTATGATGTATTCTTTCTAAATATGAATTCTATCAAATGTCCAAAATTCAGGAAAGTGTATATATGTTATAAATTGAAGGGAAACAAATTTTATACTCCCAAGAGATAAACATCCTTTGGTAAAACTGTTTTAGGACATTGTTTAGCAAAACATTACCATTATTTAATAACATAGATTGTTTCATGTTAATCCTAATAGTTCTCAAAATTTAGTTCATGTGTGCTCATGTCCAATGTTCATGTTTAATGAACATTGGATGTATTTCCAACATGTATATTTTTATATTTGCATAAGGTATCTGACCATGAATATGCATGGATTTGCTGAAGTTTTCTTTTATCATCCTGGTACAGAGCAACTATGAGATAAAAGAATCCACATTTTAACCTGTTAATAACCTGTTAATACTTTTTTGTCTTTAGTTCATTACAGTGGATATAGTTTTGGAGGGGAAAACAGAGATCTGAACTCGTTATTCAGAATTTTCAGAATTTACTACGTGACCTTTGATGAATCATCTAACTACTGTGTGCCTTCCTTTATGTATCTGCAAAATAAGACTGTAGTGAGTCTATAGAAATATTTTTCCCAGATTTAAAATTTTATGACTTTTTATAGCAAAAAAAATTTTTATTTTCTCACTTTTTCATGTTTCCACTGTAACTGAATTTTTCACAGGTCTAGATTAGAAAATGATCCTCTGGGGTTGTCAGCATAGAAACTAAAATTAGAAATTCCCATGAGGAAGCATAGAGAAGGACAGACCCTAAAGAAACAGACTTCAGCTACCAATTTCATCCTCACCTCACTTGATCAAATTTCTTTGCTGAATATCTCTAATTTTGTTACACCACAATTATCGCAGGAGAAAAATAAAATAATCAAGTGCTTGTAAGTATAATTTAAAATTATATTCAGAATTGTATTTCAGTTTATTTTTTAAAAAGCACGAGTAATGACAGTAAACATTTCCTGAGTGTACATTATGTGACATGCACTGTGCTAGGTATTTAATAAAGGGAATCTCATTTAATCCTGAGAACAATTTGATGAATTTAGTTCTATTTTATCAACCTGGAAGACTCACCTCTGAAAAAGCAATACTTTGAGAAAAAAAAAGTTAAATGTAATTTAAAAATCTCATAGACTTCGAGGTCTAGAAAACATTCATACATTTTCCTGTCTATAGTTAGGACTCAATATAAAACATCCCAGGAAAATAAAGATGTATAATTTCTTTAAGAAAAAACTTTCAGGAAAAGCAGTTATCTCTCTCTTTCCTTAGAGCTGAAGGAAGTTTTGCAATCAGCAAAATATTTTTCTATCTAGCCATGATCCTTTTGTACTGTTTTCTAAGATGATAATATTTCTAACTTTCAAGAAAATGATAAAATATTCACTGATAGGTTTTACAGATAAATTATAATATATATTATGACTATGTTTTTAAAATTGATGTAGAGAGTGTTAATTGTGATAATTGCCAACACTGTTCTTACTGAAGCAAATTGCAATAGTGCTCTAATGAGAGGTCAGAGAATTATAATGCTGATAAAACAAGATAGTCTCTTTAACTGGTTGTAGTAATGAAAATGGGAATGGTAATAATAATACCACGTGGTTCTGCAATAAATAACCTGGGAATGAGGAGAGGGGAGCAAGAGGAGAGCTAAGGGAGAGGCTAAAAACCACAAAATTCTCAGGACTAGGGGTACCAATTCCACTGCTGTGAATCTACCACAGAGCAGCTCTCCAATCCCCTTCTTTCATTCCTCTTATCCTTTCCTCAGGTTGTTTCAATTTTAAAAAATTTTGTTTAATCTTGTCTTTTTTAAAATACACGATAATCATACATATTTCTGGAGTATGACATCACATATCTATGCATGTATACAATGTGTAATATTCAAATCAGGGTAAGCATGTTGATATATTTGGCTGAATTTAGGAGCAATTACCATTTAAGTGTCTATCTATTCTGTTCCTTTCTTCCCTTATCATTTCTATCTATCTATCTATTTATTTATTTATTTTTATTGGTTTATTTTAGTTATAAGTGACAATAAAATATACTATGACATAATTATAAAAACATGGAATACATGTGTTCTAATTCAGTCCCCAGTACTTTCCTTTCTCTCCCTTCCTCCCTCCACCTGTTTCTTTCCCTCTACTCTATTGATCTTTCGGCTATTGTTTTTCTTTTTTAAATTACTGTCTTATGAATGTACATCATGGTATATGTACATAGGAAAGCTAGGTCAGATTTATTCTAGAGACTTTCCCTATTCCCTTTCGACTTCCTTACTTTCATTCCCCTTTGTCTACTCCTCTGATCTCAACTATATTCCTTTTTTTCCCCCTTTTTATCTTCCCTACTTATTTTGGATTAGCTTGTGAATATCAAAGATTCAACCTTTGATTTTTGGGGGATGGCTTAATTCACTTAGCATGATAGTCTCCAGTTCCATCCATTTACCAACAAATGACAAAAAAAAATTAATTGCTGAGTAATGCTAGATTATATATATATATATATATATATATATATATATATATATATAGAGAGAGAGAGAGAGAGAGAGAGAGAGAGAGAGAGAGAGCAAATTTTCTTTATCCATTTATCTGTTGAAGGACAACTAGTTTGTCTCTAAGGCTTAGACATTGCTATAAATATTGATGTTCTACATCACTGTAGTATGCTGATTTTAAATCCTTTGGATATTCACTGAAAAATGGGATATTTGGGTCAAATGGTGGTTTCATTCTGAGCTTTTTGAAGATTCTCCATTCTCCTTTCCAGAGTGGTTGTACTAATTTTCAGTCCCACCAGTAAGGTTCTCTCTTAATGCTTTTCATATTTTTTTTTTGCTTTTTTAATTTGATGCCATCCATTTTTTGATTTTTTTATGTTACTTTTTTACTATAGGAAACTTATTAATTTGAAATCAATTCTTGAGCTGACATGTTGGAATGTTGGGCCTACATGTTCTTCTGGTAAGTACCGGGTTTCTAATGCCTAGGTCTCTGATCCATTTTGAGTTTTCTGCAGGGTGAGAGATAGGGGTTAAATTTAATTCGACTAAACATATGGATTTCTAGTTTTCTAGGCACCATTTGTTGAAGAGACTAGTTTTTCTGCAATGAATGTTTTTATTATTTTTGTCTAAAATGAGATAACTGTATTTGTTGGTCTCCATGTCTTCTATTTTATTGGTCTTCATATCTGTTCTGGTGTCAGTACTATGCTGTTTTTGTTACTTATAGCTCTGTACTATAATTTGAGATCTGGTGTTGTGATGCCTCCTGTTTCCTTTTCTCACCAATGATTGCATTGGCTATTCTGGGTCTTTTATTTTTCCAAAAGAACTTCATGATTATTTTTTTTTTATTTCTGTGAAGAACATCATTGGAATTTAGATGGGAATTCATTGAATCCTTATAACACTTTTGGTAGCATGGCCATTTTGACAATATCAACTCTGCCTATCCAAGGACATGGGAGGTTTTTCCATCTCCTAAAATCTTCTTCAATTTCTTTTTTTAGTATTTCGTGATTTTCATTGTAGAGGTCTTTCACTTCTTGTTAGATTGATTCCCATATTTTTTTTTATGCTATTGTGAATGGGATAGTTTTCCTATTTTCTTTTTCAGCAGATTCATTATCGGTATATATGTATGCAATAGTTGATTTATGAATGTTGATTTTGTATCCGTCTACTTAGCTGAATTCATTTATGAACTCTAGAAGTTGTCTGGTGAAGTTTTTTTTTGGGGGGGAGGTCTCCTAAATATAGGATCCTATCCTTGGTAAACTGAGAAAATTTGATCTCTTCTTTTCTTATTTGTATTCCTTTAATTTCCTACTCTTGCCTAATTACTCTGGCTAGAATTTCAAGAACTATGTTAAATAGGAGTGATGAAAGTGGGAATCCTTGTCTTGTTCCTGTTTTTAGAGAAAATGCTTTCAGTTTTTCTTCATTCAGAATAATGTTGACCTTGGCTTCTCATTTTTAAAAGGGTAGTAGTTTCTACAGATGAGCATAGGCAGTGGGTAAAAAATATTGTGGATATAAGTAAAAAAGTGTTTTTTTTTGTTGTTGTTTTATCCCCAAGACTATACCCACACTAGTCATTCCTTCTAATATTCTTTGTCAAAGAATATTCTTGGGAAAGTATGAGAAAGCATTCTCCATAAGCATTCTTTTATTTCTAATGAAAATATATTATCTTTAAAAATTTCCCTTATAGGTTTCAACCAAAGGAATAATTTTATAAATCTGTATCTATATAGACAAAATTATATATATTTAATAAATATAAATGTCTATATAATTATACTGATTTGTTTTACAATGATTAATTATAAGTAAGCCATAATTTTATAATAAAACTTTTTAAAATAACCAGGAAAAAAATAAAAAATAAATAAGTAAAACTTGGAAATTATAATTTCCATGTTAAAGAGGGAAAAGAACTCTGATTTTTTTTAATGAAGGAATTAGTCATGAAAAAATTTAAAAAACTAAATGCTAAAATATTAAAGGCATACCCAAGTAATATTTTATAGTTGGTTTGAATACCTATAACATAAATAATGGATATTATTAATATACATATAAAATTTAACTTAGAAGAGGAATAAAAAATCAAAAGAAAATAGGTCGTATTAAGTAAATTTTAAATTAACAAAATCAAAGCAAAAACAATACAATAAAGAATGTGGAATTCTACCCTAAAAAAGAAAAGAAATAGTATAAACAAACATTTGGGAAATTCTAATAGCCAAAAGGGAAAAAAATAGTGTTGAGAAAAGTAAAAATATAATCATAGCCTAGAAGATATTAAAAATAAATCTCATGTGGATGACACATTTTAAACTTGAAAGGGTCTTTGCATTTTATAACAGAATATAAGTTTCCAAATTTGACCATAAAAGGGGTAGCTTTTATAAACTATAAAATTTAGTCAACACTCAATGTTGAAAACCAAAGATAAATCACTGATTTCTTAAAAGAAGTTTGGGACCAAAGCCTAGGTAGGAACTAATGTCGTAGTGTTGGAGGCCTATCATTGTGGTCAAGAACCAGACATGGCTTTTCTAAAGGGCTCATCTCTGAAAATGTGATAAATTTCAAATATATTTGCCATCCTGCTCCCCAGAAAACTATAATTCACTGAATAAAATTATCAACAGGATTCAGTTTCTCCATTAACATCTGAACCTTTTAAGTCCAGTGTCACGAATGCCTACTAAGAACTCAATACTTAGATCAAAATTCTCTGAGACATTTTTCAGGTGAGTCAATCAATCAAGCCATAAGTTTTAATGAGCACCCACAGGGCACACTGTTTCTAGCCTGTCTTTTCTTGGCTCTACCTCTTGCACTCTTGCCAATAGTTTCTTATCAACTGTTACAGAGAGTTATTATTAAATGCTTTATTAATACATTTCAGATTTCTATTGCAGAAGTAAATCTATGATATTATTTTACTGCTATCTTTCATAATAACCATTTTAATTATAACTAAGCTATAGTTTTTATGAACAATAAAACATAAAAAAGAAGAAAGAAGAAAAATAACAAGTTTATTCTGTATTTTCTAATTTTTCTTGAAGCCATGGTGAGCAGTATATGCAAGGGGTGTCTTACATATCTGTTTGAACTGTGACTATACCCCCAAATAAGATGCTTTTCTTTGTATTTCAATGCAATATATATTTTTAAGTGCCTAGTTGTTTCTAAATACTATGTTTAGTGTATGGGAATTAAAAGATGAATAAAACAATGTAATTCTGTTTGGTTTTGTAAAGACTCTCTTACAGAAGTTGTATACAATTTTATTTTCAAAAGAGAATAATACTCAAATTTCCAGATTTATAAATTGTATGATTTTGTGCTCCCTCTTCTCCATTCCTCAACCATATTATTTTTTTACTACAAAAGTTAAAAGAATCTTTGAATATTCTCAGTGCATTTGATTATGCATGTGCTTAGTCTTAAACTACACATAGTTTGTTTAGTTACATCTGATATGAAAATTTATTAATGGTATTTTAACTATGTAATTTTTTTTCAAATTTACATGAGTTCACAAAATGTAAGAAGGCAAGCCCATTTGCCTGTGTCCATACCAAAAACATACTCATTTACTGTCAATTAGCATTTCATTGAACAAAATATATCATATTCTGAGCTCAATATCAATAGCTTAGGGAAGCATACATCTTATTATTAGATGGAACCACAATAGCAAAGAGGTTGAATAGCAGGAAATACAAAACTTTGAGAATGTTAATATTATTTTCCACTTGAGATTTACTAACATTAACTGGTTAGTCCTTAACTATGTAGGTTTTAAATACAAATGGAAGTGTGAAGAAATTAAAGAGTTTCTGTGACATCTCTTAAACTTTAAGTTTATAATAATAGATAAATGGCACCTCAATAAAATGAAGAGAAAGCCAAAATCTACTAGAGCTTTCCTAAAGGGAAGAGTCTAGATTCTGTTTTTCTTAGGAAATAACTATCATACTTTGTTGTTGTTTTGAAAATTGATCATACATCTGATGTATTTAAGAAAATCATGTCATGTCTTAGGGTTTGACTAGGATGTATCCTCTTAAATGTCTGTATTAATGCAGGAATGTTTGGAGTTGAAATGACTATCTTATGAGAATTATAAGGTAATTGGTGAATTGATCCACTTGATAGATTACTAATTTGAAAAGATTGCAGTTCTGTGTGGTACCTGTGTGCTGATGGGATGTGGGTCACGAGGGTTTGCCCTTGGGAATTATACCTTGTCATCTCGGCTCTTTCCTTTCTGCTTTCTGGCATCAAGAGTATAAAAGCTCTCCTTCACACACAATTTTGCCAAAATGTTCAGTCTCACCTTGGGCCCAGAGCATGCACTAAACATCTAAGGCTGTGAGCCAAAATAGACTTTTCCTCCTCAAAGTTGTTTTTGTCAGCTATTTTAGTCATACTAACGAAAAGCTGACTAAAACAGCATGTAAAATTATAAATTTCAGAGGTCACCAAAAGGGGGGAGGTACATTTGAAATAGTACTAATTCATGTTAATCTCTCATATTCCATTGCATTCTAAATGGTAAGACAGAAATGAAGCAACATCATTTGAAATAAATCTTAAGAGGGCACATGGAATTAACTGAAAAATATTGATCACATTTTGAATATCCTCTCAGTAATTAAAAAATATTTGTGAAATTTATGTTTCTTCTATAACCATAAACTGTCATTATTCAATTTCATTTTCATATGGATTAGATACATAAATTTTAAGAATCCATATAAAAGTGCAATTTATATTTCTAACTTTACCGTTCTTATTATCCTATAAATGCACAGCAAAATATACACAAATCAAATGCATATGATCAAATTAAGATTGCTTAATCTTGCAGCAAGATTAATCTACTTATGTTTTCTTTTTATTTTTGGTCAAAAAAAGAGTCTTCTATATGAAGAATGATGGGAGTAGTTGAAATCCAAATGAAAATTTCCAGGACATTTTGTAAAGTGCAGTAATTATAATAAAGGTTGAATTATCTTCTCAACTATATTCTTTACTACTATATAAGCTATAAAGTTCAGAAATCATTCTTTCAATGATTTCAAACCATGTGATCCAGTTTATGGCAGAGAACATTTGTTTGCTCTGAAAAGACACTATTTGAGATGTAGTTATTTATATTTGGGCATGCTTCAAGAAATACAAGAGTTACATAATTGAGTGCAATATCTTCAATAAAAAGAAAAACACATAGGCTTCTTTTCATTATGACATCATAAAAATGATGCAAAAGCTATGGTCTTAAATCCTAATTAGCATATTATATCAATTGAACAGTGAAGATTAGATGATCAATGACTCATTGTACATGTCAGAAAAAGTAAGAGGAAGGGATTTGTATCAGGCTTTTCCCTACAGGAGATTTTTTTATGAATATCTGAAACCAAAATGATGAGATATTTCCTATTTTGATAAAAAAACAGAGGTTATTTTGTTTTATGTTTTTATTTTAATTGTTTTTCCTTGTATATTTACTTTTTTTTTAGGTCTTTCCAGTATTTTATTCTGCTTTTTCCTTTTCCTTTTTTTATTGGTTGTTCAAAACATTACAAAGCTCTTGACATATCATATTTCATACATTAGATTCAAGTGGGTTATGAACTCCCATTTTTACCCCAAATACAGATTGCAGAATCACATCTGTTACACATCCACATTTTTACATAATGCCATATTAGTAACCGTTGTATTCTGCTACATTTCCTATCCTCTACTATCCCCCCTCCCCTCCCCTCCCATCTTCTCTCTCTACCCCATCTACTGTAATTCATTTCTCTCCTTGTTTTTTCCCATTCCCCTAGCAACCTCTTATATGTAATTTTGCATAACAATGAGGGTCTCTCTCCATTTCCATGCAATTTCCCTTTTCTCTCCCTTTCCCTCCCACCTCATGTCTCTGTTTAATGTTAATCTTTTCCTCCTGCTCTTCCTCCCTGCTCTGTTCTTAGTTGCTCTCATTATATCAAAGAAGACATTTGGCATTTGTTTTTTAGGGATTGGCTAGCTTCACTTAGCATAATCTGCTCCAATGCCATCCATTTCCCTGCAAATTCCATGATTTTGTCATTTTTTAGTGCTGCATAATACTCCATGGTGTATAAATGCCACGTTTTTTTTATCCATTCATCTATTGAAGGGCATCTGGGTTGGTTCCACAGTCTAGCTATTGTGAATTGTGCTGCTATGAACATCTATGTGGCAGTATCCCTGTAGTACGCTCTTTTAAGTACTTCAGGGAATAGTCCCAGAAGGGCAATAGCTGGGTCAAATGGTGGTTCCATTCCCAGCTTTCCCAGGAATCTCCATACTGCTTTCCAAATTGGCCGCACCAATTTGCAGTCCCACCAGCAATGTACAAGTGTACCCTTTTCCCCACATCCTCGCCAGCACTTATTGTTGTTTGACTTCATAATGGCTGTCAATCTTACTGGAGTGAGATGGTATCTTAGGGTGGTTTTGATTTGCATTTCTCTGACTGCTAGAGATGGTGAGCATTTTTTCATGTACTTGTTGATTGATTGTATGTCCTCCTCTGAGAAGTGTCTGTTCAGGTCCTTGGCCCATTTGTTGATTGGGTTATTTGTTATCTTATTGTTTAATTTTTGGAGTTCTTTGTATACTCTGGATCTTAGGGCTCTATCTGAAGTGTGAGGAGTAAAAATTTGTTCCCATGATGTAGGCTCCCTATTTACCTCTCTTATTGTTTCTCTTGCTGAGAAAAAAGTTTTTAGTTTAAGTAAGTCCCACTTTTTGATTCTTGTTATTAACTCTTGTGCTATGGGTGTCCTATTAAGGAATTTGGAGCCCGACCCCACAATATGTAGATCGGAGCCAACTTTTTCTTCTACCAGACGCAGAGTCTCTGATTTGATATCAAGCTCATTCATCCATTTTGAGTTAACTTTTGTACATGGTGAGAGAAGGGGATTCAGTTTCATTTTGTTGCATATAGATTTCCAGTTTTCCCAACACCATTTGTTGAAGATGCTATCCTTCCTTCATTGCATGCTTTTAGCCCCTTTATCAAATATAAGATAGTTGTAACTTTGTGGATTAGTCTCTATGTCCTCTATTCTGTACCATTGGTCCACCAGCCTGTTTTGGTACCAGTACCATGCTGTTTTTGTTACTATTACCTTATAAATAATGCAACAATTACATTTTAACTAACAAAGATGAATATGCTGTACTCACATACACTAAGCACCTAGGCATTATACTCACAAAAATAGAAGTCTTTGAGTCAATTGACTTGAAATGCATCTAAAAAAGTATACATATATATTTCTGTGACTAATTTATAGTAATATAGATATTGTCATTTAATTCTTAAATCATTGGGTAATTTCAAGACATATGCAGGAGATATTAAAATTTTAGGTTTACTCAATATTTTATGGATGAAATGTTAGTTGTGTGTTGCCATCTAAAATTAATAACATTAAGACTATTTCATACTGAAGAAACAGACTTTCATAATCATTAAAGTATAAGGAGAAAATTTGTATGCTTATACTACTGAAAAACCTGGAAACTACTCTGTGGGGGAAAAAGTCAAATCAAGGAAAACACTAATGACTTCAAATCTCCTTGTATTTCAAAATAATTTGTAGACACAAAACCAAAATATGAAAACACATTACTATATTTATAATATTACATCTAATTTTTATAAATCTGATTCAAAACCAAAGACTAATAGTGCTGAAAGAGGTTTTGCCATTTTTTCACATTGTCTTTTACCTCCCTAGTTCAACTGAAGTCCAAAGAAGTTTTAAGATCCTTTTAAATATGTTATCTTATATCTTCTAAATATATAATATGAAATATATTTAATATTACGCAGTAGTATTTGTGGAGTGCTCAGGTAAAATACAGATTGTGATTATAGAATATTTTCAGAAAATGGTAAAACAGTAACCAAATGGTTTGGCTTATAAAATCTTATGTACAGATTTTCAAGCTGAGACTTGAGAATTTCAATGCATTTTCTTTTTTTACATGAAAATATTTATTTGGAGAGAAAGCTATAGCTACATTTAAGTTTTAATTTCTTTAAGTCTAGACATTTCTCAATTCTTCATAACTTAGTTCCTAAAATAAGTAATAATTCAAATAACTATAATTCAAACATTCATAAAATACATAAAATTTTGAATTTTAAAAAAATGAAGAACTGAAATTAACTTAACCATGTCCCTCTTGAAGGAAAGAAGGTTATGAAATATAGCAAGAGCAAGTGCTTTTCTCGGTAATCAAGGTTTTGAAACCCTCTCAAGTTATAAATATTGCTAGATGGTGCTGGTCAATCTTCCTGATCAATTTAGTGATTAGAAATTTTTAGGTAAAATAAAAATGATTCTTCAAGTTTGTACAGTCTTATTAATTGACAATAATTTTCTGAGCCCCATATGTAATCTGATATTTTCTAGAGGCATATTTATAAAGGTAAAAAGAAGCAGATGAAAGTAAGTTTAATATTCAAAATATTATGTTACTGTTTAGTGAAGATAAAAAATTATTGATTAAGTATATCACATTTTTTTCAACTCTACTGAGTTTTGAAATCTAGTGGCATTTTACACTTAACATTTATCTACATTTCTGTTGGGCAAGGTAGCATGATAATGTGCAATGTAACTTCAATATCAGAAAGTTAAATAACATGTGCATCTGAAGTTCTCTGACCTAGAACTTTTTAACGTTGCATGATTTTTAGCCTTTCATAAAATATTTTTGCATCATGCTCTTTGTTTAAATATCTCTGATTTTGACAAACTGATTTTGGTCCTTCACATCCTCAGATAGCCCATAGGATCCTTCAGTATTCAAATCCAGCTTAATTATCTTATTTATCAACATTTTATTCTATATCTCTTCATTATCAGTGTAGAAACTTGTTTTCCAAGTTGATTCTTCAACACGTAAAGGCTCCAAATATAAGAAATAGTAAAACAAAGTCAACACTTTTCTGTCTGTAAAAGATACTTCTTTCAATAAAGATGAAAGGGGGGAAAAGCTTCCTGTAATATTTAGAATTGAAAGTTGTCATTGTTAATAAGAAATAATTCAGCTACTGTGGACTACAAAGTGGAAGGCAGAATTTAAAATACTTAAATGCATTAATATATACAGTAAGTGTAAATCACATATCCCTATTAAGATTTTGCTAGGTCGATTTTGAATATGAATGGCTGAAATTTCCCATTTATCCTTTACATCAAAATATTGCCCTGTAATTAAAATTCTATTGTGATAGTCTTAACTGTTACAATGACTTCCAAATTTGTTTCTGTGCTATTGGGACATAAGATGTCATTCATGTCAGTCAGACACAATCTTTTGAATTTAATTTTCCATTTAAAATGTCTTATTCACTCTAGTATTTCTTCAACATAACAGATAATAAAAAGAGGTTAAAAAACATGCCCTTCCATTTGTCACTGTTTGGCTTTTGTGTTATGAAAAGTGTGTTTAACCTTTTATTTCCTAGAGCAGAAACTATATACAGGTATGTGAGCTGTGTAATAGCTCTTCTATAAGTGCGCTCCTTCTGCCTCCAGGAAAGTATTCTGACATTCGGTATTTAAAGCTTTAAATTTGTGTTCTTGTAAAGGTCAGAGAAAAAAGAAAATCTTTAAGGCACTAAGTAGAAAAATGGGAGGAAAACTTTGTGAATTTTTGAAAGATTCTTTTAAAATAAATCTACTCTTTTCCTGAAGAATTAAACCATTAAGAAGGTACATGCTTTGTTAACATCTTAATGTTGATGCATAAAAAAACTATGTCACATATGAATCTATAATCAAAATTTAATTACAGAGAAAGTATTAGATATCTCTTAAAGGCCTTTGTCACCATTTCTGGGTTTGCAATTTTATTTCCCAAATATAGCCAAAGGATTTAAATATGTCTACTATTAATCTGGTGTTTTGTCAAGTGAAGAAAAGCCAATATGCCCAAAAACTTTTATTAGTACATTCTAAAACCTTTTCTCTTTGTAATCATAAACTGTTTTAAGCTTCCAAACAATCTATAAATAAGCCACAAAGAAGAAAAATAGAAAAACCTTTTTCAGATTAATTGTTTATGAACATATGGTACTGATTCTTCAGAGAAAACCTATTAAGTAGTACTCTATTTTTCTCTTCTCTGCACACCCCCAAATAAACTGTTAGGTAAACTATATGCTAAAAATGCCTTAATCATAAAATAAGGAATAGTTTCAAATTTTATTTCTAATAAAAACCTATTATTTTTTGTCTAACAGTAGTGTTTCCCTGAGCAATTTATATAATCACAAAATAATTTTTTCCCAGAATATATTATAGAAGTTGAAAGATTCCATATTTGCCATGAAAGAATCTAACTCTCCTCATGTACTGTAGATACCAATATTCTTCTTTCTATCTATCCCATGGTATCCAAATGCACAGATAACTATAATTTACCAAAAATGTAGAATGAAATTCTTTTAAAACAGTAACAGGCTTGAGTAGTATCATTATGCTCCAGTATCGTTGACATGAAACTGTAAAGCAATTTTAAGCATTCTATCTAAATTTTACCACTTATCCTGATTTCCATCAAAAGTAACCAGTTTTTAGCCAGGTGTAAGGATCTCAAGTTTGAGGCCAGTTTCAGCAAGTTAGCAAAGCCCTAAGCAATTTAGCAAGACCCTTCTCAACATAAAAAATAAAAACATCTGGGAATGCAGTTCAATCCCCAGTACCAAGAAGAAGAAGAAAAAAAAAAAAAGGTTTTTTTTCCCAACATAAATTTTCTAATATTTAGGGTTATTTTTCTTTATTTCTTCCTTGATATATTGTTACCCAATTTTGTTTTTTAATTTTAAATATTAAACTAAATCAGTGCATATAAACATACATATAGCTAATTATATATGCATAATATATATGTGTCACTAAACACATACATGCATACATACATACATACACTCACACAGTGATGATAAAATATAAACAAAGCATGGAAGTAGTAACCAGGATGTTAGAGTACTTTTACAAGTCTAGAGGGAGCAGAAAGAGAAGATGTTGAAAGTCTTCTTGAAGTGCAAGCTATGATTCTGGAAGTATTCTATTTTTCTATCTGGAAGGTGGCTTTGTAATATTCATTATGTCATCATTTATGTTTTGTTTACTTATCCATATGTGTATAATACTTCTCAATGAAAAGAAATTAAACATTCCTGTTCTTTCCAACAGAAAATCAGGTGAGATGTAAAGGGGAAATATCAGACTTTTCTCAGACTTCTCTAAAGAGAATTCAATGATAAAAGCAGAATGGAGATATGTCCATAAGATAATGAACCATATTGTTGTATTTTCTACCTTTAAAAAAGCGAATAGAACTACCTAGGAAAGAAATAACACAACAGTGAATATTAAATTTTTAAAAGAAAATTATTCTTGGTCGAATGCTTTTTCTGCGTCTATTGAGATGATCATATGGTTCTTATCTTTAAGTGTATTGATGTGGTGAATAACATTTATTGATTTCCATATATTGAACTAGCCTTGCATCCCAGGGATGAATCCTACTTGATCATGGTGCACAATCTTTTTGATATGTCTTTATATCCGATTTTCCAGAATTTTATTGAGGATTTTTGTATCTATGTTCATTAGAGATATTGGTCTGTAGTTTTCTTTCTTTGAAGTGTCTTTGGTTTTGGAATCAGGGTGATATTGGCCTCGTAGAATGAATTTGGAAGAGCTCCCTCTTTTTCTATTTCCTGAAATAGCTTGAAAAGTATTGGTATTAGTTCTTCTTTAAAGGTTTTGTAAAACTCTGGGCTTCTCTTGGTTGGTAGTCTTTTGATGGCTTTGGATAGGAAGGAGATAGGAAGGGCAGCAGAATACAACAGACACTAGTATGGCAGTATGTATAAATGTGGCTGTATAACCATTGTGATCCTGCAATCTGTACACGTGGGAAAAATAATAATTCATACCCCATTTGAATCAAATGTATGATATATGAATGTCAAGATCATTGTAATGTTTTGAGCAACTAATAAAAAATAAAATAAATAAATTGTATAAACTTTAAAAAAAGAAAATTATTCAATAATGAATTACATAATACAAGATAAAAGTAAAGTGGTGCTGCAAATAGATAGATAGATAGATAGATAGATAGATAGATAGATAGATAGCATGGGATTGTAGGACTAAAACTTGTGGAACTACTGAAGAAGATCAAATTATACAGTTTAGCACTTGCATCCAGATGAGCTAAGTTACACTATAGCGATGCATGCCACAATATCTCAGTGGCTTAGTACAACAAACATTATTTATTCCTTGCTTGTTTTTCAGCATGAGCTCTGTCTATGGTAGCCCCTTAGATAACCAGATTGTGGAAAGGCCTCCTCTCTACAGAACTTCCACCCTCATTGCAGCAGCAGGAATGGAACCTGGCAAGTCAGACAGGGGTTTAAAATTATCTCCTACATTCTTTTTACCCCCAAGGAATTCACAAAGCTACCTTGAATTCTATTAGGGATTGTCCTTTATAAATTCGTATTTTGAAACCCTATACATCAATGTAACTGTATCTGTATTAGGAGACAGGGCATTTAGAAGGCAATTGGAGATGATTCTCTTGCTCACTGTCTCTTTTTTTTCCTCATCTCTCCTCACCTAATCCTATGCAAAATCATCAAAGGAAGCCCATGTGAGGACACAGCAAGAAGTCAGCTGTCTGGAAGCCAGCAAGAGAGCCCTCATTATGCTGTTACTCTGATTTTGAACTTCTAGTCTCCAAAGTGTAAAATTAGGTTTCTGATATTTAAGCCACCCAGTGTGTGATATTTTATCATGGTAACTTGAAAAGATTGAGAATAGGATATAAAGTAAAATTCTACCATATGTTTAAAAAGCAGAGCATGAGAAATATTTATGAACAGCACTAATGTATGCCATAATTATAAATACACAATATGTAAAATTAAAAATATGAGTTAAAAATTTGGCAGAACAACAAGGAGATGGAAGTAGAGCAAAAGTATGTTAATTTACTTTTTTATAGCTGAAAACCAGGAGGTATTACAAAATTGGAAAAAAAATTAAAAATAAAAACTTAACTAAAAATACTTTTTTCATAATCTTTTAACTTCAGGAGAATTTCATTAGAATCTAATGTTTCTTGTTGACAATACAATTTTAATTTCAAAAATTTCTTTAGTTTCACATTTTTCTAATAAAATATACAATTTTAAATTTAGATTTTACAAACAACTGTTTTGTGTAATCTCATTTTCCTGTGTTGTTTTGATTTTAATCTATCTTTCATTTATATATTGCATTTACTGTTTTAAGTAGCTTTTTAGAAATTACAACAAAAACAAATAAATCAAGGATAGATTGTAACACACTAATAAGTTATAAAAATGATATCAACAGGGCTGAGGCTGTAGCTCAGTAGCAGAGTGCTTGGTTAGCATGTGCAAAGCACTGGATTCAATCCTTTATACCACATAAAAATAAACAAATAAATTAAAGGCATTCTGTCCATCTACAACAACAATTTTTTTTAAATGATATCACCAATACACCCATATAGTATTGCTGTCATTTTATGGCTTAAAAAAAAATATAGTCTATGATATGTTTTAAGGAAGCTCACCTAACCTATGCCTGGGTTGTGAAGACTGACCCATAAATATCATGACTTCTTCAAACTGGTCTCCCTCTATTGCCTTTTCTCCTGTTATAGTATTACCAAATGTCCTCTAAATTATAAGACAATTTAAAAGATGTAGTGTTAAACTGTTTTTTTCAGTGCAGCATATTTTATCAAAATTTTTGTTAAAAATCATGCAATGTTATAAATATGAGTGAATTTTGGATTTCAACTCTTGCCTGCTACCTGGTTATGACTTCTGTATTGTTAAATACAGTGCACATGATAAAAATGAAGGCCTGAACTCACAAATAAATGTCTATACTTTATCCTCTTTTTACTTTTTTAAAAAACTTTGATTACAAAATCTGTTTCTCAATATTTTTCTTCATTACCAGAAGCATCAGAGATACTTTTATAATATTAAGACAAGTTTTCATAAGTATTTGCACAAATATTTTATTAGATAGGAAAAAGTTTTTCTAGGATGTATAAATACTAAGATAAAGAAGAAAAGATTCAGGAGAGAAGCCTAAAGCCTAAGCAATAGTACTATAATTAATATTTTCAAGAAAATAGAATTCAAGGCCAACCTGCAGAAACTCATTATAAAGTTCTGAAACTTCAATCACATTTCAAATATCAAGCTTAAAATTTTAACTCTTATATTTTCTGCAATGTTTGCAATCAATAAAGACTATAATATCCTTAGAATATTTTTCACAGAAAATGAGTTTTAGAACATCAAGACAAAGAACAAAAGAATTTAGAATTAAACGTGTATTTGAGAAGATCAATGAAGGACATGATTTTAAATTATTTTCCCTTTGTGGGAGATGCACATTTTTATGTCTAGATTTTGTCATCTTTATTAATGCAACATTTAAATTCATGTAACATATAGTTAGGATTATGTGAATTGGTATTATATATCTATGTTTTGAAAACTACAGTATATTTTACTACAAATTTAAAATTTGGACTTTTTATTTCAAATGGAGATATATTTTTCAAGGAAAATATGCTCTAAGGAGTCAATATGAAGAATATAATTAAATAATATGAAATTTTATTTATTAACTTTCTGTTGGTTCTTTAATATTGCCATTCAGATCAGAAATTTACCTTCTTTGATTGTTTTTTAATTGTGATCATAGCGCTTTTTTTAGTGTCATAAAAGGATGGACATTTGCTACTACAGAGAAATAATTAAGGTATCTTTGTTATATTTTTAATGTAGTTATGTCACTGAAACTATTTAATTTATATATTCTTAATTAACCTATATTTCAATGAAAAGATGTTAAGATAATTATTTACAGCACTTTAAGGATTGAAAAATATTTTCTGAAAGATCATAATTGTGAGCGGTAATACTTCTCTATATATGATCAAAGCAAAAATTTAATGCAACAAATATAACGTTAAAATTTTTAAAAAACATGAATTTGAAATTTCAAAGTTTCAGAATTTATTCTACTTTTATGTTTATGTTCACACTGTGTTACAAAGTATATTATTTTATAGAACTTTTTCTCAGCTCTAACCATTAGTTATTCTGAATAGTAGAATTGTATTTATACACAATGTACATATATGTAATCACTATCATGTTTATGCATATATATTATCTCCCTAATTATTATAAAGCCATTACAAAAAGGATATAATGATAAAGGCTTTTGTCTTTTTGTCATTTCCTATGTGCCTACTTACATACTTTACGAGTGCTTAGTAAATAATTATTAATAAATGCTTTCTGTATTCTCATTATAAAATGATAAACTGATACTTCATGAGGTTTGTGTTCACTCAGAACAATTTACTATTTATTTTCAGATCTTGAGACTCTTTCTACATGCAAAAAAATACAATGAAGAAATACACATCTTGTTGAGAAAGATGTGTAAGATGCATGACTCACTGATATGTTAAGAGCCTTCTGGCTTAAAAAAAATTAAAAGGAAAATCCCTTAGTACCATGCATGAATTTGGAGTATGAAATATCCTGAAATGGGTTTAAAAAATATGCATCTTAATTTGCAACATAGACTATGGTAGGTAGTAACAGTCAAAGAACATCGACCTACAAAGAAGCTACAGCTTGGATAGTAAAGGATATTGTACCTGAACTTTACCTATACAATTTTCACCATTAATAACAACTCACATAGAACCTAAATTTGGTGAACACATGAATTCTACAGAGAAAATACTCTCCATGTGATTGAAAATTTCTTGTTGCTTCTTCAGATTAGTGAGAAATCTTCAGCTGTGCTGAACATTGTTTCACTGCTCCCCATCCTCACTCCCTAGCCCCATCAGTTTGGACAACAGAAAACAACATGTTGGAAGTCTGGAATGAACTGTGGGCATGTCTAAGTCATCTCTTAGTGGAGGTGTTCCCCTCAGAGAACCCTTGGTGGAATCTCACCCCTTGGCAACATACAGCATCATCCTGTAATGTTTATGCTTAGGTGTTAACAGGTTTGTTTGATAGTATTTATTCTACTCTTGGCCATCTATTAGTTGGATCACATCTTAATTTCCATTCTCTTTAACCTAAGGATAGTCCATAAAAAATAGTTTTAGAAAAGCTTTTAAAAACTTGCACCTTCCAAGGAACTGAAACAGAAAAAAATTTCAAGACACAACATCCAAATTGCAACTAAAATCTGAAAACAAAAGACAAAATGTTCTAAGGCAGCCTAACAGCAGCTTCTTGGTCTTTTGAAAATAAGCCCTCAGATCTGCTTTTCAGTTTTACAGGATCATGGATACTATATTATTCTATCCTCTCTTGATACTGTTGTGCAATGAGTTCTCATGGGCTTCTGTGCAATAGTGATTCCAATGGTGCTAAATGTGAAACTTTATTTTAAAGGAATGTTAGATAACCATATGTCATACAAGGATAGAGAACAGATTTTTAGTAAAGACCCATTGTAATTTAAGAAGCTACTTCAAGTTACCAGGAATAATTAATTTAATGGTCAAAATTGTTGTCTCCCTGTAATAAATGCTTCATCAATTAAAAGATAAATTATAAAATATATAATGGAAATATAATCACTTAAGCTTACAGAATAGTTTTTACATTGTCTACTCACATAAACAATGCTCTTTTTACATACTTTTACATGTTGGTTTAAAAGGAATGAAGAATGATCCATGAGGTCAATTAATCTATTCCTCCTGCACTTTGTTGCTGCTTTCAGCAAGTAGCTATTTGAAACTACATGACCTCAATCTCCATTATCCCTCAGATACATCATAGAAGCCCTTTTTTGGAAATGTAAAGCTAAGTGATGGTACAATCACAAAGTGTTAAATATTTATGAGGGAAGAAAAGGAAAAGAGGAATTCAATCAGGAGTCTAGAGTTTCTCACTAAAATTGCTTGAAATAAACATTAATTAATATAAAAGGATATTCTATAAAATCAACTCTGCTATTCCCTCATACCTTTACTGACCCAAATTTTTAATTAAAGCATTTGTAAATTAATACATGTTGGAATTATTTATACCAATTATCACCATCAATAAATGACATCAAACAATCTTTAAATTATTTAAAAAGAATTAATAACACTTAACATAAATGTTGAGTTGGTGAAGTCTTGTTATATAAGTCAACATTACATTTTTACTGAACAAAACAATTGTCTTAACTTTATCATGACATTTCCTGTACAGCTTTTAAATAAATTGCACAAAGTACTTTTTTGTTCCTTTCATAAACTGTTGACCTATTAGACTCAAAAATATTCCTTAGAATTTTCTCAGAGCCTGAAAGTGGGCATAGCTTAAAGCGAAAATGTCACTAAATAAGTGGTTGAATTTTGACAACACATATAATATTTGTCAATGCTACAAATTCAGAGAAGAAAAGAACTTCAGCAAAATTCATTCACTAAATGAAAAGAACAAAAGCATTATATAAAACATACAAAAATTGTTGGAAATTATTAATAAAATTTTTAAGCTGAACATTAATATTAAAGACATTCAATTGGTACATATTACCATATTACAATTTTCTCTTATGGCTAGATTAGTGGAGGCTTATAATCTGAACTCAAACTTGAGTCCAAACACAAGTCCAAATGCAGCCTTTACAAGTGAGTTTTCCTGCTCAACAACCCTGGGTGCAGTTAGGCAAAATAATTTCACCTCTATATTAAGGAAAACCATGCCAAAGTTAATGCAACAAAAATATTTCAGTCACTATTAATGAGCTATCAAATACCTTACTGAAGAGGTTATGTTTTATGTCAATGAAGCCAAGTTATGGCTGGCTAAGAAAAAAAATATAGAATCAACTAAATACAAAAAAATCATTAAAAGCCAAGTTATTATTATTATTAAAAGCATTTTCAATAAATAAAAAATTTTGAGGGAAACCATATCTTCTAGTTTTAAAGAGCATACACTTGGATCAGATAGACCTGTATTTGAAACACAATTGTAAAGGATAACTCACAACAGCACCTTAATCAATTTACACAACTTCTCTGAGCTTTGCTTTCTTGCAGGTAAATATAATAGTCATTGCAAAAATCTTAGAACAGTTTTTCATACTTATGAAGCAATCAGTGAATGTGGATGACATTATCTTTATTATCAAGGCAGTAAAATTATTTTATTCTCTTACTTTTGAATAAGGTTTAAACTTAATGTAGGTAGTTATAAATAAATTATATAAAATAGTATTATATCTGAATATTATGCTGAGTTTTATATTTTATAATTTGAGTTTTCAAATGTAATAAAAACATTAAGTTTGGGTTAATGGGGAATGTTAAAACCTTAACATAATAATAATTCCAGGTCAAATAGTGTAGGAGGAGTCCTAAATTCAATCAATCTATGCAATGGTTTCTTATTTATTTTGTTTCAACCCAGTCTCTGTTCTATACATCCGCTAATATAAGGCTTCCTTATTTCTTTCCTGGATCCCACAATTATCTTCTAATTGTCTGCTAATAGCCAACTCCCTTTCTCTTCAAACCATCTTCTAGATAGTTATGAGAATTGTGCTGCTAAAACAATTATGATTGTCTAAGTCTTCTGTTTTGCAACATCTATGAATCCTGTACTTCAATAGATTAAACTGTGCGTTCCTCAAAGTCTAATTCCAATCTGTGTTCACAACTCTAAGTTCAACTTTCCATGCTGGAATTGCTCATACCAATAAATATTCATCATTCCTCCAGTGGCCACAAATTTTGTAGTGCTTTCAATGTGTGCACTATCCTGTCTTGGAGCATATGCTCCCCTGTGCCTGCTTTACCTTCCCATAAAAACTCAGATCAAAACTCATCTTCTCTCTAATCTTCTCCTATTCCCCACTCAGGAAATCACACCCCTTTCCTGTGTGCTATTGCAAAGCTCTGCTCAGAAGGCCATAACATTTTTTAACACATAAAATGGAACTTCTGCCTCTTTCTATTATTTTTATACTAGTCAAACTTCAAGACTAGAAACTGTCCTATTCATGTTTGTATTGTTATGTTTCATAGTATATGAAATATAGTCAGACATATTCAATAAACACTCAAGGAAGGAATGAAGGAGAAAAACTAGAGAGAAGCATGTTTTGATCCTCTATACCTACTCCATGTTTAAAAGACTATTTACTCTCTCTCCTTCTGTATTCTCATTGTTAAAATCATAATTCAGTTATCTGTAATTCTGCCAAAAATGTGCCTTGCCCCAAATAATCCATGTTTACAATCTTACAACCTTTATCAAACTTGGTTATTTTAGACCCTGCAACATAGGTTAACTATAAGCAGAGAGACAGGAAACAGGTTAGAGTTATACTAATTAATATCTATTATCCTCATATTCTTCTCACTTCTTGCATCTTATGTTACAGAATATAAGAGAGAGTACAGAATATAAGAGAATGCACAATATAAGATATATACATTGTACCAAATAAGACACAGAGAGAACTTTTAATAGGGTATCATAGTCATTGGAATTGATCTTCTTGGGTTGCATTATGACTTCAGCATTTACTATATTCGTGATCCTGGAAAATTTCTTAATCTTTTAGCCTCAGTTTCCTCCACAAATGGTAAAAATGTTTTTTAAATAAAAATATCTAAATATTTCTCATCAAACATTACAACCTCATGCAACTCTGTGATTATAAAACAGAAAACTCATATGAGATACTTACTTAGAACAATGCCTTGCTCATTGGTAAGTTTTCACCAATTGTTAGCTTTTATTTTCATAATTTGGAGAGGGTATTAATTTTAACTGCAATGGTCTCACACTATAATTTTATTTTGTATTTTCTGTTCTATCTTTTGGTACTGTTCTCCTCCTCATGACTCCACCTGACTTTGTACTTAGGCTTTTACAGAAGACTTTGAGTAGTGTCTGCATACCACATATAATCAAGGCCCATTTGATTAATAAACATTTTTACTCTTTACACAGTTAATTTGGTATCTTATAAAAACCATACCTATTAAATTAGACAAAACAAAATGCTAATATTATGCCAGCTATTATATAATTCAGAAATAATACACAGAAATATGGAAGGTATAAATTTGTATGTATATATTCATATCCATTGAAGAAATATTGAGGTAGAAATTTAATATGGGTATTTGGAACAGAGAAATGTCGAGTTTCTGTATCATGTAATTGTCTTTTTTACTTGCTTACTCTGAAAATTTGAGTTTGATTTTTTTTTCACAAATAACTTCTACTTTCTCATATTTTATTCTTTGTGAATTTAACTCAAGTAGTTTGCCTAAAAGTACTTTGCCAGAGTTTATTTTTCAGAATTTTAAAATATTCTAAAGGTTTAATCAATAAAGTACAACAGGTGAATGAGGTAAATAAAATATCTTAAAACAATTTTCATGGCACTATGCAAATATATATATATACATATATATATATATATATATATACACACACACACACATATACATACATACATACATACACACACACACACATATATATATGGTATATGTATATATGTGTGTACATATATATAGTATGTGTGTTTGTATATGTATATATGTGTACAATTTTTATTATATATACTTAAAGTTTCTGGTAATAATCCATTATAACTGTGTTTTTAAAAGATTTTAATACACTTATAAACTTGTTTAATTTTCATGAAGTATTGAGATTTTATAACTTTGGTAAACTTTGAGTTCAACATTAACATGTTACAAATATTTTATAACAGACATAACATTTGTCCTGTATTTTAGATAATAATTAATCGAAATATAGGGGTAAATATGATACTTAAAATCATTAATTATTTCTTAATATTGATCAAGAAGGGCTACCAATATTTTAATACATTAATGGATATAACAAATTAATTAAAGGACACTATTAATGATGTAAAACATTGATTAAGTGATGGAGTTTTGTTTATCAAAATAAACAAAGCATAGATTTTACAGAAAGAAATAACCTCAGAAATTATCATATCCTTTACAATTGAAAATAGACATTTTATAGGAATTATATGTAATTTGAGAATGTAAATTACTTTTCATGTTTGAAAATCAATCAGAATGAAATCACTGAATTTTAAAATTATATTTTAAGTTGACAGTGAAATTTATCAAACAAAAATGTGTTACTCTCAAGAATTTAAAAAGATTCAGTGACAATCCAGCAATTGTACTGTTTGTATTTACCCAAATGAGCTGCAAGAAAATAGCACATGATTGTTTAGAACAGCTTGATTCAAAATTGCCAGACTTGAAGGCAACCAATCTTTCCTTCCATTTGTCCATGGATAAGTAAACTGTGCTACAGCTACATACAGAAGCATAAACTTTGGACATAAATATGAATGAGACATCCAACCATAAAAAAGATATAAGAGTACCTTAATTATATATTGTTTAAAAAGCCAGTTTTAAAGAACTACTTATTGTATGATTCCAATTATATAATATTCTGGAAAAGGTAAACTAGTAGAGATAGTAAAAAGATCAGAGGTTTCCAGGGTTTACAAGCCGTGTTAGAAATGGCTGACTAGGTGGTACACAGGGGATTTATATGACAAGTGTGATCTTGCCATGGTGGATGCATGATATTATGCACTTTGTAAAACTTTAGGAATCATACAACTCAATGAGTAAATTTTAATTTAAATCATAGACATTATTTAATCCTAATTGTTCATCAATTGTAACAAATGTATCACACTAAAGTAAGATGTTAATAGGGAAAAATGGGTGAGAGAAGGAAATATAGCACTCTCTGTTCTTTTTTTTTTAACCTAAAAGTATGAAAATAAATAAAATGTATTAATTTAAATAGAAAATCAATATGTGAGATTATGTTAGAAAGAACTTAAGTTTTTAATATATGAGAAAGACTATTTGTCTCTCTGAACTAAATCTACATTGTCCTCAGTGTAAAAAAATAATGTAATTCAGTTTACTGAAAGATATTTTAAAGAATCAATGTAGTATAGTATTTCCCAAACTATTTTCACTCCCATACAAATATATAAACATGTAGGCAAGCATGAAGATTACTAAAATATTTTCATGTTCATACAGATATATAAACATGTGCATGGAACAGAAGTGTGAATCTGAGCTAACTTACACCATTTAAAAATAGAGGGCTAATAACAGTGACCCATGCCTAAAATCCCAGAAACTCCAAAGGCTGAGGTAGAGGATTGCAAGTTTGAGGTCAGCCTGGGCAACTTAGCAACTCCTAGTCTCAAAATAATAAAATAAAAGGGATGAGGATATAACTCAGTGATAGAGCACCCCTGGGTTCAATCTCCTGTAACACAAAATAGATACATACATAAATGCATAAATATCTTCATAAATAAATACATTAGAAAAATAAATTTCATACAGCTTTGTAATTGCTGCCAGTTGAATGTTGGGACATTTGCTTATTACATAAAAGTATTATTAGAAACATGTCCATCTGTAATTTTATTATTTATCCACAAATAAAAGAAAGAAGACTTTCATAGGCTAGGAATTGTTCATTCTTTCATTTACCTGAAAAATAAGACATTGTTTTTATAATATGCACAAACTTGTGCAGACTAATTCTCATTTCTCTTGTATTATAACCCATCTCTTAAATAGCATTCCCCATGAACTTGCAAGGTATACTCAAAGAGGCTATCAAAAGAAACCTTTCCATAGCCTTTTCTCATTTAATCTTTCTTGCTTTTTTAAGAGCATAGTGCACACCTGGTGAGAGAGCTTTTGTAAATCACGAAAGAAAGCTTACAATGTGATTCATATTTTAAAAACATTTCATCACTGAGTGATTTTTTTTCTCCTACCTTGAAAGAATGTCAGCACCTTTACAAGTATATTATCTCCTGATTTTCTAATCAAAACAATCCAGGCTGGGAGACAGTAGGAGCTACTTAAAACAATGAATACCACTGTAATGCATTTTAGTTGAATCATTTGCTAGATGCAGAAAACAAAATAGGTCATTTCAGTGAAATCTGAACTCATGTAATAGGCATGCATCTTTATATTCCACACACTTTGTTGATCATTGGCTGAATAGCATCGTGCCTGGAGCCAACTGACAGGAATTTTAACCTGATTAAATGTCCCAGTATGCCTTAATACCTTTAAATGGAATTTTTATGGCCTGTTCTGCACGCATATTATTAATACAGTGTCATCAAGAAAACCACAGACACGCATAATAGCTCATCAATTTGTAACTAAGCACTTTTGACCTTGAAAAATCAGCTGTCTTTCAGATTAATGTAGTTACATTTTAGGCAGAAAAAGGGGCCATAAAATTATCATGCTTATTTTTGTAACATGTCAGGATGAGAATTAGGAGTAAGGGCCCTGCTGATGGCTTCTTATTGATATTGCTGCCAACCTCTGACATCTGAATTAGAAACTCTGAGACCTCATCCTAATAAAAAACCCACTTAAACATTAAAATTTCAGCAAAAGGGATGTATATAATATACTGCTGACAAGATGAAGGGGAAGAATCTAAGTTACCATCCTCACTGATGTTCATATTTCTTAGAAAATTAAAAGAAAGGAAAAGGTCCCAGACTTTTCCCTCTTGCACATATGCATGCACACATATCTGCAAAATAATAACACAATTGATAAAAAGAAAAGATTATCATTAGCACAGCAACATTCTACCATCCAATGATCAAAAGTAAACAAGAAATGAAAAA
This sequence comes from Urocitellus parryii, assembly GCF_045843805.1. Classification (NCBI taxonomy): domain Eukaryota; kingdom Metazoa; phylum Chordata; class Mammalia; order Rodentia; family Sciuridae; genus Urocitellus; species Urocitellus parryii. Next base: position 235,562,761 of record NC_135531.1, on the reverse strand, counting down.
AGATGCCAAATGCTCATAGACACAAATTGAAAAATGCTGGAAATTTATTTTTAATTCAAAAACAAGACATGAAAACTGCAATATGAAATAGATGTGCTGATTTTTTTTCCTGAAAGTAGTTCATACAGCTAATGCCAATTTAATCATTTCAGAGGCTAAAAAATAAAATTAGGTGACTCACCACCTAAAAGAGAGCACCTAAAAATAAATTCGTACTCTCTGACTCTAAAGGTATCATTTTCATTAAACTCATTAGTTATTATTTAAATAAATAGGCTTTGGAAGAAGTTACTGAGAATGGAGAAAATTTTCCAGGAACATAACAATGCCAGAGCTGAAATAGACCATCACCATCATACAGTCTTACAGTGTGTTCAATCAGAAGAAAGGACTCTAGACAAAATTCAGAGTTGTTAACTGAAAGTTTCTTTGGTATTCTTATTAGAGTTTTTTCCCTTGTAATATTCTGCAAAATTATAGGCTAGTTTACATATATCTATTTATTTATTCTGAAAGTAGTCATGGTGCAATTAGGAGGAATTTTATCCAGCTGAAATATGATTGATTTTTATTTAAAGATTGCATAAAGACTACTAAAGAATAAAGGCAATCCTTAAAGTGTGATTTTCGTGGGCCCTTTCACAGTATCTTCCTAAGATAAATCAACTATTATAATAGTTAAAATTATCACTCTTACAGGAAACTAGAGAGGCCTCATATCTTTACTAAAAATGAATCTTTTTCCTGAGGAATTGCTACAAAAGAGAACCATGTAACAATTAGAAGGAAATCAGACTAGAGGTAAATAAAGAGAATCTTTCCTTGGAGCGAGACCCTGTCACTAAAATAAAATACAAAATAGGACTGGGATGTGGCTCAGTGGTTCAGTGCCCCTGAGTTCAATCCCTGATACCTTCTCCCTCCCATAAAAAAAAAAAAAAAGACTGTGTTAAAGATACTTACCATATGAAACAATTTGTAACCAAGTAAGAAATTGTAAACGTTTCAAAGAACTATCTGATCCTTCCCACTGAGTTGGGTTGGACACAGATAGCTTGGTGGAAAATATCTACCAAAAAAGAAAAGAAAAGAAACAAAAAGTAATTTTTATGGTTTGGATCTAGAATATCTCCCTGCCCAGAGGCTCTTGTGTTGAAAGCATGATCACCAGCACTGAGGTTCAGAGATAGTGGTTTTAGACAATGATTTTATCATGAGGGCTTTGACCTTAACAGGGGATTAATCCATTGAAGGCTAAATGGATTAGTGGGAGGTGGGACATAGTTGAAGGAAGTAGTTCATTGAGGACTTGTCAGAAAGGAATATCTTTTCCCTAACTTTCTCTCTCTTTCTCTCTCTCTCTCTCTCTCTCTCTCTCTCTCTCTCTCTCTCTCTCTCTCTCTCTCCCCCTGCTTCTCCACTACCATGAACTGAGCAGCTTTCCTCTGTCACTCCCTTCTGCCATGATGTTTCCACTTTGGAGCCAGCCAACTTCAGACTGAAATCTCTGAGATTATGAGGCAAAATAAGTCTTTACTCATTTAAGTTTGTTTTTGTCAGGTATTTTGGTCACAGAAACAAAAAACTGACACATCCATGTTGCATCTAGTAAGTAAAAAGGGAAAAAAGGAAAAAAAAAGAGACAAAATCTCAACCTATTTTTTTTTTTTGGATCTATAGTAAATCTATTATCCAAATCTGAAAATCCTTAAATTTATAATGACATATTGGTTCCAGCAATACAATAAAAATTATATATGCTTTAACATGGGAAATATAAACATCAATCCTGGGTAACTATTAATATGGCATCATATCTATTAAAACATAGGTTGAAGAAAATTATTATAATCATAGTAATTATCAAAAATTGTCATTTTATAGAAGTGTACCTTTTGTTCTAGTTTGCTCATTTTTTAAACAAGAATTATAAAGATAGTCACTAACTATAATAAGATGTACCCATAAGATCAAATATTGTCTTTGGCAGTGAAACACTAAGGCAGTCTTCTTAATATTGTTTTAATGAAGACCATGAGCTCTGACATTCATGTGTTTATTATAGGGAAAAAGGCTATACTTACCATATTTTAGTTCACTGAACCAAAGAACCATTGTACTATATAGGAATGACACTGAGAACATACACTTGTTACAAATTTTTTCTTACATTTTTAAATTTGTTCTAATTAGTGTATACACATGACAGCAGAATACATTTTCACACAATGTACACAAATGAAGCACAACTTCTTCCTCCTCTGGCTGTACATGCAGAGTCACACCAGTATTTTAATCATATATGTATATAGAGTAATAATGTCGGTTTTACTCCACCATCCTTCCCATTCCCACAACATTGTTCCATTCTGCATAATCCAAAGTTTCTTCATTCTTCCCTACACACCCCCTCCCATTATGGATTAGCATTTGTTTATCAGAGAAAACATTCAACCTTTGGTTTGAGGGGTTTGGCTTATTATATTTAGCGTAATATTCTCCAGCTCCATCCATTTACCTGTAAATGCCATAATTTCATTCTTCCTTAAGACTGAGTAGTACTTAATTGTAGTATATGAACCACATTTTGTTTATCCATTTATCTGCTGAAGGTTATCTAGTTTGGTTCCATAGTTTTGCTATTATGAATTGAACTGCTATAGTGATTTTAAGTCCTTTGAGTATAAACCAAGGAGTGGGATAACTGTGTAAAATGGCAGTACCATTCCAACTTTTCTGAGTAATCTCCATACTGCTTTCCAGAGTGGTTGCACCAATTTGCATTCCCACCAGCATAGAACTAGAAAAAGTAATCATGAAAATCATTTGAAAATATGAGAGACCCAGAATAGCCAAAGCAATCCTTAGCAAGAAGAGTGAAGCAGAAGATACCATAATACCAGACATTAAACTATATTTCAGAGCAACAGTAACAATAACAACATGGTACTGGCACCAAAATAGACTGATGGTACAGAATAGAAGACACAGGGACAAACCCACATAAATATAGTTATTGCATACTAGACAAAGATGCCAAAAACCTACATTGGAGAAAAAATAGCCTCTTCAACAAATGGTACTGAGAAAACTGAAAATACATATGTATAATTATAATATACCAATTAAAATAACAATAAGTAAAAAGAAGAATTAAAGGAAGGTCAGTAGAATAGAGGAAAAGGGCAGAGGAGGAAGGAGAGTAGGGAAAGGGGAAGTACTGGAAATTGAAATGGAGCATGGTATATGCATTTATAAATATTAAAACCAGTATTGGAATATTCAGGTGAAAGAAAGAAAAAGATTACATTATAGACACTGGTAGATGATATGATAAAATCTCAATTGCCTCCAAAAGAAGATAAATAATCTCTTCAATATGCTGGGTTTTTAAAAAATTCATTATTGTTCCTAAAATGTGCTTGTCTATATATATATATCAGTTTTGGGATGTATTGGGAAAATAATCTGTGTAAAAGAGCAAAACTAAATATCTGACTGATAGCGATAGCCCTAAAATAAGACTAATGTATACATGATGAACAAAAACCATTTTACTGAAGGCATAGAACTTTGGATTAGGCATATGATAGAGAGAAATCATATTACTGATTTAGAATATGTGTTAGCTTTCCATTACTGTATAAATATGTGACAAATATCAAGTTAGAAAAAGGAAATGGTTGGACATGGAGACACAGGACTACAAGCCCAGTGACTTGATAGGCTGAGACAGGAGGATGACAAGGCCAGCCTCAGCAACTTAGTGAGGCTTATGCAACGTAGTGAGACTCTGTCTTAAAAAATAATAATTAAAAAAAAAAAGGATGGATGGGGAGGTGACTCAGTAGTAAAGCATCCCTGGATTCAATCCCCAGTGCAAAAAATAAAATAAAATAACAATAAAAAACCAAAAAGGATTATTTTGGCTGGAAAATTGGAGATTTTAGTCCAAGAATGATTGGTCTCATTGCTTTGTGTTTGTGGTGGCACAGTTTATCATGGTGGGAGTGCCTGGACAAGGCGGCCCATTCACCTCATGGCTGAATGTAAAAAAGAACAAGAGATTAGTGTCCCACAGTGTCACTGTCCATTAGTGATATTAGTGTCCATTAGTATCACTGTCAAAGTCATGCCCCAATTTCCTCCCACTAGGTATCATCTCTTAAGGTTCTATCATATCCAATAGCACTGTAGGCTGGGAATCAAGTCTTTAACTCATGGGCCTTTAGGGGACATTTAAACTCCAAATTATAGAAAACATCAAATATTAAAAAGTCTGCTCAGTTGATACTCATCAAAAATTCATCAGAGTTTAATCAAATCTGTAAAAAGTACATTTTATATTTTGATGTTAGAGATTCAAAAAATGATAAAATAATTACACATAAAATTTAATTTAATAAATATAAGGTATAATTAATAAAAAGGAGCAATGATAAAGTATTTCTGGTAGCAGAGAGTAAAATGTATAATAAGGGACAAACTTAAAACACTATGGTACTAACAAAAAAATGGTAAAAACAAATGGAACAGATATAGATTTTATTATACAAGCTAAGTAACAAAACAAAATACAATTAAATTTTTCTCATATGTTAAACTCAAATATCAGAGTTATTAAAAATTGATGTTATAAAAACAGCAATAAGGATTTTTAAGCAATGTTACTTAAAAAATAACAATCAGTATAGAGATGTCTAATTCCTTGATTTCTTTTATATTGCTGGTTTGGGGATTTATTATCCTTTAACACATCTGTGAGCTATCAAATAATAAATAATCCAAAGATTTTTTATGGTTTGAACTTTAGTCCCACTGTTTGGGCGTCCTAGTTTTGCTATTCTGTAGTGTTGGTTTTCTTTAAAAGCTGATTATTTTTGCTGATTCATAAGAGGGCAGCGATTTGGCAGCATTGGTAACTTGGAAAATATTCCTCAACATAAGGGAAATTGACGGTACTAGAAGCTTTTAATTCAGAGGGCAGCTGCCCTGCAAACATCTGATGAATTCTTCCACTAACTCTTAAACGCACACTTTGTTTCCATTCTCTGCTCTTGTTAATGTCAATATCCCAAGAATTTCACTGGAAGACTTTTTGAAAAGAGTAGGATACCATTCTTTAGCTTTATTTTGCTGGGGGATGCTTATCACAAAGTAACCTCATATTAATCTAATATCATTTTCTTGGTATTTAAAAACGTTCTTCAGTATCCTTATAGGTAATTGATTTTCCTCATTTTGCACTGTTTTAATATGTTTATGTGACAGTCTTCTAGCACTTCCAATAAACTTTAAAAGAGGGCATACAACACTGAAGTGCTTCAGCATTAATATTAAACAAAATCCAGAAAGCAAAAATCTTTCTAATCAAACAGCAATGCCAGAAATTATTTTAAAAACATACTGATATCTGATCACATAAAATTTAAAAATTTCTTTCTCATACAACTAAAAAATAAAAACATTATGAAGGCCTTAAATGAAGTTAAAATACAAATTATCAGAAAGTAAATATTACAGAGGCAATGGATTTATGATTGAATATCCTTAATGATATGATTGTTAATAAAATTTTAAGACAGTATTAGAAAGACAAAACCAGAATTAAAAAGTAGACAAATTATATTTACTAATAGTGAAATGCAATGGCCCATAAATGTAAAATATGTTCAGCAGAAGTAGTATTCAAAGAAATGCAAATTAATTAGTTCCCCTGACTTTTTTCACTTAGAATACTAGGAAGATTTAAGAAGAAATAGAAATACCATGAAACAAAAAAGGAAGAGCAAAGTTGGCACCCTTCTACACTAGCAGCGAAGGTAAAAATAGTAAATCTTTACTAAAGGTTACATTAAAATGTGAATCAAAATAATTGTTTAAAACACATAAAGGAATAAAAACACCTTAGAAATTCTTGCTGAGGAAAACTATATATAATCAAGTAAGATGTAAATATATCCATGTGTGTTATAGTACTCACAGTAAACCTAGGCAATGATCACATTTTTTAAAAGACTACAATTGGAAATGGATATCTTAGAGCACATGTGATTATTAAGAAGTCTTTATTTCCATTTATTGACTTGGGAAAGATTATGAAATTCTAAGATGAAGAATTAATGAACTGTTGATACGATCATGTTGATCATATCACACATCAAATACACACATTATTTGAATATATATTTGACATAGAGATGTGTGTATGTGTGTATACATACAAAAAAATGATGTGTATGTGTATAAATTCAACAAATAATGGTTAATTTTGGAATAACATAACATATACTATCATGCTATGTTTACATTTCACTTAATTTTCAATTATCTTTGCAATAATAAAATATTAATTTTATCATTTTTACCTTATTTTGAAAAGTGTAAAATTTAAAAAAAAAACACTTCAGTTTTGGAGAAAACTAAATCCATTATAAAAATAATTAATAATATATAGGAAGGAAATGACTTCAAATATTATTTTTCTACTTTATACTGAAGTCACTTTACTCTTTATCCCATAGTCTCATCATAAGTTTCTGTCAGGTAAAAGTGCCTTTCTCTAATGCCTCTCAATCAGTCCTGTTAAAATATGTCAAAGACTCTGAATTATACTATATTATACTATAAAGAGAAGTTTTTCCTCTCTTCACATTTTTCAACAAAATGTAATAAGCAGGGTTGGAAAATCTGGCTGCTATAATCAATAGCAGCATATTTTATTTTATTACTTTTTCTTATTTGAGATACATTTTTATTCTAATTTGTTGTATATGACAGCAGAATGCATTACAATTCATATTACACATATAGAGTACAATTCTTCATATCTCTGGTTGTACACAAAGTATCTTCATACATGTACTTAGAATAATGATGTCCATCTCATTCCATCATCTTTCTTACCCTCATGTTCCCATCCTTCCCCTCCCACCCCTTTGCCCTATCAAGAGTTCATCTAATCCTCCCATGCACCCACTCTCAACCCCATTATGAATTATCATACTTTTATCAAAGAAAACATTGAGCATTTGCTTTTATTTGGGGGGGGGTGGCTAACTTCACTTAGCATTATATGCTCCAACTCCATCCATTTACCTGCAAATAACATGACTTTATTTCTTTTAATGCTGTATTATATTCCATTGTGATATATACACCACATTTTCTTTATCCATTCATCAACTGAAGGGCATCTAGGTTGGTCCCACAGTTTAGCTATTGTGAATTGTGCTGCTATAAACACTGATGTGGCTGTGTCCCTGTAATATGCTTTTTTAAAGGCCTTTGGGTATAGACCAATGAGTACGATAGCTGGTCAAATGGTGGTTCCATTCCCAGCTTTCCAAGGAATCTCCATACTGCTTTCCACATTGGAAATTTGCAGTCTCACCAGCAATGTGTGAATGTGCTTTTTCCCCCACATCCTTGCCAACACTTATTGTTGTTTGTATTCTTAATAGCAGCCATTCTGAGATGTAGAACATTTTTCATATACTTGTTGATTTATTTTATATCATCTTCTTCGAAGTGTCTGTTCAGTTCTTTTGCCCGTTTATTGATTTTTTTGGTATTAAGTTTTTTAGTTCTTTATATATTAGATTATAAAGAGCACAGATTAAAAAGAACTCTTATAGGTTAGGGCTCTATCTGATGTGCATGTGGTAGAAATTTGCTCCCAAAATGTAGGCTTTCTATTCACTTCACTGATTGTTTCTTTTGCTGAGAAGCAGCTTTTTAATTTGAATCCATCCATTTATTGATTCTTGATATTAATTCTTGGTGCATTATTCTTATACATAATAGTGTGATTCATTATGCCATGTTTATACTTGTACATAATATAATTTTTTTGAGATTGGGACGCTTATATTGATATGTCCAATTAATTGGCTAAACTATTTCCTAATGATGGTCCATATTAACTATTCTTTGAAAGTACCAGATTTGTCACTAATTGAAATGCACAAATAGCAATTTTAACTTTACTAATACTTTATAATCTATGAAACAGATGAAAGGGGTGTTGTTCTATCAAAATAATAAGACAAATTCACACTAATATTGACATACTTGTAAAAAGTACAGTTACAAGTTATCACAATCACATTTTTATTTAACATTTAGCTAAATGAATCACTATAATACTTGCTGTGTATGAAGAATTATTTTTTATTTAAAAGAGTATTTTAAATTTCTTTACACAGCTATAAATAATTTGCATCCACTTACAATTTTTATTACTTTTCAGAATAATATTGCTTCAGAGATCCCTGGTAGACAATCCCAAAGCCAAAGCAAATATTCTATTGATTACTTAAATAAAGCTTAGATATTTCTTATTTTCTCACATTCTCTAATTAAATATATACTTTATACTCCAAATATCAATGATTTAATTGATATTCTCTCAATCTTCCTCCCTCTCCCTCCCTCCCCACCCCCCCCCTTTATCTACACACTACACACACACACACACACACACACACACACACACACATTTATTTTGTTTGATTTGGAACATTTGGGAGATGTCATGGTTCAACTCAGAAGATTCAGCACATCATGGCTGATCTCTGGAGTTTCATGTGTGTAGGGATATAGTGGTGTGCCACCACATTTGTTTCTTCAGCTGCTAATGACTCAGCTCTGACTTAAGTGGCCTCACTCAAGTTTATGTTGTCTCCATGGGCAACTTGTCATCAATGATGGGTTGACACAAAACTACAAAACCTTCCCTCAATTTGGAACATCTCTGACAGGCCATCTCAGCCTAAGAGTATCCAGTAGATTGTATTTTGGATCAGCAGAACCAGGTGTACACTGCATTAGAGTTGGCTCCTTTTCTGACCATTCTGCTGCCTTTGCTCTCTTACAGGTATTGTAATGGTTCTGACACCAATTAAACTTCCTGTAAACAAATCAGACTCAGGACCCATTTCCTGAAAATCCCATGTACAAGAGTATGTGATTTTTTAAAATAATTTTTTTACAAAGGAGTTCACTTATATTTTGCCTCATATTTCATATTTAGAAGTCTTTTTATTCTGAGTAATGCAAAAGTCTACCTCAGTTTTTCTATTTTGAAGAAATCATCCATTTCTCATAGGCAATTGAAGAAGAAAATTACATGAGGCCCATGAATGAGAGGATAAAGCAATCATCTCCTCATCTCAATGATTACTATTAAATGGATCCATTCCATTGCTGACAAAAAGGAAAGGAAGGTCTATGTACATCTGTCCCTATTATCATATGTACAGCCAGATGAGCTATGATTCTATTAGTTCCCAGACTCATTAAGGTCAAGTCAGGTTACCATTCAGGAAGAAAATATAATGGAAAATCATGCTGCTACAGCAATATTAATGATTCATTAGGTGACATTCTACCCTCTGGATGTTCATGAAATAAACTAAGTCCAAAGTGTCATAGCAGCTACACCAAAGCCATGACATAATAAAACAGAAGAAATGTTATGCCAAATTTTATTGTGTAAAATTAAGTCCAACATATTATGTTTTCTATGCAGATATTTACATGGTTTTCATAAATTAAATTAAAATTTTTATTTGATTTGCATTTCTTGGTTATAGTCATAAATCCCTATATGCAGATTATATTTCTCATAAGTAAATATTTCTTTTTACCCAGCCCTAAATTCTTTGAACTACAATGGTAATCCATTGCCACATTTGTACTCGGTAATCATCATGTTAAGCATAGTTATTTGGAAACACTAATAGTAACATTTTACACATTTCTTACAATGTGACAGATAACAATATTACATTCCTTACACATATGAACTCATTCTATTGTTATGCAACCTCATATTCAGGAATAAGATAAGATGGCTTAGGATATTTGCCAAAGTTACACAGGTAGCAACTGTTGGAGCGATAATTTTACACCAGAAATCCTGATTCAACATTTTTAAATTTATGTTTTATTAGTGCATTATAGATTTACATAGTTGTCGGATTCATTATGATATATTTATGAATCCATATAGCATAATTTGTTCCATTTCAATCCTTGATACTATCCACTTCCCTATCCTCCTTTCTCTGATCCTCCTACCTCTACTGTATTCATCTTCCTTCTATTAATATTTAAAACTAGGGGCATTATAATTATACATGAAAGTGGAATTAATATTGATATATTCTTACATGCACATAGCATAATTTGGTTAACCTCATTCTACAATTCTTCTCCTTTTCTATCCCTGCCCTCTCACCCTCAATCCTCTTCTTCAACTTCACTGTTCTCCCTATTTTCATGAAACCACCCCCTCCTTATTTCTCTCTACCTTATGCTTATAAAATATTTCACCATTGACTTTCTGAGTCTAGCCTAATTTACTTTTACTTACTAGGGTGTTCTCCAGTTCCATCCACTTACCAGCAAATGCCATAATTTCATTCTTCTTTATGGTTGAGTAAAACTCCACTGTGTATACGTACCAAATTTTCTTTATTCATTCATCTGGTTCCATAATTTGGCTATTGTGAATTATACTATTACAAGCATTGAAATGCATGTATCACTCTAATATATTGATTTTAGATCTTTGGATAAATGCCAAGAAGTGGGATCGCCAGGTCAATTGGTGAGTTCATTCCTACTCTTTGGAGGAATCTTTATACTGATTTCCACAGTGGCTGTACTAATTTGTTGTCTCATCAACAGCACAGAAGTGTCTTTTTTTCCCTACATCTTCACAAGCATTTATTGTTATTTGTATTCTTGATGATTGCCATTCCAACTGGACTGAGAAGAAATCTCAGTGTAGTTTTAATTTACATTTCCTTGATTGCTAGAGATATTGAATATTTATTGATATTATTGGTATTAAGTTTTTTAGTTCTGTATATATTCTGGATATTAATCTAGTAGCAGAAGAAAAGCTAGCAAAGATTTTTGTATTTTTAATTTTAATTAATATTACCAAATTCTTTTCCAAAAGGCTATTAACAATTCACATTCACCATCAGTAAGCAAGCAATATGATATTTTAACCTCTTCCTCTCTAACAATAGATTCCAGAGCTGTTTTTATCAGTGAATTATAATTATACATAATAGAGGGATTTATTGCTACATATCCATACATACCAAACTAATCAAGAGAGAAAACCCAAATAACAAAATTACAGTTAAAAAGATATCCCCATAGACATTCCTAATATCCAAAGGATGATTAAAAACTATTTTGAAAATTTAGACTTTAATAAACCAGAAAATCTAGAAGCTATTGCCAAATTTCTAGATACATATGATTTACTACCCAAATTGAAACAAGAGATTATACAAATGAAAAGCAATGAGATTGAAGCAGCAATTAAAAGCTTTCCAACATAGAAAAGCCAGAACCAGATTGATTCTCAGCTGAATTTTATCAGACCTTTAAAGAACTAATGCCAATTTTTCTCAAATTATTTCATGAAATAGCAAGGAACAGAATACTTCCAAATTCATTCTATAAAGCCAGTATCACCCTGATACCAAAACCAAACAAAGACACATCAAGGAAAGAAAACTAGAGACCAAATATTCCTGGTAAACACAGACATTAAAATCCTTAATTTTACAAGGCCACTTCAAGTTTTTCATTATTGGGACCAACATTGTGCATTATAATAAACTAAGAATTAGAAGAGATATAAAAGGGAAGAGGTAGACCTAAACAAGCCAACCAATGATTAATGTTCATGCTGTAGACAGATAAACACCGGATGCTGAGACATCTTTGGAGTAGGGGAGATTCTGGACGAAGGTGAGTTTTGATCTAAAAATTAGCATAAAATAAGCAGTAAAGAGAATTGTGGGAAGAGTGAACTATGAAGACAAATGCCTTCTACAAATTTATAGCATATGGCATTTGGAGAAATACACGAGTAGTTTGGTGTGGCTGAAATAAGGGGACTTGCTATGTTGCAGTAGGGACTGTCAGAGTGGAACCGTAAGAATAGTCACTCTTTCAAGGGTATTTTGTGAATTGTGGCCTGATTCAATCCTTTGGAAAAAAAAAAAAAAATCTCTGATTTTTGAATCCTCTTGTTGTGAGTTTGTAAAGTTCCTAGTACTGCAACATTAGTCGAAATTTTGTTTTGGAAATTTAGATATTGGGTTTCTATGCTATAGTAGTTAAAATAGGTATTTAAATATTTACTCGTTTAAATGATTATACAGCACTTCCCCCTCTCTCTTTAGTTAGGACAACAAAGTGCTCCAGATTTTTCAAAGGAATTTGATGTAAGGTTTTCACTAGAAGCAGAGAAGCACTGAGAGAACAAAAAGACTACAGTGAAATACCTCAATATCATTAACCATAGTAAGCAGCTAATGTCTCTCAGGATAAAGGAATGCACATTTGGGCTTATTGAGATCACAGTTTATCATCTCAGATAAGAAGATGAAGGTAATGGGAAGAACACCAAGGGAACATACTGAGGATGAAGCTCCAACTTTATATAGAAGCTCCACATGGTAGGTACTAGACCCCTTGAGTTGCCACATAGTTGGTACTAGAATTGTTCAGGAAGAGAGTGAATATTGAGACTTTATAAGGGATACCCAGAACTAGGTCTTGGACTGAAGTAAATCTCTCACCTGCATTTTCCAGAACTGCTGAAGGTTGTTGCAATCAATTGCTACCTACTGCTGCTGGCCTCCCAGTTCAGAGACTGTGACCTATCCACAGTATGTCCACAGAAGCCACATAAAGAACAAATCTTTTCTTCCTGTATCTCTGACTTCTAAAACCAATGCCTTGTGTGGCAGAAACACACTAAAAGTCAGCAAGAAATCAGCAGGAATGAAATTTAGGAAATGTAGTTTGAAGTTTTCAATCTCTTAACAGACATAAAAAGAACACAGAAGGATAGGAAGGGAGGCTGTGTTAGTCAGCTTCCCATTGCTGTGATAAAATGCCAGAGAAAAAAAATTAAAGGACAAAAATTTTATTTTGGCTCACAGTTCAGTAGTCTCAGTTCATGGTTGGCTGGTCCCATTGTTTTTGGCCCTATTGTGAGGCAAAACATTATGGTACAATGGTGTGGTAGAGCAAAGCTGTTCACCTTGTGGTAGCCAAGAAGCAAAGTGAGAGGAAAGGACTTGATACAGATATAGTTCTCAAGGGCACTTCCCTGAGGACCCACTTCTTCCAACTAGATTGTACCTTCTACAGGATTTACCACCTTCCAATAATCCATTCTGCTATGAATCCCTCAATGCATTCATTGATGAGGTCAGAGCCTTCATGATCCAGTCACTTCCCAAAATCCCCACTTTGAACATTGCTGCATTACAGAACAAGCCTTCAACATATGGGACTGTGGGTAAAATTGTGGATTCAAACTGTAACAGAGTTTAAGCACAAATAACCACATTACCAGTGACAAGTAGTGAGAGCCTGAGAGTCAGGAGACTGTACATTTTTCTTAGTTTATAATGCTGCCACTTCACAGGAGACACATGAGACCATACATCCAGAGATTATAGTCAAAAGGTTAAAGGAAGAAGTAGGTATATCTATGGCTTTTATAAGCACTCCTAACATTACCAGCTGTGTTGTTTTTGTGCTCTTTGTACTCAAAAAAGGATAAATTCCTGTTTGCATAGTAAGCATATATTCATTCTTTATTTCCAAGAAACCATTCACAATTGAGGTCATGGATTCTTGAGAATGTGGCACTGAGTAGGGACATCTCCAGTGATTAACAATCATTTGGTAAATAAAAATAGCAATGATACCATTACTAATTTGCAGGTGGACAGACATCTATCATGGTGCTTGGTGGCTTAAGAGTTGTGTCATACCCAAAACTTGTGCAAAGTATGTGAGAATAACTGAGCAAACCAAAGAGAATCATAAAATGGACTAACAAAAAAAAAGACAATAGGAGAGGAATCCCATCATTCAGCTATTAATCATGTCAAAAGCATTTTACTGAAAAGAAGGAAAAAATATAATACTAATCATACCTAGAAAGATAATAAGCAAACTGCATTTTTATCTTTTTACTTTTTAAATTTTTTGTGGGGAAAAGAATCATAATTCATTCCTTTGCAATGTTATTAAGAAATTTTGATCATTTCTTTCTTTGTATTTTCTTTTGCTGTTATTCTCCCATAATTCTTTCTTCATTCCAGTAAGGTAGGAGATTAGAGAAGTGGTAGTGAAATCCGGACACTTTTAGAATTAATGGTGCTTGGTATTTTGAAAAGTGAATACAAATATTGTTTCATAATATGTTTTGAAACATGATAAACATCTGTTCTACAAAATAATTAGCATATGTAAAAGCATATGCATTTCTGGTACAATAATAAATAATAATATTTGGTAAGACCTTTAGTTCCCATATAATTAAGTTTGTAATTATTCATTAATTTTTGTAAAAAAAATTATTAGTCATTTTCAAAAGTAAATTAAAGTCTAAGATACTCACAAATTCAACACAGATCACTTGCTAGTTTTTAGTGAACGGGAAGTTAACATTTGAAAAGACTTTGTTGCAAAATAGGCAGAAAAGGAAGACACTTCACTTTCTGCACATTTACCCACATCTTCTCACAGTTTTGTGCATCTTTTCTAACATTTGCAACATAGTAACTTGCCTTTATGATCACTGGGGAACACTTGATTGCTCTTTCTTTTATTTATAACTGCAATTTACAAGGAAAATGTTATAATTGTGTCTAGAAGATCCAAGGCCATATCCCTCAAGAATTTGAAAGATCTTTAACTAATTTCACTTTTAAGAAATAAATTCATAAAGCTGTGCATAAACATGCACACATGTGTGTATGGAGTACATGGACATAAATTCAATTATCACATATTTTATATTTAATGCAATATTTAATCTGTCCTTTAATTTTTACTTAATTAATTTTTACCTCTCTCTCCTGTCTGCTATCATCACAGTTACCTTCCAGTTATTCCCCCATGCTAATGTAGTTATATATAATATATGTGTATGAATGTCATTTTTATTAATATATAATTCGATCCAATTTGCTTATCACTTGAGAGTATTTTATCAAAATATTCGGAATCCCTTTTGAAGGTAAAATAATATTTCTATATATACCTATTTTCTTTACTTATTTATCCACTCATGGATGTTCACTGATGGACAATTGGGTAGTTTCCATATCTTGGTTATTGTGAATAATATCCCCCAAACACTGAATTGCTCATATCTCCTCAAGACCTTGATTTTAATTCATTTGGGTAAACACCCAGAAATAGGATTACAATGTGGTAGAATATTTTTATTTTTAACTATTTTGGGGAATCTCCATATTCTTTTCCACAATAATTGAAAAATTTTGCATACAGGGTAAAGTTTTCATATCTCTACACTATCACCAACACTTGTTTTTTTTTTTTTTTAAATGTACTTGTTAGTGTCATCTCCATTGTAGTTTTGATTTGCTTTTCCTGATGATTAATGACCTCTAATACCTTTCTATATACCTGTTGGCCATTTGTATATTTCCTTTACAGAACTGCCTCTTCAAGTCTTTTGTCCATTTCTAATTAAGTTATTTTCTGTTTTTTTTCCTTTTTAAATTTGTTCTGTTTAGATATACATGAGAATAGAGAATATTTTGACATACTACACATACATGGAGTATAACTTAGGATCCATTCTTGTGGTTGTGCAGGATGTGAAGTTTCACTGGTCATATATTCATATATGAATATAGGAAAGTTATGTCCAATTCTTTCTACTATCTTTCCTGTTCCCATGTCCCTCTCTCCTCTTTATTCCCCTTTATTTAATGCAATGAAATTTTATTCTTCCCTCCCCACCTCTCTTTATTATGTCTTAGCATCTGCATATCAGAGAGAACATTTAGCCTTTGGTTTTTGGGAACTGGTTTACTTCACTTAGCATGATAGTCTCCAGTTCCATCCATTTATCTACAAATGCTGTAGTTTCTTTCTTCTTTATGGCTAACTAATAGTCCATTGTATATATGTATATGTATACACATAAAACATATACATACATTGTATATACATACAATTTCTTTATTCATTCAAGTATTGAAGGGCAACTAGGTTGGTTCCATAGCTTAGCTACTGTGAATTGAGCTACTATAAACATTAATATTGCTGTGTCACAGTTGTATGCTAATTTTAAGACCTTTGGGTGTGTACCCAAGGAGTGGGATAACTGGGTCAAATGATGGTTCCATTCCAAGTTTTCTGAGGAATCTCCAAACTGTTTTCCAGAGTGGTTACAACAATTTGCAGTCCTACCGGCAATGTATGAGTGAACATTTCCCCCATATCCTCACCAATATTTATTGTTACTTCTATTCTTGATAATTGCCATACTGACTGGAGTAAGATGGAATCTCAGTGTAATTTTAATTTGCATTTTCTCTAATTGCTAAGAGATATTGAACGTTCTTTTATATATTTGTTGACCATTCAAATGTTTTCTTCTGTGAAGTGCCTGTTCAGTTCCTTTGCCCATTTATTAATTGGGTTATTTAATTTTTTGGTGTTAAGTTTTTTGAGTTCTTTGTATTACCTAGAGATGGGACTTGCTTTAGATGAACAGTCTAGCATTATATTTGATTTGGCAAGAATGAATAAAGTGGCTATAAGTTTCTAATGATACTTCATATAAAGTAAAAACAATGTATATAAAGTATATAATATAAATATATGCAAACTAATTTACAGTTAAATCTCAATTTCTTAATCTTTAAAATAAGAGTTGAAAACTTCTATAATGTAGAGTTATAGGAAAGACAGATAAAAAGGAACAGTACGATAAACATAAGAAAGACTGGGATCCAAGTTGGCTCTTGATGAATGTTGACTATTATTTTTCATTATTAATTTTAGCTTAAGCCATAGGAAAATGAAGTAAATCCAATTTACATATTCAAAGCCAAACTGAAAGTAAGAGTATTTTCAATCAATTCTCCATTATTAATGACTATTTGTCAGGCATTGGGACATATTCAGTGAGAAATAAAGGGTAATAATAGAGAATTTTATTTCTTAAGAGTTTGATATTTATGTTACTTCCTAATTTAGAAGCCTCCAAATTATAACTAACAGAATGATATTATTCAATGTATTTGTTGAGTTTAGTATACAATGGATACAGTTCAAAGCACTGTGTATGTGTGTGTGCAGGTGTGAGGATGTGTATATCCACTGACAACAACCTTACATAATAATAGGTACTATTTTACCTCTGCTTTACAAATGAACAAACTGAGTCACAGAAAGATTACCACTTTTCCTCAATATACATTTGTTGGCCATAGATAAACTACAGCCCTGGATTTTGAACTCCAATATCTAGCTCCAGCATTCATGCTCATAACCACTTTATTCATTCTTGCCAAAACAGGATACACACACACACACACACACACACACACACACACACACAACACTTTACAGATGAAGTAACTAAGGCTGGGGAGTTCAGTGAATCACCGAGCATGACCTACTTAAAAGTAGCACAGCTGCCTTAATCATGGCATTGCAGCCTCAGTGATCATGACCATAGAAGGCAATTATTCAAAGCCAGATTCATCTTGACTCTGGTGATGATCTAATTTAGCTGAACACTCCAATCATAGCTCCGGTCACAGGGTAAAGCAGGATGAAGAGTCTAGCATTATATTTCATCCTTGCAGATCAAGATATGAGTTAATACACCTCTTGATGTGACCATAAACTAGGGTATTTTGGTTTTTTATGCACTGAAAAAGTTTCAAATGAAGTCACTGAAGAACTTTCCTTAAAGCAGGGCTGTCTAAATACTATTATTTTGAAGAATGCTAATATAAAATGGTATGTCTAAATAATGATGCCATTATCACTTTTCACTAATTTACGTTAGAGAGACATTAACAAGCTTGTGTCTGCTTAGCAGTAAATGTTCAAGGAAGTTGCTGTCTTTCAGGTGTGATATTAATGCCAACAAGTATCATATGAAAATATGTCAATGCTGTGTGTGAATAAAGTGAGTTTCAATAAGTTTTCATAATGTAAAATTTTTTTAAAAAAATGGATTTTAGAGAAGCTTGTGTCTCTATATATTATTTATGTGCATTGTTAGCTCAATACAGGACAATAATTTTTAGATTTTTAAAACATTTTATGAATACTGAAGTTTTCTTACTCTCCATAGGACCCATACAGCTAACAGAAGACAGTTTCCCTCAGTTATATTTCCTTAACCATTACATTTATATTATGTTGTATATAACATTAAAAAATGGAGGAATAATATATGGAGAATCCCAAATAATCAGACAGGATAGCAAAATATATTTTCCTTATAATGAATATGTCATAGGCCTGGAAAATTAGAAGTCTGTCCAATGTAAATTTAATATCTGTTACAAGATCTGGTATTCACTATAAAATCAAAGCACTAAGGAGAATATATTTCCTCATTGTCAGTCAAAATTCTGTTCATTTCCCCATGTTGACCACTGAATGGAGGACTCTATACACTCACCTTTTTAATCCCTTTTTTTAGAATAGTGAAGACAAAGTTTATTATGATGTGAGTCAGCTATTTCAAATGAAATCAGCCTTTTTGTTATTTCAGAGCAAGAATTATAAGATTGCAAAGAACCTTAATTGTTGGTATGGGTCAAATGGTGCTATCTTTCATAAATAAAAATAATAGTAGTAATATACCAGCAGCAAACCAGGAGTACTGATGTTTCTCCTTCTCAGTGATAGTGACAGATTTAAACAAATCCTCTCACAGGTACCTGGCCAGTCTCTTCTTTTAACCAGTAATACACTGCTTATCTGACTCTAAGTGGGCTGGATTGCCACCTGTGGATGGGAATCAGAGTACAACCAAGAGACTCCATGTGGGAAGTGAGCTTGATTCAGTACAATGCACTAATTAACCAAGTACTCCTTCACCCATCATATGCTATGTTAATAGACAACTGGAGAAAAGAGAGCATACCAGTTTAGAAAATTTTCAGAAGATTTATTTCAAAGAAGTGCTAATCTGCTGCCCTAGACTTTTGTAAGATATAAAACTTGAGATGAAATCATCAAAATCACAATGTAGAAATTTGAGTGAGCTACATGGAAGTCAGAAAATCACTCTATGATTAAAGAAATCCTCCCAAGTTATTAACTGGTAGGAAAATAGAGAGAAATCCTAAAATGACAGCAGTTAACTAAAAGAAAGCTTTTTATGACCAATTCAGTGTTAATCATAAAGTGACAAAATGCATGTCCTTTCTTGCTTCTTATTTTTGTGTAAAATTTCCCATACACATCTGCTTAGAGAGCATTCCAAACAAATAAGGCTAGCTACGAGGAAATAAGAACTATATAATAAGAGAAGACACTTTGGAAGAATTCAGAATTTATCAGCATAATTTTAAAATAAAGCTTTGATCCTGTCATTTTTCATTCCTTTCCTTGATCCAAATATTTAGTTAGTTATTTAAGAATAATAACAATCCTTTAAATTGAACTTACTATTTTCCAGGTACATTCTAACTCATTTAATCCTCTTTACAGACCTCTAATTTTTATTAGCATTATTCTTTAACTGATAACGAAGCTGAAGAATCTAATTAACTTGTTCATACTCACCAAGCTAGTTAATTGGTGAAACTTAAGATTTAAACCAAGATAGTTTTCCTTTATAGATATGCAACCAATATTCTATGGTTTATTGTAAAAAGAAAAAAAGTTAAATTATTTATTTTATGCCTAAAGAACAGCACAGTGTGTTTATTAGGTTTAAAAAAAAAAAGATTTGCTTTTCCTGATTTTGCTACAGTACAGTGGCTTGGTTTCAGTCTCTTTCCTTTTGCTTTAATGTCACTCCTTATGAGTCCCTTTCATTGCTATTGCTGTATTTTATTATCATCAGTGTTGATGTGTCTCCATAAGCCAGTGATTCTCTGATAGCAAAACACTAAAGTATAATCTTGAACTTCTCTAAACTAGCACCATGCCTGATACAGAAGAGGAAGAGAATATACAGTTGTGGAATTAATGAATAGATTATTTACCTTCAACTCAAATGTCTATTTCAATGTAGTTACATGATTATTTTCATTTTATGACTGGAGAACTCCAAACTTTCTTTTGAAAGTTTTAATTTCACATTCAGTTTCAAATGAGTAAAGCTGCTATGGGCACAGAATTCTGGGTAAAGATGTTAGATAATTTCCACTCTCTGGTTTGGAAGTCTTAAAATCAAGAGTTCAATTTTAGACAAGTTAAAATTGGAACATGAATAAATAAGTAAGCAGTTGGATATATGGGCCTATGAAAGAGAAATAGAATGTACAAACAAACAAGAGATAGCCAAATACTTTCCATTTTTAAAAACACTTTCCTAAATAACTACAGGATAAAAAAACCTGCTAATATCACTAAGAAGAAAAAATAACTTATAGCAAGCAGCTTAAACAGTATACTGAGAAGTATGAATGAATATTAAAACTTTTATTATTAAAAATTAAGAGTAAAAATAAAGGAAATAGCCACACAATTCAAGAAAGCTTTGTAAACAGTGGCTTCATAAGTAAATATATATGTTCAAATCAAACACATTATACACATTATATGTGTGGAATTTTTTATGTATCAATTACACCTCAATAAAGCAGCTCAAAAGTGTAACAATATCAAAAACAAACTCAAGAGATATTTAAAATACTAAATAAAAATAAAGGTGCATTATAAAACAGACCATATGCAAAATTATATAATAGAGTAAATGAGATAAATGAATAAAGCAAGACTATAATAAAGAAAAAGTATGTAAGTTTACAATGTTAGGAATGTGGAAGGTAATACAATTTTAACTTGAATAACTAAACATTAGGAGCAATTACTGTTTGTGATTCCATACCATCAATTAAAAAATCAGTCTATAAATCCATGATTTTGTTTTGGTAAAACAGAGATTTATTTCTTGATTCTTAGAATTTGTTATTTTATTAATTTGGGGCTGGGCAGCTGGGCTGTTTATCATGATATTATCGGTAAACTCCTGAGGAAGTGGTCACCTGGAAGTTTGAACTTCTCTCTCAATATTTGTTGAATTTTGGTAGGAATGACTGAAGGGCCGAGGTCTCTCTACCTGTGGCCTCACATCATTCAGTGTGCTAGGCCAAGCTTCTTTATGTGACTAACCCTAGATGTAACTATTTGTCAAATATCTAGTATTATTACATTTAAGCTATCTTTTTGATCAAAGCTTGTCATTATTTCCAAGTGCAGTATCAATGCAACCTTTAACAGAGGAATGGCAAAGAGTCCCTGACCATTTTGAATTTACTTACAGTACACACACTGGCTACTATTTTTTACATTTTACATATGAAATATTCCATGCCTCCCCAAGATCATCAGAAGTCTCCTCTGATTATAAAACCAAGCTTTGTTTTAAAGTTTCAGGATCTTATCACTGAAATCACACCCAAGTGCCAATGGATGGGACTTTCCCATGCAATTCTTTGGGTACCTCTTGAATGAAATTAATCATGCATAGATCTACAGGCAGAAAATGCAATCTATTACACTTACACACTTACACACACACACACACACACACACACACACACACACACAGTGATTATACAGGGACAGGATAAGGGCAATAAATAAACATTCCTTTTCTGAGTCTGCTCCCTGGAAGTGGTTTCCTAATCAATTCATCTCTGCTCCTTGCTGCACCGTCTGGGCACTTGGCTATGTTCTGTGAAACAAATTTTATTGTTTAGCCATAATAGTGGTCAGATTTAATTCTGTTTCTTGACTGGCAAAATCCTGCCCACCTTTTTAAAGGATTTATTTTCCTATTGTTTCAAAGTGGGTAAAGCTACTGCAAACTTAGAATTCTGGGGTCGGATGGCAGATAATTCTCTCTCTGATCAAAGATTTTTGTCTTGCCTGAGACCCTTCTCATTTTGGACTCCCTATTTCTGGCAGTCCATACTGGTACAACTATTAGATAGCTTTCTGAGTTTCCTATGAATATGAATGGGGTTCATCACTTATTCACAAGTCACATTCATAATTTTGTGGAGGTTTTCCTTGAGATCAGCCAATCTTTACCACATATGAGGCTACTATGGGATAATGCCTTTAATAGTCTTAAAAAAACATTTGTCTAACTGAAACATTTCAACATTGGCTTATACATTTCAAAATGTCTAATAAGGGACCTTTCAGTTAAACCCTTGGTTTTATTCTTACTTTTTTTTGTTCTTTTTTTTTACTTCGAGTATCTTTTGCCTTCTGGAGTGGATGGAGATGTGAAACAATTCTACATTTTAACTTCTTAAATTCTCTTTGCAAACTGGATATTTTATTCTTTGGCTCATTTCTCTTTTGCAATACCCCATATTGCTACTTAAAGAAACCAATTGGTGCTTTAAAAATTCTGCCAGGAAATTTAGATAAACCTTTCACATTCACTAGATAAATTTTCTGTGTTCTAAGTTATTAAAGGAAACATTTTTTACCAACTTTTTTTTTTTTTACAAATTTATCACATGGGCTACCCTTTCTCCTGACACCTGTAACAATTTTCTCATCCTCTTTTTAAACTTCAAACCAAGAAACTCATTACCCTACCATCCTCTATCCACTACCCAGTCTCACTGTTAATGGCATATGTTTTTCATTTTTGCTTATTATGGTATTGCCTTCTTCCCTCTACAGTTCTTTTATCCATTTTTGTTCATCAAGCCACCCCCAAATACAGTGGCTTGAAGCAAAACAAACAAACAAGTAGAAAATGACACATTCATTATTTCTTATGATTTAATAAAGTTACTAATTCCAGACTGGTTTAATCTGGCTATAGGTTGCTAGCCTTGCTAGAGTCACCCACAGGGCTACAGCTACTTGATGGATTTGTCAGGGCTGAGGATTCTAAATGGCTTTACAAATATGCCTGCAGCCTGCTTGAGAAGGCTGGCAGACTATGGATGCTCTTCCCAGGCACCCCATCATTATTCCACAGTACAACCTAGGTTTCTATTCCAAAGGGGTCTGAGAGGGAAAACCAATGTTGCAAGTGCTTTTTAAGTCCCTACTTGTGCCAGGTCTTATGTTAAATGCCCAAGCCCAGAGTCAATAGGGATATGGAGTTAGATAGTATTAATAGACAGAAAATGTACAGATTATTAATCTGCCTGAGTAACGTTTTCTCAAGATAAAATAAAAGCATACAACATCTAACACTTAACACTTTAGGAAGAAACTGAATATAGATTTTATGAACCAGACTATCAAAGAGATGCACACATATGGTTTCATAAGAAATATATTTCCAATATTCAAAGAAAAGATAAGCCATATGTTTATTTCAAGTATTTAAACTCAAATATTTTACTTCTGGAGTAAAAAGAAAAGACTATCTCGAAATCATATTGCAAAGCATTGTGATATGGATACTCAAATCTAGCAAAACTGAATGATATTTACCTAAACCAATGTTACTTATTAATAGGTTATAAAATAAATATTGCTTTTGTAGACAGAAGAATGGAATGGACTTCAACGATGTCCATACTCCTAATCTCTGGAACCTTAGACTATTGCCTTATATGACCAAAAGGATGTGAGTAAAGATATTTAGATCCTAAGAAAAGGAAATATTACTGAATTGCCCTATCCCACTGTTCCCAAACTAATCTACATAAGTCCTAAAAGCAAGACTGTTCCTGGCTGTGGACAGAGAAAGTGACATGATGATATAAAAAGCATCTTTTAGACTCTTTGTTATGTGTCTGTAGCTTTGAAAATAGAGGAAAGGGGACATGAGCCAAAGCACATGATGACCTCTGAAGGCTGAAAAAGACAAGGAAATAGATTCTCTCCTACAGCTCCAGGAAGAAACTCAGTCCTGCCAAAGCCTTAACTCTAGCCCACTGAAACCTTTGTGAGTATTCTAAACTTGAGAACTATACCATGATAAATTTGTGTTGTTTAAGCCACTATGCTTGTGGTAATTGTTATGACCACAAAAGAAACCTAATAAAAATTCAAAATAAAGTTATCTGAAACATATACAGTATACTACATTACCATGAGTAAACCATTTCCATGAATAAGTTAATATTTTAAGAAAATTGGGTAATATAAATCATTAGATCACATGCTCAAAGGAAAAAAATGCATGAAATGATTAGAAGAAATATTTAAAATGAGCGGGAAACAAATAAAAATGCTACAAAGCTTAGTAGAATATTGCCTTAGTAAGAAAAATATCTGAAAACAACAGACAGCAACTTATAATTCTCACCTGTAAAATAATGGACAAATTATAAAACTGAAAACAAAACAGATATAATCATTATAAATGGATAATTTTCAGTACAGCTAATGCAAATGGTTCTCTCTCCTATTAAACCTCACAAAGACAAATTGGATACCAAGGAGTTTTACTATTAACCTAGGGTTTAAAAGCAAAACTCTAAGTATTACCTATTTGAATCATATAAATTGTGATAAAGTTTTCCCAAGTGTCTTACTCTCTTTAGACTACTATAATAAACCCAGACTGTGTAATATGTACACAATAGAAATAGTTGAAGTGCCAAAAATTTGGGAGGAGGGACATTTTCAGACCACAGCACCTAATAAACCACTTGTTTAACAAACAATGTTTAGTAATTATCTCAAAGAATGCATAACATGAAGACTATAGTAAGATTCAACGTATATTTATGAATAGTCATGATGCCAAGTGAACCCTTAGCAAACAGGAAACATTGTTAAATTGAGAAGTAACCCACAGAAAGCAATAAATTTTATGAAGATGCTTTAAACCTCTCAGCCTCACTACCACTAGAATATCATGTTATTGTTCATGGTCAAGCCCTTAATTTCACCAAATAAAAAGAAATAAAAATCAGAAGGATTGAGAGGGTAGAAAAAAATCCTTATTTGCATTTGATATTACCCATGACCATCTAACCGGTGAATGAAGTGTTCTGCTGTTGCTGTTATTTGTATGTTTATACAAAGAAGGATAACATGAAAAACTCAGTAGAAATGAGATACAAATGATGGAACACAGTTGAAGTGCCAAAAAACTCAAAGTGACTATATCCAATATATACAGAAATTTCATCATATCAAGAAGATACCATGCAACAACTGCAGTAGAAAATTTTAAAAGGACATAAAATTCAATTGAGAAATAAGTAAACTGTGGAATTTCAAAAGCATATAAAAATGCTCCAAATCAATAGTTGCCATAGAAATACAAATTAAAGCAACACTGGAACTTATTTTTTGCCAGTTTGTTTCAAAAAAATAGAAAATTAGATAATAAAAAGAAGTGGAAATATAAAGATATAGCAAACTTTATGCTCTTATATAATAGAGGTAGGCATAGCTCTTTCAGGACAGCAATGTGGCACAACTGAGTCAGTTAAAATTAGCTTATGTCTGAAAAAAAATTGATTCTAGTTATATTTCCATGAGAAATTTTTACATAGACCCATTTTGGGATATACATAGCTAAATAGATAGAAAAATAGACATAGCGGTATTACTTTTGTGGTTAAGAACTGGCAGCAACCAGGTTATCTATCCTTTAGAGAAGGTAAATAAAATGATAAATTCTAGACATGGGATATTATAAAGTAACAGAACCAACAGATTTGATGAACATTTATGAAAAAATAGACCAGAGGTGGCCATGGGGAAAGGATTAGAAGTTAGCCCTTTATCTAGAAAGATAAAGAAAAATTAGTTAATTGACTATACAAGATAGAGTCTTTTATAGCTCAGTATTCATAAATAGAAAAGGAACTGAAAATATGATAATTTTAACAAACAGGTAAGAATATTAACAAAAACTGTTTTAAGTACAAAAAAGGTAAACAATTTTTAAAAAATTTCTTGTCTCTCCATCCAGAAACACTATTATTTCTTATATTTTTTAAAAAATCATATTTTAAATACAGAGGTTTATTTTAATGAGACTCAAAATTCCCAAATATAAAATTAAATGATGTAAACTATCTTAAAATTAAAATTAAGAATATCTGTTCATTAAAATCACTAAAACTATAAGTATATTCCATAGATTTAGTGAAGGTTACTTATGACACAAATATCCAATGTCTATGGTAGAATTGAAAAATAAACCAGAGTATACCCATACCATCAAATGCTAAGAAGCAAAGAAGCCACTGTTACATGTAACAGCATGTGTAAATCTGACAGACATAGCCTCTGAGCTAAATAAATCATACAGAAAATGCTAGAAAAAAATAGGTCCTTGTTAAAATGTCAAAGTATTATTTATCATTGGATGAGATAATAACTGAAAAGGATATAAATGTATTTTCCAGAATTCGGATACAGTCTATTCGGATACAGTCTTTGCTTTTATTACAGATATGTTTAGATTGTGAAAATACACAATGCTTTTACTATTTTAAATGTTTTGTATGTATATATTATATTTGAATTTAAAAATTTATTATACAAAGTATATATATATATATATTCATAATATATTTATACATATACGTGTATATATGTATGTATGTAGATAGATAGATAGAGGAGAGAACTATATATATTGGTTCATCACTAGTGATTTAAAAGCTTCAATGATAATTTTAGATTTCTCTTATGGCCTTTAGTAATGTCTATTTTTGCTTCACCTATTTTGAAGGTAGATCATTAGGGTCATGTTAGGCTTTTCTTGCAAAATATATTTTTATGATCATAAAATACTGCTTAGTATCCTTAATAATATTTAGACTAATTTATATATATATATATATATATATATATATATATATATATATATAAAACACATACAGTTAGCATCTGATTATTATCCTATTTTTCAATGGTTTTACTTTAACTCCATGTGTGCCTATGTAAAGTAACTCTTAGATCTTGTAAATCAGAGACTGCAAAAGGCAGCAGGGAGGGGGATTGAGAGAAATTTAAAGAGAGGCACCAAAACACAGTGTAGGAATTACTTCTGGTTCTTTATTACAGTAAGGTAACTGTTAGTTAATACAATATATGGTGTATTTCAAAATCAATAGAGATGAAGAGTATGAAATTCTCAACACATAAACACGATTAATGATTAAAGAGTTGGAAATGTTTATTACCTTGAGCTGATTACTGCTCACTGTAACATATATTGAATTACCATAATGTAACCCCTAAAGATGTACAAATATTGTGTCTTAAGTTTTTTTAAAAACAGTGTTACTCTCTCAGCTGGATCTTTGATGGTGCTTTATTTTATTTTATCCTAAACAATATCTGTTCTTACATGAGCTGAATAGTCTGGAGCTAAACCAACTGCAAAATATCTGATGTGAATTTTTTTTCTTATTAATATCCTATCTATTTTGGATTAATGCTTTGCCACTTTGCCAAAAATGTAAATTCTTATAATAGTATATATAGCATGTATGCATACATTTCATATATATGTGCATATATATGAAATTGCGCATGCATGCACATGTGTGTGTGCATGTGTGCTAGGTATTGAAGTCATCATTTAAGACAAGCCAAAATGAAAAGGTCATTATTTACTTACTGCAACAAGAGGCAAGAAGCAAGACAGACAGGCACCATGCTCCAGGGTTTCACATTTCCCATGCAACAACACTAGGTGAAGATCAGAGGACAAGAAAACAAGTTAAGAAAATTACTCACAGCTGAAGAGCTCCTACCAAAAGCCTTCCTCATGTTTGGGGGCTGAGGGGCTATGAGGAAGGAGTAGGGAAAACACTAATAGCAAAAAAGTATGGAGACTATATTGGGGCAAAGTGAGGTCTGCCCTGTAAGGAGGTCTAGAAAGTGCCTGAGAGTCCAGACTTCTAAGCAGAAGGCCTCCAAACTGAGGCTTATGGGTTAGGAATGCAGATATGCATATGAATGTGGCTAGGGGATTGAGCTAGGGGAGAAGTCTTTCACTAGACCTCACTGGAGAAAACATCAATTAACTGACTGTGCACCATGTCTGTACAGATGGCAACTCCCAAATGAGGCCTGCTGGCAATGCATTATAAATGCATACAGTTGGGACTGAAACACATAGAAAATTTTTCTCAGAGGCAGATTTTTCATATGTACCTTATATATAATATGCCTCACAATAAAGTGGTATTATTCTTAATATATCAATATATAATTTTTTAGTAAATTTATATATTATTTATGGGGGAGTGGACAGACAGGAAAAGGTTGATTTGTGGAAACTAAGTTACAGTTAGGAGCATGAAATTCTGATTTGTACACAGTAGAGTGACTATAAACAACCACAAGGTATGACATATGTCAAAAACCTAGGATAAATAAATTTGTATGTTTTTAGTATGAAAAATGATAAATGCTTGAAGAGGTAGATATACTTAACCTGAAGTAAACATTATACAATTTATGCAGGCTTCAAGACATAAAACGAGGTCCCACCATTAATCTACATTACTTTCATAGTTTATATATCAGTTAAAATTAATTTAAATTTTAAAAGAAAATAATAACCATCAGAAATTAAGGCAGAAATTTTGGACAAAATATTTCAATTTTATTTTAATTGTTTTCATTTTGCTACAGGTAAGAAAGACAGTACAAATGCTAAGATAGAAATCATAATCCTATAAAAGAAAAAGATTTTATTATAAATAGGAATAAAAATATAGTATTTTATATGGGTTTATACAATGTGTCAATTTTTTTCTTTCATTCTGTCTTGTGGATTTGTTTCTATGTGGATTGTCTTTCTTCATTTTGAAAGACTATTAAACTGTAGTATACTATATTGGGTGTATACTTGTGAAAAATGTCAGCCCTTCATTTACAAAAAAAAAAAAATTAAAGTTTTCTTTTAACTTTAAAGACTTTTTTTTTCCTGCTTACATCAAATTATAGATTAAAGTGTTTCTTTTTTTTCTACCTTTTAAGACATTTTTTCTATTGTCTTCCATTTATTTTCATTTCTGGCATTGTTGATTGTTAAGTTTTTTCTTCTGAATGAAACATGCCCATGTTATTTCTCTTGCTTTAAATATTTTTCTCTCCAGTTTTTAAAATTATATCTATTATGTGTAAAGTTGTGATTATTTTAATATTTATTCACCTGTTTAGTTTTCTGAATTATTGAATCATAGGAAATTCTCCAACTTTATATCTTTAGGTTTTTTTTATATCTGATTCTCTTTCTTAATTTTTATTCCATTTATATTTATGTAAGAATATTTGATGTTATCTATAATTTATTAGCTATTGTGTTCTGTTATTTGTAAGTTTCCATTTTCTTCACTTTTTTAATTTCAATGAATTGTCTATATGTTCATTGTCCTTTCTTTTATCTGGTATGTTGTTAAAACTAATTCTCTATTTTATTTTATTGGTTCTTCTTAATTATATATAACTATAGAATCTATTTTGATAAAATTATACAGGAAGAGGTTATATCTTATTCTAATTAAGACCCTATTGTGGGTGGACACAATGGTAAGTTCACTTAGGTAATTTCATGTGTGTACATAGGAAAGTTGTGTTAGATTTATTCCACTATCTTTCCTATTCCTATTCCCCCATTCCTTTCTTTTGTTCCCCTTTGTCTAATATACTGAACTTCTCTTTTACCCATCCCCACCACCTTTATTGCGGTTTAGCATCCACAAATCAGTAAAAATATTCAGTCTTTGTTTTTTTGTGATTGGTTTATTTCACTTACCATAATATTTTCCAAATCCATCCATTTACTGGCAAATGTCATAATGCCATTCTTCTTTAAGACTGAGTAATAGTCTATTGTGTATATATATACCACAATTTATTTATCCATTCATATGTTGATGGACATCTAAGTTGTTTCAGTAGTTTAGCTATTGTGAATTGTGCTGCCACAAATATTGATGTGGCTATGTCACTGTAGTATGCTGATCTTAAATATTTTGGATATATACCAAGGAGTTGTATAACTGGATCAAATGGTTGTGCCATTTATAGATTTTTGAGGATTCTCCATACTGCTTTCCAGGGGTTTGTACCAATTTGCAGTCCCACTAGAAATGTATGAGTCTATGCTTTCCCCACATTATAACCAACATTTTTACTTGTATTCTTGACAATTGCCATTCTGACTGGACTGGGATAGAATCTAAGTATGTTTTCAGTTCTAAAAGCTGTTTTGAATCATTATTAGAAAGTCCATTTATTTATTCAAATCATTGACCTTTAATCTATTTTAAAATTTTCATATTTTATTTATTTTTATAAATTTTCCCTAATTTTTAAATATACTTGAAATATATTTACAATAGCTTTTTAACATCCAATTACTAGTTTTAACAACTGGATTTTAAGTTTACATCTACTGACTCTTTTTTTTGTCTTGGTTATGAGTCAGATTTTAATTATTATTTACACAACTTATTTTTTAAGAAAATTGTGTTGAAAACTTTTATTAAAAAGAACCAAATAAATTCATGTAAATATTATTCTTCTAGAGGAGAAAAATCACTTTCCTTTGTTCATCACATAATAAGAAATCGTGATCATTTTCATTTAATTAGGAATCCTGGTACTTTAGAACTGTGCTATAATTAAATCAATAAAAGTTTAAAAATTCTTGGAAGCAAATTCTGTATTGTGTATACTTACTGAACTTCCCCTCTGGCCAAACTTTTGTGTCTAAGCATCGTAATAGTTCAAAACTCTTCTACCCCGACCTGCCCCTTTGCAGAAGACAGCAGATCCCAGCCTGCCATACTACCTCTAGTACATTCAACAAAAGTCACATGGGAAGTCTTGGCAGGTAAATGAAATAATTCTGTTTTGGGTATACAAAAAAAAAAAAAAACCCTCTTATCCACTACACTAGCTCATGTGGGTTTTAAATTTCTGCTGGTTTCCCTTAATCACAGGAAAGTCCCCCTTTAATAATATGTCTGATTCTTTAGTCATCTATCCAGTGGCCCAGCATATCCTACCATTGATCATCAAATCAATCAGTATTCACTTAGAAAGGAATCATTATGAACTGAAATTTATTTCCTTAAAATTTCTTTTTATATGGAAATATTTTGCTTAAAATATGTTTTGGTTTTTTGCTTGTGTCTCAGTTATTTTATAGTTACTACTAAAGAAGCAGTGATGTGCTGTTTCTATATCCCAAACAGACTGAAACTACAAGATGATGTTCTAAACAGCATTGTAGTTTTATTTATGATTTATATATATGTGTGTGTATATATATATGCATATATATATATATATATATATATATATATATATATCAGCTCTGAGCATACTCTCTTCCAAACTTAGTTTGTTTAAAATTTTGAGATTTTTTAAATTTTATGGCTTCAATATAGGTGTCTTACTACTGCACTTTTAATTTAATTCTATTTAGTGAAGTTTGAGGGGGAAAAATCACATACTCAGATTTCCTGGAAATATGAACAAACCTGTTTGTAGTTTTTCATAACTTTGTTTTATTATTTCAGCTTTATCTGAAGGCTCTGAATAGCTTAAAATCTCCATTAATATGTTATTTTTAATCATAAAAATTTTACCTGATGGCCCCAGACTATTCAAAATTGAGTCACTAATGGATTTCACCCAAAATGGTACCAATTTAATTTTCTTCAGTGATGGAGATATATATATATATATATATATATATATATATATATATATATATATATATACACACACACACACACACACACACACACACACACACACGAAGCAATATGATAGTCAAAAGCCACAAGAGACTACTGAGAACTTGGGGATACGTAGGGAAGATTCATAGTTTCATTTTAGTTTTAATTAATATTAATTTTAAATAGATAGATAGCTACAGGTAACTAGTTGCTATTTTATCAAACAATGAAGATCTAACACTTCTTCTTCCCTGGAAAGCATATTAGGGTTTGTATGTGTATTGATTTGTAAATCTTTTATATTGCTTGCCAGAGGCAAGCACTTGTCACCTGTGTTCTAATTATGCCTGCCCAAATTTCCAATTTTGAGTTTGTCCATTTTGACTGTCAATTGGCCTAATTTCCCCATTTTTAGTATGCTAATTTTCTGGAGCTTGAACACTACATTGAATGCCAATGTAGTGACCTGGAACAATTCCACTCTCATTTGTTCCTGTTAAATCATTTCACTGGGAAGTTATTTCTCCTCTATATAGACCCTTAGCCTTTTGCTAAAATACTATTATGAATTTACTTCCTGATCCCTGCAGTTAACATACCAAAATCCTAGTCTTTCCCACCTGAAGGAACTACTTATATATTGATTTTGACTAATGTAAATTTAATAGAACTAATTACATTTCACATTCTTTTGATAGAGCATATGAATTATAAATTGACCTCGTTATCAATCACTTACTATTTCTGTGCAGTCATAATATTATTATTTTATTTCCAACCATCTCCATTAAACTTGCCTCATCATGATTCCATATTTAGTGATGAAACAGGGAACTTGGCTAGAATTTATTATAGTAGTTTTGACTGATAAAAATGAAAACAGAAAAAAACAAAGAATAAGGTAAACAATCAAGTACTAAAGAGCTTTGATGAATGAATTGGTTAGCTTTAAAAGGAAGAGGAAGAGAATACTGAAATACCAATAATGAACTGAGAATAAAAACAACATTTATTGCACTTGCAATTTCTCCTGAATTCTCTTGTGTCAGGCTTAAATGTTATAACTTTTATTTGTGTTTTATAAAGAAAGTGATAATTTAAAGCTTGACAGTAACCATCTCTGATACCTGCTATCCTGGCCACATAAATTCACCTTTTCAACAGTATAATCACCTACTAAAATAGCACATGATATCTCAAGTATCTCTTCACTTACTATTAATTATACATACCTTTAAATTTCACTAGAAAAAGATTGCTTTAAAGACATTCTGGAATCAGTTCATTAAGAAAAAGTAATTACCCTATTAATGCTTTGGGTTATTCTCTTTTGTAAGTTAATAAAATCAGAACTGAATTATTTATTTAAAAGAATGATTTATAGATCTTTAAACGCACACATACAGTTTTAAGGGATTTCATATTCAGTCTAGGAAAGACATACCATTTTGGTTCAACATTTTAGATCTGCACTTTTGTCACTAAAAACATGAAGATGTTTATTGATCTCGACAGTGAACATCAGTTCCAAAGGAATAGTCTATCAGTCCAAAGTAATGTGTACTATTGAAGAATATTGGAATTTTTACATGGAATTTAAAAGAGCTACTTTATAAATGCCTTACCAAAGATACAGGGAGTATGTGAGCCTAATTTTAGTCACAAACTTGCAGCCACTTCAAATACACGATTTTCTAATGCCACTAAGCTGAAACAGCATATGGATCATATTTTTAGGCAATCTGAAATTTCAAGAAAAAATATGCAAATGTAAATGGAAAGTATAAATAACATATTTTCAATCAATGCAGAAGGTGTTACTCTCTTAATAATCATAGTAAGGAATGGAATGGAAGAAAATGAATTCAGAAGAAAACAAGAAAAAGATCTACACATGGACTGCAAATCTGGAAAAAATAATTCCTTTCCATTTACATATTATACAATTTCATACTTTGAGTTTTTCTGCAGATTTTCTTTTTCTGGGCTGGAACTGTGTGGCTCAGCAGTAGATCTCTCACCTAGCATGTGCAAGGCCCTGGGTCCAATCCTCAGCACCACATATAAATAAATGAAATAAAGGTATTATGTCCACCTACAACTAAAAAATAAACATTTTTTAAAAAAAGATTTTCCTTTTCCCATGAAAATAGAGTAAATCCATTACAGTAATCCTGATAATTTATTTTAAAAACCTTACAACTTTAATTCTAACCATATATTTTTATTTAATGGGTTGGATACCTTAATTCAAAATCTCCATCTTATTGATATGTAGGAACTCCAAAAGGAACTAGCAATAAGTTTATTCAGTGTTAGTGGATTATGTTAGAATGAACATCTGGCTGAGTGAAAATTGCAACCCTGAAATTCCCACAAATATCTACTTTTCAATGATGAAAAATTAGTGTCAGTGTCTCAAGGAATACACCTAAAAAGGGAGTTGTTCTCAAAACCATGACCTCAAAATGGTAAAACATAATAGGCAATGTATGAACTTAGTCTTTTAAAACACTCATTCTTAGGGAAAAAGTAAAACTTGTAAAGAGAACTGTTTTTGAGAGAGAGAGTTTTTACCTACAAACATAGCAAATTTAAGGCATGAGATACATTAAATTTAGATACCAAGATATATGTGGACTTTTAATCCAAAAATATATCTGGTAATATCAAATTTTTATAATACAAAAATATATTAAACACAAAACATTATTAGAGTAAATAAATATTATCTTAGCAAAATCCATATATTACCAAAGACTTATGAAATACCAGGCAAAGGCTCAATAAATTTTACAACATTCATTGATCTAAGGATCAGAATTAATTGTCAGCTATAGGAAAATTACTTGACTAAATACTATTAGCTCTAAATAAACAGAACTTTATTTTGTTCTTTGATGAGGAAGTCAGTCCTTCAGGCAGCGAAGTCTAGGTCTAAAAAAAATCTGGTTTGCATACAGAAACTTGGCAAGGGATTTTTAACATTCTATAGCCACTGCCATCTGACTGCCACTTGAGCAACCCAGTTTCTTTGATCAGGGGATAGATTAGTAAATTAATGGGTATGTTCTGGAAACCATTGTTGCTGCAGTTTTTATTTCTTTGAGAACAGCCCTGGAAAACAATAAGCTTTTGGGCTGGGGATATAGCTCAGTGAGTGCAAGCACAAGGCCCTGGGTTCAATCCCCAGAACAACAACAACAACAACAAACAAACACACACACACACAAAAAAAAAAAAAAAAAAAAAAAAACAATAAGCTTTTGAGCATAACTACATGTAGCTACTTAATCTTCTACATGGCCTTTTCTATCATAATGACTTTTACCATGCAGGTCAAGGAACCAAGTTAAATGTTCTTCCAAATGATAAGCATATCCATCTCAAGTATAAACTCAAAGTGAAGGAGAAATGAACACTAGATACATCTGTGTATCTATGGAACCTTATTTTCCCTCTCCTCTGAACAAGGATGTTATGATTGCATTTGAGGCCTTCTCAGATCAGCATCTGCTCATAGATCATATCCAATATCTCTTCAAATATCTGGGTATTGCTCTTGCTCTGGCAAAAAGTTATCCATGGGAATGGATTAGAAAAATCACTTTTGCATATACTTTCTTTGGCACTTCAGGGAACTCTCTCAAAAGCACCCGGCTTCTACCTCTGCTAGAAAACAGTTCTAAGTCAGAGAATAAGCTTCTGTCTGGAGATGAGTGAGAAAATAGCTTTGGGGTTGGCTGACATAAACCTTCTGGTTAACACTATTGATTTTCTTAGTGTGTGTGGTATGGTAGAGTTGGGTAGATACATACAACGTATAGATACTATATATATTCTCTATAGATACAATATAGATGCTATGTATATATGGTTATTAAATAGAAGCAAAACCCTTCTTGGTCACCTTTATTAAACTATCGTCTAGGAACCATCATCATGATCACTTAAAGGTTGAAACTTCCTGCTCACTGTTCCATCCTTTCTGTACGTTATGGTATTTCTGTCTACTTTGCTTGTCACTTACCTCCTTATTAAGTGACACCCTGTTTCCCCAGCTGCTATGAATCCTATCATCCTCATTAAAATTAAAGAGGCCAAGTCTATAAAATATCTGATACTGTCCATCACGGCCTTAGGAGAGTTATTCCTCTAAAGGAATGACTTGTCCTGGAGGCAGGCCTAGGACAATGTCAAGTTCAGGGTGACTTTGGACTCTTCTAGGGAAAAGGTAAAATAAGTGGCCAGTTAAGTAACAGAGAGCAACAGGACTGTAGCAGACCAGGGTCATTGTGAGATCACTCATACTTGGTGATGGGTTTTGGAGAGAATTTCATAGTGTGTATATAATACAATCACATGTATGCATTTCTTAGTCTTTGCATTTCTTGCCTCAGTGTCCTTTCAAGGCAATTTTGGCATATGTACATTATAAAAACTGGACCTCTTTTTATTTTAGGGTTTCCAAAGCTAACACAGCAGCATATTTGAACTAGAGATAAATGCACATGAAATCCTCTGAAGGGTAGATGACTTTGCCTCAACCTTTCATGGTACCTCTGAAAGTATAGGACACAGCATGGGAGTCAAGGGAGCACAAGTTAGTGCTGCACCAGTCAGTCACTCTTTACAGCAACCATGGCAACGGTAGTTTGCAAAACACTTCCAGTTGTCTGTGGACAGCTCTCTATGCATGAAGGCAAAACAGCTTTTGGTAGCCTGAAGGCAGCTCTTTGACAAAGAGAAGCAGGTGCTTATTTATTTATTTTATATGGGGGATGGGGAACAAACATAATAGCAGGCATATAAAAATGGTAAATGGACCAAGAGGGTATGGGCCAAGTGTGTTATAATGTTCACTCTTCAACCTGTGCTACAGTTTTTCTCTTTAATATACCTATTGTTCAGCTGTCTTTCAATCAATATCTAAAATTGTATATACACCATATTTTTCCTTTCAGAGAGTTTCAGAATTCTATTTTGTCCATTAAATAAATATTGCAATAGTATCATTTTGAATAACTTCAACTTTCAAATAAACCTATATCTACAATACAGAATTCAAGGCATTTTTTTTCTTTTTAAGTAAGCTATATATAAAGAAAAAGATTATATGTATAATCATATCTCATAAAGAGACTTAAGCAAATATCCATATTTAATAATATTCAGGGACTTCATGGTACTGTCAATTCAAGTATTTTGACCAAATGACTTTGAAGATCTTGAATTCATGTGAATAGCAAAAATCCTATCAGAGATCAATGAGTATGTTTCTATGAAGAAATATTCCATGAGTTGAACATACTTCATTCATTTAGATTAATTCCTAAATCTCTAAATCAAATGTGGAGTAATATGCTTTAAATAAAGTTTGCTCTCTCTACAATTATAGGTAGTTTATATGTAATCTTTATTTGTATATCTGTAATTATAAATGTTAAGAAATTTTATACACTTAAATTTTATACACTTAATTCATATTAATTCAATTTTTTTCTTAGTCTTTTAAATTTTGCAAAGAATACTTTGGAGGCTGGACACGTTGGTCCATGCCTGTAATCCAAGGGGCTCAGAAGGAGAACTGTAAATTCAATGTCAGCCTCAGCAACTTAGCGAGGCCCTAATAAACTTAGTGAGACCTTGTCTTGGAATAAAAAATAAATATATGAACTCAAAAAATATATAAAAATTTTTAAAAAGTATCAGGGATGTAGCTTAGTGGTAAAGTGCCGTCAAGTTAAATCTCCAATACCAAACAAACAAATGAACAAAATACCACTTTGGAGTACCACACATCAGTGTGTAATATAATGTAAATGGTAAAAATATTATATGATGAATATAATGGAAAGAAAGTTGCTTTTACAAATGCCATTTAATCAATATTAATGGAATATATGAAGTCATATGAGATTTATAATCCATAGACAATAAATTAAAATAAAATTTAGCAAATGTATTTAAAATTGAATTTACCATGTAAAGATCTTCCCAATTCAATTATTATTAGCATTATCCAGATAAACCCTAGCTTAATGTAAAGTCATCCAAATGAATAATGTAATCATATTCTACACAAAGAACATTTAATAGAGTTGCCACAAATTATTCTTGGAGGACTCAAGTATGAGAGATCAGTGTTTTAAAATAAATTTTTTAAAATGCAAATTTAAATAAAAGACACTGATAAGACTATAATTTTTTAAGAGTAAGAGAATCTGTTAAAAAATAAAGTTTTATGTTTCTATCATTCTTTTAGTAGATATTTGTAAGTTTTTTGCAAGGTTTATATTTTTTAATCACCTTCATAACACAAAAGATTAGCAGCTGTGAGTGAATTACTTTTAAATGGTCTAGAATATATTTTCTGAATTGACATGCAATCAGCAATTGGGCTATGGCAATAAAGAGAGAACTGCTTAAGCTGTTACTTGTAGGAAAAGGGAAATATCTCTGAGTATCTAGAAACTAAAATACTGTCCTTAACTCTTGCCCCAGAATAAGTAATATTGTAACCCAACTTTC
Source organism: Urocitellus parryii (assembly GCF_045843805.1). Taxonomy (NCBI): domain Eukaryota; kingdom Metazoa; phylum Chordata; class Mammalia; order Rodentia; family Sciuridae; genus Urocitellus; species Urocitellus parryii. The sequence goes on along the minus strand of NC_135531.1, from coordinate 235,524,551 downwards.
AGGCAATTGTGACCATATTCTCATAACTTATAAATTTAACAGTTGGCAAGAAGTAAAATTATAAATTACATAAGGGACGGATGTATGTACGTATATGTACAGAGACAACCTAGTAAAGAAATATAAACAGTATCATATTCTCATCAGTGGAGAAAAAATTCAGAGTAATAGTTATTTTATTTCTACCTACAAGATTGCTTTGTTAGGTTAAGTAATTACTTTTTCTTTCCTTAAATATGGTTTCTCATTTTGTCTTAGGGTATAAAGCTCATTAACCTGCATAGCCATTTGGCAGACTGGATGATATGTTGAATATCTAGATATTTTTAAATAAAAATAAAGACCAAAATATAATAATAAAACACTGAAAAGTATATAAAGCAAATATTTCTATGCTCTTTGACTTTAGATAAAATTTTGACTGCTTAATTTGAATCCATTTATTGATTAAAAATAAAACTGCAATATATTAATACATTGCTAAAATACGAATTGTATAAATGTGTAGATATTAAAACATATTAATTAAATTTTGGGTTTGAGGGTCCAGCTTACCAAATTATACTGAAAGGGTAAAGTTTCTAAGCTGGAAAGCTTGAATTAAAATGTAAAAGATTAGGTATTATTAAGTTCCGCTGTTACACCCAGATTCCTGAGATAGTTAAGACAACGCCCTACTGGCCATTCAGCCTAGGGCCCTGTGCAGTTTGTCACAGGGCCTGAACCAATCAGTTTGAATGTGTATCCCGCTTAGGAGTGACCAATCACCCCCGCCCGACCTGTTCCCACCAATGAATGTGCCAATCATGTCTCAGAGTTGTTGTTCAATTTTCCCGCACCTCATGATGATTTGTTCTGATGTATGCAAAGCCCACTGCCCTCTCCAGAAAGTGTACTTAAGCTCAGCTTGACCTCTGCTCTGGGCTCCGGGCTGCTCTCCCTTCTTGAGTGAGCACGGGGCCCCAGCGCACTGGAATGGATCCCCAATAAATCCCCTTTTGCCAATTGCATAGAGCCAGTCTCTTGTGTGGTCTCTTTCTCTGATGCTCTGCCGGGCCCTTACAATACAAGTCCTCAGTGACAGGGAATATAAAAATAATACTAGTTATTGAGTAATGTCACAGAATGAAACCTTAGGCATGGCTAGTTCTTCCTTCTCTGCTTAGGTCTTCAAGCTGGAAGAGTCATTCTATAATCATTCTGTAATAGTCATTATAAATGCGGAATTCTGGCTGCATTAAAAACTCACATAATTGGAATTCCTAAGAAATAACACCTCATAGTTTTTAAGATAAAGTGATGTTGGAAAACTGTGACTTAAAAATCTTAAAGCCTTTAATATCTACTGCTGAGAGCCATAGCCAAGTAGGAATGACGGGCATTTTTGGTTGAAAGGTGACCCCAGCAAGCCATTTAGATGATAATGATTATGTTAAGATCTGCATTCAATTGGATATTAGACCCCTGCTGTCTGTCTGTGCCTGCTACTTTGGAGCTCTTGGGGGACTCCTGGAGAGTTCCCATTGGTTGGGGAAGTGTGGTAGGAGGGATTTATGGAGGAGGGATTTTCTGTCAGTGTAGTGTGTCCCAGGAGGAGCCGGGTGGCGTGGCGTTCAGCATTTTTCCTGGGAGCATGTGTGGAGTGTGCTGGTGGAGTTCAGAAATAAAGTTTGTTCCTGCTTGAGTGGCTCATGATTTTGTGCCCAGACAGACTGCGGCAATCTACTATATTCATTTTTTTTTCAGTACAGATTTATGCAATGCCTACTGTGCCAGACACTCTTGTAGGCCCTAAGAATATGTCAGTGAACAAAATAATATTCCTTCCCTGAAGAAATTAACATTATAATTTGTAGATAAAGATCACAAATAATAATTTAAAAAACATGTAAAGTATTCCAGATAATATTAATAGCTATAATTTGCATTATCAGAATATTATCAGATATTTTAAATATACTGATGAGAATAGGGCTTTCTGTGTTGGAGTTTGTCATCTACAGAAGGTTCTCAAAGAGGGGCTTTCTGAAAAGAAGATAATCAGAAAATTATGGCCTATATTCCTAGCGGCTTAGGTGGCTGAGGCAGGAGGATCATGAGTTCAAAGCCAGCTTCAACAACTTAGTAAGG